>NC_051066.1:93286313-93886313 GCF_004664715.2 Peromyscus leucopus | reverse complement strand
ATTGCAACTCCCAAAGCCAATCTGCCAGATGAATGAAAAGCTGGCCAAGGCCTTCATGTATTGAAAAGTAACAATAATGAATGTCACAATTCATTCTGCATTAACCACAGATTGCCCACACTGTTACCTCCCCTACATACACATAATTAGAAATAATAAAAATAAACCTTAACCACAATTGGTTCTGTCACATTAGAGCAATGAAGAAAGGAGATGAAATTCTCAATGTAGTTTTATGGTTGCATGAGTCAGAGAATAACCATGGGCTATTTATTGTCCTTCAACATCAAGTCAAAGTAAGTAAATGCTCACCACAGCATCATACAAAATAATGTAGACCTGACTAAGTTTATCTTCTGGAATCCCACAGTGTAGGAGAATTGCCTTCAGCAACATTGTATGGTTCAAGTAAATGCTGTAATTTCTTTCCTAGGATATAGAGAAAAATGCAATTATTTTCATTATAAAAGCAATACAGGTATGTGGCCAAATCTGATATCTAGTAATTAATTTATTATCCTAACACCACAGAAGGGCTTAAATGTAGTATCTTCTCTCCTGGTTTATTTTTCATATCCATTATCTTCACAGTGTTATAGTTGAAGGATGTAACACTTTTATAATATGCATAAATACACTGGCTGATCTTTAGCTAAGTTAAAGAGCCTCAAAGAGCTCATGTGATTGTGAAGCAAGAAATCCGTCCAATGGTAACTGACTTGCAAGCAGAAGGTGGTTAGTGGTTATCGTTACTTTTGGCCACAGCAGCCAGTTCCTGAGTTCTTACGGGTGTGCTGGGGCAACTGGAGAATGGCCCAAAGGCTCTACCTCCATAAGTACAAGTGCTTGGAGAAAAAAACTCAAGTGAGCACCAGGATCCTCATATCAAGAGCTGAGGGCTGAGACTAAAAGGTGACCAGCCAGCCAACCCTGAGGGACTTCCTGGGAGAAAGGGTGCAAACCATGGCTGGGTGAGGAAGACGTTCTAACACGTGGGCATCCATGACTGACAGTGGGGGATGGCAGGGACTGTGAGAAGCAGGCAAGCAGTCCCCATCAGTGAGGGAAGAGAACGGGTGAGAAGGGGCATGGGGTGCTGGGGAGGTAATAGACGAGATGAAGAGGGGGCACGGAGGTATGATGAGCAGGTAGGGATGCACGAGAGCGTCATAGGAAGCTTAGCCTCATTCTTGAATTTTCCCAAGAATGGGTAGAGAAACTACATTCACCCAACCCCAACACGCCAGCTCTGTCAGGGGAGAAGCGAGCCTAAGATGAAGCTCAAAGCACCACCCTCAGACTCTTTGCAGTTGGCTTCAGAGAAGCTGTGATCTGCGCCAGCACCAAGCAAGAGGTGGGCAGTGGGTGCGGATTCCTCACCACACTTAGGGAAGGAGGCTAGTGGTGCCATTTAACACGTTAAAGTGCAGAAAGGAACCTGAAGCGCGGGAAACTCCTGGATGATTTCATAGATAGTGTAGATGGTTTCGGCAGTGGGCAGAGAGCTGTTGGTGGTGGACGTGACGATATCAAATGCACATTCCAGGAGTTCTTTGGGGTGAAACCGGTCTAACTTGCGAGGTCTGAACACCCGCTCTATGCAGTATCTGGGGGAAGAAAAGGCTTTCTTAGATGGCTACTTATTGAAAACAAGTATGTATGAGGAATTACTGAGCAAAAGAAATGTAATGAAGATGAAAAAAAAAATCCATATGATACTCAGTGGTTCAAAGTCAGATTTGAAGCAGACCTCATAATCTACACCCCAGTCCTTGCACTGTTAAATGTTTTTGTTGTTGTTGTTTGGTCTGAGAGAGAAAAGTTACACCACTTTTACCTGAAGTGATAGCTTTCTACACAGAACCACCCCCACTTTGTGGCTGAGTGGTAACTGCGGACGTACAGCACTTATTGCTGCGGGTTCACTTGAAGAGAGCGGCTGTGAGGTGGCGTGCCTCACTGACAGCAGTACAGCTCAAACTCATGGAGACCCCGGAGTCTGACCCCTGCGGTAGGTATCAGAGTGGGCACAGAACCTGTCCCTGCTGCCAAGCGCCTGCATCTCAGCGCTGGGTGCTCTTGCTGACTTACCCTGTTCTCTACAGCGGCTTCTGTTCCGTTACCTGCACAAGGAGCTTTCAGAGACCACTGGCCATTTGTCCTTCCAGTTAAACCTTAAAAGGGGCCATCTGAGTTCAAGAACAGCCAGACCCCCTCCCCCCAAGCAACCTTTTGAAAACATCATTGGTTCTGTTGCCTGGGGACATGTAGAAAGCACAGAATAGATGGCAGGCCTGTCACGTGACCTGAGCGCTTCATTTCTTCTAAAGGTAAGATGTCTGGTGACATTCTAGTCATCTGAGGACAAACGGGCCCTGGGGCTGGGCTTCCCAGCACATGCTGCTCAATACTTCAAGCCCAGAATTCTTCCCTCTGTGAAAGTTTCAGAATAAAAAGCCCTCTCTTCTCTTACTTCGTCCCCATGCCTCCCACATGCAGGGAGTAATGTGACTCACCGTTTTAAATTCAGTATGTTATTTCTTGCCACATATCTTGCAAAAGGGACCTGAAAGAAGAAAATTTTAAAGATCCCCGTCAAGAGGCGCCAACTACGATGTTCTTTTAAAACAGCTTTACTGGGCTGGAACTTACACATCATTTTAAGGTGTACAACTCAGTGGTTTTGGGGTAGTCACCTGCTTAACAGTGAGGTCAGAACAGACTGCACCTACAACAGCAGCTCCATAGACTGCTGCCCAGTGATCTTCCAGCCAGCACACTCTATGACGTCAGCACAATGATGAACAGCCTGTTGATGCACTTCTTTAAAACTATCCCCTAACCGTTAAGTGACGCCTGATGGCACCCGAGAGCATTCTCCCCTGACATGGTCATGAGTACTTCAGCAGCAGACGCCACTGCTAGACTCTGGTCACTGTGGCATTTCTGAGGTCGGAGAAAAATTCTTTCTTGTTGAAAATATAGTTGTATTTTATTCCGTCCATTTGAAATCTGCATAGGTTATTGACTACCTATGATTTTTAAGATGTAGTTTATGGGTTAGGGAGATGGCTTAGTGTGTCAAAAGGCTTACCCTGTGTGCTGGCTAGCTTTATGTCAGCCGACACAAGTTAGGGTCATCTGGGAAGAAGGAATATCACTTAAGGAAAGGCCTCCACAGTACTGGCCTACCGACAGGTATATGGGTCATCTCGTGACGACTGGTGTGGGAGGGCGGGCTCAGCCCATTGTGGGTAATGCTCCTATGGGCTGTGGTCCTGAGTGCAATAAGAAAGCAGGTCGAGCAAGCCACTGCGAACAAGCCAGTAAGCAGCACTCTTCCATGGCTGCTGCATCAGCTCCTGCCTCCAGGTTCCTGCCCTGCCTTCCTTTCATGATAGGCTGTGATGTGGAAGTGTAAGCTGAAATAAACCCTTTCCTCCCTAAGGTGCTTCTGGTCATGGTGTTTCATCAAAGCGATAGAAACCCCAAGACACCATGTAAGTCTAATGACATGGGCTGGGAATCCCAGAATTCACAGTAGAAGGAGAGAACCAACTCGCAGAGGTTGGCCCCTGGCCTCTGCACGCACATTTCTCTTTTTCTCTCTCTCACACTCTAATTCAGTTTTCAAAATTCTCATTATTACAGTAAAAGTGAGTACTTTCTCTCAGGGTGAATTTCCCAAGTTCCATATCAGTCTCTTAGAGGAAATTCTTACAAACCACCCACAAATAATCAAACTGGTGTTAGACTGCCCAGAGATGTGACAGTATTCTTAATGGGCCAAACTTGCAAAATAGAGCCTCTCACTTTTTTTTAATTTTTTTTTTTTTTTTTTTTGGGGGAGGAGGGTTTTGAGACAGGGTTTCTCTGTGTAGCTTTGGAGCCTGTCTGGAACTAGCTCTGTAGACCAGGCTGGCCTCGAACTCACAGAGCTCTGTCTGCCTCTGCCTCCTGAGTGCTGGGATTAAAGGTGTGCACCACCACCACCCCGCTGCCTCTCTTATTTTTTGCATTTGAGTATCAGTGTATGGAAAGGGAGGTTAACTATCTGCCCTTACCAATCCTCTAGTAACCAGAGAGTAAGAAATCAGTTGTAAACACAACTGTGTAACCTCTGGACTTCTACTTTTTAACAGGGCCCAAATGGTGATAGGCTGTTTATTCATCTCTATCAGAAAATAATTCCAAACTACTTTACTTCAAAGAAAAATAGAAGCCAAAACTAGAGAAGGAAGGACGGGGAGCGGAGCTCACCGGCGGAACCCTGGCTTCGTATCACTGAGGCCCTGAACTCTACTCCAAGTACGCCCCACCCATGAGCATGTATGTGCACAAGGTCTCTTGGTCTTTCCATCCCCTCACTCCCCCCACCACATACACATAATGATTTGGAAGGAATTTCCTTTTACATCATAAAAACAAAAGTTGTTTTTGAAATAAGCCATAAAAAATAGACATAAAAAAGAAAAGCCAAAAAGTTTTGGTTGTATTCCTCCTCTAAGAAAGTAGGTGGAAGTTTTGAGGTCCTCCTTGACACTTTTCGGGGATGCCAAGACAGGCTGGTGTGCATGGCGGCTCACACATGTAAGAATGTGCTCATCTCACATGTACACCAAGTGCATGCGACACACACAGCACTTCATGAACACGCAAGTTCCTGTTAGAAACCTTTGTAACAAAAGTGGGACTTTAGAGTTCCTTTGGAACTTAATTCTTAAGCTATCAATATGTTTTACATGTTTACAGATAAGATATAGTAACATATATAAATATATATGTATTTAACCTTACATATATGAATATTTAATATATGGACAAGTTTGGCTCTAATTTTTTGTTTTTTGAGACAGGGTTTCTCTGTGTAGTTTTGGTGCCTGTCCTGGATCTCACTCTGTAGACCAGGCTGGCCTCGAACTCACAGAGATCCGCCTGCCTCTGCCTCCCGAGTGCTGGGATTAAAGGCGTGTACTCGCCCCCCCCCAGCTCTAATTTTTAAATAACTTTATTTTACATGTATGTGTGTGTCCCTGAGTGTACACAAAGTTATCATGTACACGCATGTGCCTGCAGAGTTCAGAAGAGGGTGTTAGATATCCTAGAAATGGAATGACAGGCAGTTGTGATCCACTCCGTGTGGATGCTGGGAACTGAACCTGGGTCCTCACCAAGAGTAGTAAGTGCTCTTAACCACTGAGCCACATCTCCAGTCCCTCTAATTTGTCCAAGATGAGTCCAAGCATACAATCTGGACGAGCCTCAAACTTGTAATCCTCTCGCTTTAATCTCCATGTGCTGGGATTCCAGGTGTGGGCCACCATGCCCAACTAAATGTTTTAAATAGCTTAATATTCTTTAATATCAATGACATATATTTAACCACTCTCTTATAGACAAACTAATAGGTTTTAAATCCTTTTAACATTCATAAACTGTGTTATTTAAAAAAAAAAAAAAAAAGCCCTTAAATTATATTGCCATTTCATAGAATATGGAATGTGTATCAGGAACTTAAAATTTGGGGGCTCAGTGGTTAAGAGTACTTTCTGCTCTTCCAGAAGACTGAGTCCTGTTCTCAGCACTCATGATGGATTGCTCACAACTGCTTGTAACTCCAGGTTCAGGGGATCTAATGCCCTCTTCTGGCCTCTGTAGGCATCTGCACACATGTGGCATACACTTACACAGATTTACACACAAACATTAAAATTTTTTTTTAAATGTTTGATTAACTTTCATTACTTTTCTAAAGACTAGCAATTAATATTCTCAACAGCAATTTCCCTGGATTCTGGTCATCTCTGGATAATGTAATTCACACATCTTTGCAGTCTGCGAGTAAAGTTAAGCATGTGTGCACAGCCACATATATCTTGGCATGTCCTCAACACCCTGGGAAATTACCAGTGTTATTCGTTTCCTGTCTACGTATTGCCTGGTTACATGTTTTCTTTATGTCTCTGTATTTTCAAAAATGTTTTTGGTACTGAGGAGCGAACCCAGGTATCACACATGCTATGTACACACTCTCCCCTACATGTTTTTCTGAAGTACCTTCTGTACCTCAGGGATGGGACCCTGTCTGTCTTGCTCACTGCACGTTTCCTTCGAGTTTGTAGTGCAGTTACCAATGGGCTCGTCAGCAGTCAAGGCAGCAGGGGTGAGGGACTGAGGCTGTCGTGGTTAAGGGAGCCCTGGGATCCCATGGAGAAGAACATGGGCAAAACTCAGCACAGCCAATTAGCTGTTCCAAGTAGTAACTGCCTAAAGAGTAACACTGTGGGATTTTATTGAAGATCTAGCTGGGAAGTAAACAATATCCTACATTCGTTTGTCTGAGTTGAGGTTACCTTGCTATAAGGTTACTCTGTGGACCTTAGCACCTGCAACACAGGATCAAACATTTACTACTCTAATGCTTTTACTCTGATTTTTCTTTTCCTTAGGGTGACACCCCAAATATAAGCCTGTAGTGGGGGTGTCTGGAAGGAGCAATTCTTTAACAGAGCAGACATGGCACCCAGGCTGTCAGAGGAGCATCCCAACTCACCCGCAGGTCGAAGGGAAGCATCACCAGCATGCCGCTATGGTCCATGAACACAGCGGCTTCATTGTGCTCATATATTTGCCTATTTCGGGGAAGCAGCAGCGGGGTACACAGCTGGACAGCTCCTACACCAAAATACAGAAAAAGCAGCAACTGAACCTTGGGTTCTTAGACTTCCTAGGAAGAACCCAAAGTGTACGCAAACCCAACAGGTGAATGGCCTGTCCTTGAGATCACCGAAAGCCCATCACCAATTTCCCCTCAGTTTTCCTGATGGAGAACTGAGCTAGGGCTAAGTCTGCCAGTGTAGTCAGATTTCAGACTCACAAGCCAACTGTATTTTAGTAGCAAGGCTGGAATAGTCAAACCAGCTTCTCTTCACAAGCAGAGCTATACAAATAAACAAATTTCATGTCAACTGCTTACAACTGGATTTAATATACAGTCATACTGAAATCCACCAGTAGTAGTTTGTTTTTTTTTTCTCCGCCTTTCCTTCAGACATGACCTCACTATACGCCTCGTCTAGCCTCAAACTCATGATCCTCTTGCCTTAGCCCCTGAGTGTTGAGGTTACAGGTGTGGACACCAATAGCTGGCCTTCCTTTTTCTTCTTTCCTTTGTGTATGTACAGCCATGTGGTATGTTTGTGTTGGTATGTGCACACATGCATGGGTTTGTACATTATGTGTGCAGTTATGCTGGAGGTTGATGCCAGGCCTCTCACTGAGCCTGGAGCTTATTGACTGAGTTGACTGTCTGGCCACAGGGATCCTCCTGTCTCTGGGGCCCCTGGCTCCTGCTTGGGGTTATAGATGCATGCAGTCATATCTGGATTTTTCCCAAGGGTGCTGAGGACCGAACTCAGGTCCTCAGGCTTCTGTGCAGGCACTTTAATGACTGAGCCCTCTTCTCACCCCCTCAAAGTATTTTCTAATGATTTTTTAGAAAATTGTTTGAGAAGGAGTGGTTTTTAGAAAAGCACATACCAGGGGTTGGGGATTTAGCTCAGTGGTAGAGCAAGCTCAAGGCCCTGGGTTAGGTCCTCAGCTCTGGAAAAAAAGAAGAACATACCATGCCTTTTAAAGATGCGGATGATGGTTTCACATACAAGCTGCTGAATCTTGGCTGTACGAATTAGGAAGTTGCCCTAAAATGAGATCAATTTCAATGTCATCACCAAGCCTACTCCAAGAGTTCCTCAAAAATGTTTGCATTTGGCACTGCACAGCTCAGTACCAGGATCATAGCAGAGGTCTCCAACAAGTGTTTCTTTGAGCATATTTAGAGAAGAAACATGTATATATTTCCTTTTCATTCCATTTTATTATAGTAATTTTGGAAATAAAAAGTAAGCAAAAAGACCTGTAGTCTTACAAAGAGATCTTTCTAATATTACCAGACAGTCAATACTCTGCTCTTTATCTCTGAGACAGGGTCTCATTGTGTTGCCCAGGCTAGCCTGGTCACAATCCTCTTCAGCTTCCCAAGGAGTCACAGGTGTGCATGACCATATACACTTAAGATCTATACTGTTTTCCTCTACTATTCTATCATCTAAAATTATACCACAGGTTAACTACATAGAGATACACAGCAAACATAAGCAATATTGGTTAGCTATTTATTCACCCAACTTTTTAAAAATTTCTCTAAATTGTTTCAAGTTCTTCTGTTTTATATTTTTAGAAATGGAATAATAAAGGCTCCTAAAATTGGCTTCTTGACTACTCTTCAGAAGCAATCTGAAAGCTTTTAAAGACTCTTGAGATGCCTCACAGCTGGGGAGCCAGGGAATCTTCATGCCTCACAGCCATGTGCCAGTGCTGGGAACCACTCTGTTACCCGCATGGATCCGACTGCTTGCATGTCCCTGGCTGGGCATCTGGGATGGGCTCTGTCTCTTAGTCTCCTGGGTGGGCGTGGAGTGGGAAGGGTCAAGAATCAAGTTGTTGGTCACCAACACGGCTCTTCCCTGGACTGTGCACAGTCAAACTTCATGCATGTGCTTTTGGGGCTCTTTGGAACTGAAGTCAAGAGCTTCCAGTGGAGGAACAGCTGGGTAAACCCAGTGTATCAAAGTAAAACCCAGACCAACCAGGAAGTGGGTGGCTCAGCAGGTGAAGGTCCTTGTTGCCTTGGGTTCTATCCCCAAGTCACAAGTGTGGGAGGAAAGAACTCCTGCAAGTTGTCCTCCGACCTCTACATGTGCACCATGACGTGTGTGTGCCCCACCCTACAAATAAGTGCAATTAAAAAAAAAACCCTAAAAAACATTAAGTCATGAAGGCTAGATAAGCATTTAGTAGGGGAGAGGGCTTAGGACGGGAGGAGGGTAAGAAAGGGCAGAGGGATGAGTGCGATCAGACTGTATCACAGACATGCATAAAGACTGTCGAGGAATAAATTAAAAAGTCCAGAGAAACACTCTGTGCGAGGCTCAGCCCACCTTCAGGATGTCACTGTCGTAGGTGTAGTCTATGGCAGGGGAGATGCGCTGGGAGAAGATCTGGCCCATCATGGTGCGGTAGGCCTTCCCGTCTATGTTGGCCAGCGTGTGATGCAGCACCTCATGCAGCTCCGACTCCTCCATCTGTGGCGGGGGCAGCAGCTCACTCTTGAGCAGTTCTGTGGCTGTGGGCCGTTTTGCTGGATCATGGTTCAACAGCCAGGAGATGACGGATTTCTGCAGCGTAACAGGCACACAGCTGGTGAGGATGCAGCAGGTCAGACTCAGGAACTTTACACTTGACATTTCTGAGAGCTCTGATTGTGCCATTCATACCTCATGACCACAGACTTGTGGATAACTGTAACTGGAGTATTGCTCAAAAGGGAGAGGCCCTTTTTATATCTCTTGTCAGCAACAATCAAAATCATCCTTAACTCAGCAAACCATGCAGTAGCTGAGCTTAATTCTTATAAACACATATTACTGTATAAAAGAAGAGTTACAGAGAAAATATCAAAGACCCGATGCCTAATGCTAGCACTTAGCATAAGGCACACGGCAGCTAACACCCTTAACGCTCACCACATTTGTCTTGGCTCTTCTCCATTTACGTCCTTTATGATCCCATTCCCGGAATTCTCTTACTTTGCATTGTGTGTTATGCCTCCATCGTACAGAACCCTCTAAAGCAACATGAGCCTTTGAAAGGTTCTGGAAGGACTCTTTGTCTTTTCAGACAGAGTTTCACTATATAGCCTGCCTGGCCTAGAACTCACTACATAGACCATGCTTCAAACTCACAGAGATTCACCTGCCTCTGTCTCCCGAGTTCTGGGATTAAAGACATGTGCCACCACACCTGTCCTTTCGTGATTCTTAATCCTGATATAAATTCTTAGAATATGGTATAAATCCTTAGAACAAGAATTTATATAAAATGTTAGTAGAATATTTGAGAACAGAAAATTTCAATTTTTAGATGGATTTTATTAAACATCTCTAATGTACTTTTAAAATACCTTTCTCATGGGGGTGGTAGAAGCAGAGGCAGGTGGATCTCTGTGAGTTCAAGGCCTGGTCTACCTAGTGAGTGCCAGGACAGCCAGGGCTATGAATATAGACTCTGTCTACGAAGTGAGCATTTCTAGTTATGATACCCAGAAACACAGCAAATGACTAATCAAACGAAAAATACCAGCCAACAAAGTAAGTAGAAGAGATAACAGCCCGTTTTCTAATGGCTCTTCACTAATTAGAGGTGCTTGAATAGTGTCCTGCTAAATGCCATTGAAGTACAGGGGCTCATGTGAACAGAAATAAAAAGATACTATTAGTCCCTACTGCACAGGGAAGACAAATTAGTCTTAGAGAAGTGCAGCGGTGTGGCCGTGCGCCAATAAGTTGCAAATACTGACATGCTCTGTTTATGCTCCTGTTCTCAACACTGATATGCTATGGAATAGTCCTTCTGTACACTGTGAAAGTGTGTTGCTCTCATTTGGCGGCAGCTAGACGGGATTTTCGGGGCAGAGAATGCTAGGAAGGAGGGCAGAGTCAGAGCAGTCACAAGAGACACAGAGAGAAACGAGATGAGGGAGCCATGTTGAAAGAAGGTACAGTCAACTGGCAAAGGGTAGATAAGAAATATGGGTTAATTTAAAATGAAAGAATTAGCTAGTAACCAGCCTGAGCTATCAGCCAAGCATTTATAACTAATAATAAGTCTCTGACTGGTTATTTGGGACACACAGAGAAATTCCACCTACGTTGACAGTTTAAATAAGAGACTTTTGCCCTGACTATCATTGTCAATAAAAGTCAGCGTAAGGAACAAATTTCCCTATGCTGAAAATCAGTGAGTGAAGGTTTCACCACAGCAAGCTCTTTCAGCAAGAAGAAAGGAACACCAGCTACAGCACACAGCTCACTGGTAACTCTCGTATTAGCTGCGTACCAATGTTAGCCTGAGACAACCACAAATGTGCCCTCGGATAGTTACGGTAGATGTGAGAAATTATCTTGCTTTGAAATACTGTAGCATCAGCTGCAGGGATAGTTCAGTGGTGGAGCACCTGCCTAGCATGTGGGGGGCCTGGGCTTGATGCCCCAGTACTATAAAACCAAACAATCCTCTAAACCTGTACCAGCAGGTCACCGGAGAGTGCAATCCTTCCTGCAAAACCTGAATTATTTCAACCACAAAACAGACTAAGATTATATTTAATTTTTCCCTTCAAGTCCTAAGTTTTATCTAAAGCAGTTTGCTGTAAAAGCTTTCCTTCCCCACCTCCCACAGCCAAGCCAATGGTCCAAGAAACACTTCAAAGGCACAATTAAGCACACAAAGGAATTCTGGAGTTTGCTAATTGGCTCTGTCAGACCTTGGCCTTTTTATAGTGTAGCTCAAGTCTAGTAACATTTTAAGAGCTCTGTCTTTTGATATTTTCCCCTCACATTGTTCTTAAAACACAAGGGAATGAGTGGCAGAAGATTACTAATTGAATATGAAGAAAAACAGTAATTAAAACTCAAAACTGAAGACAGCAATTAAAGCATCAGTGAATTACCTGCTTTGTATGCTCTCCATCATCGAAGTCCTCTGGAAACTTGGGCGACGTGGGCTAAAAGAGTATTATATTCAAATCAGCAAGCGCTTGGCAGACTGCCACAGGCAAAGCTTTTATTCATCACAGAAGGCTAACCAGAGAGCAAATTAAATTTTGCTAACACGACACCTTCCCACGCCCTGTGCTCAGTCTTCCAGTACACACAGTCTGCTAGCGCAGACTTCACGTTATGGAATGTAAATGAGAGAGAATTTAAGTAAGAGACCTTTGCCCTGACTCTCACTGTCAATAAAAGTATACGGAGCAAATTAAATTTAAGGGTTTTATAGGAACACTAAGTAGCTTAATGGGACGCATAGCGAAAAAAGGCAAAATTTCATCAAATCATCAACCTAAGTTAAGAGAAAAACTTGGCAGGTGGCGGTGGAAGGAGCAAGGGCAGCCTCAGACACACAGCGAGTTCGAGGCCAGCACAGGCTACATGTGGCGCGCTCTCTCTTTCTCAAAAAGAGAGACAGAAAAGATTCATACTGAATGGACAAATTTAGTTAGCACCAATCCCAATCATTCCCCCCAATCCTCCCTTTTCTGATAAACAATTACAAGATTAACTGAGTTTAGATATTCCTGAAATAAAGGAACAAATGGAATTTCAGACAGGCACTTCCTCAAGGACCTGCTCATCCAGGAACACCCCAGCTGGGGTGAATGGCAGAATCACCCTTGGTTCACCAACACCTCCTGAACTCACACGCTGCTGTCAAAAATAATTCAACTACTGTCCAAAGTATCCATAGGTTTTAACATTCACTAACATGACACCTTCTCCACACCCTGTGCTCACTTCTTCCAGTACACAGTCTACTAGTACAAACCACCCAAAATGACTACCTAGGTCGTGAAAACCACCTCCCTTAAGTTTAAATGAGCAATAATTTAAATGCATCTCAGTGTATGCACTACTGATTTGTTCGCCTGTTATCTATTATGGGGTTGTTGACAGGATCTTGCTGCATAGTCCAGGCTGGCCTTGAGCTAGCTCATGGTCCTTCCTCTCACATGCCGGGACTATAGGTGTGCACCACCATGCCGAGCTTGCTGTATGGGATTTCATGTGCTTGTCTTGCTCCCTAGGGATGAGAAAGGCTCTCCCGATCTGTGGCTCCTGAGTAACTGTGTCTGAACTGCCCGGGTTTTTTTCTCCATTCTCTTAATGCCCTTTTGTCATGGGCCCTGGAAACAGCAACAGTGGCAAGGCTGAGTGGAAGTTTCACCGGGGAAAACCAGCTCAAGTGACTTATGTTTTTGAAAGCCATATGTGTGCAGGCTTGGAAAGACTCTCCCACAGAGGCCTGTCTCCAGACTTCAGAACCATTTTAACTTCTGGTCATTTAGACCTGCTTTAGGCACTACAGGACCAGGTCTGTTCAGGAATCTTTATGTGTTTGAGGGAGGACAGAAGCTAAGGTCGCAAGTCTCATGTAGCCCAGGCTGGCTCATCTCAAACAAAACTGTTTTTCATCACTGGGCATGTGGACAGGCGTGGGTTTTCCTCTTACTAGAACACAGAACAACAGTCTATAACGACAATCCCTAGTTATCAAAACTGCTATGTTAACATCTGAAATGAGGCGACTCTCCTTGTTCTGAAGACATGTCACTAAAGATGACAGAGCTGATTGTCTTACCAGGTATCAGCCAAAGAGAGTCATTAAACTGACAGGAGGCAGCTAGGCTTGGTGCCACACACCTACATTCCCAGCGTTCAGATGGTTAAGACAGGGGGTCTCATGCTTCAGGCCAGCCTGGCTATAGGCTAAGATCAGCTTTTTTAAAAAATCAACAACTGATAGCCTCTTCTATATTGTAAATACCAGGGAAGTCCTGCTTTTGATTTCTGATCTCCACACGAGACTGAGGATACAGGAAATTTATGTATCAAACATATTTGACACCCACATCTCGAAGCCGGGTGAGAACGAAAATTCTTTCCGAGGCTGTCACCATGGGGTGATAGGACATCTCAAAGAAGATAATTCCCAGGCTGAAGAGATCCACTTTCTGTGGGGAAAACAGAATTGCCTTTAGAGAGTCTGGTATCAAAGCGAATTTCCAGGAGCTCGGGGGTTTGCAAGGAATGAAGTTGAGAAATCTGTTCTAAAACAAGTCTTTAGACCTGTAATTTTAAAAACAATCGTCAAAGTTTTCACTCAGATATGACTGTCACAGTCAAGCTCTCTCTGGTAAGAAGATATGAGACATTGCTAGTCTCTTGCAATGTTGGAAATTCTTACTCATTGTTATAAACTGCAGCTACCACGCTGTACAGAATGCATTCACCTCACAGGAACCTTTTCTTGACACTTTCTGCATCCACTGCTTCATCCCTTCCCCTCCCTGGCATGCTCTAGCCATGCCTGTCGGTGCTGACAGGACCCAGCCTTTCACGAGCCAGGCAAGCACTCTACTGACTGAGCCACATCCCTAGCCCTGGCCTGCCTGTTCATCCTTTATTCTAAATGCCATCCCTTTAAGGGTCTTGGGTCATGGCTCAATGGTAGGTAGAGCATCTGCCTAGAATGCTCAAGGTCCTTAGGGCTGGATGCCCAGAACCGAAGAAAACAATTCTGAATGACTGTCAGGCCCCCACTTCTTCATGGGCCTCATCACATTTGGGCTTTTCTCTCATTTCTTCCCTGCCCATTGCAGGTTCCATCATCCCCTGGTCAGCTCCCTGAGGGCTGGGAACACAACTGTCTTACTCCTGTGACTGCCTTGTTCCCTGTGTTCCTGACCTGAGGAGGGGAATAGCAGAGGGTGGCTCACATATTCCTAATGGAGAGAGACTGCAAGCTTCTGCACCAATGAGGCCAGCTTCAGTTGCTGCCCTTGGGCACTGCTCATGTCCTGCCCAGAATGGAGTCAGTGGCTGTCTCTTTTTCATCTGGTCACTAAACCCTACCTGTTACAATCTTGATGTTCTTACTTGTAACTTACTCTGGAGACCCTCTCCTCTTCCCCTGACCCCACACACACTCAAACACACTCTCTACCTGGTTATATGCTGACTTGGTGCTTCCTTGGACCTCAGGGCTCACATAGAGAGCAGTGCCAACCATGCCAGTCAGATGGCCTGTGAAGGGAAACAGGAGAGCATTGCAGCCATGGACTAAGTTATTACCGTTGTTGCTGTTTCACAGTGATAAGTATTGAACCCAGGGCCTTGTGCATGCCAGGTGAGTGGCAGTGAGCTACACCCCCAGCTTTGGATAAAGAAAACTGAAACCAAAGGGTTTCCTCCCCACCCCGGCTCACACTTATTTATTTGGGTGTGGGCGTGTATCCTGTGGCATATATGTGGGGGTCAGAGGACAACTTGTGGGAGTTCACTGTATCCTTCCACCATGTGGGCTCCAGGGTTGAACTCAGGTCATCAGGCTTGGTGGCAAGCACCTTTCCCTGCTGAGCCATCTTGCTGGCCCCAAACAAAAAGAGCTTCTTAAAATCAAGGCCTGGTCTGTCTCCTGTGTGTAGTACTCACCAGGAGAAACCATGAGCCCTAGACTGCCCGGGACTGCCTCACATAAGGGTGTCTGCTTACACAGGAAGTGAGGACTAGATAGGATGCCAGATGGGCCAGGGCTTGAGGAAGCCTTACAGGACCAACTAGGATTGGTCAAAGCACAGCTTTGGGCCCCTAGGAGGCCATTATTCTACTAACCAAAGCTCTATGTTTCTGAAGAACAATTAACATAGTGAAAAAGAAAAACTTAAACTTCCATAAAAACTATTCAAAGAATAATTTTAATTTGCTTTAAAATAAAGTCTTTACAAGTAAAAGGCAGATTTCAGGCTAAGAAGTTTTAAGGTCTGTTTTAAAACACATGGATGGAAGAGAGGCTTTACCTGAAGGGTCTGACTTAATCCCATGATCACCTGCCTGGTCGTCCTGTTTACCATCAGCCTAAAATACAATCGAGTACAGATTAAAACCTTAGAGTATTCCATGGGAATGGCTCATCCGTTTCTAAATGAAGACTGAAAAGCTAACATGGAAGTCAGAATAATTATCACCATGCTTTTTTGTTTGTTTATGTTTTTTTCAGGGCAGAATTTCTCTGTGTAACCCTAGACCAGGCTGGCCTCGAACTCTGAGATCCACCTGCCTCTGCCTCCTGAGTGCTGGGACTAAAGGTGTGCACCACCAGTGAGTGCATGGCTATCACCAGGCTTTTCTGAGTTATCGCCTTTACTTATTTTTTTAGACTTAGTTAACACATTCATGCAAAGGCTCAAAGGAAACCCCATGGAAACAAGAGGAAGAAGAGCACATCACTGCACAGCTCTCTTCAGGATAGAAATGCCCACCTCTTAGAGAAACCAACTTATGTTCACACCACAAACACCAAGAACAGAATCTGTTTACCAGGAAGTACAAGACTAGGAAAAACAGCGACAAAATCCTTGTTCTACCTTTTCTAGCCCTACAACTTTTCCAGGTCATTTTTGCTATTTTTCCCCCCTAAATAGGCTGGTCACTAACTTGGCCCCGTTGTCCTTTGCTGAAACACTCACTGGGCATTCTCATCCTCTTCCCCACACCTCAAATGGTCACACCCTAAACAAGGGTGGTGGTTTAAGTGAGATGTCCCCATAAATCTTGGGCATTTGAATACGTAGTCCCTAGTTGGTGGCTGTTTGGGGGATGACCAGATGTGGCCCTTGCTGGAGGAAGTGCCACTGGACCAGGCTTAGCGGTTTAAGATTCATGTCCTTCCCAGTGTGCTCTGGTTCCTACTTGCCTCAGATGCCAGCTACCCCAGCTCTGGCACCATGGACTCTAACCCTCTGAAACAGTAACCCCCAAACAAACTCTCTCTAAGTTGCCTGGCTCACAGTGTCTTATCACAGCAACAGAGAAGTAGCTAATACACCCAGACCACGGGAACATCCTCCAGGTGCTTCTGCTTGCCGTCGGTTCTACTCTGCTGATGAGTCTTTGAAGAAGGTCCCAGAATACACGCATTTTACAGATGAGACACGAGTTCTGCCGAGCCATGCACAGGGCAGTGATAAGGCTCTGTCCGGACCAGTGAGACTGCGATCCTCTCCTATTACTTCCCAACACCATGCTGGGGACAAAATATCCCATCATGAGGTCTGTGCTCCGTCTCTGCACTTTTCAACACCCTTTCCCCTTTCTGTTCAGGACCCGGACTTTATTGCTCCTCTCCCACCTCTTTTCAGGAGTGGGTGTTAGAATCTTGCTCCACAGCTCTGGCTGGCCTAGAACTTGCTATGCAACCTAGGCTGGTCTTGAACTTGTAGCAGGTCCTCCTGCCTCTGCCTTCTGTGTGCTGGGGTAACAGGCACTCCCTGCCACTCCCAGCTCTTTTCTGCCTCCTCACTCTCCTCACTCTCCACTCCTAACTTCACTGCTAAGTTAGCCCTGGTGGTTATTCTTGTCATCATCTAAATTCTATTTTCCTTCTCTGACCAGCCTTGGAATGAGCTGTACTTTTACAGATCATGGTACCTAAAAGCTGGCTTATGATATTAAGTAGAGCCTGGCACTCAAGTCTGCCCAGCTGTCCAAAGACTTCCTCTCTACATATCAGCCTGTCTACACGTCACAGTTTCAGCCAGTCAGAACATGGGGCATTCAGACAACGAGGTCTGCTCACCCTAGGCCCTTAGCATACACTGGTGGTCCCTGCCCTGGTAGTCCTCTGCTCTGCCCTTGACTGGCCTGCTACACTCCTACCTACCTTTTAAGGACCATCTGGAATGCCACTGTTGTTATATAGTCTTTTATTCTTTTTCTTTGGGTGACAGGAGTCTTATGTGGCCCAGGTTAGTCTTGAACCTGGGTTTAGCTGATTCTTTTGCCTCCAGCATCTGAGTAGCTGAGACTACAATATGTGCCGTGGCACTGGGTCACAGCCTTTCCTGATCCTCACCACCCCGCGTCCTCTCCTCCACTGCACTGGGTCGCAGCCTTTCCTGATCCTCACCACCCCGTGTCCTCTCCTCCACTGCACTGGGTCGCAGCCTTTCCTGATCCTCACCACCCCGCGTCCTCTCCTTCTCACTCTCACCGTCTCACCGTTTCTCCACCTCACGTTAATTAGCTCTGTATGCTCAACTAACCCCCAGTGCCAGAACAATGTTTGTCCCGGGTCTGGGTCTCACTTTGGCAAACCAACTAAAGTTCCCCAGATGTAAAGCATCTTGTCAAATGCTCAGCAAGGGAGACCAAAACATCAAATCATTTCATAAAGTGTTGCATACCTCCTACCTAAACATTGTTCATAAACCAAGCCTAAGGGGCACTTCCAACTTGTTCCCTCAGACCCAGCTCCCAGCAGAGGGTGACAAGGCTGTGCACAGGAGGCTCACTATCCTTCTCTTTATTTCCAGGATTATTAAGGCACCTAGGTCATTTTCAGGCATAGCCTGATTTTAAAAATACTCACCGAGAAGGCTAGATGGTCTGTCGCCAAACCAAAATCACCTATTTTCACATGGTCATCGGAATCCAAAAAAATGTTGACAGGCTTCAGATCCCGGTGAATCATTCCCTGTTGGAAGACAATGAAGAATCCAACAATTGCTTCCCACACAGAGTTTAACACTGCATGGTTCCTAATTTTAAATGATGGCACCTGGAAGAGGCCTTCTCCTGTGGTCCACCTGGTCCTGGATGTCTGGTCTCTGGAATGACCTCTGAGGGTCCTGTGACCTCCTCACGGGTGGTCCTAAGCAGGTCCTCCCAGGCTCCCTCCACCAGCTCCCCTCAGAGACTTCATATTACCTTTCCCTCGCTGCACCACCACAGCCAGGGCTGGGCAGGCCCCACCCTGCTTTCTTCCCTCTCCTGGTACTTTCTTGGCACTACTTCCGCCTCGGGCACTCTGTACTCCTCCTCTTGTTCTGATTGTGCCAACATCTACCTGTTCCAATCTTTCATGAGCCTTGCACACTAGCCTAACAACTGAGTTTATACCGCCAGCTCCTGGGAGGAGCTCAGTGATGGTATCCCAGGAATCCTGCTTTCTCCTCCTAAGGGCTCAGCATGCTTCCTCTTTCACTTAGAAGATGCTAAATGTAATCAGAACTCTTCCTTGTCAGATCTTTTACTATGATATAAAGGAACTTCCGGCTCTGAGAACAGGAGTCCCGCGCAAACATGGATGGACAAGTCACATGCTTGTGTCCCTGTGTATGCAGTTGATGCACAGAGCTGGAGGCCCCAGCAGCAGTCTGCAGATACTGAGCACATAGAGCACAGTCCCAGGACCCCAAGACAGCACCACAGGGAAGAGTCTAAAGGCATCCATTAGAATTCCCTTTGTTTTTCACCTTATAGATTAGGTAGATTACAGTCCTGGTTTCTCAATATGAACAGGGCACACTATAAACATTTTGAAGTTCCAAAAGTTAAGGCAAAGGGGAAAAAAACCTACCATGTTTTCACTGTCTGATGCATTTAAAATATATAAAAACTATTCTTAGTTCACAGGCCATAGAAGAACGGGTGTGAGTTAGAGCTGACCCATGGGCCGGCCGTCTTCAGCGTCTCCTACAGGAGCTGACACTGGCTGCTGCCCTATCTTTTGGCACTTTGTTCTGTTACCTGCAGAAATCCATTAGTTCAGGCCAGCTAGAGGGCTCAGCAGGCAACGCTCCTTCCCGCCAAGCCCGATGACCTGAGTCTGATCCCGGAATTCACATGGTAGAAAGAAAGAACCTTGTCCTCTGGCCTCCGTATGTGCACCGTGGCATTCACTGGCCCACACACGTCCACACAAATAAACAAATACATGTACATAAAGGTAAAAAGACTATGTCGTCATCTGTATAGTTTCTTTCCTATATATAGTTTTGTATGCTGTTTTCTCCATCTTCCTATTTGATTTTTACTGTGTTATTATAAGTAGGGCTGGAGAGACAGTTCAGGAGGTCAGCATGCGGACCTGAGTCCAGATACTCAATCCCCACATAAAAGCTGCGGACAGAGGGTGGCAGACAAGCAGATCCCGAAAGCTGGCTGGCTAGCCAGATTAGCTGAAATGGCAAGCTTTATGTTTGGCAAGAGACCTTGTCCAAAAAAAAAAAAAAAAAGAGCAATAGAAGACAGCTGTCTTGTTTGTCTTATTTACTTTTCTATTGTTGTGACAAGACACCATGCCCTAGGCAGTTCACAGAAGGAAGATTTTATTTGGGCTTACAGTTGCAGAGGGTGAGTCCATGACCATCATGGTGGGGAGCATGGCAGCAGGCAGCAGGCAGGTGCTGGAGCAGTAGCCGAGAGCTTACGTCCTGATCTACAAACTCCAAGGCAGAGAGTGCTAACCGGGAATGGCATCTTCACCATTCTGGAGCTCCACCTACCGGAGACCAAGTATTCAAATACAGGAGCCTCTGGGGCCATTTTCACTCAGCCTACCCTGTGTTGACCTCTGACATCCACAAGTACATTTGTAGAGGAGCTTATCCCTAATCTCCACAACACATGCACAAATGTTCATGCAGCACGCACACAATTTATGTAAATAGAATACATGGACATGGGATGTTACAAAGCTTACTTTCTCATGGATATAAGCTAATCCATCCAGAATCTCTCGAAAAAGCCTCCAAAGCCTGATGGTGTCTCGAAACAGTCCCTGGTCAATGGTGTCACGAAGAGTGCTCTTTTCACAGTACTCCATCTACAGAACAGAAGGAACAGGCAGGACCTGATCACATGAAAAGTTCAGTATAAGGAGCATAACTTGCAGTCAATGTAACCACTCATTAAAACTTGTGCCAGGGATTTTAAGCAGTTTTGGAAAGAATTGTTTCTTTTTATGCTAAAAAAACAAAACAAACAAATAAGAGTAATATAAAAACAATCTTGAACAGGGAACGTAGCGAGAACGTAGCTCAGTGGTAGAATGCGGTGCATTTTAAGTACGCATGAAGCTCTGGAGTCAATCCCCAGTACTCCAAACACTCCCTAAAACCCATAGAAGTAAAAATGTGTTTAATAGATTTATTAATCACAGATTAATGTGATATTAATAAGAACAGTACTGAAGAATGCATTGGGGCAAATAAATATAATATTAGCAGCTAAAAAAAACTTTTCTCAAGCTGGGCGGTGGTGGTGCACGACTTTAATCCCAGCACTTGGGAAGCAGAGGCAGGTGGATCTCTGTGAGTTCGAGGTCAGCCTGGGTTACAGAGTGAGTTCCAGGAAAGGCGCAAAGCTACACAGAGAAATCCTGTCTCAAAAAACCAAAATAAATAAATAAAATCCTTTTTTCCCAGTGGGATTGAACCCAGGATGTCTTGCATTCGAGGCAATTGTTCTACTTCTGAGCTATACCCCTAGCTCCTACTTAAAAAAATATATATATCAGAGCATTGGCTGCTCTTCCAGAGGACCTGGGTTCAATTCTCAGCACCCACTTAGCAGTTCACAACTATCTGTAAATCTAGTTTCAGGGGATCTGACACCCTCACCACAGACAGACATGTAGGCAAAACATCAATGTAAATAAATAAATAAAGCTGCTTATTTTAGAAAGGTTTTACTTGTTTAAAATTCTTGTTACATATATGAAAATTGAGATTGCAATAAAATGTTATTACATTACAAGATTGCTTCCAATCTCAAATTTCCAAGAATAGCTAATTAGCCTAATGATGTCCTTGGCTTTATTTGTATACAAATAAATACTCTTTGAATCTAGAGAAAAACATTATGCCTATGGAAATATTCAAGCAGGGGCTCTGCTTCACACCCCCCCCTTTGGGTGTACTAAGAGAGAAAACAATGGAGCATCATTTAAGACTTAGTCAATATGTGAAACTAGCTTCTGGTTCCAGCCAGGGCCAGAGTGTGAAACTCCTCATGCAGAATGTTGCACTGTTTCGCAGGTCAGCCTCATCTCATCTGCAGTCACTTCTGGCACATTCTGAATCAGCCTCCAGGCCTTATTCAGGTCCTCCCCAAGCTCCCATGAGTCCCACTCACTTCACATGTTGTTTAGAGAATGGACACAGGCAGACAGTTAAGGCATGCTACTCTTGCATTTATGGGATTCAGACATGGGTATAAGCACTTCATCTTATGAGGCACAAAAGATTAAAGAATCTCATCTGAGCTCATACAGTGGTGACAGGTAGGTCTAGGATGTGAACATGCACAGCCTGGGTCCAGAGCTGGCCCCAGGTGCCTCCTGATAACACTGTGGAAAAAAAAAAAAAAAAAAAAAGCGTTCAAGGCTGGGGACTGGGAGAGGCTTCCATGCCATAACTTTCCTGGCTAGTTAATCTCTGGCAATGCCACTCAGCCCCTTTCTGTCCATTACCTTGTGGTACGTCATAAAACACACTGCCAACCAAAAATGAGAGGTGCACATCACCAACTGTCCACCAGGGTCTCACCTGGATATAAAGGTAGTGCACAGCGCCGGTTGTCACTGATGGCTCAATTTCATGACATCTGTCCTTCTCATTGCATTCTTCAGCCTGAATCAAGAGGAACACAGGAACTCAAACTGAGGGCCAAGTTCAACAAGAGCATCCCCACCGTCAAGAACTTGTGTCTGGGACCCCAACTTCACCCCTGGGCATGGCTTCCTATTGCTTTGAGGGCCATCAGCAGAGCAGAACACAACACTGTCCTTTAGAAGCCTGGAGCACTTCTCCCAGAAATTCAGCATAGCTTACAGACCTGCTAGTACAGAGAACAATGAGAAAATGGGGAACAGGTAAGATGTGCACTAGCAGAAAGTCTTCTGCTCAAGTCCTACCACTGAAGGCCTAAGGATATGAGGTCCAGTGTGAACAGGCTGTCTTCCTTTGGTGGGATTCAAAGAAAGCAGTTTAGAGAATATTGTTGCCCTTGGGGGTCACACTCCTGAACAACCACTTAGCTGCTACAACGTGTCTCCCAGAAGTAACTTTCTTTCTAATGCATGATACCTTTAAAAAAAAAAAAAAAAAAAAAAAGAGTCTTTTCCAGGGTTAGAGAGCCTGGGAAAAGGTTAATGGCTCAATGCTCACTCCTCTAGCACAGGACCTGGGTTCTGTTCCCAGCACCAACATCAGGCAGCTCACAGGGGAGTCAGTGCCCTATAGCCTTCCATGGGGGAGCCACACTCTTATGGTGTGCATAACCCCAAACAGAAACACATACAAATGCATTAAAAATATTTTTAAAGTTTTTTCTTCTCAACAGACATATTTAAATACTTTTAACCCCCAGTAGGGAAAAAAGTATGTTAGTTTCTGATTGTTTTTGATTTACAGGGGTTTTATTAGATTTTATTTTTCTATTTTTAGTTATATCTATGTGTGCATGCCTATGGGTGGGTGTGTACATGTAAGTGCAAGGGTTCATGGAGGCTAGAAGAGGTCGTGGGATTTCCTGAAGCTGGAGAGCCAGGCAGCTGTGAGCCTCCAGACATGAGTGCTGGGAACCAATTCTCTGTAGAGCACCATGTGCTCTTAACTGCTCTCTGGCCCCCTGACTCCAGTTTTTATGAGGAGGGATGTTTTTCAATATTTTCCCTTTAAAAGAAAAATAAAAAGTTCTGCTCTTCAAATAACTGTATTCAACTACTGAGTGACTTATATTCTCTGGAGAGTATCTATGAAGATGATTCATCTCTTGGGGTTTCTACCCACCAATCAGAACATTCATGGGATATTGTCTTTAACTGAGCCAAACTGGAAGCATAAATTTGATGCTCTTAATAATTAAATGCACAACTAACATCAAAAGCAAGTATAAGTTTTGCTTCAGCAGTTTAGATTATTTATGCTATTATTGTAGCTAAATTTATAATTAAAAAAAGAAAACAAGAGGATCTTAAGTGATTTTTAATTGACAAGTACTTACTAAAACATACTGGCTAATTCATTCAAATCTTCAAAACAAGTGAACTGTGTATCTAACAGGGTCTACATGTGTACATCCTGTGAGTAAACTCATAAATGCTGGTGGTTATCCTTTTATCAAGTAATAAAGTTATCATTGGCCACATCAAGTTACAGAACACTCATTCTTCTGAATCTACAAAGGACAGCCCACTGGTTTTACTCTGAGCTCTAGGCATCAGCCTGGAGCCCTGCAGCCTGACCAGAGAAGAAAGCAGGGATACATGGAATCTAAGGTGTAAAGAGTGTCTGTTGTCAAGCTTTTAAAACCATGTGCTATGGAGAAATGTGTTTTACACACCTACTACACATGCCCACAAGAGACAGTTCTTTAAAAAAGATTTCATTTGTGTGTGTGTGTATGTAAACATCTGGAACTGGAATTATAGACAGCTGTGAACTTCCTTTTCAAGGATATTTTATTACTTGCTTTCAACCACTGAGCCAACTCTCCAGCCCCCAGAAAGGACATATTCTATCAAGAAAATTTACTTTTACTAAAAGTAAGATGAACTCTGGTATTCTCTCCTCTTGTCCACAACATCAGAAATAAAATAAGGCTGGCTGTGATCCTTTAAATGAACTCATCAAACATTACAGGACCATGCTGCATAGTTAAAACACTGTCCCAGAAGATGGTTTATCCAAGTGCACATCAAGGTGAACTGGTGTGGGGAGACTAGGCTAACTCCATGATGAGACCAGTTAATCTGCATTCCATCCTCATCCCCAAACATAGGAAGCATGTCCCAATCCTCTAAAACAAACGTATTTCTAAAGTGTATTTTATTTATTTTTATGTATGTGTGCCTGCTTGAGTTTATGTTCACCATGTGTATGCAGATGCCTGTGGAGGCCAGATGACGTTGGATCCCCTGGGACTGGAGTTACAGGTGGTTGTGAGTCACCATGTGGGTGCTAGGAACCAAGCTCAGGGCAGCAAGAGCCTTTAAGTGCTTTTAACTGCTAAGCCATCTCTCTAGATCCTCTGTGATACAGTGTGTCAGTTTTTCTGTTTTATATGTCAGTATAAAACTTATGATAAATTTATATATGTATATATCAGTATAAATTTCAGAAGATTTTAAAGAATGGGTGTGTTTTAAAACTGATATTCACATATCAGATTAATGCTCTGGCATTCTGCCTGATGTTTCTAACATCAAATGTCATTTCCTTACACACCACGCTCTGAGTAGAAGTAGGTGACTTCCTCTTCCATATTTACCTGGTTCTGACTCTTACTGTTTTCGTCTTCATTGTCAAAGATGATGTCACTGTCAGAGTCTGAAGCAGGTCTTAAGAAAAAGAAATAAGAAATGTTAAAGAAATGGGAAAAAATGCTAATATTCTTTTTAGTTCATCAGAACACCAAAGAAGCTAGAGCATTATACCATGTGGTGGTCTGAAAGAGAATGGCCTCCATCAGCTCATTGATTTGAAAGCTTCATCTCCAGTTGGTGGATGAGGAGGTATGGCCTTCTTGGAGGCAGTGTGGCACTGAGGGTAGGTTTTCAGGTCTGTCAGTCTCTGTTTCTCTGTGAATCATGCCTGCCTGGCTGCCTGCCTGCGGCCAAGCTTCCCACCAACATGAAAATGGACTAATTCTCTGAAACCATAAGCAAGCCCCTAATTAAATGCTTTCTTTTATAAGTTCTTTGGTTATGGCATCTCTTCCCAGCAACAGAACAGTTACTCAGACACACCATGACTCTGCAGCATCAATACAGATTGGCTGTTGGCTTCTCTTTTCTGTTACTCAAACTCAGAGCTTTTATTTATTTTATTAAAAAAGAAATCGTTATTTTATGTGTATGGGTCTGTGCATCGTATGTATGCAGTGCCTGCAGAGGTCAGAAGGGGGCATCACCCCTGGGACTGGTGTCACATGGTTGTGAGCCTTGCTGGGCATTGAACTCAAGTCATCCGGAAGAGCAAAAAGCACTCTTAACCACTGAGCAATCTCTCCAGCTCCCAACAAAGAACTCTTTAAAAAGTAGCTATATTGTTTCTCAAAGTAGTTAACTGCTAAGATAAACTGTATCCAACTGAGTCCAGTGAAGTACATCCCTAAGGCATATGCCCTTGGGTCATAATTACGGGTCTCAGGGCAGTTAGGACTACAAGACTCTAAGGCTCTTAAGTGGTCCACAGAGTTGGAACCTGTGATTAAAGCAGTGCCCTCTCACAAATTCTCCTAAATCTATCGAGATAGGTACTGGAAATCACTTCTATATAATTTTTCCTTTCTCCTGGCCTTGGGGTGGGAACTCTTTAAAATTCCTGTGGGTTGCATTTGGCTACTCTCTGAAAGAGGTTTCCACCAACTTGCTTCTTTCTTGTTCCTCTGGCGTGGGCTTGTTGGGTTAGGCATCAGGGGTCCCCTACTGCTTGCACTTACAGGAAGGACTGTGAGAAGACACCATCGTGCTCATCCTCGTCCTCTTCATCGCTGCTGGAGCCAGGGCCGGTGACAGGGAAGCGCGCGCTGGTGGAGCGCTCTGCGGATGTGCTCCACTCCACGGAGCTGCTGAGGATGGGGGGCGGTGCTGCGGCCTCCACGCTGCCCAGCTCCTCTGTGTCGCCTGCTGCTTTCCCGCAGGCGGCTGGGCTGTCCTGGGCCTGGGGTCTGCAGTCTGGGGGTGGTGTCCCGGGCACCGCAGGGCGCTCATGCCGCTCGATCCAGGCGTTGTAGTAGCGCACAATGTTCTCATGGTGCAGGCGCGACAGCAGAGTCACCTCGCCCTTGATCCTGCGGAAGTGCCTGCTGGCGGGGTTGATTGGGATGCGCTTCACTGCATAGCAGCAGCCGTCCAGCTTGTTTTGCACCTGCCCAGCAATAGGAGACAGGACCTGGTCAGATTTGTGGCCCAGGATCTTGCACGTTGGCATTTAGACTGGCATTTACACGGCCCAGCCCTGTTAGTTCTTCCCCAGCAAAATCTGGAATTCTGAGAACCCACAATAATAGCTGAGAGCCACAAGGCTTGAATTCAAACGGAGGAAAGCCTTGGTTACCCCCAAACTAGGGGAAAAGCTCAAGGCGGCGGCGGCGGTCTGCTGGGGAGGGAACAACCTTCACCTCCGCCTCCTTGTTTCCTTCCCTTTCTCCTTGCCCTCCCTTTCCTCCATCTCTTGGGGACAGGATCTCACTATGTAGCCAGGCCTGGAACTTGACATCCCCCTGCTTCAGAGCTGGGATTACTGGAATACACATAACCTCTGTTTTAATCACTACTTTTCTTTCTTTTTTAAGGCAGGGTCTCCTATAGCACAGGCTAGACTCAAACTCCCTATTCAGATTGGCTAACCTTAGACTCTGTAATCTCCTGCCTCCACCTTTTGAATGGAGCACCAGGCCTATCTCAATAATTTATTTCTTTACTGATAAGTGTAACATTTTCTTTTCTTTAAAAAGTTTAGGCTAACATTAAGTAATGAGTTCCATTAATTACTTTTCGTGACATTACTTCCCTTTTCTTCTCATAACTGATAAATAAATATCAAATACATTTTCGTTTTAAAGTAAAATTAATTTTCTAAAGCCAGTGTAAGTTTTCATCTGATGATTTTATTTTCTTAAAACTTAAAGTCACTAAAGATGAATGAAATTCCAGAAATGTTAACAAACCTAAAATAAAATGCTAATTATTTTACAAAGACTGTATAAGGCCATGTACTTTTGGGAGAGAGACTCAGTTTTCTTTCATGACTGGCCTGAATGGGGTCACTGAGGAGATGAGAACATAGAGGAAGAACACCGTGCCGGCCCTCGAGGGGCGTGCTTAACCAACAGCAGCGATGACCATCTATGCACGTGCCGCCCACTGATGATGTCACCCAACCAAGATTCAAAACTATGCTCATAAAATAGGACAATAAAGATAGGAGCACAACGAATCCACAGAAAAAGTCTCAAAGGCCAGTGTGCTTACAGACCATCCCTATCCTGAGGTTTTCACTGGCCTGACTGGATTAACTATACCAGTTTCTCTTCCCCTCTACCTAAGACCTGATACCTGACTAAAACCCAGCGGCTCATTGTCCAAATGCACAAGTGCACAGATGGTGGGGGGGCCAGCTGCTGAACACCCCCAATCCTGAACACCCCCGATCCTGAACACCCCCGATCCTGAAGCCGACTGCACTACTCAGAAGGCAATGTGGGGAAGGAAGGGTGTGAGAGCCAACAGGAGGAAGCAGGCCCCACAGCTGAAGACGCCCTTGCCACAGCAGCTCAGGAACTGTCTTTAAGAACATGTAAATAAGGAAAGTTACAAGGGACCCTGTCGAGAAAGAAAAGAAAGAAATGAAGTTTAACAAGCTACGTCCATAGTGTTTTAAATTCAAGAATCTAAAAAAGACACGTATGGACTTAATAAAAACAACACTGAATTAAACGCCGCCTAGAACCGTAAGCTTTCTTGTGGGATGCCTGCCTTGCTGAAGGCGGCCCCTCTTTTGCTGTGGGGAAATTGTTTTGGTTGAGACTATTCTGCAGTAAGAGTGGTGCTTCCAAGCCGGGTGTGGCAGCACGTTTTTGTAATCCCAACCCTTGGGAAGTGGAGGCCACAGGACCGGGGTTCAAGGTCATCCTTGGCCACACAGAGTTTGAGCACAGCCTACACTACATAATACTCTATCTCAAAACCCTGCATGGGATCCAGCTCATTTAGTAGAGTGCTTGCCAAACATACAAGGCCTGGGTTTGACCCCCAGCACTGCCTGAAACACAGGGAAGAACAGCCTGAAATCCTAGCACTCAGGTGTTAAGTAGGAAGATGAGAGGTTCAAGGTCATCTTCTGCCACATTGTGAGTTGAGGCTAGCCAAGGCTGCAGGAAACCTTGTCTCAAAACAAGCAAGCAAGCAAACAAAAAACAACCACAACCTAACAAAACAAAACAACACCCCCTAAAAGCCAGATAAAAGTCAACCAATAAACAAGCGTGACACCTTCCTCCTCATACTCTCAGAATCAAACACAACTATGTCCCACCACTAGAGGTCACCTTCATATGTAAAAGATGGCATGTACCTCAGCTGTTCTTCATACATTTCAATCTGCATCGTCTATGGTTTGCAACATACTTAAATTATGTAAGAACAGCAGAGGCCTCTTCCTACATTCACATAATAAAATTCGCCCCAGACCAGAATGAAGCGCCCTAACAGCAGCACACCTTAAAACACGCCATTAATTTCCCATCTTTGTAAGCTAGAAAATGAGAGCCATCAGGACCATCTCCCAGTGTGAATGCCACCTCTGTTCTAACTTTGGAACCCTTTTCTCTATGGCAACTCCACCAAAACTGGGGGGAAGTGGAAAGGACAATCCCTTCCTGAACTAAAGCACACCAAAATGTTCTTCACGCAGAGATCTTGACCACTCAGGATGCTTATAATGATGTATTTTTCACATCATTGTTCTGAGCCAACCAAGGACCCAGGAATAGTGCATTCTCAATGCATCCAGTGTAACGTTAAAGCAAGCTTTAGCTCCAGGAGGTGGAGGTGCTCACAGCTTCAAAGTCTTACTCACTTTCCTTTCCACTCTCAAAATGGAAACCAAGGCTGGGAGGCCATGGGAATGAAAGAGAAGGGGCTTTAAGGGGGAGTGGGACAACTCTGTCACACCTTGATGACGGCTCCAAAAGCTCCTTTCCCTAGAAGTTGTAATTCTTCAAACTCAATGAAGTATCGGGAAAACTGTCTCTGTGTTTCACTGAAGAACGCAGCACTGGGCAGCTGGTTGCTGGGAATGACGGTCTCAATATAATCTTGTCCCCCTGAATCTAAGACGAAACAAAAGCATTAGAAATACAGGAAGACTGGGCCAGAGAGATGGCTCAGTGGTTAAGGGCCCAGACTGCTTTTACAGCAGTTTGGTTCCCAGCACCCACGATGGGCAGCTCACAACTGTCTATAACTCCAGCTCCAGGGAATCTGATGCCCTCTTCTGGATTCTCTGGGCACTACATCTAAACGTGTATATACCCACCCACCCACCCACCCAGCCACATACACACTTAATTAAGAATAAAATAAAAAGTGCAGGCAGTTCACAGAACCCAACAACGTAAGCATGAGAGGAAGGGGCCCCACTAGGGGTCTAAAAAAGCACTTCTTGTACTCTGACATCTTTTCTCACCTTGTAATCTTTAAAGTAGGCAGGATATATAGTCAGCCCATTGTACAGGAGAGGGTACCAGGGATGGAGAGGAAGAGACTGAACTAGATAGCCAGAACCCAAACTCAGGTCTCTCAGTCCATCCCAGGCTCTAAGGCTGTATGGTTATGAGTGGCACAGTAAGCTGAGGATGTCCACTCCAGCAACAGGAGCTGAAGAACCAGGGCCACAAAGCAGTCCCGCGCACACAAGGCCCGCACAGAGCAGATTATGTGTAGCCTGGCATTGGTAAAAGAAATAATCCACGAAAACGTTCTCACCTTCAGGCTTTGTGTTTTCATAATAATAATAAAAAAAGGATGGTAGTCAAGTACAGTAGTGCATGCCTGTAACCTTAGTACTCAGGAGGCAGAGGCAGCAAGACCAAGAGGTCTAGCCTGAACTACATAGTGGGACCCTATTCAAACAAACAAACAAACAAACAAACAACCAAAAGGAAAGGCAGGTAGGCAGAACTCACCTTCAGGACTTTGCTCCACTAAGGGCATTTTTGGCTGAGGGTTTATAAAGCTGTGTTTCAGCAACTGCTGAGGGCTCCATCTTTCCTTGTCGTCCAGGCAGACACACCTCAGTGGGGGAGGGAGAATCTCAGCAGTGTATAATATAAACACCTTCCTAGTTCATCTACCCTATTCAACTACGGTCTGCTTTCCTTTTAGAATACACACTAGCAAATTCATGCTACTTATGGAGCAATATGTCCTTAAAAGTGAATTTAAATGAGTAAACACCATTTCAGGTTTGCATGTCCCACAGCAGACTGGATGTAAGTAGAAAATGAGAAAAAAAGAAACAGGACAAAAGAACTGCATTGTGCCGACTACAGCGGCATGGAGTGACTTGAAATGCTCTCAGACCGCAGATGCCAGCTTTGGGTTTCCACGTCCATTAGCAGCTTGGTCACTTGCCCTGTTGAACTAAGCCTGCTGGGGACCAGGCGTAAATTAAGTTTTACAAAGAGAACAACCAGATGCTGATGAACCTGAAATACACTGAGCAGCACTGTTGAAAAGTCCCACATTTCACCACACACCTTCAATATTCATTCCTTGAGCTCACATACTTAGCATTTGATGTTCTAACAAGTCAGTTTTGTTTTCTTTTCGATGAATCACAAAAAGCCATACCAGGAATTCTCAAAGTGGGATCCCTGACCACATTTGACTCTGTTTCAAGTGACATCTTTTAAAGAATCAACTGTCACTGTAAGTTCCAGCTTTTGAACATACACATACGAAGTAATAACGGTAGCTATCATGAAGGATCACTTAGTTTTTATGTTGTAGCACGAAAGGTAAAAGACTAGGCAAAGGGCAAGAGAACATCATGTGTATAAGATTATATTTTCTGCTACGTTTAAAATAAATTTCAATTATACCAGTAAGAGAAAATTCTTGCAGATATTAAAAATATTATTCTTTTTTTTTGTTTTGTTTTGTTTTTTTCGAGAATTTTTTGTATTTGCATTTTGGGCTCACTTGTAGCTAGGCTGCTGACTACAGAGATCCGCTGCTCCTCCGATGTGATTAAAGCATGCCACCACCGCCGCTTTAAAAATATTATTCAAAAATTATAAAGTATTTTATTTTACTTTTGAGACAGGGTCTCACTATGTAACTTACTATGACCTGGATGGAACTCACTCTGCAGACCAGGCTGGCCTAGAACTCAGAGATCTGTCTGCCTCGGCCTCTGGAGTGCTGAGATTAAAGGTGCGCACCACCATGCCTGGACTTATTTTATTTTCAGATTTATTTTGATTTTATGTATATGATTTTTTTTTGCCTACATGTAAATATGTGCACCATGTGAGAAGTTAAGAGGGTGCCGCACCCCTTGGAATTGGAGTATGGATAGTTGTGAGCCACCCTGTGAGTCTTGGAACCAAACTCAAGTTTTCTGTAAGAGCACCAAGTGCTCTCAACTGCTTAGCTGTCTCTCTAGCACCCTTACTGCACATCTGAGACAGGGTTCTACTGCATATTCCAGATCGGCCTTGAATTTGCAATCTTCTTTTCTCATTCTCCCAAGTAAGATATAGGCACGTGCCACCCACATCCGACAAAAAAAAAAAAGAGAGAGAGAGAGAGAGAGAGAGAGAAAGCTAGTCTTGTAGGGCATGTGCACACCTCTAATCCAAGCACTTGGGAGGCAGAGCAGGAGAATCTCTGTGAGTTCAAGGCCAGCCTGGGCTACATAGCCAGTTAGAAATATAAAGTGAGACTCTGTCTCAAAACAACAAACAAACAAAAACCAAAAACGAAGTTCTTGCCTCTGATTTCTCCTCCCTCTTAATCTCTTAATGTGCATTACTATAGACCCTTTCCTATCTATTTCCATATATAAATGCACAAGAACCCAAGCATGATGCTGTCAAGATTATTGAAGCTTAGACAACATTATCTTGTACGTATCAGTTTTTAACTTGCAAGTGGCCTTTTCAGCCAAGTGTCAGAAAAGATCCTTCCAAACGCCTGTGTCAGCTTGGACCTACTGGAATTAATTTGTATATTCTCCTAGTTCTGTCGGGGTTATTCCCAGGTTTGCACACTCAGTGTACTGGCCATCCCTACACACACTGTTCTAAGTGCACTGTCTCCTCTAAGTCTACCGTGACATTAATGTGACTGACACAGCACATCTGGATCAGAAAAGGTTTAGAGCTTGCTGAGAGCGAACTGCACTCTTCAGTGGCTCTCACTTGAAAACGTTACATTCTCAGAATCAGTCATTTTGGCAGTTTGGTGGCTACCAGCAGCAGAGGCAACGCTAGCTCCAGCTTTGAAACCAGAAGGGATGCAGGCCTGGAACCTTCTACAGCTCCCACTGCTGAGGTGGTGAGAGGTACAGTATTGACTCCACAAGGGCCTGTGGCAGCCCTGCTAGGTGTCAACTCACTGAACCCCAGAAACAGCCAGGGAACTACCAGAAAACTACACAGAATTTATTTTATTACTACACACACACACACCTCCTACTGCTGGGATTGTTCCCAGTTACACACACACACACACCTTCCTCATGCTGTGTTAGATTACTGAAGGCACACACACACACACACACCACACACAACACACACACACACACACACACCTTCCTCATGCTGTGTTAGATTACTGAAGAGCACTATCAACTCTCTCTCAACTGTGACATTAATGTGACTGATGTGACAACAGATGTGGATCAGAAAAAGTTTAAAGCTCCTGAGAATGACTTGTATTTCCAGATATGCAGAGCTACCAGGATCTTGTTGGCGGGAGCCGATCTGCCATCTGGCTCAGCTCCTGAGCTCTCACCGGCCTCATAGCTGACTTCCTAAGGGTGTTACTAAGGATGGCAGGGATCACAGATGGCAGCCACTGGGCTTTTGCTAACTGGGGTGAGAGCAAAGCTAATGATCCCACACCCCAACTGCTATGTGGTGGTAATCTAATTGTACTGAAATGTGATTTTGATTGTATGTTAATAAATAAAGTTGTCCGGGGGTCAGAGCTATTAGAGCCATAGACAGAGTGTGGCGGTGGTGGCACACGCCTTTAATCCCATAGATCTCTGTGTGTTCAGGGATACAGCCAGCATTGGAGACATATGCCTTTAAGACCTGGGGGGCTCTACATACAGACAGTGACGAGGCAGTCACGTGTTTGGGTTTACAACCAATGAGAAGGCAGAATGACTGTGAAACGACTTACACACAGGGAAATAGCTCTCTTTCGGGAAGCTAGGACCACCGCAGAAGGAAGGGTGAGATTTTAGCTCTGAGCTCTGATCTCTTGGCTTTCTCTTTTACATTGGTTCTGTGTTTCTTATTTAATAAGACGGTTGGTTACATCTACACTGCTATCCACCCCCACCAAGCAGTCCCTCAGAGCCCTCCCAGAAGAGAGGAGCACACACAGCACCTCAGGTGACCGTTCTGCTAAGAGAGTCAGAATAAACCTCAGCTCTCAACTTCAGAAGTGACAGAGGAGCTGTTTCTATAAGGGGGACCAGGAGAGTTCAACCCTCCGACCCAGCGCTTGCTACTGAGGTGAAAACGCCTTTAGCGTAAACCTCCTGTCGCTTTTTGAATCCATTAGTGCCACCCTTGACTGAAACACTCCTGAGCAGCAGACAGGAGTAGAGGGCTCAAAGTGACATGGGAAGACGGAAGTAAGATTTTCCACGGAACTCAACATCCTACCTGTCATTGCGGCCACCTTCATTGTGGAGTGCATTTAAATAAATGGTTTTAAAAGTTCTCTTTCATTGAAAAGAAATAAGAGATTTCTCTGGAAATCGTAAGTTTATATACTTTAAAGAGAGAATGTTACATACAGAATCAAAGTTGGCCCCTTTCCTCACAGGAATGATTGACTGTGGCTACTTTTTGTGACATATCAACACCCTTGTTTAAATGCTACCTGTTGCTTGATAGATGTCAGGGCACAGCCTGAGCATGCGTCATCAGGTGGTTTATAGAGCGTGCTGCATAAATGAACCCAGCTCCAATGTCACATCCAGTCTGTGTGGACGCCGTCACCTGTGCAGAACATCACTGACAGACACTGACGTGTGCAAGATGCTCAAGTTCAGGAACTTCCATACTAGTGACCAGCAAGGTGTCAAGTGACAAGAGGTCACTATGGGTCAGGTCAACTGGAGATGGGCAAAGAGAAATGTGAAGGCCAGAGAAAAGAATGCAGAGATAGCCGGGCGGTGGTGGCACACACCCTTAATCCCAGCACTCGGTAGGCAGAGCCAGGCGGATCTCTGTGAGTTCGAGGCCAGCCTGGTGTACAGAGTGAGATCCAGGACAGGCACCAAAACTACACAGAGAAACTCTGTCTCAGAAAAAAAAAAAAAAAAGAAGAAGAAGAATGCAGAGAGATGAAGTGAGCCAAAGTGAACGGCTAGGCAAACAAAGGTGAGAACCAGGACAGTGAGGGGAGGGAGAAGCTGCTGCAGGAGGCTGGACCAGGGGAGTGCTGGCACAACCCACACTGATGGGCACTCCTCCTCTGGTTAGAAACCGAGAAGGTAGCACCGGCTTAGACTGAGAACAGTCAGGGTTAGGGTAGAAAACACAGAGGGGGATGACCTGGACAAATACTCTAGGCCCGAGGAAAGCCTTTGTAGTAAGGATCCTCTCCAGCTAGACAGCCTGATGATTTGACAACCAGAGTTCGATCCCTAGAGCCACCGTGGAAGGAGAGCAGACTCCAGACAGTTCTCTGACCTCCACATGTAATGTCAGTGAGTTCTTGTATTCAAAGACACGGAACACACAGACACAGACAGACAGGCACACACACACACACACATTTTTTTAAAGCTGGCTTTGTAATGATTATGTACCTGTGAGTCACAAATACGGATAATCCTCTGGCTGAAACAGGCGGTCATCTGATCCTCTGACCTGGCTGAGGAGACAGCCACTGGAGAGGAGTAGTCAGGAAGAAAGGGGCAGAACCAGACTTCTCAACTGGTTTCCTGCGGCCTCCTCTCTGGTCCCTTAGGATTCAGCAGCACAGTGCGGAGAAGGTCTATCATATGAACACCCTGGGCGGGCGTCTCCCTCCCTACTGCCCACCCTCGTGTGACAGACAGGAATGGGGAAAGATTCTAGAGTATTCCAGGCAGTCTCCCCAAAATAGTTTGAGAATCAATTATTAAGCTCAAGTGGCTTTAGGAGAATGTGGGAGACCGTGACAAGGAAACAGAACACACGAGCCCGGGAAAGGAGTTCACCCTGGCTCCTCTCCTCAAGTCTCGGCTTCCCCATTCCTTAGACGCACGGAAGAAAAGTGCAACTGAGCGGTCAGTGATACTCACTTCTTCAGGAAATCTTGGAAGTCAGCTGGTAAGTCACTGGGGATGGTCACGGGGTACTCCCCACACTCCTGTCCTTGGCTAAGAGACAGCAGCAGAAGGCCAAGACGCCACACATCCCCTTTCTTCCCTGTTTTATAAGGCAGGGCACTGTCACTAAATCGAACCCGAGTTTGCTCAAAAACATCCTCCTTGCAAATGTCTGCCAGTCGCTTAGCGATGCTGTAGTCCGTTATCTTTACGGTGCCCTCGGCGTCTACCAAGACACTGGATGCGCTCAGAACCTTGTGCACCACGGAGTTGCTGTGCAGGTAATCCAGGCCTGCCAGGAGCTGAGCTGTGTACTTGCGCAGCTGGTGCACAGGAATTGGGCCGGAGTGGCGCAGGTGTGCAGCAAGAGAGACCCCACTGATGTGCTCTGCCAAGATGTCTACCACGATGGAGTCCTCCTGCTCTCTGGAGTTCATCGCAAAGTAGCGTACGATATTTGGATGGCTCAGTTTCACCAGGGAGCTGAATTCTGTTTCTGCTCCTTGAATCTGAGAAGAGCATTACGCAAATGGCATTAACTTGTGTTTCACTACAAAATGAAGGAGTGAGATAGAAAATATACTTTCAAAGACAGGAAAACAAGATGCCATGACCTGAATCTTCCCCTAAACTGGTGAATCAAGCTAACTGATAATTTAGCTAATTATCAACTTCAATGTCAAAACTGAGTGTCCAAATATCATAAAAATTGCTGAGGGGCTTTTAAAATCAATTTTATTTATTTTTTGGATGATATGGCTAGCAGAAAAAAAAAAGAAAGAAAAGGAACATCATCATATCTAAGACAGCACTTTCTGATTATAATAAGGGTTATTGTAAAAAATGTAAAATCTCAGTGGTAGAGCATCTATCCAGCAGGCAGGAGACCTTAAATTTAATTCCCAGCACTGCAAAAAGGAAATATATATATATATATCTCCACTGTGGCGGTTTGAAATAAAATGGCCCCCAAAGGGATGGCACTATTAGGAGGTGTGGCCTTGTTGGAGGAAGTGTGTCACTGTGGGGGCGGGCTTTGAGGTCTCTTTTTCTCAAGTTTCCCTCAGTGTGGCAGGCAGTTGACTTCCTGTTTCCTGCAAGACGTAGCACTCTCAGCTCCAGCACCATGTCTGCCTGCATGCTGCCATGCTCCCCTTCATGATCATAAAAGACTGAACCTCTGAAACTGTAAGTGAGCCATCCTCAATTAAGCGTTTTCTTTGTAAGAGTTGCTGTGGTCATGGTGTCTCTTCACAGCAATAGTAAACCCAAACTAAAACACAAAGGGAAAAAATACTCAAACTTATTTATATGATCACCATCCAAAAATAACTACTGATTTTGGTGTGCTTCAGAATTCTCCTGCTCTGGTTATTTACTAACTTCTTCATTAAGTCAAGACAACATACAATACTAAATGCTACCCTGAGTTCAGCATCATATACACACGTAAAATTCTTTTCTCATTCCCAGCACTGCACAAAAACAAAAAACCCTCAACCCTCAAAATTCAGTTTTAAAGCAGCATTTTAAAAGAACAAAAAATAATAAGTGATTGTAAACGGCAAAGCTGTGAAGAGGTAATGGATCTCAGCCAGGCCGAAGTCACAGGGGCTGAGACGGGAGAGCATGTGGCTGTGACAGGTCAGAGGTGGGAGCAGGGCTGAGGCCTGGCGGAGGTATGGGTCTCCCACGTTCCTCACACTCTGTGGACCATCCATCTGTGGGAACCAATGGAACACAGGCTTTTTGCTTCATCATTCACAGCTTGCGGTTAGGCCTTTGGCCAGCCATGGGAATTACAGGTGTATGCTATCATGCCGGTTACCTACTTGCTTTTTGCACTTATCGATCTTCTCTCTTTCTTGACTGGTAAGGAATGGGCCCATCTTTTTCTGCCACTGAAGGACCCACTCATACAACAAGACAAAGCTTCCCGTGGCCGTTTCCAAAGCATTGTACACCACCTTCCCCAGCTGCTCATCACTGCCTGTAGAAAGACAGAAAGGTCATTGCCCATTCTGTAAATATGTGTGCAAGTGTGTGTGCATGCGTGTGTGCATGTGTGTGTGTGTGTGTGTGTGTGCGTGTGTGCATGTGTGTGTGTGTGCATGTGTGTGTGTGTATGAGAGAGAGAGAAAGAGCATGAGAATATGTGTGCATGGCTTGGGTGATGGTCCTCATGCTGTTTTTGAGGCAGGGTCTCTCATTGGCCTGGAAGTCACCCAGTGGCCGGCCAGTGAGCCCCAAGAATCTGCCACCTAGGGCTGGAGAGATGGGTCAGCGGTTAAGAGCACTGGCTGCTTTTCCACAAGACACAGATTCAATTCCAAGCACCCACATGGTAGTGCACAACCGTCTGCAACTCCAGTTCCAGGGGATCCAACACCCTCACATAGGCATACATGCAGGTAAAACACCAATGCACATAAAATAAATAAATAAACCTTAAAAAAAAAAAAAGAAAAAAAGAAAGAATCTGCCCACCTCCCAGCACTTATATTACAAGTACATGCCATCATGCTTAGCTTTCTTTATTATTTGAAATGTCGGTTCTGGGGTTGAAGTCAGGTCTTCTTGCAAGCTACTTTACTATCCAGCTATCTCCTCAGCCTAATCCTTTCCTCTTAGTAAAAAATAATCCTTTCCTCTTAGTAAAAAAAAGACCATTTTTTCAGGACATTATTTCACTTTCCTAATGAAGAAAAATCATTTAAAAGCCACTGATAATTATGTTTTCATTTGAAAACTCAGAAGCAGAAATAACCTGCATCTAGAAGACAGTTTTAGCAAAGGTACTTTGGAGAATTATGGCTGAATTAGCTTACCTAGACTCTGCATTTGACAATGCAGCTTTTACTTCAGAGAAATTCTGGCAGTTTAGAGATTTTAATTACAATAATCTAATTATTTGCAAGTCATAATGACTCCTAAAAGTCTTAGCCTAAGAGGGAAAATCCAATGTTTGGAAACTTGTCAACTAAGGAAAGCAACTTTAAAAACATGTATTGAGCATTTCATTGGAGATAGTGACACTAAGTTTATGGGATGGAGGATGACATGATTCACATGAGGTCTCATTCAATTTGTGTGTTGACCAGTGCATTGTCGTATATGTATATATGCATATATAAATAAAACATTTATTTATTGTATGTGCATCACATACACATATATCTAAGTAAAACATTTATTTATTGTATGTGTACGCACGTACTACACATGTATATACATAAAACATTTATTTATTGTATGTGCATGCACGTACACGTATATGTGTGGGGATGAGAAGACAACTTCCTGGAGTCACTTCTTTCCTTCTACCATGTGGTTTCTGGGTACCAAACTTACGATGCCAGGTAAGTGCCCCTATCCACTAAGCTACCTCGCTGGCACTGTAGAGACATTCCATAATTGCTAGGGATTTTATATTCTAATTTCATTTTGCTACCCTCCTAGCACCTTTTTCTTGGTGGAGGCAACCCAAGGAATCTTGTTAGGATAACAAGACAGAGCTGAGGAGAAGGGTTGGCAGGACACTGACTGCAGCTGTCACCCACCAGCCACTCACTTGTCCAGGTGAGTCAGGGCCTCAGCCATGAGCCATTCTCTGTTCTCTAGCTCCACCAACTTTAAATTCAAAAACAAACATTAATCTGTTGCTTTTCAAAATAAAAAATATTAGTTGATGGTTACAAAAAAATCTTTATACAAACTTAGGGACTATTTACAATGCCAGACCCATTGTGAGAAAATAATAATTTACTTTTGATAGTTAACACGTGTCTCCTGAGGAAATCACTGAAAGTGACTAATAAGCACCAGTGAGACTAGGAGTCTGAGTACTTTGCCTTCCCAGATTATTAAAGCAGGGAGTTTCATGTTGATAGTTCATGAACATGAAATGTCTGAGTCAAGGGCAGTCTCAGGTCCAAGGCCAGCCACCTCCACCATGGTCTTGACCCTGCCTAGCGGCTGTTTTGAGTACGTCAGCCCTGTGTCTGCAGAGTCCTATCTGTCTAGGCTGCTATCACAGTGGCCAGGGTGAGTGGCCAGATCACAGACTCTTCCCCTCCATCTGCTGCCCGCTCATTAGCTGTTCTCCGGCTTATTCGTACCACCTTAAAATGAAGAAAAAGATGCTGCAAGCAAGCAAGCTTGATTTTTGACATACTGTCCATTGATTCTGGCAAGAATATTTATAGGATTGAAGATAAAAGTTAATCGTTAAATTCACTACTTGAAAGCAAGCCCTAGCAGCTTGTCTATATGGCTACGAAAATCAATACAGAAAACTGGATTAGAGAAAAAATTAAAATCCTGACTTGCAGAGAAAGGTTCATTCCAAGTAGCCACCAGAGACAACTGCTAAATAAGATGTAGAGAAAATAAAGTGTTTTTTCCTGGCCAGGTACAATGTGCCATGCAGGAAAATGCCAGGCAGATGGATACTAACTTGAGATGAGGAGACAGGGCCAGGGATGTGACTCAGTGGCTGAGTACTGGCTCAGCATGCACAAGGATCTTGCTTGGTTCAATCCCCAGCAGCGCAGAGGAAAAAGCAGCGATTTGGTTATTAAAGATCACACGTATCAGGCTCATTTTGTGTATACACATTTCATCAGTACCAGATGCACGTGATGCACCATTTAGGACTATTTGTCCCCTATGTATTTTCAAGAGCATGGTTTTACTTCCATGTTACATTAGAGGAGCGGAGCAGCTTCTCTCCCAGGCGTGAGGAACCGGAGCAGAACTACAGCTTCCTGCTGGGGAGGGCGTTCTTCCTCCTTGGACTATGCTGGTGTAGATGCCAGGCTCCGGTCTGCTCTGTTACACAGGGTTAACTTTTGTCACTAAACAAATGTAATGAACTTGTCTAGTTTACTCACCGACACACTTCCCTTTGTGCACCATGAGCTGATCAGGGCTACCCACACAGAAATACAGCATTTCACACGAGCCGGGAGAGGCTTCTCCACTACAGACAGAATACTGACGTTCTCGCCTTAAAAATAAATTTGGACAATGTTTTTTTCTTTAACTTACAATTCACATAGGAAATTCTTGCCTCTCCATTCCTCTTAAATTATCAGGCTCTTCAGTGCAGTCTCTGTGTCTACTAGGGATGGAGTTGAAGGCTCTAATGGGAAAACTATTTACTGCCCACCTCCCACTGTGCCCTTTTACACAGGAATGTCATAAACTCCATTCAAGGTGAAACTCTAATTCAGATCTTGACCCAGCAAGATGCCTCAGTAGGTAAAGATGCTTATCTCAAAGCCTGGTGACCTGAGTTTGACCCTAAAACATGGAAGGAGAAAACCAACTCTACAAAGTTGACCTCCACACAAGCACAGGGCACCCACACATACCATACACGAAAAATATAATAAAATAAGTTCTTCTGCCCTTAATCACCTGGAGCTGGGTGGCTTCTGTATGGACAGTGGCGACACAGAACCTTTCATTATCAGAGGAAGTTCACCTGGCCGTCCATAGCTATAAGAAGTTCACCTGGATGTAGCAGTTTACATTCGTCCCTCGAAGATCCCCCCATCTTTTTATTCCCAGGCACAATTGCATCTGGAGAACACTCAGAGCAGGGCTCAGAGTCCTCACAGTCCCGGTCTGGGCCTCCCCTTCTTTCTGTCTTTGATGGACACTCCCTATCTATCATTCCCCTCCATGACTGTCCCAAAATACTAAGCTCTCTGTTTTCTGTTTCTTTTTCCTGTTATCTCTCCCCTTTCCTCATCTCTCCTCTCCTTTCCTTCCTCTACCATGGGTGGGGAGCACAAGCTGGGAAACTTGAATGTAAAAATAGTTAAAAAGTTGGGGGACAGGGTTACAGTGAAGCAGTGAAAGCGCTCATAAGTGCTTGGACACTCATTAGAAACCCCTGATGGCATCTGCAGCGGATCTCTAAAGAGATCTCTTAGGCTAAACACAGCCTGTGATACTTTGCTGAAAACAAGGAGCACAGAGGGAAATCCATGATCCCGAGGGCCCCCCCATAAAGGAAGCTGGCGCTGACAGCAGTCGACACCGAGGACAGACTGTAGACAGCGCCTCAGTTCCATTCCCTATAGTCCTGTCTGAAATCTTGGTCCATCAGCTAGTCCTTCCATCCTGAACGCTCACCGTCTCTGCCTCTCACCCCCACACTGCCCTCTTGGGCTGCACTCCCCACACACTTCTCTTGGCTCTCCTAGTCAGACAACGCCCTTGCCATCTTCCTGCAGCCTCCACCCAGTCACTCCCCATACCCCTGCAGCCACAATCAACCAGCATCGTCTTCCTCCGCTGTCAAATTCAGTTTTATTTTCCTGTGGTTCTTTGACTTTGGTTGGTGGCATGGTCACTTACTGGCTTTCACTAGTCCTACATCCCCCTCATCTCTCACTAGCTCCCTGTCCTGTTTGGACATCTCCAACCTTTTCCCAGATACAAACACTGCTCAGTCATACCCAGTGTCTCTGCTTCCTTACCTGCAATTTGTGCCCTTCCGAGACCTCTTTCCATAGAGGTCTCTTATATATAAGGGTCCCTTATACCACACACATCCTACATGTTCTAAATGCTGGAGCACATCCAATATATTGTAGTTCTGTCTAAGTTTCTTCTTGTGCAAAGAGGAGCGCACAGGTTTGCAGAGTAAAGGACACAAAGTTCCAGAGCCAATGACAGACTCCCATGAGGAATTCAGAAGCCCTCGGTTTGAGCTCTGCCCAGCAGAAGCTGGTGCTACACAGTCCTTTTAGTCCAGGCCATCCCAATGTCCTTCACTGGACAGGTTTGAAGGTGCTTTAGAATATTCATCACTACATACTTCAGTCACAGAACATGGAGATATCAAGCTGGTACTGACCTGTAAGCTTCATCCCTACCGGCTAAATTTCAGAGTACTAGAAGGAGCTATGTACACTACAAGAGGGTGACGTAATCATTGACCTTGCCCAGCTGTGAACCCTGTGAGCTACAGTAAGGTCAGCCCTGACAAGATGTGCCTACTGGTGTAATAGTGGCATCAACAGCATGGAAGTCCCCAACCACTCTGACTGGATTTAAGTCCCACTCCACAAGATGAAACCCATACCTGGCATCATCGTTGACCCAAGAACCTGTGGCTAGATAGGCCCCAGACCCTAGAAGAGAACTTACTGCGATGATTTAGCTAAATGGACATTGTATTCAACTAATTCCTATTGACATCGCTATACCCAGATGAGTGCATTTCTAAGCCTTCTCAGATTGCAGCGGAGAACACAGAGACAGCTGGCCACGGTACAGAGCATTAGAGACCATGGAAGGCTCAGCCCTAACTGGACATCCATATCCCATTCTCCTCCTCCTAAGGCTCAGGGATCAGTGTAGAAGAAGAGGGGGACGTGGTGAATGGATACAAGGGAACTACTCTGGATAAACAGGGCAGCTGAACACGTGAGGTCACAGTGATTGTGACGGCGGCATGCACAAAAGCTGTGCAACCTCAAGCCAGGCTACATCCCAGCATGGAGAGGGGAGGTGACATGCAGTTCCACCCCCAGCTGAGACACTAGCAACTGCTAGCGGCTGGGAGAAGGGCAGTTTTCTTTAAGAGTTTAACCTTTGGTACGTAGACCATACTCCAGTGGAAACCATACTTCCAAGAACACATGGGCAGCACAAACTGGACCTGACAGATTGAAGAACAGAGGACACAAAAGGGAGGACACAGAGTGGGGTGGGGAGGAAGCAGGGATTGAATTTGGGAGGAGGTGGGGCTGATAAAACACACTGTATGAAATTCTCAAAGAACTGAACAAAACCTGACCACTGCAACAGTGTTAGGGCTGCAGATGTAGCTTCATGGAAGAGCATTTGCCTAGTATGCACAGGCTCTGAGTTTCATCCCCAGCACCTCAACAAATAAGGTGAATGACACAAATAAATAAATAAACACACATGTACATACATACGATAAAAGTGTTAAGAGGGTAATCAGGACTAAAGGATAAGTGGAGATGATTTTAAAAGTGCCAGTGTCAATCAAATAGTAAGTGTGGCACAGGCCAGCCAGGAGAAACGGACACTGAGAACGATTATGGAATGAACAGAATTTAAAAGCCAGCCAGCAATGCCTACTGTTTACTCGGGATGCATGCCAAACCAGGCCAGCAGAACCTTTCAGGACCCACTCTGCTCACAAGACAGCAGCTGCTTCTGAACTCTCACTGACACCACCTCCATGAGGCCAGCAGCGTCTGCAGACAGTGACATCAGTCTAGGGTCTGCTCTGGTTATGGAGGGCTAGAAGTCCGGGGAAACATCACTTCTGTTAGTAGCTTTGCTATGTAGCTGGGGCAGCATTGAGCCTAATAAGACGAAGGTAGTTTCAAACCAAACAGCCAAGAACTAACAATCAGGTCTCACCAAGGACAGCGAACCTAATGCAAGTCTATTGTAGGGACTCCATTAGGAATGTAAGGTCTTAATACTGAAAAAAAAAAAAAAAAAAAATGAGGGCCGGTAGGATGGCCCAGCGGGCAAAGGCATTGGCCACCAGGCCTGACAACTTCAATCTGCGTATCTGTGTGGTAGAAGGGGAGGACTGGCCGCCACAGGTTAGCCCTTCATCTCCGTATGCAAGCACACACACACAAACAAACACACACACACACAAAACACACACACACAAAACACACACACACACACACATACACACACAAAACACACACACACACACACACATACACACACACAAAACACACACACACAAACACACACACACACAAAACACACAAATACACACACACACACAAAACACACACACACAAAACACACACACACAAAACACACAAAACACACACACACACAAAATACACACACACAAAACACACACACAAAACACACACACAAAACACACACACACACACAAAACACACATTCACAATAAAAATAAAACTTTAATTAAAAGTGAGCTGAAGAACCTATAATATTTAATAACCTCTCCACTCATGGCTTCTGCATTCAAATTCCTTTCTGGTTTTCAGGGGGCCACACGGACAGAGAAAATCTTTAAGTAGGAAAGGACATGGAGAAAGCAGTGTTCTTTCTGTGGCCTCTGGTACAGAACCCAGGAGCCTACCTCATAGGGTGGGGCTCCCTACTTTTGGAATGGGTATCCTATACTATGCCCACTTTGGAAAACCCTACACATCTGTCTGTGTTTAATCTAACTACAGCTGGCCATGTAGTTAGTTGATGGAGTGCTCACCCAGTGTGCACAAGGCCCTGGATCCAACCCCCAGGACCCAGGAAACCAGGCACGCTGCAATCCCAGCACTTAGAAGGTAGAGGTTGGAGGGCTGGAAGTTCAAGGTTATCCTTGGCTACATAGCAAGTTTGAGTGAGGTCAGGACAAGTTATATGAGAACCTGTTTCTCCCCACCACCATCACAAAAAAATTACAGGCTCAAACACACACAGCATGAAATATGAAACTGGAGTGGATGGTGATGACTCAGATGATAAAATCTTTAAATCATTACAAGTCAAATAAAACTGCACTGAAGGTGAGACTGGAGTGTCACAGGCTGTTCTAAAGGGGCACGGGCTGGGTAACTGGCTCCATTGGGTACCTGGAGCCAGGCAGGAGGTTGAGGCAAGAGGTCAACCTGGGCTGTAAGTAAGATTTGCTTCACAACACGATGAAAAGAGGGTTGGGAGTGCAGCTCAGTGGTAGAGTACTTAGCCACAAAAACTAATACAGGAAATTACTTAGAAAGTGTTCAGTAAGAACTTGGCTTCATATAACTAGCTAACAGATTGCGATAAAAGTGCTAAATAATGTATTAAGATTTCTATCTGAACATTCCAGCCACGTTCACTGCCGGTCATTTTTCTCCTTCCACATCTTTCACCCCCTCACACGAGAAGTCGGAGGGACTGACCTGGACCTTCCTGAGGAGTTTGCCCGGGCTTTACCATTTCCTACGAAGTCGGGAGAGCCTCCCTGGAGAAGGGCGGCTGCTCTGTGTCCTGCTGGGTCTCTCTTTGAGACAGGATCCTGGTTTGGCAAACTAGTAATTTCCAAACGTTCCTAGAAAAGGGAGAGTGAGACCCACATCAGCTGTCTGCACAAGTGGATGGTAAGCACGATATGGAATCACCCGCTCAGTACAGAAGAAACATTTTATTTGATCAGATGTTTTAGTTCCCTTCCTGTCGCTGTGCTACAATACTGTCAAGAAGCAACTTGGGGAGGGGGGCGGTATTTCAGCTCACAGTTCTGGTCACAGTCCACCACTGTGGGGAGTCACCGTGCCAGGAGCCTGAGGCAGCTGGCCACATCCATCTACAGTCAGGAGCAGAGGGATGGATGTCAGCGTGCCTCATACCCGGCTAGCTTGCTCTTATGCCGAGGAACCTGCCGGACTCCATTCTGAAGGCAGGAGCCATTCTGCTGTATTTTAAAGATAAACTTCTATTTACTGAGAGAGCTGAGTTGCTCTGTTTCCTGAGACCTGAGTCTCCCCACCACATGATGTTTTTTAAGGTTTTTGTATTTCCTTATTGCCCCATTGTCTCTCTTGGAAAAACTGCTTGTGATTTTACTCCTTAAAAGGGGCCCAAGAAGTGGATTTGGGGCTGCTCTCTTTAACCCGACTTAGGAGGCAGTTGCTGGCCAGCTCTTGGGTGCACCCCAATATAAATCAAGCTTGCTTCAAATTTGACTCAAATCATGATAGTGGTCTTATTCTCACCGTTGGGATTAACAACAGCCCAGCGTCCAAAACCAGGGAATTATGCCTCTTACAGTGGGCTGGGTCTTTGGCAATCCAGACAACCCCCCACAGGCCAAACCTAATGTATACAATCTCTCCTAAGACTTTCTTCCTAGTGGGTCCAGGTTGTCCAGTCGGAAAAATCAGAGCTTATAGTGTAACAGACTCAACTTAAGAAAGGTAATGTGCACCAGGGGATTGGCTGGACAAGCAAGCGCAGGGAGCCGGATGTGGTGGGGTGTGCCACCAGGAAAGCAGAATCAGGAGAACCCTGGAGCCTCACTGGCCAGCCAGTCTAGAGAGCTAAATTCAGTAAGAGACTCTCTCAAAAATAGGTGGAGGGGGCTAGAGAGATGGTTCAGAGGTTCAGAGCACTGGCTGCTCTTCCAGAGGACCTGGGTTAGATTCCCAGCACCCACATAGCAACTCACAACTGTCTGTAACTCTGATCCCACAGGATCTGATGTCCTCTTCTGAAACTGTACACTTGTGTCACATGGACACGTGTGCACACAAAACATGTACTCATAAAAAAATAAAAATAAAAAGAGGTGGCAAGCCACTGAGGAAGCTAAGTGGGCCCCAGCCAGCACCCACAGGTGTACACAAGAGTGTGTGCATATATATCAGAGTGCATCACCCCAAGCTGACCCTGGATCATGAAGTGAAGTCCAGGTCACAGCTTTAAAAGAAAGAGATTTTTAAGCTGGGTGGTGGTGGTGGTGGTGGTGGTGGTGGTGGTGGTGGTGGTGCACACCTTTAATCCCAGCACTTGGGAAGCAGAGCCAGGCAGATCTCTGTGAGTTCGAGGCCAGCCTGGTCTACAGATGGAGATCCAGGACAGGCTACAAAACTACACAGAGAAACCCTGTCTTGGAAAAAGAGAGAGAGAGAGAGAGAGAGAGAGAGAGAGAGAGAGAGAGAGAGAGAGAGAGAGAGAGAGAGAGAGAGAGAGAGAGAGAGAGAGAGAGAGAGAGAGAGAGAGAGAGAGAATGAGATTTTTATGTGAAAGGTCTTAGACTCTTCATGGAAACAGGGCTAGAGGAGAGGATCAGAGATGGGTGGTTAAAACAAAACAAAACAAAAACTAAGAATGGCTGCTGGGAGGCAGCCCAGAGGCAAGATGTGAGGGCTGGAGGCAACAGAGAATCAGATTTGTATGGGGCATTACCCAGGGCTGTCAGCACTACAGACCTTTTGTTTTTAACATGAGAAAAGACAGTCACCAAAAGTGTCTTCTCTAAAGTCACAGTAGGCAGTGGAAAATAAAAGCTTGAATAAGGTCCCTGCTGCATGGGACCCTTGCAGCAAACTATCTGAAGGACAGTGAGGAGTGCCCCCATCACATCAGCTGTTTGTTCTTTTTTAATTTGCTGGTGAATCATCCTTTCTACCACCAAATTAAGTTTCAGGCAGGTGTGTAAGGTCTCCACTCGCTCTTTATAAGAACAAACTATTTTGTTTGTTTGTTTCATAAAAATTCTATTCCAGGATAATTAACAAAACTCCAATCTCCTCTTTGGACCCATTTGATAAATTACTGTAATCATTTACAGACAATATACAACACTGAATTTTGTCACCTCTTTGGGAAATCTAAAAAAACACAATTTACAGAGCACAGTGCTTACGTGCATGCTCTCAGAGTTAGGGAGGCTGAGGCAGAAAACTGTCATGAGTACAGGCTAGCCTATGAAATATTATGAGTTCAAAGCCAGCCTCAGGCTCATAATAAGAGCCTGTCTCAAGCCCCTCCACCACAAATATGAAAATAAAACAAACAGCCAAAACCATAAGGAATGAAAATTTTCGATTTTAGCACGGGAGGGCAGAGTGTCTCCAAGGGAGATGGAGACACTTTGCAGGAGGAAATGCAACCCTTCACACAGAACGGACGGCACCTGCTTAGCCAGCTCCTTCCTCTTCTTCTCCTCTCTGATCTCCTCTTTCCTTCTCTGAATTTCATGGAGGATTTCCCGTTGCTGAAACAAATCAGACCAGGTCAGACACCAATCTCTGAAACGCACTCAATGGAGAAACTCAGGAATCACGCAGCTTTTGAATTTCCATGCCCCAAAGCCCTTGTTTCCTGCGATCCACACAAGGAGCTCAGAGGACCCCACCTCCTCTGTGCTACCAGCGTCCCTGGGAAGCCGGCGTCCCTGCAGGGTCTAAGTCTGTGTTTTTTTCCACTTCTCTAGCCTTGCCATCTGCCTGTGTGCAGGGACCATGATGGAAGCTGGATGTCCTCAGAGCCTAGGCCTGGGGTGGTAAAGGCCCAGGTACCATGTCTATCCCCCATGACCTTAATCTGCCTTCTCCATCATCCCTTTAAGTATTAGATCTAGTATTTTGATCTTTATCAAATTTTCTTAGTTCTTACAACTCTAAATTACATCCGAACTATTAAGGAATTCATCAGAAACACTAGTAGTAATAATATAAAATGTGGGAACATAACCTATACTTACAGGTAGCTACAGCAGTACACCAAAAAAGACTGTTAGTTAAACACACACTAACTTCTAATGATGACCAAATATTCACTCTAGATGGTGACTAGACACACTTTAGTGGGAGCCAAGCAACAGTGGATGAGAGAACAGAAAAGAGAGATGGAGAAGGGAGGCCTGCTCAGTCAAACATTAGAGCCTTCTGTAGATGCGACACACAGAGGGTGTTAGCACAGCACAGGATCGAGAAACCGAGGCAGGAACAAGAACCAGGCACAAGAATCCAAAGCAGGAAGGGGCTGTTTGGGAAGAGGAAGGAGCCAGAGGACGGAGAAAGGGAGGAGTAGGAGAGGGTAGCAGGAGAGGTGAGTATGACCAAGAATGCATAAACATGTCACCATGAAACGTATAACAAGTTAAAGAGGGAAATCCAAGTCTTAGAAGTCCCAGTAGTAATAGCTCTAGCAAGAAAACCGGACTTTCTTACCAAGAGATAGAAATAAATCCAGGTCTAGATAGGAAATCTAGTGTGGAGGAGACACCAATGCTTCCTAAATGAATATGCAAACTTCCTCCAATTTCAATCAAAATCTCAGGAGGCTTATATGTTTTGTTGAAGCTGAAGGAACAATCTCATAGTTCACTGTGAAACCAGGTATGTGGCACATGCCTGTGGTACCCACACTGGGCTACACAGTGAGACCCTGCCTCAGGAAAAAGAAAGAAAGGAAAAAGAGAAGAGGTACGAGAGGGAGAGGATGCTGGGCGGTGGTGGCACACGCCTTTAATCCCAGCACTCGGGGAGGCAGAGCCAGGCGGATCTCTGTGAGTTCGAGGCCAGCCTGGAACTCAAGTGAACTCCAGGAAAGGCGCAAAGCTACACAGAGAAACCCTGTCTCGGAAAACAAACAAATAAAAAACCAAAGAGAGAGAGAGAGAGAGAGAGAGAGAGAGAGAGAGAGAGAGAGAGAGAAAGAAAGAAAGAAGAGAGGAAACTGGGGAATGAGAAGGCAAGCAAATGGCTGAAAAACTCTGGAAGGTGAAGATGGGGAAGGATAGGCTGGCCTGTCAAATATTACAAGGATTCAAAGATACGAAACTTCAGAGTATATGACGACTCAAGAGAAAACCGGATGAAATAATAATTTACCAGTAGACTCTAGCATAGGTCAGTAATTAAAACCTACTCAAGAGGAATCCTACAGACCACTGAATGAGGACTGGCTGTTAATGTGTTAGGGAAATGTCTCTTTCTATAACCTGCACCCACCTAAGTTCTCACTAGGTGGATCAATCGACTAAACAGAAAACAATTTAAAATAAAATCCAGAAGGAAATCCAGGGTACAAAACATCTTCAACTTAAGGATTTTTAGAGGCTGGAAACAGCTCCTGCTCAGGACAGATTAAAGGAAGAATAGAGATGTTTAGTGAACATGAACGTCAGTTGAACTCTTGGCTCTTCTACTCACTGGGCATTAGACACACCTCTCAGTCAAGAGAAAAACAGTTTCCAGATTCAGTGAACTCCGGGACAGTCTGGCAGACTCAGAGACACAGGAAGCCCAGTCACACGACCCTTATCCCTTTGTCCCTGTCCTTGACGACCGGGGAAGGGCTCTCAGGGCAGCAGAGACAGCTACAGGAGGGAGCAGGCAATGATGCTCAGCGGACTCGTCCGGATTTCTCTCACACAGATGCACATCTCTTCAATCAAATGCTGACCAAACTCACAGCCACATTCACAGGCGGAGATGGAGTAGATACATGAATGTGTGCGCACGCCTGCGGCCTCCAGACTGGGGCCAGCACCAACAGGCCATTCTTACCTCCTCCTCCTCCTTCCTCCTGGCCTCTAGCAACCTCTGCTGTTCCTCCTGAGCCTGCCTTTCCAGCATCTCTTCATGGAAAGACTTTGGCGGGGGCTTGTTATGCTCGCTGAGAAATGATTGCACGTGGTGCGCGAGTTCAAATATCATCACCTACACATGTGAACAAAAACAACCACAAATGATGAGATGACGGCAGGGGCGGAGCCTGATGAGGAGCTGCCACCCAGGAACGCGATGAACAGGCAATCAGACTCACACCTGCCACGCCAGCGTTCACGCGGCTCGGACACGTTTGGAATCAGGTATACGACAGTCACAGCAGGAAAAGCTTTGAGAGGTTCACTGAGTCCATGATCAAGACAAACTGCTTCTTAGAGAAAGTAAGAGCTTCTCTTCTTGTGCGCGCGTGCGTGCGTGCGTGCGTGCGTGCGTGCGTGCGTGTGTGTGTGTGTGCGCGTGTGTGTGTGTGTGTGTGTGTGTGTGTGTGTGTGTGTGTATGGGGGGGTGTTAGACCTACTCAACTTTACTGTCATTTCCCTGACATCCAAACATCTGTGTAAATAAGCTGACAAATATCTAAAACGGCAGGAAGGGAAGGGAATGGCTACCTCCCCAAGTAGAGAGCCTATCTACATGACAGCTGTGCAGAACGCTCCCGAGCATCAGCACGCTGTCACTTCTTCACACAGCACAGTGATCAGAGGCCCCAAAGCAAGATTACACAGTCCTCACTTCCTCCCTCCTGGCAATGAACCAGCAGGAGGCTGATCAACTCCTTAAGAGTCAGCCAGACAGAGCCAGGAAGGAAAGGCCACCTCAAACATCACTGGGGGATAGAGAAAGCCGCTCTAACCACTGGACTAAGCCAAAGGCCATACCTGGGGTAGGAAATCAATAATACAAGGGTTCCGAGACCACACTGCCTGGCACCCAGCCCAGGTACAGAGGCCAAACTACTCCTGCCAATGAGGAATGTGGTACTGTGGTTCTTTCCCCCACAATTTAAAATGTCTTATTTCTTCGTGCTTCTTCTAACGGGGCCTGAGTGTTGGTAACACAGTCCCTCAGGAAGACCGAGAGTCTGTCATTTGGCATTCCGCCTTCCAGGAAGTGAGTGCTGAGAAAGTAAGCCTTCGCTGGGTGGAGTTGATTTGGTTTTTGTTATACCAGAAGCTGTGGTGTTTGCTGACCATGTCTTGACCTAGAGTTGAGAAATGTCAGTCTAGAGACTAAGAGGCAAGTGCTAAGAAAAAGACTAAGGAAATCTGGGGAAAGCAGGCAATTTGAGAGACCATTTCGAGAGAGCATTTCTAGAAAGAGGCAAGACCAGCGCTGTCAAAGGTTTGCTGTCACTGATTTAACTTCCCGGCATTTTCTGGTTGGGTGAAGTCTGATAGTTTGTAGGACTGGATGAAGGCAACTGTACTCCAAAGGGTTCTTGCTCTATACATCTCTTCTGTCCATGCAGCACGGTTCAGGATTTGCCTCAGACTCTGCTTAGGGGCTTCTCTTGCCCTCCTTCCACTCTGGACCCCTCACCATAACCCCCCAGACCGTTAGTGTCTCCAGTCTGTCATGGTCCTTAGCCATGCCTCGTCTGCGCCCCTCACAGTCAGGTCAAATGGTCTGCTCACTGTGGCTTCCTCAGTACCAGGCAGTCCCAGCACAAAATGGACAGGTGGTAAACAGCTGCTGTCTCATGGAACCCACGAGTTTGATTTTACTCATTAAAAACAAATAGAATCTCTGCTACATTTTGGATTACTTTCCAGGACTGATAAAGATCTACTAATACACAGCCAGGTGTAGTAGTGCACATCTTGACTAATCCCAGCACTCGGGAGGCAGGAGCAGGTGGATCTCTGTGAGTTCAAGGTCAGCCTGGTCTACAGAGTGAGTTCCAGGACAGCCAGGGATACATAGTGAGATCCTGTCTCAAAAAAAACAACCAACCAACCAACCATCCAACCAACCAACCAACCAACCAACCATCCAACCAACCAACCAACCATTCAACCAACCAACCAACAACCACCACCAACCAACAACAACAGAAAATCCATGCTAATACAGATTAAAAAATCAGCCGGGCGGTGGTGGCGGTGGTGGTGGTGGTGGTGGTGGTGGTGGTGGTGGTGGTGGTGGTGGTGCACTCCTTTAATCCCAGCACTCGGGAGACAGAGGCAGGAGAATCTCTGTGAGTTCTAGGCTAGCCTGGTCTACAAAGTGAGTTCCAGGACAGGGTCCAAAGCTACACAGAGGGACCCTGTCTTGAAAACAAACAAACAAACATAAACAAAAGATAAGAAAAAAATCACCAGGCGGCGGCGGCGGCGGCGGCGGCGGCGCACGCCTTTGATCCCAGCACTCGGGAGGCAGAGGCAGGCAGATCTTTGTGAGTTCAAGGCCAGCCTGGTCTACAGAGCGAGATCCAGGAAAGGCGCAAAGCTACACAGAGAAACCCTGTCTTGAAAAACAAAAGAAAAAAGAAAAAAAAAAAAAAAAAGAAAAAAATCATTCAGAGGAGTGTTGAGCATGTTGGCACACACCTCTGATCCAGGCCAATCAGAGCTATAGAGTGAGACCCAGTCACCTTACAACGCCCCCCCACCCCACCCCAAACCACCACTCCAAGGCAAATGGGAATGTTCCTGAGCATTGTTTTTGACAGCCGGTTATGAGGTAATGCCCTACCTTGATGAGTTACAAAGCTTCTGCTAACACTTAATTACATCCCATTTTACTTGAAAACAAAATCCAATTTTTCAGAATGCTAGGACTTCAGACCTACGGAAACAAACTTTAGACAAACAAGACGGACCTGCACTGTACAGCCCCACACTTTATATCCCTCAAGTTTCATCCCATGAGGATGTCTCAGGTACAGTTTTTTCAGTGTGTGGGGAAGACTCAGGTAGCCTATTGTCTAGCACTGAAACATGAAGTAAAGATGCTGGGTGACCATGATCTGCATCCATCACCGTCTTCTATTTCCAGGACTTTCCAAACTGAACCTGCTCCCACCACACTTCCCGCTCCCTGCTCTCCGACTCCTGGCAACTGCCATTCTACTGTCTGTCTCTGTGGATTTGATTTCAGAGTACCTGGTACAGTCACAGAATATCTGTCTTACTCCAACAGCTTGTTTCCTTTATTACAATGGATTGGTGGCTATAATCCTGTACTTGGAGCTGTAAATGTTGTACTGGGGCAGACTGGGCAGAGGCGAATGGGTCTTGTGTATTATTTCCAGAGCTCTAACTTAGCAAGCCTTACCTCCCCACGTTGCTTTTTGGCCAGTTCTTCCAGGTGCGATTTTAACAAATTAACACTTTCATTTGACAGACCTTTAGCATTCTTTAACTCTATTTCGGGAACTCTGAAAAATAAAAATAAATAAAACAAGACAGAAAGGAGTTACTTGCGAAGGAAGTCTGCTAGGTTCCCAGCCCGTCCCACACCTGAGGACTCCATGTGCAGACCTCCTGGCTGAACCTCTCCTTGTGACCCGCCATGTATCCCTTTAATCTCAGAAGGTCTTCAGCTATATCCCAACAACTCCAGCTCACACAGTGCTCAGCACGGAGGAGCCTCTACCCTGTGGAGCAGGGAGCAGGCCCAGCCAAAGCCTCACCTCTCCCCGACTAGGCTCCACACCTGACTCAGGTATCAGTTTAATGAACTCATTAAAATGCCCCAACATCAATTACTGCCTCTGATGCCCCACATAAAAACCCTTCCTGTGAACGTATATCCTGAACACCAGTCAAGTGCATCATCTAAACCCAGCCTGTTCCAAAGAGGCCTGGTTCACTCGCTGTTTCATCCCTCAGAGCTCATCTAAGAAAATACTTTAAACTCGAGGAAATTACAGCCAGCCTTAGGGTTTCCTTTTACTCCTAAACAAGAACATTCACGAATAGCTCTCTGGGATTAAACAGAATTTATGTCATTTTCTCAATGAGAAAATGATTCATCACTTCCTGTTAGGCATTTCTAAGTACTTCCTGGCATTTTACCTGGTGAAGCCTTCTTGAGTATTATTCAACTCCCTGTGCATTCTCTTAGCACTTCATTCCCACCCTGTGGGACAGGATGCTATAGTCATCATCTGCCTGGACAGATGAAATCTGGGAGATCTAGTTTATCTTTTAAAAAATGCTTAGTAATGCCAAACTGTCTTGAGTCCATATAGCCTACCATACCCAAGATTCTCTCTCATGGAGACATCAAGGACTACTGTGCATAAACCAAAGATTTCCTACGTCACATCATTTAAAAAGGGCCAGAGCAGTCCCCAGAATCAGGCCTTACATAAGTGTTTTTCTGTGTGTCTTTGAGCAGGTGCACATGTATAGGTGAATGTACACATGTGTGCCTGTGCATGTACAGGTATTGCCCCTAGGAGTTTTCCACCTTATTTTTTGAAGACAGAATCTATCACTGGGATGTGGGACTCACTCATTAGGCTAGGCCATCTGTATCACCAAGCCCTAGGGACACCAGCATTGGGAGTACCATGTATACCATCATGGTCAGTTTTTCACATGCCTGCTGGGGATCGAACTCAGGTCCTTGTGCTTACACAGCAAGCATTTTACTGATTTAGTGCTGTGGGATGTCTTTCTGTATGCTGTGAGTATGTGTGGCTCCCATTGGATAATAAATAAAGTTGTTTTGGCCTATAGCAAGAAAGCTTACAGCCAGGTGGGAAATCCAAGCAAAGATAGAGAGAGAAGGGCAGAGTCGGGAGAGATGCCAGCCGCTGCCCAAGGAGCAACCAGATGCCAGCAGACCGGTAACACCTCGGCCATGTGGCAACATATAGATTAATAGGAATGGGTTAATTTAAGATGAAAAGAGCTAGCTAGCAAGAAGCTGAAGTCATTGGCCATATAGTCTATATAAGCCTCTGTGTAATTATTTTATAAGCAGCCGTGGGACCGCAGGTGGGAGAGATTCGTCTGGACTGTTGGGCAAGGCAGGACTGGAGAAACATCCTGCTACAAATTATCTCCCCAGAACTTACATAATCAAAAAACAAGATTTACCTATTTTTATTCTCTGTGTATGGATGGTTTTTTCCAGCATGTATGCTGTGTACCACAGCGTCCATGAAAGCCAGAAGAGGTTATCAGTTAGGGTTTTCATTGCTCTGATGAAACACCATGACCCAAAAGTAAGTTGGGGAGGAAAGGGTTTATTTGGCTTACACTTCTACACTGCTGTTCATTAGTGAAAGAAGTCAAGGACAGGAACTCAGGGCAGGATCCTGAAGGCAGGAGCTGATGCAGAGGTCATGAAGGGGTGCTGCTTACTGGCTTGCTTCCCCTGACTTGCTCAGCCTGCTTTCTTATAGTACCCAGGATCACCAGCCCGGGATGGCACCACCCACCATGGGCTGGGCCCTCCTCCATGGATCGATCACTAATTAAGAAAATGCCTTACAGTTGGATCTCATGGAGGCATTTCTTCAATTGAGGCTCCTTTCTCTCTGATGACTCATTTGTGTCAAGCTGACACAAAAAACCAGCTAATACAGATCCCTTAGAACTAGAGTTACAGACAGTTGTGAGCCACCATGTTGGTGCTGGGACTTGAACTGGGTCCTCTGGAAGAGTAGCCAGTGTGCTTAATCACTGAGCCGCTTCTCCAGCCTCTCCTGCTCTACGTAATTTTTTGGCCAGGTGTAGTGGTACACACCTTTAGTCCCAGCACTTGGTAGGCAGAGTTGGGTAGATCTCTGTGAATTTGAGGCCAGTGTGGTCAGCATACTGTGTTCTAGGCCAGGCAGGGCTACACAATAACACCTTGTCTCAAAAAAAAAAAAAAAAAAATCTAAAAAAATAAAAAATAAAAAAATCATGTGCTATACAATAATACTAATTAATGTTTTATGTCCTTGACATGTTAGTAATAATTTGTGCAGTTGATATGATTACTTTTTAACTTTCTAAGTTCTAAGCATTTCTATATTGTTTTAAAACGCCATCCCATGTTGTATCAAATGGATACATAATCTATCTGAATAGTTCTTTGGAACTAGTAGCCTTTCAACAGGCTAGTTTTATTTTTCCAGGAAACATTTATCAATAACTGGAGACTTTTTGGTTTTCACAACCCAAGGATGGGTTGTTTGGCAGACAAGTCAAGATTATGACTTATCTTTCCATCATGCATAGGAAAGCTCAACTAAAAAAGATCTTCTGTTAAACATATCAGTAGCTCCAAGGCAAGAAACTGTGCTCTTTTGTGGCCTCAAACTCACGATCTTCCGGACTCAGCCTTTCAAATACTGGGATCATAGGCACGAGCCTCCTGCCTGGCTCTAGTCTATTTATTTTCAGAAATTAAGCTATAATTAACATTTTAGCACTCACATATCTGGGTTTTTCATGTTGACTTTTCAAGAACAAACATTTGATTGTTTGAGTCTGTGCTGCAATAAAGAATATGTTACCAGCGACCTTTGGCCACAGCTTCTGGCTCAGAGGCCCCGTCACCCTTGGAATTCCCTGAGTGACAAGCTCAAGGGAGCTCAGAGGCCCCATTACCCTTGGAATTCCCTGAGTGACAAGCTCAAGGGAGCTCATACATTCTTAGTCACAAACCCTTTCAACCAGACCAGAGTTTGTGAGGCGAGGTTAGCTCTTGCTAGATGCCTGCTTAGTGTCAGGATGGAGGTGGTCACAAGTAGCTCAAGCCTTGACTACGGGATGAGGCATTCCAACCATACCCCCGACCTCTGATGAGGAGGAGGGTGGTGCTGGAGACAGAGTTCAGGTACCAATGGTCAATGACTTAATTACTGCTCAGTCATGCCTATTGAGCAAAAGCTCCCTCACTGCCATGAACAGCAGGGTCCAAGGATACAGTGAGCTGCTGAACCCACGGACGGACGTGCTGAGGATGGCGGCCTGGAGAGGACATTCCGGTTCCTGTCCTTCCCCATGCTCTGTCCTGTGCAGCCTTATTTGCAGCTCAAATCCTTTACAACAAACGGGCAAGTCAGTTTTCCTGAGTTCTGTGAGTCTTTCTAGCATAATATCAAGTCTGAGGAGGATGTGGCACTCTCCAAATTTATAACCACAACTTCTAAGTCAGAAGCACGGGGCTTGTATCTGACGTTTTAGCAAGAACTATCTTGAGAAAGTGAGCCCTTGACCTAAGCAGTCTGTACTCAGTGTCAGTACCATGTACACCACCACACCATGAAACACAAAAACCCAGAGCACTGTCTTAGTTTTATTCATAAACTTAATTACTTTTCTTTTGAATTCGCCTCCCACATGCCTACTATGCACGCTCCCTCAACACTGTTGGGAGCACACAAGTTACTGACTTCAGGAAGGTCAGACTTGACCCGACTCTGACAGATTCTTCACCACGTCTTAAAATCATAGACTCCACTCATGGCCCACCCACTGTGGAAAAGCACACTACCTTGTAATTGCCACTCTCCTCCAAACCCCTCATGTGTCCCTGCACAGGAAGTCAGAACTGCTTGACACAATCCCAGCCAGTGTGGAGGACCTGGGGAACATTCACAGAAGAGCCCGCCCGGTCCCAATGGCTCATGATTCTGTTTGAGCTGTGATGAGATGTTTATGGTTTGTGGTTGCCTCTACCACTGGAGAATACCCCGGGCATTAGCGGGGAGGAGCTGGGATAGTCAAGGGCTGTGGTACCAGGACAGCCCTGGAGACAAGGGACAACCCTGTACCATCTGGTCAGGCTCACGCTGCTCCACTAGAGACAGCAGCTCCAGCCATTCCTTCCTTTATTCAGGCAGTAAAAGGCCAGGCAGGACGGAAGGCCACATCATTTCCAATAGCTACGAAGGAGGCTCTTTAAGTGCTCGCCACACCTTTATTCTAGGCATCCAGATCTTCCTTCTTTCTAGATTACAAAGAATCAAGTATTAAAATGCAAAAGCAAAAAGGTAGCCAATGAGTAAATACTAGTGTGTGTGTGAGCAGACTTAAGAAGGCTTTTGTGAGACTGTCGGCCGATGTAGAGCTGCCATACAGATGACAGGAAGTGAGATTTTACTGGGAGACAGAGAAGGAAAGAGAAAATACTCCTAAACTGTAAGGTTTCTATGGTGTCAAAACAGACAACGGAAATTACATCAAAGCTACTAGTAAAGGTACTCACACATCTGGGTATGTTGGGGGGCATTTAACCCTCAGGTCCACCTTCACGTACACTTCTTCACCAGTTAGGCCCTGAGGATACAGAACTAAATTGATTTCAGGAGGCTCTTTTACCTAAAAGAGAGGGGGAAAAAACCACATCTGTGTTTTGTTTTGTTTTCCTGGAGAGCCAATATTTTTGAATTTTATTATTTTATGTGTGTGGGTGTTTTTCCTGCACATATGTCTGTGCCTGGCACCTGTGGAGCCTGGAAGAGGGCATCAGATCCCCTGGAACTGGAGTTACAGATGGTGGTGAGCTGCCATGTGGGTGCTGGGAATCAAACTCAGGACCTCTGGAAGATGCTCTGAAGCACTGGACCAAACAATTTTTTTTGTGTGTGTGTGTGGGGTGTTCTTTTGAGACAGGGTTTCTATGTGTAACTGCCTTGGCTGTCCTGGAACTCACTCTGTAGACCAGGCTGGCCTCGAACTCACAGAGATCTGCCTGTCTCTGCCTCCTAAGTGCTAAGATTAAAGGTGTTTTGTTCAACCCTGCTAGGCTTGAACAAAACAATCTTAATGAGGAAGATAATGACCACCTTAGTTGAAAAGTTCTACTCCCAAATTTTGTAAGTAATTATAGTTTACACAGGTGTTGGGTCATATTTCCAAAAGCACAGTTTAAAAACAAAACTCAGGCCAGAAGAAATACATTTTCCCTTTCAAAGGTATCACAGGACTGAAGAAAAAACCCCGAGTGGTTTCCACTGTTGGACGGCACTGGGTGTTAACTACTGCTCAGCACTGGCCTGCAGCTGGAGGTGAATGTGTACAGCCCTGGCCCCAACTGGCAGATACACACTAGAAGGCAGACGAGCAGCGAACAGTGTCAGAGGACGGCGGAGGTGGGGGGTGGGGGGTGGGGATGGGGGGTGGGGAGTAGGGCTGAGTGATGGGACAAGGTGGTGAGGGAGAAGCTATCTGAACAGGCAAGGGACGGCAGGCCTCTGAGCAGGGGATACAGGCAGAGCATCCCCTGCCTGAAATGCCTGGGGTGGCTTTCAGATTGTAGAGGTTTGGGATTTTGAAATATTTCCAGATCTTTAAAACTTTCTTTGGGGAGTATTTTAGAATTCAGGTTTCAGGTTTTGGCTGCTCACTCTTGTATCTGGATTGAAATCTGAACACTGAGACATTCACAGGGGACCCTTGGTTGGCACAGGGGAGTCCCAGAGTGTCTCTGAGGTCACATGTACTTTTCCAGTCAGCTGCTTTTTACGAAATCACCAGATCCTGTGCTGTTCAGCCATTCCAGATTCCTTTCTCCCCATCCCAGCCACCACGATGTAGCTGCTGTCTTTCTTGGTTACTCCTTTTTAGCTTTGTAGACGGGGTGGTCTGTAGAAGTCTCGTTAGCGGCTATTCTTACTTACGGTCAAATCTATTACAGCTAACTGAACTGGAAGCAAGGCTGTCTGGAAGGACACCAGTGCCCTGCATGTGCCCTCAAGGGCATCGCAGCACTAGCTGGCAGGCAGGCACTAGCTGGCAGGCAGGCACTAGCTGGCAGGCAGGCACTAGCTGGCCTGCCATCGCTGGCCCACAGCTGTTCTTGCTGCTGTCTACTTCGGACACCTCACACCCAGTCATCTCCCTCAGCGCTTCCTTTGTACCCTGAATGCTGATCATCCTGGCTGCCTTGCTGTGTCTGGGATCTTCACTGTGCCAGCCTGCCCTTCTAAACTGTTCCCATCAACATCCTCACATGCTTTAGCATCTTTGCTGTCTTTAAAATCAGAACAAAAATCCCCCCTTGATTTCACATCCTCTCCGGCTCTCTTTAGATATCTTTACCCTTAATCTTCCTTTTAACTCCAGCCTGGCCTCACCAAAACAGACACGAGCAGCTTGCCATTGTCACGCTGGGCAATTCTTTCTGATTATGTATAAGAAGCTAGCTCCTGCCACAACAGGCCTCCCACATGAGTACTCTGGTCACTTAATGGACAGTGTTTGAGGTGTAAGGGAGGCACACTCAGATGTGGTCACTGGGGAACGCTTAGGTAAGTAAGCTGAGACTGGCAGAGATGGGTGCCCCCAAAGGCCAAAAGGACACCAGTGTGCCTGGGGCATCTGTGAGAAAGGAGACCAAAGAAATCAGGTGTGATGGGAAATGAATGGGCCATGTAGGGCTCTGTCAGCCAGGTAACCGACTTAGCAAGATTTAAAGATGGCGATGACAAGATAAAATACGTACCTTAAAAGACCACTTTGGTTGCCGAGTAAGGGATGAATGGGGAAGACTGAAAGCAGGACTAAAAAACAAACTAATATGCTGGGGTGTAGCTTGGTGGGGGTGTTTGCCCAGCATGTATAAGGGCCTGGGTTACTTCCCCAGTACTGTGTTTCAAACAAACAAGAAAATGATTACAACAATCCAGCCAGGGTGGGATGCCCAGAGGAGAGGATGTGGAGGAGGGAAGAGAGAATGGATGTGAGATCAAGCTAAGAGAGCCCTGGCTATGCAGGAGAGAAAGGAAAGGGTCACGTCCCAGTCGTTCCCTGAGGTGGTGGAGGATGAGAGCAGAATTGATGGCTGGGCCCATGAGGACCCAGCAGGTTGTGACCTTGCCAAGATCAGTGCTGTGGGCACCTTACACAGAGCATGTGCTGAGGAATGACAGCTAGGGAGCAAGTCCAGACAGCTCCTTCAAGGTCTGAGTTAACGGGGACAGGGGACAGGGCCAGAGGAAGGTGGGCTGGGCGTGGTCAGGAGAGCCGGAGAGGATGTGAAATCAAGGGGGGATTTTTGTTCTGATTTTAAAGACAGCAAAGATGCTAAAGCATATGAGGATGTTGATGGGAACAGTTTAGAAGGGCAGGCTGGCACAGTGAGGGTCCTAGACACAGCGAGGCAGCCAGGATGATCAGCATTCAGGGTACAAAAAGGGGGAGGGCGGTCTGGAGGAGAGGCTGGGGTTTCCCTAGAGGAGCCCAGAGGGGTGGGGTGGAATCACTAGGTGCGGGTCCTCCCTTTTCCTCTTCAACCACAGCAGGCCAAAATTGTGGCTTTACAGGCCAAGAGAATTCCGCATAGGAGTTATTCTGTTGTTAGAAAGGACATGGAAATCTGATACCTTAATCATTCTCCTTAAATAGCCCATTTCAAAGTTATCATTGTTTTTAAATTAGTGTGTGCTATGTGTTGTTTATGTGAATGGATGCCACCTGTGGACAGGTACCTAAAGAAGCCAAAGGGGGGTGCTGGATCCCCTTGGAGCTGGAGTTGCAAGCAGTCAAGCTGGGAACTCAGGTCCTCTGGAAGAACAGGAAGCACTCTTCACTGCTGAGCCCCAAAGAGCCTCATTTTTTAAAAAAGTTTTTAATTAGGGGAAATTTCAAATGAAGGAAGAGATAATAATGATATAATAGAACCTTGAACTCACCATGAAGTTTCTACAGTTATCGATTACAGTCCATTTTTTTAGCTGAGGCTACTCCTCCTGCAACCATCTGCCATAGCTTATTCTAAGTCCTACCAACCAGACTTTGCTGATATTATTGCCATTTATTCTCTGACAACTGTCTGGCAGAGTTAGATTATTTAGCTCCATTTTAGAGATATATATAGAGAAAGCTAGTCAAGATTTTACCTGTGCTTTCTATACCAAGTCACATCTTTATAGACTATTGTCTCACTGGACATAAATGTTAAAAAGACATTATAATCACCTATTAACATTCTGTTAAGAAATTATTTTCCCCCAATATGTTACTTTATTTTTTTTTTTATTTATTTTTTTGGGTTTTTTCGAGACAGGGTTTCTCTGTGTAGCTTTGCGCCTTTCCTGGAACTCGCTTTGGAGACCAGGCTGGCCTCGAACTCACAGAGATCCGCCTGCCTCTGCCTCCCGAGTGCTGGGATTAAAGGCGTGTGCCACCACCGCCCAGCTCAGAATATAGTATTTTAATATCCAAAGGACAGCCAAGAAATGTGGCTCAAACCTTTGTCCCATCATCTGGGACACTGAGGTAGGAAAACTGCACGTGAGGTAAGTTATTTCTGAAAATGGTTTAACTTTCCTGTCAGTTTTCTCCCAAAACGTTGAGTGAATATTTGCTGATAGACAGCATTCCCATGGTCATCTTACTGAGTAGGAAAGGGATGCTTATGACATCCATGTACTGGATTATCCATGAAAATTAACATTGTAGATCCTGCACTATGAATAATTCTAAGAACACACTCTTCTGCATCTTAGAAAATGACCTTTCCAGTTGTAACAACATCTCCAAAAGAGTTTTCACTTGACTTTGTCTAGGTTTCTGGGCCTGGGCGGAGCTGAAGGTGCACACGCCTGCATGGACAGAGCACCCCAACCAGGGCACTCTGGTTTGTGAACGCAAGCCAAGGACTGACTTGTGTAAATTCACACAGAACTAGGTCAGGATTCCTCGGACTACTACCCTGGGAGCAGGCCAAGGGTGAGGGCAAAGCCAGATGTCGTAGAGCACTGAACATTCAGAACTTTACCAAACACTGGGGCCCTCGTGGTCTTCTGTACTGATCCTGACTCTCTCTATTAGATAGAAAATGAGTCCATCTGGATGCAGCTAACCTCCTTGGGAAAGGGTCTAGGGAGGCCAAGGCTAAAGGGCTCTGACTCACTGAAGCAGAAGCAAGCTTCAGGAGACAGCAGCTCCCTAGAGAATCACACAGCACTAAGAAAGACATTCTTCTGCAAATGAGTCCATGTTAAGGATTGCCAGCAAACTACAGGAAAAGAGGCCTCTGATAGCCAGCTCCTGGGACCACTGGGGATCATGGAAGGGGAATTGCTGTGGGATGTTCTGTATGTCCTGTGGGAGCCCTTCTTGGGTTCTTTGTGGCGTTACCCAGCAGGTCCGTATAGAGGATGATTAGGACCATGGGCCTGAGTGCAGGTGTTTGAGATGGTCTGCACTTGGCTGTGCTGGGGGATGGTCTGTATGTCAAGTTGTTCTGATTGGTCAATAAATAAAACCTGATCGGCTGTGGCTAGGCAGGAAGGATAGGCGGGACTAACAGAGAGGAGAGATAAAAGGACAGGAAGGCAGAAGGACTGGCAGCAGCCGCCGCCATGACCAGCAGCATGTGAAGACGCTGATAAGCCACCAGCCACGTGGTGAGGTATAGATTTGTAGAAATGGATTACTTTAAGATATAGATTTATGGAAATGAATTAATTTAAGCTATAAGAACAGTTAGTAAGAAGCCTGCCACGGCCATACAGTTTGTAAGCAATATAAGTCTCTGTGTTTACTTGGTTGGGTCTGAGCGGCTGTGGGACTGGCGGGTGACAGAGATTTGTCCTGACTGTGGGCAAGGCAGAAAAACTCAAGCTACAGGGAATGGTATGCAGAACTCTGGGCTGAATAAAACACATCCAGCAAATACTCCCTGGCTGGAGCAGCCATGACCCCCAGGCAGGTTTTACAGTCTATACACTTCCACAGCGTGGCAACACCAGAGAATTGGTGGGGATCAAATGGCCAGGCCAACTAATACCAAAATGAACGTTTAAGAACAAGGATAGAACATGAGTTGAAGTGAGGAGACACCCGAGGCATAAAGGTTTCTACTTCAAGAGGCTCAGGAGCCCAGTGATGGTGGCTTACAAGTAAGAACAGACCACAGCCACTCAGGAATGCCACAGGGTGAATTTAAGCCTAATAACTTGTCAGGCTGTGAGTTCCAAGTGAGGACCACCCAAAGAACAGAGAACAGCCACTGAAGCAACAGGCTACTGGCTACGTTTAAGGCCCTTATTTTGGTGGACAGAGTTACATGGTCACTGTAGTATTTCTCCCAAAGATTACAGACTTCGGGGTATTTCTCAAAACAAAACAAAAAAACAAAAAAAGAAAGAAAGAAAGAGAGAGAGAGAGAAAGAAAAAGAAAAAAAAGACTACTAGTTATCCTCAGTACCCAGTCTCCCATTTAGAACCCCTGACAGTTTAGCTAGATACATTTCCCAGGCTGCTTTGCAGCTAGTTTAGCCACCGAATTTCTGGAAAACGAAGGGAATGGAGACCTGCTGTATGCAGGGCTAGGGATGGAGCTGTTGTATGGCCCAGGTGGATGAGGCCCTGGTTTCAGTGCCCAAAACCACAAGGGGAAAAAAGAGAATGACCACGTGCAATAAAAGGGTACAACAACTTCTGGGGTTTTGCTATTTTACCCAGGCTGGCCCTGAACTCACAATCCTCCTGTCTCAGCCTTCTAAGGGCTGGGATTACAAGTCTGTGCCACCGTGGCAGCTTCATCTGCAGTTTCTTCACCTATTTCATCTTCAAACAGGTTGGAATAAAGCACCGGAAGCTGGAGTTTAGCCACCTGTATTAGACCACTAGGGCACATTAAGGGCAGACCATCTTTAGCAAGACAGAAGAGCTCCTGGACTCTAGGTTTTATGTGCAAAAACTTTGTTGTTAGGTTCTTTGGCATTATGTAGCTAAACTTAATACTAATCATCACAAGCTTACTGAAAGAAAAATATCAAAAGCAAAAATCTACTCAAGAAAGAGTTCTTTCAGAGATAAGACCAAAATATTTGCTAGGCTTTGCTTGAGCAGTCAGAAAAATGTTTTTGTTTGTTTGTTTTGTAATATAGGCTCAGAACATGAAGAATTAGCTCATATTGGGGCATTCAAGGACTCCTGGACCTGGACAGGATTTGGTTAAAAAGTATTTAACCATCTCTTGTAACCAGGCAAGACTTCCAGTGGAGGGATTAGGACACCAACCCAGCCATATAACCTTCAACTTACAATTTGTCCTGCCTATAAGATGTGCTGGGGTAAAGGTGGCACAGAGATTGTGGGAGTGGCCAACCAATGACTGGTCCAGCTTGAGACCCATGCCATGAGAGTGAGCCCACCCCTGACACTGCCTGGAGGGCCAGGACACAGAGGCTGGATGGCCCAGAGACCTAGGATAGAACCAAACATGACTGGCAAAACAAAACAAAAAACAACAACAAACCAAGGAAATGATTCCTAATGATAGTCTGCTCCACTCATAGGCTGGTGCCTGGCCCAGTTGTCATCAGAGAGGGAGGCTTCATCCAGAAACTGATGGAAACAGATGCAGCCAAACATTAGGCAGAACTTGGGGAATCCTGCCAAAGATGGGGAGGAAGGACTGTAGGAGCCAGAGGGGTCAAGAACACCACAAGAAAACTCACGGAATCAACTAACCTGGGCTCATAGGAGCTCACAGAGACTGAACCGATAACCAGGGAGCCTGCATGGGACTGATCTGTCTTCTACATATATGTGACAGTTGTGTAGCTTGGTCTTCTTGTGGGAACTCCTGACAGAGGGAGCAGGGGCTGTCTCTGACTCTTTTGCTGGCTTTTAGGACACTTTCCCTCATACTGGGTTGCCCCGTCCAGCCTTCAACTAGATATGCCATGTTTTACAGATATCCATGGGAGGGCCCTCCTCTGAATAGTAATGGAGGAGTAGATGTGGGTGGTGCAGAGGGGAGGTGGTGGTGGTGGGGGATGGAAGGAGAGGAAGGAAGGGAAACAGCAGTCAGGTTGTAAAATAAATTTTAAAAAAAGTATTTAACAACTATATGCACTGGGTATGAGCTGGTAAGGTCTCCATCCTTACAGAAGACATCAATGATCATAAACATTGGACGTAACCAATCCAAAGGAAGGCTGCATTTATAAATATGTGCATATAAACACAAAGTAATAAGCACCAGGGGAGAAGAAAACTATGAGGATTTATCATTTCCACAAACCACACAATGTGGGGCTGGAGTGATAGCTCAGCAGTTAAAAGCACTTGTTTTTTTTTTTTGGTTTTTCGAGACAGGGTTTCTCTGTGTAGCTTTGCGCCTTTTCCTGGAACTCACTTGGTAGCCCAGGCTGGCCTCGAACTCACAGAGATCCGCCTGCCTCTGCCTCCCGAGTGCTGGGATTAAAGGCGTGCGCCACCACCGCCCGGCAAAAGCACTTGTTATGTGTGCAGAGGACCTGGGGTAGATTCCCAGCACCCACGCGGCACTAACAATGGTCTGTAACTCAAGTCGGATGGGATCTGACCCCTCTTCTGCTCTTCTTGGGTATTAGTACACGTGTGGTACACAGACATAAAATAAGTAAATTTAAAAAATGCAAAAGGTCTAGCTAAGGAAAAATATTTTGAAGACTGAAAAATATTAGTGATATGAAAGTGGTACAAGACCACCTGAGGTCAGGTGTGGTGGTGCATACCTGTAATCCCAGCACTCAGGAGACTGGAGCAGGAGGATCTCCACAAGTCTGAAACCATCCTGCTCTACAGAACTGAAGAGAAGATAGTTGAGAGAGGCCATGTGTCACTATAATAGAATATGAACTAGACATGTTCCTTAAAGTGACAATATAGTTGGATACTCTTCCTTTAGCAAAACATCTAAACAGACTCAAGCAAGAGATACAAATTCAGCCCTCTCTCAGGAGAGGCCAAGCTTATGTGAAACTCACAGAAAAACAACCAACCAACCTCCTAGCTCTTCAAAAAACAAAGTAGCCAAGATCTTAAACCCTAGGAACACAGAACACTACAGGGACCTCCAGTCAACCCCATGCACAGAGAGCTCCAGGCCGAGCCTCAGAAATGCCTACTGTTTCGTTCAAACCACTTTGCCACAGTCCGCATCCTCAATGCACCTTAAGGGCTTACCTCCAGTCTCCACTCCCAGTTCAGTAACACCGGGAAATTAACTTGTTATTGTTTGTTTTTTGAGACAGGGTCTCTGTGTAGCCCTGGCTGTCCCGGAACTTGCTTTGTAGACCAGGCTGGCCTTGAACTCACAGAGATCCACCTGCCTCTGCCTCCAGAGTGCTGGGACTGAAGGCATGTGCCACCACTGCCCGGCTGGAAATGAACTTTTAAGAGATGGGGTCTAGTGGGAAGTCTTAGGTCTTTTGGGGTGTGCCTGAAGGAGCTGCCCTTCTCTTCGTCTTGTGTGACCATGAAGTGAATGGGCTACCTCTGCTACATTCTCACAATTGTGCACTTGCCTTGACAAAGGTCCTGGCATGCCAATCTTGGTTGTCAACTTGACTACATCTGGGATTAACTAAAACCGAAATGACTGGGCACACCTGTGAGGAAGTTTTTCTTAATTAAATCGTTTGGAGTAGGAAGACCCACTTCACTCCAGATCTTTGAGGTGGGAAGACCCACCTCTAATTGGACGACACCTTCAGCTGGTAGCCTGTATAAAGAAAGGACATGGAAGAAGGAAGCTTGCTCTCTTTGCCTGCTTGCTCTAGCAAGTCCATTCCCTTCACTAGCACCAGCGCCTACTTCTTCGGGATCCTGGCATATCCGGAAGACCAGCTGAGACACCCAGCCTTGTGCACTGAACAACTACTGGATTCTTGGACCTTCCGTTCACAGGCAGCTATTGCTGGATTAGCTGGACCATTGCCTGTCATTCTAATAAATCCCCTTTCTCTATAGAGAGAGAATACTGTAGAGAACCCTGACTAATACAGAACCTAAAGCAAAAGCCGACTGACCACGAAACCTTTACAACTGTGCCAAGATAAATCTTTCTTCTTTTAAATTATTGTCTGAGGTATTTTATGTTAGTGACAGAAAGCTGCTTAACAGGGTTTTTCTCAGGCCTCTACCTCATAAACGCTCAGGCCCAGTGAAATGGGATGGTTTAGATGCGTGTCTGTGCTTGTTGAGAGTACTGCAGGGAAGGAAGGGTTAAAGAGCCTTAAAACCTGAGGGTCTTCCTTCATGAAGCTGAAAATCTTCAGGTTCCAGGACTCAAAGGCTGAAGTATGAGGGTGACAGTCCCATTATTACACTTCACTGACTTGTAAAACAGGCACCAAAGTGAGGAGGGGGTTTGGGGAATTCATTTGTTATACAAATGTCCACCAATCACAGTGTGAATAACTACCAAGCATACCTACAAGTCCACAGTAACTGTGCATGCATACGCAGCTATCGTAATCTTTAAAGAAAGAAGGCACATAACTAATCAGTTTGAGGTATCTGGTCTAGAATTGTTACCCGGGTTCCTATACATCCTCCTTGCATTTGATGGTCGAACTTCCGCTCAGCATACCTTCTTGTTCTTCTCTCTCTGATTATAACACTCAGATGGAGTAATTTATATGAAAACAGAATAAAGCCACGGGGAAAGATGATCTGGGCGGTCTGCTTGTAAGTCTGTGCAGAACCAAAAATGGAGACAGTGGCCTGGAAGGATGGCTCGGTGGATAAAAACGCTTTCTGTATCAGCAAGAGGACCTGAGTTTAAATTCCCAGGACCCACATAAAACCCATACATAACCACATGTCTGTATGTGCCTATCACCCGAGCACTGGAGGGCAGAGGTAGGTGGATCCTAAGAGCCAGCCTAGCCAAAATGGTGAGCTTAAGGTACATTGAGAGATCCTGTTCCAATTAAAACAAAACAAAATACAAGGGGAAAGCAATAGAGGAAGATGTCTGATGTCCTCCTCTGGCCCCACACATATAGGGCACAGTACAAGTACTGCATGAATGCATGCACATACATACACATAGACACACACACACACAGAGAAACCCCCCCCACACACACACACATCACATCGGGGAAAAATGAAGACAGTAATAGCCAGAAAGATACTAATTGCAAGTGCTCAGGAAATGGAATTAGGTGACATTCCTTTAGATTTATATGAAATGCCTTAAATATTTATTTCCCTCATTCCTCCATCTCTAACAATGAATACTTTCTGCATAGTCACCAAATTCATCTTCTTTTCTCAAACGTTTGCCTGCTGTCAAGCTGGTGAAAATTATAAATACAAACATTAGATTCTTTAAAACTTAATATAATCTTCAGCTCTATTTTTGAATAAACATTACAACATTCAGAATCTGAACTCTCCTTGAACATAAGTACTTGTTCTAACAGAAATTAGAACAGGATTGGGCACGGTGCTATGGCTTCATGTGCCCTTCAAAAACTCATGTATAGAAAACTAACCTGTTTATATATTAATGTACTATTAATATATTCTGATGATATTTAAAGGTGGCACCCCATGATGGGATCAGTGGCTTTATAAGATGACAAAGAGAGACAGAAGCACACGTCTGTCCTCTGCCATGTCACACCTTCTGCCATTTATGATGCAGCAAGGCCCTTACAAGATATAGTGCCCTGATTTTGGACTTCCCAGGCCCCAGGACCGTTTTGTTTTTTAGATAAAGTTTCCAATCTATAGTAGTATGTTATAGCAACAGAAAGTGAAGGCAGGCCCATTTGAACATTTATATTGAAAAACTAGTCAGGAAAATTCTGCACAGTGAATAGCAACAACATTGAACACCGAATCTACAACAGTTTAAGTAATGTTAAAGAGACAATGGCAAGGAACAGATGCAAATGACATCTGGGATCTGCCACTGGCAAGTCTAGAAGGCCTTAGGTCAAGCTCTGGACGGAAGGCTTGGCAACTGGTAAGCAGGCCTGAGCTTGCTGTCCGGTAGTCTGGGGGCCAGAAAGGCAGCACTTCAGATTGGCAGTAGAAAACTCTGGAAACTTCAACCATTTCTCAGACTGTGAGATTGGATAGCACATGAGGAATGTGATCTAGACCCTCATGAAGATAGAGCTTTTTTAAAAAAGCTATTACTATATTTACCTGATGGAAGGGTTTTTTGTTTTTTGCTGTTTTGTTTTTTAATGAAATCATGAAATAATCAAAAACATTGGAAGACTCATCTCACACTGGGGCAGGGAAGTGCCTTCCTTCTCTTTTTCCCTCTCTGTTTCTTGGTACTGAGAAACAAACCTAGGGCATGGTGGGCAAGCACTCTACCTCAGACTGGGAAGCACGTTCTAGAGGAAAAATAAATAAATAAGCAAATAAAAATATAAAGATAAAATATCCAGGTGGCTCATAAAATAAGTCATTCATTTCGATTCTGTTAAAATTTTAATCACATAAATTACATAAACATGTCTATGCTTAATTAGAAGGAAATAGCTGTAGCATGTCACCACAAACATTAATTTCCCTAACATAATTCTACTCTTTTACCATTAAGAAAATAGACCTTAGGGAGAAAAATAAATCACTGAATATGAACAGTTCGGAGAAAAAGAAAAAGAGTTATTTACAAACAAAGGTAGTGGACATGACTTCTAACCAAAGAAATAAAATAGGACAGGTTTCATTCATTTACTGGCAAGTTGAAAAGTGTGACTCAGTCCATGTTGATGAAGAGGCGAGGACACACACACACAGCCAGGAGGCCCAGGACACACACACACAGCCAGGGGGCCCAGGACACACACACACACAGAGACACACACAGACACACACACACAACACACACACACACACACACACACACACACACACAGCCAGGGGGCCCAGAGGCACCAAGCCACGTGATAAGTGAGCAGACCCTTTGCTGTTACAGAAAGCTAAACAAGAGAAGCCACGTAATACTTGTTTAAATATCCTTGATTATAAAATATATCTTAGATGATTGGTGTCCAAACCTTTTAACATATAAATTAATTTTTGATATGCATTCTAACATGTTTGGCTATCTATGAACGATAAGCTCCAAACCTGAAATTTAATCCATGAACTAACCCCCAAAAGTTAAAAAACAAAACAAAACAAAAATCTGATCTGAATTTATTGGTAGTAAATTTGGCCTAAAATGAGAAGATGTAATTTATTGCCTTTATTCTGTACAGGCTGAAATTTGCATACTCATACATTTCATTGTGTTTCCATTTTGGACACACCCCCCAGGCATGGAGGCAGGTGGACAGGTAGGTACCCATGTCTGTGACTAAGAGCACTTCTCAATTCAGAAAACCACTAGGCCTCAAGGGTTCTGGATTCAGGGTAATGAAGCCTGAGAACGGCAAGTAGGAGGCACTAATGAGAGCTTGTTCATAGAGTGGCCTCTGATTCATCAGGCTGAGCATCAATTATTTGCCTGAGAGGCCTATGAAAGAAAGTGTTGGCTGTATTCCTTGTGATCCAGGGCCAGAGAGCACTACTGAATACCTCCACCTGCCCTTACGGTTTCTGTGTGCAGTCTTCTTGGTTACAAAGACCACCAGCTGTAAATCCTTGGGTTTACTGGGTTCATTACCCTGAATCCAGAACCCTTGAGGCCTAGTGGTTTTCTGAATTGAGAAGTGTTCTTAGTCACAGACATGGGTACCTACCTGTTCCACCTGCCTCCAGTAAACCCAAGGATTTACAGTAAACCCAAGTAAATTTTTAGGATTATCAGCAGCACTACCTAAATGCAGCTACTGGTTTGTATTCCATTTTCCTGCATCTTGGGAGCAGAAAACTCAAGCACAATCAGCCGGCTCTGAGTCCCTGCACATTCTCTAACACTATTCTGGCCGCTTAGGTCCTACTTCCTGGTTCCCTGGAAACAGAAAAGTTGCCAGATGACCCATAGGTTCTCTCTACTGTTTACTAGGATCGTGTATAAAACTGTATGTAAAGTTACAAATAACTGTTAAAAGACTAGAAAAGTAAGCTCCCCGCAGGTAGCAAGGTTTTTGTGTCTATTTTGTTCCCAGCGTCTGAATCGTTAGATATTTAATGAAAAAGCAGATCGATTAGTGGAAGAATCTTGACCATGACAGCTCCAGGAAAGCCTAGTTCATAAAGAAACGCTAGACAGAGAGGTTAAGGCAGATAATACTGTGAGTTACAGAATTAAGGCAGGTGGGGGGTAATCCCAAAATGGCAATATTCAGGATCATTTTAGTTCGCAAGATAAACTATTCAAGGGTAGGGAGGAACTGTCACTGTCCCCGCTTAACTTGACACAAAAAGAAAAGTAATACTTCAAATAAAACGGACTCGGTAAACACTGCATTACAGGGACAATAAATGCGTTCTATACTTATTCTTCCTCAAATGCTTCAGAGGAAGGTACAGAAAGTTCTTCCCCACCGGAAACAGGATTTACAAAGTGTGACCTGGCATTCTGTTTGCACAAGGCCTGGACCCACGCCCCCTAAGCATCCCCAGCACAAAGTAGCAATGAGTGACTCGGAAGGTACGGTTGTAACCCACCTCTAGGGCCTGGGGCAAGTTGGGAGTGGGGAAGAAAGGTTGGAAGGACAGCAGGGCTGTTAGGGCATGTCAGCGGGAATAAGAAGCAGGGCTGAGTGAGGAGCCGACTTGCGGGGGTAAGAGAATTCAGCCCAGGTGCTGCCTCTGGAGACCAGCGGCGGTGCAGAGGCAGAAACTAAGAGTGGTGGAACTGGAAAGATGAAAAGCCTGCAGGATCTACGTGGTCGCCCCAATCTGGAAGGGTTCTGGCTGGGTCCCTAGACCGCCCGGCCGGGGCAAGTCAGGAGCAGGCCAGACCAGCCACGTTCCTACCCGTCCGCGCGCATCGGGCCGCAGATCCTGGAAGTCCGGGCCGTAAATGGCCTCCAGGGCCTGCAGCTCGTGGTCCTGTCGCTGCGAATAGCTCTCCTGCGGCTCGGCCCGGCCGCGTCCAGAGGCCCCGCGGCCCCCAGCCATGGCGGCCGGGGCGGGCGCAGCGGCCTAGGCGAGGTAGCGGTGGTGCACGGGCGGGCTACAGAGCTCAACCGGCGTGGTGACCGAGCTGGGGGCGTGGCTCTACGCTGGGGCGGCGCTTTGAAGACCGGACCTCCAGTCGGAGACCAGCCTGGGGGCGGAGCCTCGAGCCGAAGACCAGCCCGGGGGCGTGGCTCTGCGCGGGTGAAGGCGGCTGGGGCGGAGCCTAGAGCAGGAGGCGGGTCTGGGAGCCCGGGATCTCCCGGCTGACCCGTTTGGCCCACTCCCGAGAAGGCCAATGGGCGGGGCTTCGCCCCAACTTCCCAAGGCCAGAAGACTTCTAGTAGAGCCCGATTGGGGAAAGTACCCTAATCCCGAGGGATGGGATTGAATCAGGAATTGCAGGAACACGTGGGAGAGCCAATCACTCAGGCTGAAGTGACGAAGACATACTAGTGTTCACAAAACAAGCTTGTAGCAGAAACAGGCGCTAGAACTCCACCCTGCCTGGCTAGTGAGAAGTTTTTAAAGGTAGTCCGGTGAGTTCTTAAATCGCCTATTTTACCCGACCTTCCCAGAATGAGACTACTGGGAGTAAAAACCATAAACCCTTTTCTTCCCCCCACATTAGTACCTTTCAGTCATCCCTTGAACCATTAATTTAATATATTATGCATGCTCTCTGGCCTCTCTGAAATTCTGTCTTTGCATTTTCCACTGAAAAATTGTGCATTTTAATGAGCTTCACTCTCAGGAAGAGAATTATCCGACCAGTTCGTTTAGTGAAAATTTCATGTAACCTGGACAGTTCATCTGATGTAAAATTGAGCATTCTTTCTGTTGCATCCTACCTTACATGTACAGGTGGGTCTATGTGTCCTTATGTGTATATGCATATTTTGAGTCAGGGTATTACTCGTAGTCTTCCTGCTTCATCCTCCCCAGTGCTAGGATCGTGCGACTGTACCACCGTTACTATCTGACCATATTTTTTTCAAATATATAAGTAACTTATCTATTCAGACATTGCTATTGCTTTGGTGTCCACAAGCTGCAGCTCAGTTCAGAAAAGTCTCATCATAGCATCTCAAGCTAGGGACATGCCTCTCTGTCCATCTTATTTGCGACTATGTGGTTCACTTAGTGAGGATTACTTAGGCATCTCAAGCTAGGGACATGCCTCTCTGTCCATCTTGTTTGTGACTATGTTGTTCACTTAGTGGGGATTACTTAGGCATCTCGCAGTTATTTTCCCACTCTGTTCAGACCGGATAACACAGAGGCCTCTTAAAAACCGTCTTCTCCCTCCCTCCACCAGAGACCTGTTTCATTCCCAGTGACCCCTGGCTGGGGACATGGCAGCACTCAACAAAACAGTGAAGATCTGGATTCCTTTTTTCGGCTCTCACATTCAAATTGTCATCATTTCCTCAGTTTCCCCCTAAGCTGCATCCCATTTCTACATCCTCTCACTGGCTCCCCATTCAGCCTCTTCGTCCTTGCACACACACACACACCCATTAAGCAGCTCTTCTTCCTACTGCTTGCAAAGTAAAGTTCCTATATCCTAAGTATGGTCACATCACACCAGTCTCTAAAATTCTTCCATTTTCCATTAAAAAAAAAGACAAACTCATTATGAAAATTTTCCAACACAAAAGCAGGGGATGTATTATAATATTATTATAATAACCCTGTATATTTGTCTCCCAAGCCCAACAACTTCAAATGACTCACCAACATTGTTTCATTTTTGCCTCCCCTAGGAATGTTTTAAATATCAAATATTGTGGTTTTTCTATAAATACACACATGTGTGTAACAGAAAAGGACCTCTGAGGCCAATATAAAGTACTCCTTACACCTTAAAATGTGACACTTTCTAGTTGGCAAGATGGCTTAACAGGGAAAGACACTTGCTGCCAAGCTTGAAGTTCCAACTCCAGGACCCACACGGTGGAAGGAGAGAATTGACTCCCACACGTCCTCAGACCTCACATGTGCCCCATCCCAACAAACAAACAAACAAACAAATAAATAAAATGTAACTTTAAATTTTTTTTTAAAGTTTATTTTTATTTTATGTGCATTGGTGTTTTGCCTGCATATCTGTGTGAGGATGCCTGATCCCCTGGAGTTACAGACAGTTGTGAGCTGCCATGTGGTTACTGGGAATTGAACTCAGGCCCCCTGGAAGAACAGTCAATGCTCTCACCGCTGAGCCATCTCTCCAGCCCCCAACTTTAAAATTTAAAAAAATGAATTCTAAAAATGTAACAATTTCTTTGGTGGTGAAGGAAGCTGCTGGGAATTGAACCGAGGCCCCTAGGGATGCTAAGCATATTGTTTACTACTTACTGAGCAACAGGTTCAGAATGACATAATATTTTTTCGAAGATTTACATTTTTTTTTCAAGTTTTTGACTTGTGAATGCCTGGTGCTCTTAAGGGTCAGAAGAGGGCATCAGATCCCCTGGAACTGGAGTTATAGAGGGAGCTGGCATGTGATGCTGGGAACTGAACCTGTGTCCTTTGAATAAGCAGCAAGTGCTTCGAACTGCTGAGCTGTCACTCCAGATCCATACAACAATTAAAAAAATAACACCCAGTCTATGTTCAAAACTTGCCATTTGTCTAAAATTAGAATCTATACTGGATGACAGACCTATAAAGGACATAACCAAAACAATCAACAAAAATTATAAGGGTGTAGATGAGATGAAAGTATTGTATCAGTGTTCATTTCCTAACTTTAATAATTGTACCTTGGTGATGTGTGACAGTCTTTTCCTTCCTGGGGTGATACACACACACACACATGTAGTGGGTAGCCATTCCAGGTTGGATCTGGAAGCTCCAACCCCCATTGAGACTCTGGCCCGGCTAGCTCAGTCGGTAGAGCATGAGACTCTTAATCTCAGGGTCGTGGGTTCGTGCCCCACGTTGGGCGCCAGATATTGGGGAAAATTATAAAGGCCACTCCACGTAGTTAAAAGGAAGATTTATTTAGTGGATGACTTACAAATGAAGGAATGGATAGGTCGCGGGGGTCTGGGGAAAATGTATCGCAATCCAGCAGTGTTCTCTGGAGCTCTGCACAATCAATCTCCACTATCCAGGGTCCAGGCGCAGAGAGAGCGCGCCCAGCGTGAGCGCTTGCCCATCCAGCTCTCAGGTTTCCAGCACCTCCCCTCGCCCCGCCTCGTAGGCGTGACAGTTGCCAGAGTCTCAATGGGGGTTGGAGCTTCCAGATCCAACCTGGAATGGCTACCCACTACACACACACACACACACACACACACACACACACATTTAATTCACCCCCAAGTAATGAATGCACCAGTGTCTAACTTGGTGAACCAAAAGTGCTACTAATAGGAGTATGGGTGAGGGGTTATTCACAAGGACCGGGGATGACTCAAAAGCAGCTGCATCACCCAAAAGCCCACCCGAGCAAGAGTGAAGACTCATGGAAGCTACTACAGGAGCTGCCCGAACACCTTGCAGTCACCTCCACACTCCACAGTCCCAGAATCTCCTCTCTGCAGTTCCACAGGTCTGTCTTCTCCCCAGAGGTTGTTTACTCCTCCTTTTTTCTACTACTGAGAAAGGGCATGAGAAAGAATCATTGACCTGGGGCTCCTGATCCTGGGGGTGATGTTTCAATTCAGAGGGGACTCATAGAACAAGATATGTCCTGATTATTAAGAAAATTTCACTGTAATGGATAATGGAATGTTAAACCAGCAATTTACTCCCAAGTAATTAAAAAAGAAGAGCGTGATAAGTGTAATTAACGCCCAGTGTTGACCCCTGGAGAATTTAAGTGAAAGAGCATGTGAGTTCTTTGAATGATTCTTGCAACCTTCATGCAAGTTTGAAATTAGTTTAATGTCAAAATTTCAAAATAAGAGACTAGACATTCCTAAACTGTATTACAAAATGGAAACTTTGTATCACCATTAGTTCCCCAGAGCTCCAGTTCCTTGTCCTTGACAGGAACTTGTATTGTTAGTCTTTAAACTTTAAACATTGTGACAGATGTCTCATTTTGTTGTTTTGAAACAAAGCACCCTTATTTTTTTCTGAGACTTTAAATTTACAGAGATTAAGGCAGGTAGTTCAGAGGGTTCCTATGTATCTTGTCTCCTTCAGAGCTTTCCTCAATTACATTTGTTATTATTGTCATCCAGGGTTACAGTTGAGAACAGAATTCCTGGGAAGAAGCTGTGTCTGCAGAGACTCAGTGACTGATTAAAACTGCACCAATGTGGTGAAGTTGGGATGTTACAAGTCCAGAGGCTAAATATCTAATCTGGGCTAGCTTTAGCTTCCTGAATAGTGGTCATTTGCCCACCTCTGGGTTAGAACTAGCACCTGTGACTAATAGATAAAAACCTTTTCTATTTATTAGCCTAGGAGATAACCAACCCAAAAGCTAAGGATATCATCAGATAGCATCTGATGCCTATAAAAAAATCTTCCTCTATCTTGTTCTAATTACTCTCTGCTAGGGAATATTTAACTATGCAAAGATATGTTGTGTTTTTTTAACTCTGTAAAGATGTGTTGCATTTGTTTATGTTGCAGAATATTTGTTTAACTATGTAAAGATGTGTTGCATTTGTTAAATATGTAAAGATGTGTTGCTATTTTACCTTGCCTCCCCAAGGCACCTGACTGGTATAATAAAAAGCTGAATCTCCAATAGCAAAGGAGGAGGAGTAGGCAGGACTTCTGGGCAGGGAGAGTAAGTAGGAGGAGGAATTTAGGTTCAGAGGGGAAAAGAAAGAAAAAGGGACCCTAGGGAAACACCAAGGAGATGCCAGGGGCCAGCCAGCCAGCCACAGAGGAAGCAAGAAAGTAGGACATACAGAATGAAAGAAAGGTAAAAAAAAAAAAACCCTGAGGCAAAACGTAGATGAATAGAAACAGGTTAAATTAAGTTAAAAGGACCAGTGAGACAAGCCTAAGCTAAGGCCGAGCATTCATAATTAATAGTACATCTCCATGTCTTTATTTGGGAGCTGGTTGGTAGCCCAAGGAAAATTCCAACTACACCTCTCTGATATACCCACCAATGTATTTTAAACTCGTCTTGATTTATGTGACTTCCTTTGTGCAGTAAAACTATAAAACTTAAGGAAACTGCTTCCAGTTGGAACATAGAACCTAAATCTGTTTTCCTGGGCAATGATCACTCTATATGGCTTCAGAATAAACTATCTCTTATTCTCTTTAAGATGAGAGCATAGACACCACGTTGTTACTATGTTCATAGTTTATATGAGGGTTCAGTGTCGTACAGTTCATGGATTAGAACTAACACAAAATAATTTATCCAGTAGTTTCATATACCTAAAAGACCCCATGCTCAGCTCACTCATCTCTTAGATAATTCTTTTTAGACTTTGATAGTTGGTGTCTTAGTTACTTTTCTATTGCTGTGACAAAACACCATAACCAAGGTAACTTATAAATGAAAGCGTTTAATTTGGGCTGAGGGTTCCAGAGGGCTGGAGTCCATGATCATCACAGTGGGCAGCAGGCAGGCAGGCAGGAACCTGGAGTGGTAGCTGAGAGCTCACGTCTGGTCCATAAGTATAAGGCAGAGAGAGCTAACTGGTACTGGAGTGGGCTTTTGAAACCTCAAAGCCCGCACCTATTGACACACTCCCTCCAACAAGGCCACACCCCCTAATCCTTCTCAAACAGTTCCACCAAGTGGGGTCCAAGCATTCAAATATATAAGCTTATGGAGGCTATTCTTACTCAAATCATCACAGTTTGATGCCAATTATTTGTAAGAAACACCAAATGGCACAAACATTAAGATGGGAATCCCCAGTACAAGTAAGAAATTCTCATGTGACAGTTTTGTAAAGAGAAAGAGGCCCAAGGGGCTTTAGGGCTTGTTGTTAATGCTGCTGTTACAGCCTTTGGATGGAGCCAAGCCCAACACTATTATAAATGTTGCAGTTATACTATAGCAAGCTCATCCTCTCTCTCCAAGCCAGTTGAGTCTGGATTTCTATGAACTATCCTAGTAAGAAGACCATGTGAAATAAGTTTTAGAAAATTAGAACAGGGTGAGTGTGGTGATATTTTGTTTGTGCTTTAACAAATAAATCCTACCTGGAGATCAGAGTGCAGGGCTAGCCACACCTAGAGTCAGTGGCACACACCTTTAATCCCAGCACTTGAGAGGAGGAAACAGGAAGTGATATAGCTGGGCAGGAAGCTAGGTAGGAAAGCCAAACTGAGAATGCTGGGAAGGAGGGTGGAGTCAGGAGTCACCAGCCAGTCCCAGAGGAAGCAAGATGAGAATGTCATTTTGAGAAAAAGCACCAAGCCACGTGGCTAAACACAGATAAGAATTATGTGTTAATTTAAGTGTAAGAGCTAGTTAGTAATAAGCCTGAGCTACCAGCTGAGCATTTATAAGTAATATTAAGCCCCAGAGTCAATTATTTGGGAAACAGCTGCTGGGTGAGAGGAATGGGCAGCCAGACCAGATCCATGACAGGTTTCTAATAGCCCTGCCAGGGACCAGGCAGGCATTAGTTTCAGTTTAGTGGAACTGGCTGGAGCTAGCAAGCAGTTCTTGGGAAGACCACAACTCAGGGGCAACCAATCAGCAGGTGCCCCACAACCTTCTGCTGGCTCAGTAGGCACCCCGAAACTCCTTCTGCTGGTTCAGCAGATGCTCCCCCAAATTTCTGCTAGCTAAAGATAGCTTTTCCTACCCTCCAGTCAACAAGCCCTTAACCACTACAACCTCCAACCAATCAGCTCCCAGACTAATCTTTCCTCCACCAATCAGGACCAGATTAATCCCTCCTCCCTGGAATTCCTCTAACTCCACTTAAAAGTTTGCGACCTCCCCTTGGGGTCGCTATTTGCCACCCCATCATGCTGGAAATAAACGTTCTTGCTAAATTGCATACATGATTGCTTGTCTTTCTTGGGGGCTTCTCTTGGACCCTAACATGGGGAATTTGGGAACAAGCAGGTAGGAGAGAAATGTCTACCTACAGGTAAGGGTTGCAGTTCAGTATTAAAGTTCCTGACTCATTGCATGGGGCCCCTGGGCTACACGTCTACCATTGTCTTAGGGTTTCTATTGCTGGGAAGAGACACCATGCCCACGGCAACTCTTATAAAGAAAAACATTTAATTGAGGTGGCGGCTTACAGTTCAAAGGTTCAGTCCATTATCATCATGGCAGGGAGCATGGCAGCATGCAGGCAGACATGGTGCTGGCTACATCTTGATCAGGAGGCAACAGGAAGTGGGCTGTGACCCTGGGAGTAGCTTGAGCATAGGAGAACTCAAAGCCCGCCCCCACAGTGACACACTTCCTCCAACAAAGCCACACCTCCTAATAGTGCCACTCCCTTTGAGCCTATGGGGACCAATTACATTCAAACTACCCAAACCATCTTAAGTGATGAAACAAAACCTGACATCTTAGGAGACAAGCAAGTGGGGCTAGAAAGATGCAAAACGCACCAAAGGGCAGGCAGCAATAGACAATGAAAATTACATTAGAGGTAGACGATGGAAACTATTTTTCTTTTCAAAAGGCCTGCTTCATTGATGTCACTGTTGGGGCTTGGACGATCTGAATGCTAGTCAGTGGTCTTGTCTGATGGGAAAAAGCATGCATTTCAAAGTCTGCAATTCAGCTCTCTTTCTGCAGTACTGGGGCCTTGTGTGTTCTAGGAAAGTACTCTACCTAACTATAGCCCCAGTTCTCTCCCATCCCCCCATTTCTGAGAGAAGTTATCCTTAAGTTGTCAGGCTGATCTGGAACTCATTATGTAGCCAAGGTAGTTCTTGAACGAGTAATCCTCCTGCCTCAGCTTTCTGTAGAGCTGGTATTAGACATGGCACAATTCTTTTACTTCTGATGGTTGTCAAATTGCTTTACCTTCCTAAGCCTGAAGTAAGAAATATATTTCTCTCTTACAGTGGTCAGGAAGGTCAAATGCATTGTTTATTTAACTGTAGTGCAGTAAGTGGGTGCTCTAACACTGAACCACGCCCCTAGCCCAACAAAGAATCTTAGCACAGTGGTCTATCCCACAGCACTCATCAGTTGCCGCTGCTTTGCTCCTAGTTCAGATACCAGTGCTTAATATGGAACTTTGACTCTTCTGTGTTCCTATGACAAGCATGTTACCCAGAAACTGACCAGCACAATTTCTTTCTGCTGAGGAAAATCTGCAGTGCCATCCCTGGGCAGTCAGTCAGGCCGATCCTGCACACAGTATAGAATGGCTCAGTGCATATCCCAAGGTCAAAATGTTGGATTAGAAGTCTTCAATCTCAGCACTCTGGGCATTCATTCCAGATCAGAAATTCTGAGTTGCAGGTTGCTACCCTGCATGCTGTGGGATGCTGAATTATGTCCCTGGCTCCTGTCTGTCATGAGCTCACTACATAGAGCAAACTGGTCTTGAACTCACTCACTGTGTCTTAATTTGCATTTCTCATGCTTAAAGATTTTGATCATGCTTTCCTGTGCTTATTTGCCATCCCTGTATCTTCTTTTCAACCTGGCCCATGATGCATTTAAAATATGGACTTGTCCTATAATTTAGTTTAGAGAGCTGTCTCCATATTCTCAATGCACATCCTTTGTCATCATACATGCGATTGTCGGCACACCTTTTCATTCTCTTGGCAGGGTTTACCAGAGAACATAGTTGTTACTTTTGGAACCATTTAATTATCTGTTTTCTTTTGTGAATCATATCCTGTTGTCAAATCTTTAAAACCTGTTTTTTATGTAAATTTTATAGACTTCATTTTTCCATTTGGGTATACCATCCTGTTTCAGTTAAAAAGTTGAGGCTGGAGTTCTATTGCTTAGCATGCACAGTGCCTTCCCCCCACACACACATACGTTAATCATATACACTTACCATCTATGCAGTTCTGCTCCAAGATGTCTGCCACATTTTAAATGAAAGCATATGTCCATACAAAGTCTGCTATATGAATAAAGAAGTGAGATGTAGTAATGTATCAACCATGATTTCATTTCTGTAATGTACTAAGAAACACAAATTTAGTAATAGAAAGAGGACAAGTACTTGTCTGAGTCTAAGGATAATTGAGGAGGTAGAGAGAGGGATCCCAGAGAAGTTAAATGTCCATTTGGGGGTGATGTATGCATTCACGATCCTGTGGTGCTCCTCATCAGGCTTAGGGTTATAGCTTAGCAGAGCACCTGCCTAGCAAGTACAAGGCCTTTAGTTCTATCCCCAGCAAGGCAAAGCAAAAGAAAATACGGTTAAAGTCCCACACTAATCATTAAAGTGTCATGTGTCATATATCTGCTGTACCTAAATAGAAGAAATTCTTCTATTTGCAGTGGTTTATTAATCCAAAATCTAAACAAGTTCCGTATGTTGCTGCTGTTTTGGTTTCTATATGTTCTGTAAAGTTCAGGGTCAACTCAACAGGTTTAGAATGTATGAACATACATTTCCAACAGGATCCAATTTGATAAGAATGTTTTTGTTTGTCTAAAGTTCACAAGCCAGCTTGTGAGCATACTTCAAGATTTCCTTATCTGTAAATCCTCTCCTTCCTTCTGTCTCTTCCTTCTTTTCTTTGTGGGATAGGATGCTGCATGTACTCTGCAAGTACTTTACCACTGAGTACTTTCCCAGACCCTCCATGAACTTTTTTTTTTAAATTTTTTGAGACCGGGTTTTTCTGTGTAGCTTTGTGCCTTTCCTGGAACTCACTCTGTAGTCCAGGCAGGCCTCAAACTCACAAAGATCTGCTTGCCTCTGCCTCTCGAGTGCTGGGATTAAAAGCATGCACTACCACCACCCGGCCTCCATGAACTTTAGAATCAGTCAAAAGAGCTCCTGTCTTGCTACTTGTTGATGACTTCCCGAGGACAAAAATACCCACATTTTTTTGGCCATTATCCTCCAAAATTCTTCATTTCTGAAGGATATTGTCACTGGATAGAGAATTCTGAACCAATCATTCTTTTCTTCCTACAATAATGAAAAAGGTCTGCCATTTCTTTTTTTAATTCTTTATTGGGATTAAATAGTTGTCATATTTATGGGGTACAATAGGTGATACTGCTACACATGTATGCAATGTGTGAAGACCAGATCAAGGTAACTGGCATATCCACTGTTTTAGTTTGGGTTTCTGTTGCTAGAGTTTTCCGCCTTGCCACATCAGGACAAATTTTGTCACCGCCAGTCCACAGCCTCAGACCAACAGTAACACAGAACTTATATTGCTTACAACTGTATGGCGTGGCAGGCTTCTTGCTAACTGTGCTTATAGCTTAAATTAGTCATTTCATAATCTACACCTTGCACGTGCTGGTGGTTACGCTCTTCACATGCTGCTAGTCATGCGGCATCTGGCGTCAGTCTTCTGCTTCCTGTCCTTTTATTTCTCTCTCTGTTAGTCCGCTATCCTTCCTGCTAGCCACAGCCGATCAGTTTTATTTATTGATCAATCAGAACAACTTGACATACAGACATCCCAGCACAGTCAAGTGAGACATCTCAGACACCTGCACTCAGGCCATGGTCTAATCATCCTCTATGCGGACCTGCTGGTAACGCACAAAGAACCAAAAAGGTACACAGGACATACAGAACATCCCACAGCAGGTTTCTATTGCTGTGAAGAGACACCATGACCATAGCAACTCTTACAAAGGGAAAACATTTAATTGGGGTGGTGCCACTTAAAAATTTGTCTTAATTACTTTGCTATTGCCATATAAAACACCATGACCAGGGCAACTTATGAAAGGAAGCATTTTCAGAAGTTTAGTCCATTATCATCATGATGTGACTGGTGGCATGTGGGCAGACATGGTGCTGGAGCTGAGTTTTACATCTTGACCTGCAGGCAACAGGAAGTGGTCTGTCTCACTGGGTGTGGCTTGAGCATATATGAGACCTCAAAGCCTGCCTCCACAATGACATACTTCCTTTAACAAGGCACACCTACTCCAACAAGGCCACACCTTCTAAGAGTATCACTCCCTTTGGGGGCCATTTTCCTTCAAACCATTTCCACCATCTCAAACACTGTACAGTTCTTTGTCTTGGAAACATTCAAGATCTTCTCTATTAGATATTTTGGAAACACACAATTGTTGCCTATCTGAGTTAATCTATTGTGCTGTTGAACACTAAAAGTCGTTCCTCCTACCCAGCTGCACTCTGCTTTTGCACAGTATGTTGTGTGCTATTTGTGTGCATGTGTATATTCACCTGTGTGCGAGGCCTGAGGTTAGGTGTCTTCCTTGATCAGTCTCCTTCACCTTATATATTGAGGAAGGATCCCTTGCTGAACCCAAGAGCTTGCCATTTTGGCTTGTCTAGCTAGTCAACTTGCTCTGGGAATTCTGTCTTTGTATCCTGCATGTTGGGATTACAGGTAGACCCCCACACCCACCCAGCTAGACGTCTCCCAGCTTTCCTATTAACACTCGTCTTAATTACTTTGCTATTACCATAAAATACCATGACCAAGTAAACTTATGAAAGAAAGCATTTAATTTGAGGATTCATGATTCCAGATGGGTAGAGTCTATGATCATCACGGTTGGGAGCATGGCAGCAGGCAGGCAGACAGGGTGCTGGAGCAGTAGGTGAGGGCTTACTTCTTGAGATAATGTGTGTGTGTGTGTGTGTGTGTGTGTGAGAGAGAGAGAGAGAGAGAGAGAGAGAGAGAGAGAGAGAGAGAGAGAGAGAAGCTGAGCTCTAACTGGGAATGGAATGGGCTTCTGAAATCTCAAAGCTCACCCCCCAGTGACACTTCACCTCCCACAAAGCCATACCTCCTAATCCTTCCCAACCCATACTACCAAGGAGAGACTAAACATTCAAGCATATGAGCCCATGGAGGCCATTCTCATTCAAACCATCCTCTCTATCTCCGCCTTTCACCTTTCCCTGCCTCCAGGAACCACAATTTTACTCTCTACTTTGGTGAAATGAACGTCTCTAGCTTTTTCATATAATAGAGATAATAGATGTGGCATTTGTCTTCCTGTTCCTTATCTCAATGTCCCCCAGGCTCATTCATGCTGCTACAAATGATAAGATTTCATTATTTTTATGTTGGAATAAGATTCCATTATATAGCTATTCCATGTTTTATCTATTCATCCATTAATGGATGCTTTGGCAGACCCCTTATCTTGGCTATTGTGAACCAGAGTGGCAATAAGCTTGGCAGTGCAGGTACCTTGAAAGAGTGGCTTATTTCATTCCCTTTAGAATCATGCCCAGTAGTGGGATTGCTGGATTTTACAATAGTTCTATTTCTAGTTGGGTTGTTTTTTTAAATTGCCATACTGTTTTCCATAATGGCTGTACTAATTTATATTCCCACTGACAGTATGGAAGAGTTCTTTCTTGGTATACCCTCCAGCAGTTTGTCTTTTGGTAACAGCCTTTTAACTGGGCAGGATGTATGATTGTGGATTTCCCTTGCATTTCCCTGATTCTGCTGAGCAGATCTTACATCCCTGTTTGTGCCACTTCTTTCTGACCTATGATGGTTTCGGTGAGAAACTTGATGGCATTCAAATGATTTTTCCCCTATAAGAAGTTGTGTGTTCCTTTATCTGCTTTCAAGATTTTTCATTTTTCTGTGTGTTGGATTCAGAAGTTTAGCAATGACAAGGCTTAGTGTGGATTTTCTCTAAGATCCTGATGTTTTGCTTGTTTGTTTTGTCAATTATAGAGTTTTTAGCCATTATTTTTCTGGATACCTCTTTGGAATTATTCCTCCCTCTATCTTTTGGTAGGTAAAGGCTCTCTGTGGCCAGGCAGCCAGGAGCAGGAGACACAAGGCTGTTCTTGGTGTTCCTAAAGTATGAAGTAAAAATGACCTAGAGACTTTTTGTCACTTTGATATGTGTGGGCACTTATGTATTTATGTGAGCTAGGTTTAAACTCATTAATAATAAACTCCAAGTCACCAATAATATATTGGTATCACATTAAGGAAAGAAATCAAAACACTTCTCCCAGGTGTCATTCACCAAGAGCGAGCCTAGATTTGAATTCTCACCTTCACACTTCCTGTGTTCTCTGTCCTCTGTCCGTTATGTGAGGCTGAATCTGTGTCTTCCTGAAGGTCTTATGAATCTGTCTGTGTCTGTCTGAGTGTCTGTTACTCATCAAGGGCTTCTTTTAACGTTATTGATGAGCGCAGAAAGCATCACATAGGAAAGGAATGAGAGCTACTTTACAGAAATCTTAATAGAGTTTTACAGGGGATTAAATCTTCCTTGTTCCTCCCTCCCTCCCTCCCTCCCTCCTTCTCTCTCCTCCTTTACTTCCTTCCTTCCTTTCTTTCTTTTTTTTATGAAATACAGAGTCTGCTAAGTAATATTTCACTGGAGCCTACAGGAGAATGCTTTAAAATGCTGGAAGGGGACCCCTTTTTGGTGTTTGTTTTCTTTAAACATCAAGAAACAAGACGATCTAAAAGTGAAGAAGTTCAGCATTGTTGTGGAATATTTGTTTATACTGTGAAGATGTGTCTTTGCCAAGGTACCTTCTAAGTGGTTTAATAAAGAGCTGAATGGCCAATAGCTAGACAGGAAGAGGTTAGGCGGGACTCCAGAGACAGAGAGGACTCTGGGAAGAAGAAAGGCAGAGTCTCCAGCCAGACATGGAGAGGAAATGGGAGGTACAAGATGGAAGAGAGGTAACACCACGTGGCAGAACATAGATTTAAAACTATGGGTTAATTTAAGTTATAAGTGCTAGTTGAGACAAGCCTACACTAAAGGGTATGAGCTTTTATAATTAATAATAAGTCTCCATGTCATAATTTGGGAGCTGGCTGGTGGGACAGAGAAAAGCTTGTTACACAACATGCCTGATGCTGAGGTTTTGATTAATTCAGTATTGTGCTTGCCTCAAAAAGCCTCCCCAAATGACTTATCCACCTTATGTTTATCTGATAGAGGAGGGCACTGAGTTTACTGTTGGGTGTTCTGTGTTGTGTCAGTTGAAGGAAGAGGTCACTCCAAGGTGAATTTTTAGGCCTGTGTGGTAGCAGGGAGGCAAAGCCTCTGGTGGATTGAACCTCAAACAGCCATACAAAGGCATATTTATTGATTGTGACACAAAGCTGTTTTTTTTTTTTTGACAAACAAGTCCCTCATACCAAAGCCTGATCTAATCTGTATGTTTTTTCTAAAGGAAAGCATCTAGCTCCTGCTACCTTAGTCCTTATTGTGTACCGTTTGCTGTACCCAAGGATTCAAGAGCTTCAGGTGTGCCAGAAGCATCTGGTGACCAAAGTCATGCAAAGGCTATAAAGCTCCCCAAGAAAAACAATTACTGATTTCCACCAAGATTTCTTCAAGGTTAAAGTTCTTCTAGAAAACAGCTATTCAGTTATGTTTACTCTTAATACAGTGACTCTGCTAGATTCCAACAACAGTTTACAGAGGTGAAGAGGCCAAGAAATAGCATGGGCATGTACATACAGAATCGGGAATGGCACAGGCATGCACATACAGAATCGGGAATGACACAGGCATCCACATCTACATATACACAGAATCGGGAATGGCACAGGCATGCCCATACAGAATCGGGAATGGCACAGGCATGCACATACAGAATCGGGAATGGCACAGGTATGCACATACAGAATCGGGAATGGCACAGGCATGCACACATAGGTTTGAGAGGTCACTATTCATGCTCTACCTCCTCTGCCCCCACTGCCACGCAGGTTATATTGGACTCTGTAATCTTGAGAGTATTGATAGGTTTGCCTGTGTAAAAACCAGTCTAGGTTTCCAGAAGAGAAATGGCTTATCACCTATATAAAGGTTAATTACTCTCTAGAAAGCCATTTAATCAAAGTAAGTTTACCAGAGACAGACACAGTTTTGAAGATGAAAAGCCCAATAGTTCAATTCAAAGGTTCCCAGAGGCTCTATAATCTGTTACCATGTTCATTTCCTAAAGACCAAGGTGTTCTATTTCTACCAATATACACAGAAATTAAAAATCCAACTTACTACCTTCTATTCACATAAAGTATGTTTTCTTAAATATGCAGGCCTGTTGCCATGACTATCTGCCAGTATATAGACAGGGCTGTGCGGTGAAAAGTAGTAACTGTAAAGATATTTGTAGCTTAGCACAGAAACCGTTTATTTCTCGCTCACACAGAATTCACTGTGGGTGGCTCTGACTCCAGGACATGAGTCCTCCCATACGGTGCCTCACGGGCTGCTCCTGTGTTTAGGCAATTCCCTTCAACACAAGGCTCCCTTCCCCAGTCACTGTAGCAGGCAGAGGAGGGGCTTGATAATCTCAAACAGCAGTTACTGTCTCGGCCTACAGATGCCTCATCATTTCTGCTCACATTTCATTAGTCATAATAGTCACACGGCCCTGCTTGCTTGAAAGGGCAGTTGAGAAAACCTGTTTTCTGGGTGTCTAGAAGAAGAGAATGAGATACTTTCAACACTAGTAATGTCTGCATAACTAACAAAGCACTGACTACGTCTTTCATACGGGCATAGATAGGACTAGCCACATAGAAGTACCGAGCTGCCTTCTTGTGTGCCCTAGAGATTCCCTTCTCAGCAGGCCTTCTCTTCTCTCTCCCCCCAGTAAAAGCCACATAAGAGCAGGGGGATGTGATGTGAGGTGCAGGAGGAAGGAAAGGAAAACACAACCCATAGGATGCATCTTACTGACCTACCACTTTGGTCTTTGCAAGTATCTGAAAATCCTATTCCACCTTTTTTCTTCCTACACAGGACCCTTCGTGCTTTTTTAAACAAATGCCTAAGAATATTAAAGTCTTGAGAAGTCTTCTGAACACAAATGAAGAGATAAAAGGAAACAAGCTTTAGTGCTATTTTGGGCCTCCCAGTCCAGAACTATCAGAAACAAAATTTTGTTGTTTATAAAGTGCTCAGTACAGGGCATTTTGTTACAGTAGCCTAAGCAAATCAGGACAGCTCCTCTAAGTCATGTGGTTTTGACCTCTTCAGGGCCAATTCCAGATAAATAGCTAAATTAAAAAAAAAAAAAAACTTCCAACAGGAAACTATTATGATGTAACATTTTTATCTAATGACTCCAATATCCTGCTCATTCTACATGTTCTTGTACCTGTTTCTTGAAACCCCCGGAGACCACCAAGGAGCCGGTTTCCGAAGCATGTAAGGGTCCTTTTATTGTCACGTTCAAATCTGGGCCACTGCCAGGCAGATGGAGGGAAACGCTGGGGCAGTGGGCCCAGGGGTAGAGAGTTTTTATAGGGAAAAGCTGCAAGCTGGGAATTACATGCTTTGGCATCTTGGGATTGGGTAGAAGGGATATGAGGCAAGGTGAGTTTTTGAAACTATTGGTCTAGACTTTTGGCATGAAACCACAACTTGCTGAGCAGGATTATCTGGGCTGCTCAGCAGGATTATCTGAGTATCTTCAAGGGCCATACACCACAGACAGAATGTCTGCAAGAGCATACTGCCCTGTATCTGTTGTCATGGCCCATTCCTGCGGTCCTTCCTGGAACTGAGTACAGCAGGTGGTCTAAGATGGTGGCCCTTCCCTAAGATGGAGTCTATATTGCCTTCACACTAGTGACTGGCACTCCTGAGGGCTGACTGCCTAAATGTAGTCTGGCTTTGTGACTGCTTCAACCAATCTAGGACAGTGGACAGGATACCATGTAGATTCTGAAATAGGCCATAAAAGTGAATGGAGCTTTTGCCCTGTCCTCTTGCTATTTCTTCTCTTGGGATGCTCACTTGAAGAACAGAGGTGCCTATGAGGAAGGTGAGCAGCCACATGGAAGGGCCACGGGTGGATAGTCCAGGGGACAGCTGCAGCTGAGTTCTAAATTACAGCCCGAATCTCTTGCCAGCCATGAAGGACCTCCATATTCTAGACTCAGCCACTGACTGACCTACTGACAAGATACATTGTTGAAGCCACTGAAATTATGAGTTTGTTGTGCAGTAACCAGAGAGTATAAATACATATTTAAATAATGTCCCAGCTCCTATATCTCATATAAATCTCACCCTTGACTTGTCATTGGGATCTGTGGGAAAGTCACCTAAGATGTAACTGTAAAGCTGATGCCACCTTGTCTTTGGTTCCGTGTTTTCATAAGGCAAACATTCCTCAAATTTGGAAATCAAGGTGACCTCAGCTGTTTGGTTTTTTGTTTCTTTGTGTTTGTTTTATTGTAAAAGGTCTCACGTACTTACTAAGTAGCAAATTCCAGATCCTCTCCGGTCTCCACCTCCCAAACTCCGGGATTACAGGCACGCACTACCGTGTCCGACTCATTTCTCCATTCTTCCCTTGGTCCCTCTCTGGATATCTCCCCCCACCCCCAACTTCACTCCTCCTTTACTCTTTCTTCTTGTTGGCCTCGTTGTTATCCCAACGTCCCAATGCTTGGCATCAATTTGCAGGAGGCGGCCTCCAACTCTTCTCAGCTGGATTCATTAATTAGCAATGCCCATTGCAGAGGTGAAGGGGCCGAGGAAAGCCCCACCACTGCGGTCCTCTATTCCGCCTTTCTTAACAGGCTTTGGCTTGGCTGAGGGCCCCGAGGCTGGGCTCCCGGCCCGGGTGGCCGTGGCAAGTGATTATGCGCTGCCGGCGGCTCCCCTGATGACGCCGGAGCAGCGCATTCCACAGACACCAGACACGGCCACGGCGCGCCTCCCACGCTCCCCGCGACGAAGTCACGCTCCACCGGGGCAAGATGGCGCCGTCCCGGTAGCAGCGTGAGGGGGCGGGTCGTGAGTCATGTGACCTCGCCCGCCTGCCGCGCGGCCCCGACTGCCCCAGGCACGCGCCGCCGGGAGTCCCGCGGCCCGGCGAGCGGTGCCACTGCCCCGCTAAGGGCTCGTCCTCGCAGGTCCCGTCCCCCCTCCCCGGCTAGGTCACGGCAATCTGTCCCAGCCACGAACCGACCCGGGGGCCGTGAGACCAAGGGTCGGGGCGGCGTGGGGAGGCCAAGGGGCTGCAGAGCTGGTTCCCGGGGGGTGGGGGTGCAGGCAGCCTTGGGGAGGCGGGAGATCGCAGCCCCGCAAGCCGGACGGACCGTCCTGGAGTCCTGGAGCTCAGCCCAGTGTGCGGGGCCAGGCTGTGGACCCTCGGGGCCTCCTGCCCAAGCCTTGGCTGCCCACGGGGTCTGGCCCTCACCCTCCCAGCTCCGATCACTAGGCTGGGGCATTTCTTGGGGTTCGCACCACTCTAGCCTCGAAGCCAGTAGCATTGAAATAATAGATTCGGCCAAGCGTGCCCTTCTCTATAGGGCGAGGGGAGCAGAGCGTGCGTGGGTCCTCCGCAGCCACCGATGATGTCTCTGCAGGGTGGGCTTGGCCGCGGAGCCCCCCCACTCTCGGGAGGAGGGCCCAGCGATGGATGCGCTGTGACCGTGCCGCCTCCATGTGGCTGCTGACGGGTCCAGGGGGGGAGCAGGCATGGGGCGCGGCCGCGCCTCCCTCCCACCCCTGCTCGCGGACTGCTGGCTAGGCTATGAGCAGACGTGAGGGGCCAGCCTCCCGCCCGGCTCTGCAGGACGCTGCTCGGCACCCGCGCGTCGCTCCCTCCGCGCCCGGGCCAGGAGCGGCTGTGCGCGGGGCTCCGAGGCCGGGCGGGCGAGCGCAAGCCCCCGGCTTCGCTATGGGGCACAACAACAGCTGGGTGTCGCCGAACGCCAGCCACCCGCGCAACACGTCGGGTGCCGAGGCTGGCGCCAACCTCAGCGCGCTCGGGGAGCTGAGCGAGGCGCAGCTGTACCGCCAGTTCACAACCACCGTGCAGGTTGTCATCTTCATCGGCTCGCTGCTCGGTAAGCCACCCCGCGGGCCACCAGCCAGGCCGGTCTTCCCCCGAGGACAAGAGAGCCTCGGTGGGTTACGGGGTGCTTTGGCAATGTGTGGGGAGTTGAAGGAGGTTGAAGAATGCCTCGGTAACTGCCGTGGAGTTAAGCGAGTTGGGACAGGGCTTCTTTTGGCTGGAGGATGGTACAGGATTCTGGCGGAAGACCTGTCCACACAGCCCTTGCCCAACGTTTCGGGGCTCCGCGCATCACCACTTACCTCCTGGTGCCCCGAGCATCGCTGCCTCTAGCTCTTGTTTACAAATAGGAGCAAAGATTCTGTGGGAATTTGTTGCTGATGAAGGAATGTTACTCAATGAAAGATGTGTTTTTGCGTCACCATCTGCTTCCTATATATGATAATTATTTTTGAAAGAGTTCTATTTTGCGTGTCAGTGTTGGCTTGATTCTTAGGAACACCACCGACCGGCTAAAAGAGCGCGTGAAGTTAAACTTTATACTGCCTTCAGATAATTTTACAATCTCTGAGTAACACGATATCCGTTCTACTCCTCTACCTGTGTTTTAAGTGCAGAACAGAGTCAGGGGGAAAAAAGGAAGGAAGAGAGAAAAGAAATCTCAAACCACACACAATAGATTTTTTACCTGTTCAGAGGGGATTTAAAAATTGATTAAAACGAGGTCCCTGCCCCCATTACAGGCCCCTGAATCAATTTCAAAAAGAGCTGGAGGACCTACGAAGGATGAAGGAATTACTTACTGTCCATGGGATTTCTTTGCGCAATAGCTAGTAAGATAGCGTGAGAATCACCTGTACTTCGACCCACTCTTGAATGGTGCTTGTTCTTTAGGGCTACTCTTTAAACGATGAACAACAGTACAATCACTACTGCTTTCCACTGAGGTTTGGCAAACATAACGGATACTAGCAAACATGTCTCAGTTCTCTGTTGTGGCGTTTATAAGAACGTGAAAAGATTACAATTTATGTGTGGATGTTGTGGAGAAGTCAAAGTTTCAAAGTCAGAATAGATTTTATTTCCTAGACTCTTGGGAATTTCCATGGAAACCAAGATATCTGAGATATTAAAAGACCATATTTGGAAAAAAAATAATGTTTGGAATTTCCCTTCGTACTTTCTCAAATTGTCATCTTTCTAGTCTATTCTGTTGTAATAGTTATCATCCCTTTATGTCATGCAGGCATTTTGAGGTGTAGACATCTGTGTGACTTTTCAAGTGGACTATTAAATACACATTTAGAAAATAAACCCTATGTTTCAAATATTTCCAAGATTCATTTAACAGTCACTACCTAAACATTTACTATGCAAGGTATTGTGCAAAGAGTTAAATTCCAATATTGCTTCATGTAAAATATATGTTAAGAGAAAGGCAGAAAAAAATGACTCTGGGTTTTTCAAATATATTCCCCCTCCTATTATACAAATGCATATATGAATAGCTTTCTCCCATGGCAACTTTGGTGTTGAATTTTTTTTTATGGATTGAATCTAAAAAGTTAAGTATTAGCAGAGTAGAAGATAGCAGTCTCTAAAAGACATATCAAACAGTGGGCATTTAAATATTATTTCTGCTACCCATCTGTGTTTTTCTCATTTCTGTCTTTGCTCTGGATTCAGGAATTCCTAGGTCATCTGCTCTTATTTCTATTCTTTCCCACACAGTCCTTGTAAGTGACATGCAAGACTGCCTTCATGGATATCTCTACAAAAGAGACTCATTTCCCCCCCAGATCTTTGGTTATGCCTGACTGCACCTACTGAGAATTCCATTTGCTCTATTCTATTTTCAGAAAATACAAATATAGATAGCATTTCATGTTTCTTTGAAAACATAGCCAAATCATAATATTGTCCTGTGAGCTTATTCCTTGTGGGTGTTCTTGAATCATTGTTCTTCAAGGTTCTGATCCATTCAAACACATCTATGTACATGCAGATTTTCCTGGAAATGACAATTGAAGCCTCACACTTAAGGTCCAACGCTATGTCCACTTATACGCTAGGCAAGTAAACTTGGAACTATAGCTCCAAAGTCCATACATAAATAGAGCAAAGTCATAGGTTAGAAGTATGAGGAAGGTGAAATCGTGGAGGTTGGAGTATGTCTAATGAAAGACTGACCGTGACTTACTATACTTACTTCCCATCCCCAAACATAGGCAAATGAGTTGTTCTTTACTTTTTCTCTTTAAACAAATACAAACACTCTTTGCATACCCCCCAAATAGATTCTCTTTCCTAGGCTTCCAGAGACCCATGGGTATGTGGGAATACTTTCCTTCCACTGCTGTCTTGCAAAACTGTAAGCACGTTTTTTACTTCTCTGTAACTAGAAAAATGTCCCAGCAACTTGGAATAACTATAGTATTTCAGTCATAGGGAACTTTATTTATTGTGCTGAAAATGACTCAAGAATTATATATAGCTCAAATAATATAATATGCCTTTTGGGGATCTGAGTAAATGAGTCTTTTTCAGCCTTCATGATACAACAACTTGGGATACCTTCAGTTATATAGGCATCCTGGAAGAGAGTCCAATAATTTAAGTCCTTCAATAGGTGGCTCACACCACTTCTAGAAGTCAACAGTGGGAAATCAAAGACGCAGATTTGGAATCACCATGGCCAATAAGGCTGAACTCCGCCAGGCAAGGTGGCACATGCCTTTAATCTCAGCACTCAGGAGACAGAAGCAGGCAGATCTCTAAGTTTGAGGCCAGCCTGGGCTACAGAGGGAGTTCCAGGACAGCCAGGGCTACTCAGAGAAACCTTGTCTCAAAAAACAGACAGACAGACAGACAGACAGACAACCAAACTCCATAGGACTGATCTTTCTTTTTCCTAATCTCCTTGGATTCACAATGAAAATACCCACAGAGCTACATTTCTCTTGGTTGCTTTGGCTTAGAAAGGCCAGTAGCTATGGCCGACTATTACTGCCAAGCTACTCCAACACAGATCACTTGTCACCTGTGCCTGTCATCCTTGGAGGCATGGAAGACATTTTTATAAATGAGCTGCCCATTAAAGAAAGTCACCAAATGTGAACAATAGCCAACATGTAAGTATTCTACACCGAAATTTATCTTAAAGTGTTTTCAAATATAGAGATCAGCCTTTTTCCTTCTTGTGGAGCCAATATGTATATATGATTCTCATTTTTTAAGTTGGCCTCCTTTTGCAACCATTATGCCCTGAATATTGCTAGGTAACCAGTCTCCTGCATTCATATGTTGCAGATCTAACCCCCGTGTGATGGTCTTTAGGAAGTGGACCTTTTGGAGGAAATTTAGATGAGATCAGGTTTAGTGCCAAAGAGCTCACAGACTCTGGTCATCTTGTAAAAATGTAGAAGGAAGGCAGTTGTCTGCAAGTCAGAAAGAGGCCCTTCCCCAGAACCTACCCACCCTGGCATCTGATCTAGGACTTCCTAGCTTCCAGAACTGTAGAAATAAATGTTGTTCAAGCCACCCCGTATATGGCTTTTGTTTGTTTGTTTGTTTTAAGACAGGGTTTCTTTGTGTAGCTCTGGCTGTCCTGGAACGCACTATGTAGACCAGCCTGCCTAGAACCTGGAGATGCTCCTCCTGCCTCTGCCTCCCAAGGGCTGGGATTAAAGGTGTGCACTACCACGCCTGGGTGTTTGTTTGTTTGTTTTTAATAGCAGCCTGTGCAGCCATTATACTTACAGTGGTGTATAGTGAATCACTGTGAACCTGATAACCACCAAGTAAAGGTTCTTATCACCTTTTGTCTTATTCTTTCAAAACAGGGTCTCTCACGGAACCTGCAGCTAGGCTGTTGGCCGGGAAACCCCAGCTATCTTCCCGCCACTGCCCCCACATCACTAGGATTACACCTTGACCTTTCACATGTGTGCTGGGATCTGAACTCAGGTCCTGACGCTTGCAGAGTAAACACTCGTACCCACTGAGCCATCTCTATGGCCCTAAAGTATTCGTTTTAAAGAAAAGACGGAGAGAAGGCAGATGCTGCTCAGTTAGGTAGAGTGCTCACCTAGCATGGAAGAGAGCAGTGCTTCGGTTCAAGCACTGGGACTGAGGGGAGGGGAGGAAGGGGCCAGGGAATGGCTTCTTGAATCTGTTTAACAGAGAGATGAAATATATAAACACCATTTTACCTCATGCTTATTTTTTACAGTCTTCCAGCAAAATCACATGGTACAACAACATGTTCTTAATACTTAAAAGAAATATATATTTGTGCCTTTAATACTAGCTGGATAATTCTTAGAGTTTCTTAGCTAAATGTTGACAGGTGATATGTTACGCTAGCTTGTGCTCATAATTCATAATTACACAGAATAATTTTTAGTTAACCATAATTATAGACATTAGTAATATAATACCAGCTACCTTACATCTGTATGCTGTTTCTGTTTTGGCATGTCTAGAAACCTGGACAGATGACATAAAAAAAAATAAGGTGTCCTAGTCAGGTGTGGTGTTGCACACTTGTAATTTCAGCATTTGGGAGGTGGAGGCAGGAAGATCAGGAGTTCAAGGGCATCCATAGCTACATAGTGAGTTCAAGGCCAGACTGAGATACACAGGATCCTGTACACGTGCTCGCGTGCGCGCACGCACACGCACACACACACACACACACACACACACACACACACATACACATACACACACACTGAGAGAGAGAGAGAGAGAGGAGAGAGAGAGAGAGAGAGAGAGAGAGAGAGAAGGTATATCCTAAACTGCCCTAAAGAGTCAGGCTATGGTGGCAGGGTCAGTAATTAGCCTGGGTAGATACTGAATCCAGTTGCCCCATCTTTGATTTTCATAGGATAGAAGCATACTCCACCCATTCCCCTCCCTCCATTTTTATGTTTGTGTGTGTGTGCATGTATATATACAAATGCCTGTGCCGGGGAAGGCCAGAGGAGAACCTTGGGGTCACCTGCAGATATTTCTACCACCTCCTTTTGAGACAGGCTCTCTTACTGGCCTGTAGCTTATTAATTGGGCTACACTGACTGGCCTCTGAGCCCCAGAGATCTCCTTGTCTCTACATCATGAGCTCTGGAGTTACAAGTTACTACCACCATGCCTGACTTTTTTTTTTTTTAAGTGTAGATTCTGAGAATTGAACTCTGGTTCTTGTGTTTGCAAGCATTTTGCTGACAGAGATATCCCCCAGCCGTCATTTTTCTTTCTTTAATTCTGTAGAGTTAGAATATTGAACAGTGATCAATTGGTTCTTTTATAGTGTGTCAGACAGGGAATCGACCTAACTTCCTTCTGAATGAAATGCTGTAACCCCTTGCTGCTCTGTTCTTGCTTACTTATGTATAATACATCCTTCCATTTTCTAATTCTGCTTGTGAACTCAATTTTCCATTGAAAACCATAAAAACCCAGTATTTAAGATAAAATTTGTATGCTACAGAATTCACCCACACAGTACAACTCAGTGGTTTTTAGTATATTCACAGAGTTGGGAAATCATCATCATTATTTAATTTGGGAACATTTTTAAACATTCCATAAAGAAAACATGTGCCCACTAGCAATTAATCCAATTTCCCTCAATAACCTGAGTTGTAAGTAGCCACCAATCTATTTATGTCTCTGTGGATTGTCTGTTGTAGACATTTTTCATGTATTTGAAGTCAAATGTGTTATCTTTTAGGATAACTGACTTCTTTCATTGATAATATTTTTATTGTATATTTGTTTTTCATTCATATTGTATGTAGTGTGTATCAGAACTTCATTACTATTATTTATTCTACCCTTGAAGTGTTGGGAATTGAACCTAGGGCCTCCTGAATGCTAGGCAAGCACTCTACCACTGAGCTGTATTCCTTCTCAGCTCTCACTCTGTATTAAAAAGTTGTGGAATTGGGACCAGCAAGATAGCTCGGCAGGATACTTGCCCCCGAGCCAGATGACCTGAGTGGCAGAAGGAGAGACCATGCTCTAGCAAGTTGATCTTTAACTTCTAACATGTGCTGTCGCATGCACATGGCTGCATGCACAGATACAAACTCATGCAATAAAAAAAAAATAAGTAAAAAATAAGTAAAAACATTGCTAAATAGTACCTCCTAGTATGGACTCAGTACAGGATCCATTCATTGTTTGGTAGACATTTGAGTTAGTCACCTTTCAACTACTATGAATAATGCTGCTTGCTCTAAGTATTCATGTGTAAGTTTTTGTGTGGACATGTTCACAGTTCTTTTGGACACATACCTTAGAATAGAATAAATGGGTCGCAGGAGACCGCTGTGGTTATCCTTTTAGGAACTGTCAAATTCTTTTCCTAAGTGTCTGCATGAATTTTCATTCTCACTGGAGTTGTATTTGAGGGTTCTATTTTCTTTACATTCTTGTCAATATGTTATTACTTGTCCTTTTTAGCATACCCTCATTTTAGTGACTAGGGAATGGTATCTCATTGTGACTCCAATATACATTTCTCTAATGACTAATGATAATACATGTAGACAGACGTTTCTAAGGTTGAGAGACATTAAAAGATAGTTTTGGTAATGCAAGTTAGAATAGAAAGTGAATTAGGTACAACCTTTTGGACTTAACAAGATAGGATAGATATGGAGTATTTTCTCTGAAAAATTTGTCAAAAGTTAATGGACTAGACATTGTTAATGTAATTGTTGCTTGTATATATTGTATATAGTTATTGTACTTATTGTTTATAGTTTCTCTTATATTAGTTATAACCTTTTTATTTTAGACCAGAAAAAGGGGAAATGGAGTGATATTTTGTTTGTGATCTAACAAATAAAGCTTGCTAGAAGATCAGAGGGCAAAGCCAGCCACTAGTTAGCCATAGAGGCCAGGCAGTGGTGGCACATACCTTTAATCCCAGCACTTGGGATCTCATGCCTTTGCTCCCAGTACTTGGGAGGCATGCATGCCTTTAATCCCAGCACTAGGGAGGTTAAGACAGGAAGTGATATGGCTGGGCAGAAAAAGGAATATAAGGTTAGAGGAGCCCTTTTGGATGAGGATTTTGTAGAGGTAAGAACTAGTGACTGGCTACTCTGCTTCTCTGATCTTCAGGCGAGCTTTATTTGTTAGATCACAAACAAAATATCACAAGTAAGCATCTTTTCATGTACTCATTACCCATTTGGGTATTTTCTTTTTAGTAGCATCTATTGAGATCCTTTGTCTTTTTTGTTGAATTGTGAGTTTTGTAAATAGTCAAGACACCAAACCCTTATATAATTTACATATTTCTCTCACTTTGTGTGTTTTCTGTGCTTCATTTTCTTGTTGCCAGAGTCAGAAGTTGAACAATAAGTAAAGCACATTAAAAGCAAAAAGTGGAATGATTGTTGTACTTGATGTTAAATGCCTTTACCCAAATTTAAATTGCTGTAAAGTGGCATGGTGAGATTTGATTAGAATAAAAATGCTTTGTAAGATTATGGAAAATTGGCAGTGGAATGGGGGTAAAAAACACAATAGTGGAAAGTCTAGCCTGAAAAAGTTAAATTAAATTTTAATAAAATGTATGTGTAGGTATAGATATGATTTATTTATTTTTATTTTGTGTGTATATACATTTGACTGCATGTATGTATGTGCATTATGTGTGTGCCTGGTGCCTGTGGAGGTCAGAAGAGGGCATAAGATCCCCAGAACAGGAATTACAGACAGTTGTGAGCTGTCATGTGGGAGCTGAACCTTGGTCCTGCAAAAGCAACAAGTGCTCTTAACCACTGAGCCATCTCTCCATCCCTTTATATTTCCAACATTTGATCATGTTTGACATTTAAATACCATAATTTTACATGTGTGTTAATTACTTTTGTGTCTCTGTGACCATAACCCACAACAGAAACAAGTCAAGGTGGGTGTGGGAGGAGATGGTTTAACTTGACTCATGGTTTTAGAGGGTTCCAGTCCATCATGTCAGGGAAAGCACAGTGGCAGGAGTGTGCAGTGTGGACTTTTCATAGCATGGTAGACTAGGAGAGAGCATGACAGGAACCAGAGGCTGGGTATAACCTCCAAAGTCTGTTCCTTTCTGCCAGCTAGACTCTGCCTCCCAAAGCTTTCAAAACCTCCCAGAAGAGCTCCCCCAGCTGGGGAACAATTGTTCCAAATACAAGTCTCTGTGTGACATTTCAGATTTAAATGGAAACATTCCATGCTTGGCCTCCAAAGGCTCATGGTTATCTCACAGTGAGAAATGCATCTAGTCTAACTTCCAGAGTCCCTAAAGTCTTAATAGTTCCAATACTGCCAAGACATACATGTTCAAAGTCTCTACTGAAAGTCAAGGTAGTTTCTCAGCTGTGAGTCCCTATAACATTAAAAAGAGATTCATATACTTCCAACATACAGTGACACAGAATAGGCATCACTACTCCAAAAGGGAGGAATGAGCGTAGATGGGACCAAGGCAAAGACATCAGGGCAGAAGTTAATCCCTCTAGCTCCATGCTGACATTGAGACTGTGGTGTCAGGTCTGGGTAGCACATCCTCTAAAGCTGTGTCACTTGCAGCCCACATGGCTTCTTGAGTTGCCTCCACTTGGTGTATGCACCTTGCCTTGGCAGATGACCCATGTTCTTGGCATCTCCAACATCCTGAAGTCTCCACTCCAGCTTCGGCTTTACCTTCAGAGCTTCATGCATGGTCCACAGGAGTTCCTGCAGAGAAACTAATCTTGCTACTTATTGCCTGACCTCACCGACTTTTCTCTGGAATGTTGGTGGAAGCCTGCATGGCCCTGTAAATCTTGTATTATGCTCGCAAAACCAGCCACACATGTGAGACGTCAACTCCTATTGCCAGTTTTAGCTGTAGCCTGGTTGGTCCTCTTGCACCATAACTGTGGTGCCCTTTGAGTGCCCGAGTGGCTGAACCATGGAGAACACTTCCCTAGTGTGCTGGCTAGTTTTGTGTCAATCCAATACAGGCTATAGTGATCTGAGAGGAAGGAACCTTGATTGAGAAAATGTCTCCATGAGATCTGGCTGTACACAAGTTTTTAGAACACTTTCTTAACTAGTGATGGATGGGGGAGGCCTAGCTTATCATGAGTGGTGCCATACCTAGGCTGGTGGTCCTGGGTTCTAGAAGAAAGCAGGCTGAGCAAGCCGTGAGGAGCAAGCCACATAAGCAGCACCCCTCCACGGCCTCTGTATCAGCTCCTGCCTCCAGGTTCCTGCCTGTTTAAGTTCCTTCAGTGATGAACAATGATGTGGAAGTATAAGCCAAATAAACCCTTTCTGCTCCAAGTTATTTTTGGTCATGGTGTTTCATCACAGCAACAGTAACCCTAACTAGGACACCTAGTGACTTGTAACAGAGGAGCCCCCTTTTTAGTGCTATCTTTTTTATTGTGTTATTTTTAAGCTTTTATTTTTATTTATGTGTATATGTGGGTGCCTGCTTGTCTATATGTGCTCCACCTGTGCCTGTGGAGACCAGATGAGAGTGTTGGGACTCTGAGAACTGGAGTTACAGGCTGTTGTGAGCCACCCCAAATGGGTCTTGGGAACTGGCACGGAAACCCAGGTCCTTTGCAGGAGCAGCCACCTCTTCAGCCCCAGCACTTTCCTTGAGAAAGAAACTCTTTCAAATGAGTAGTTTTACATCCTGGAGCCTCTGACAGATGGGGTCTGGCCCATTCCTGAAATGCCCACAAGATGTCTTTCCTGTTGTTACAGTGCAACGCTTTTAAAGGCTCCTTGTAGCTCTTGGGTTAAATGGAGAGCCCACAACTTGAATGAGGCCAACTTACTTCTCAAGGGAGGGAAGTAGCAAGCCTGAGACAGGGGTGGAACATTTTTAGCCAAAAAACTTAAAACCCCAGTTTTAGCCTTTGCACTTGGACTAGTAACGGTCGTACAGCTGACTATTTCCGGGACTTGCACCCGCTTCAGCTTAGATCCTCCGGTAATTGTCGGACTTAATCGTACAATCATGATTTGTGTAAGTTTGGCTCCCTTAAAATTCCACTATAAGGCTAGAGTATTACCAAGGATTGAAAGGAAAATAATTATGAATAAAAGTTTCTCAACGCACTCTAAGATGTGGGCAAAGTCAAGAAGCCAAGTGGGAGTCGGAGCCTTCCCCTTGATTACTGTGTTATTTAAAAACACAAACCACGGACTTTTCTTCTGTCTTACACAGACCTTACACTGAAAACAAGAGTGATTGTCCTCAGGACATTTGAGCGCTCTCTGTCTCTCTCTGTCTCTCTCTCTCTGTCTCTCTCTCTCTGTCTCTCTGTCTCTGTCTCTCTCTCTCTCTGTCTCTCTTTCTCTCTCTCTCTCTGTCTCTCTCTCTCTGTCTCTCTCTCTGTCTCTCTCTCTGATGGTTTAGTCCAGTGGTTCTCAACCTGGGGGTTGGGATCACCACAACACGTGGAACTGTATTAGAAGGCTGCAGCATTGGCAAGGTTGGGAACCACTGGTTTAGGCACTTTGGACTTATCTGCCAACATGGTACCTAACTAACAAGGAAACTAGAGTAGCCTCACTTCCACATAGGGCTTTTTAAGTTTGCAGCACAAGCCATGTTATTTCATTCAGTTGTCATAGTAACTGTGTGAAATGATGTAAAGGGTAGTTTCTTTTTAATTTTCTAACTAAATCTTTTCTCTCTAATAGTACAAACCCAAAGGTTTTGATAGCAATTGGCTGGAGCATGCCTACTGGAGACAGCAGAGTCACTGTCACAGAATGCCTGAGATCACCAGTCTTCTATGGAGCAAAGGTTTGCTCTGCTTCTTGGTTTCAGTTCATAGCCGTTTGGCTCCATGGTTTGGGGCCTGTAGTAAGGCTGACCAGCACAGCAGAGTGTGCAGTGAAGCGAAGCTGCTCATCTCACAGCATCCAGGAAGCGAACGAGAAAGGAGAGGTCCCACTATCTCCTTCTAGGCTATACCCCAAGGACCTAACTTAATTTCTATAGATTCTAGTCCCTCCTGACTGTGCTGCAGAACGGGTACCAAACCTTCAATTCATGGGCCTTCAGGGACATTCTAGATCCAAATTACATCAAGTTCCTGTTGTCCAAAGAAGAGTCATATAGTAAAGACAAATACTCGCTTAAGAAGATGAATTGCAAGAACACTCAGGCTTTACAGAAGGGAGCCCAGTTTTGGCAAATAAATCATGTCCCAGGCATCAGACAGAAAACAAGCTCAGGATTGCAATTCATTGCAATTTTCAATTGCTGTCTTCTGTGATAACCCTTCAGTAGTTTTCTTGGGTAGCTCCACTCATGCTTGGGAGAGAGAATTGGCACATGAGCCAGCCTTGCTGGTCCTAGGTCCTGTTTGCTTGTCCATGTGAGATGTATGCTTTATCTGTCAAATCAATCAGAGTGCTTAACATGGAAATGCTGGTAGAGAAGCCCTCTTTCCCTGAGGGTGTGCTGAGTGGTCCAATGGGAACTGGAAGCTGTCTACTTAGGTATGAGGGTAGAGGGAGAAACAGATGTAAGGATCAGAAGGGGAGAGAAGACATGAGTGTGAAGAGCAGGAAGGGAAAGAAACAGAATGAATGAGTTCTCATTCTGTTTGATTCCCTAGAGCTCTGGAGCCTAATTCTGACTCTATATTTTCCAGTTACACAAACCCCCATACTCGAAATCTCCTTTAAAAAAAAACAACTTGAGTTGAGTCACAGTAAAAACAACAGGAGTATCATTATTCATATCCTGCATTTGGATAAAAAACGTCAGCGGGTTTAGTGGCTTGTTTAGTAGCACATTTAACAGCCAGGAAGACCCTATGCAGTGGAAACTGAATGCCCTGCAAGAGCAGTGTTTGAAACCCAGAGCCAGAGAGGTCCTGGCAGCTGGAGACAGGCTCACAGGCCCTGAGGAACGTAAGGTCCAGCAGAGGGCGAGGTCAGGAGTGGAAGGTCCTGTTCAGACTCAGAGGGTCATGAACCCAGGATGTAGTGATGCTGGAAGCCGTGGGGCTGGCAAGAGGTTCATGGCTGTGTTGGAGCAGACACCCAGAAGTGATTCATTGGATCAGGAAATGTTTCAGCTACTGTCTGGAATCAGCACACAACCTCTGATGTTTTTAATCTTCATTTAAACACCTACTTTTACTCAGCAGCTTCTTACACATAAATTACATTCATGGTTAGTATAAAAACCCCCAAACGAGGAAAGAAAGCCTAGATGGGTTAGGAAGGGGAAATTGCCATCCTACCACGCAGCTTCCCAGGAGGCGACAGGCCCAAGTGCCTCTGGCTTGGATGGAAGCTGGCTTCTGCTTTCCGTAGTGTTTCCAGGCTCTGTCAGGGGCAAGGCTAACGGTGAGACCTGAGAACCGCAGCTCTCACGGAAGTCATTCTGCATCTGCAGGAAGTCCTGGACATCTGGCAGGTGTGTGGTTGGGGAACATGCTGCCCTGTGTCCAGCAGATCGCTTCTGTGAGGTTGAAACAAGTACTGTCAGCTGAGAACTTGGGCCCAGGCCTTGGCAGAGAGAGTGAGAGCTTTGGTAACAGGGGATCGAGGCATCGAAGCACAGAGGGGAATCCGGGCCAGACTCTCCACTGCTTTGTCAGGTTCAGCAGATCGCCCAAAGGCAGCAGGCACAGAGCAAGAGCAGGAGAGGACCAGAGCAGAGACGCATCAAGTTCAGTCCTGTGGGAGGCTGTTCACCTTTCCTGGCTGCTCTCTCTGCCATGGAATAGTCTTCTCTTGTTTGCCATACTTGTTTTTTGTCTCCTTCCCTCCTTCCCTCCCTTTTCTCAATATGTAGCGCAGGCTGGCCTTGAGTTCCGGATCTTTCTGCTTTGCCTCACCTACCATCGTGACCATGTGTCATCTTTTAAATTGCAACTCAAATGTCAAGGGGGCCTTTCCTGTGCACTGATCTAAAAAACCCTTCCACCTCTCTCCTATCTCCCTCTTTGTGATTTGAGTCCAGCTTGGGCTACATAGCAAGACTTTGTGTCAACCCCCCCCCCCCCCCCCCCCCCCCCCCCCCCCCCCCCCCCCCCCCCCCCCCCCCCAGCCAAATCTCAAACCAAACCAAACCCAAACCCCACAAATAACAATAATAAAATAATGTGTGTGTGTGTGTGTGTGTGTGTGTGTGTGTGTGTGTGTGTTATATTCTTTATTCAGTTTCCTAACGGTAGCATCTTGCAGTACATCATACGTGCATATGGGGGCTTGCGGGAGAGGCTGGGTCCAGTATCACAACCAAGATTCCACTGCTGTTTCTCTCCCTGTAAGGTTCCTCTTGTGCTCTTAGGCCACACCCACTCCTCTCCTGCCCCACCGCCATCCTTGTCATCGGCCACCAGTTTCTTCTCCATTGAGATAATTTCGCCATTTCAATGACATTATATAAATGAACGTTACTTTACATAACTTTTTGAAATTGGATTTTTTTTTTACTCAGTCTAATTTTGGAAAATTATTCAAATTAGCGCATGTATCAATAATTTATTCCCCTTTTTTGATTCCACGCATATGACCCTTTTTGGATGAAAGTATGGCCAACTCTCCATACTTTCTGGTCATTCATAAGATACACACTGTCTTTAGTACATACTGTGTGCTGTCGGATGGAAGAATCAACGCACCAAACGCCGTTGAAGAGGAAAAGTTCTACCTGCTGAACAGGAAAAGCTCTCCCCTTTGTGAGATCCTAAGTCCAGGCCTGCTGCCTGGGAGAGAGGGTTGAGGCTGGACAACAAAGTTTCATCTGCTTCCTCCCTCACCTCAAGCCTGTGGCCAGGTTTTCTTGGCTCTCCAGTCTGGATGGACTGGGGTTTGTGGCGAAGGAGGGAGGGAGATACAGGATGGCAGAGAAACTTCTGTCACTGGTTGTCTGTTGTAAGTAGTCCCATAGTCTTCAGATTGTACCTGTTTTCCTGATGATCGCGATGCTTCCATTGTGCTCTTAGCCTGTGAGTGCCACTGACCCCAGCTTCTCTCTCCTGAGGCCTGTTGGCCCTAAATGCTGATATGATATCACACCATGGCTCATACCACAGGAACAGGAACACAGAGGCCTCTTTGCCCTTGATGAATTCTGGGAATGCAGGCTGCCCACCACAGCCTCTTCTTTGCCAACCTATCTATCTCTTGTCCTTTAGGCTTCCCAGAACACGATGAACCCCACCCCAATGCAGGAGACACAAATCGAGCTGCCATGATGGCCTTGTTGACAGTGCCTTACTAGGACAGCAGGGAGATGGACACCGCTCTCTTCCTGCCTGGAAAGGACTCACAGTGCACCCACAGTTCTCTAGGCTAAGGAAGGTTCCAGTCTCAATACATTTACCATAACTTAGAGAAAGCTGTGTCATGTGTGTGTGCCATGCATGTGCATACAGAGGTCAGAGGAAAACATCTGGACTCCTCCACTATCACTCCTGATTGTATTCCCTTGAGCCGGGGTCTCATTAAACTCAGAGCTCATTATTTTTTGGCTAGACTGGCTGGCCAACTAGCCTCAGTAATCCTCTTAACTCCCCCAGTTTTCCTCATCACTCCTGGGGTTATAGATGTGCGTGGTGTTTTACGTGGGTCTGGTTCCCATTCACTACTGGGGTTATAGATGTGCGTGGTGTTTTACGTGGGATCTGAATGTGGGTCTTCATGTTTGTGCCTCAGGTGTTCTTAACTACTGAGTCATCTCTCCAGCCCTGAAATCTGCTTATTTTCCCCAAAGGTTTATTTTTAATTATGTGAATGCATGTGTGCCTCTCTGTGTGTGTATGTGCAGGTGTGTGAGTGTGTGGCAGGTGTGTGAGTGTGTGGGTGCCCGAGGAAGCCAGAAAAGGGCATCAGATCTGGAGCCGGAGTTACAGCTGGTTGGCAGCCACCTAACTTGGGGTTCTGGGTACTGAACACCAGTCCTCTGCCAGAGTAGCACTAGTAAGCACTAAGCCACCTCCCCAGCACAGACTCTTGACACCTTACTTTACAATGCCTGTAGCATCTGATGCCTTAGTCAGATTTTCTCTTTCCAGTCACAAAGCACTATGTGGATTTAGAAAAATACTGCATGCCTACTTAGAACACATGAGGCGGTTTTGTTGACGCCTGCTTAGAACACATGAGGCTGTTTTGCTGACGCCTACTGAGAACACACGAGGCGGTTTTGCTGACACCCTCCATGTTCTTGTTTGACATCAGCATCTGGTTTTGTTGGGAGAATTTTGAAGCTATCTCATAGAAGTTTCTAGGGCTTACAGCCATTGCTTCAAGTTCTGGAGATGAGACACCAACTACCTTTAACAACAACAACAACCACCCACAAATGACATGGCCATTGGGGATTTTAGAGCAACCCAGGGCCCACCAATCTGCTCTTTTTTTTTTTTAGCTTTCCCCCTTCTCCCCATTTGTGTGTTTTCCATTCACAAACTCCACGATACAATCATACACTTTTCAGAGAGCCTTTACAAAGCTAGCAGTTTCCAGCTTACGTCTTCAGGAATGATGAATGACGATGTCTCTCTTTTTTACTGATCCTGTCAGATGACCTCCAGTGGACCTAATATATCATCAACAGATAATTTCAGGTCATCATGCCTTCGCCAAAGTTCAGATAACTTATTACTTGTTCCAAATAAAGTAATTGGAGGGCGCCTTGTATTAAGAATGACTTAGTATTTTCTGAGGCAGGATGTCTGAGGACACCTCTGCCTTGTGTGCCTTAAAGGGTAAGTGCTATTGACTCTCTGGTTTCCCCGGCATCCCTGTGTGGACTCATTTGCACCTTTAATTACAGCTACTTTTGGTTGGGACCTACTGTGCGGTTTCTTAGGACAAGAAACACGTTTTGAGGCTGCTAAGTGGGAAGGAAAGAATAACTCTCCAAAGTCTATGTGAGTGTGAAATTAATTTCCAGGAACACAGAGTTCAATCGAGACTCATGCAGAGACAAAATAATCAAATTTCGGTTCCTAACCCCGCTCATCGATTGGCAAGAATAGCATCTCTTATGTCTGTCCTGTTGTTTCTGTAGCTTGCTCCCAAGACTGCGGATCGTTAGCAGCAATGAGTCTACCAACGATCAGAGTCCGAAAATGAAGCCTTCTGCCTCTGCTATGTGAAAGGGAGGGTGAGGGACTGGGGGGCTAACTGCTTGTTTCTCCGTGGGGTGCTGCCCTTGTTAAGATCGGATGGGACTTTGCTCTGAAGAGCACCCAATCATTTTTCTTGTTAGTAACAAATCAATGGGCCTAGCTGGTGAGACTCACACTAGGTGAGAGGAAGGGTGAGCTCTGGCCTGGCCCTGTTGCTGAGCCAGATGGAGGCCTGGTAAAGCTGGCTCTTTATGACCACAAGGTTGAGCTTCTTGGACTTGGGAAGCCATGGGTTCAATCCCTAGCCCCCATGTAAAGTGAGTGTAGTGTGCCTGTAATACCAGAAATTAGGAGGGAGAGGCTGGAGGGTCGGAAGTCATCCCATCTACACTGAGAGTCTGAGGCCAGTCTGGGATACACAAGACAGTGTCTCTGAAAAGAAAGTAAAAACCAGTCTGTCTTACTTGTTAAAAGTGCGGGTTCCTGTTCTGCTAGCAAGAATTCTGTTTGATTGGGTTGTTCTGGCCTGCTAGCATCTGTTGTTTTGCTGGGCACACTAGGTGATTTTTTTTAAATGTAGGTGTTTCACATTGACTGAGGGATGCCTGACTACTTTCTTAGAGTCTCTTGAGATGGTGGTAGGTATCAGGGTTGCCCCATAGGATGTAGCCCTGGGAGACAAACCATGAGGACAAACGTCTGGAAACTGAATGAGAGAAAATTGGTTATTTAATGTAAGTGCTAAGGTCGTTAGGAGGCCTTTGTCCTCTCGGGGAGTGGCATTGTCTGTAACCCTCTTTTTCTTGCAAAGGTAAGACTGAGAAGGGGAGGAATGAGGAATGCAGTTTGGAGTAATTGGTACCAGTTTTACTATTACTTTATTGTTATTGTTTGTGTACAGTCGAACCAGAGGTCAACCTTGGTGGTATTCCTCAGGTGCCATCTACCTTTTTAAACAGAGTCACTTATTGGTACCTGGGTTAGGCTGGTTGGCCAAAGAACTTCCGAGTTCTGCCTGTCTTCACCTCCCCAGTGCTGGGACAACTTTACTGACTGAACTTTCTACTTCCTCTACTCATAATGAGTGGCATTACTTAAACGCTGAGGATAATGTAAGAAAAACAGAGAGACTCTCATATGACTAGACAGGATCCCTTCAAAACTTTACGAATGAGATCACTGATTTTCCAAGTCCCTTTCCTGCTAAGTATCTCTATGATAACCCACATCTTGTAAATAGTCATTAAATTACTTATTCAAAAGGCAAGAGGGGAGTTCTGACATTTGCTTTTATGGTGAATCATTTTATAAATGGTGTGTTGGGTGATATGACTATCTTTCCATTACTTTGGGTTCCCTTGAAGCCTCAGATCTCAGCATCGATGACCAGATGGGCTTCTGTGTTGTCAGAAACATGTTGGAAACTGCCTGAGGCAGTTCTGATTCTACCACATGTACAAGGAACCGTGAATCCCTTTTTACGTGTTCTTGGTAGACATTTTTAAGATTCACAAAATTTTCACTGATGTAGAAATCCAAATTTCAGACCATGTCCATCACCCCATCGGGTCTGGTCACATGTATTCTGGATACTTCTCCCCTTAAACTATTTCAATCAAATTTATTTCTAACGTCTTCTGGGACTGTGGTAAAAGATTGTTTTCAGCTGGGCACTAGAAAGGGCAAGTGGGTGATCAGAAAGAGCAATTAAGGGCTATCCGGCTTTGGGGGAGAATTGTGATAGATTTAGCATGCAAATCTGTTGTTAGAACATAGGCAACCAGGGAGCAGGTGGGCAGCTTCGAAAGGACATTTCTCTGTGATTTGCCTTGTTTATTAGAACCCTTTATTGTTGCTCTCAGGTGTCTTTAATTTCGCCTGTGGGACCTTTGTGTATCACCTCAGGACATGAGTGCAAAGGCTAGTTTAAATCTCTCCTGCCCCCTTTGAATCTCCACGTTAGGGTGTGGGGAACTTGGCTTAACTGAGGTTACACGTAGCCCTGATGACTTGTGCTAATGTTAACTTGTCGATCCAGTGAGTGAAATGTTCACTGAGTCTTTATCTCATGTGCTGTCGCTATGCTTCTCTTTCATTGGCCAGATCTTTATCAAATTCCGGAGGTTAGATTAGCACTTCAGTAGTCTTTTAATCTAAATTTAATCACAGCATTTTAATTCTCTTAACAACCTCTTAGTTTTAGGGGGAGGGGAGGATCTGATTATGCCATGTAACAGTATTGCTTTCAGCCAGCCTTCCTATGTGCTTTTTATGCCTTCATTTAAATGATTAGTTTAAAGAGGTCTAGTGGTCAGGGAGCAAGATTGCCTCTCCAGGTTGATTTTAATTTATCAATCACAATCTTTCTGGAATAATCGTGAAACTAATTATGAATACACAGAGTAGAACTATTATCCGAGCCCATGTTGGTTTATCTTGTTTACAAGAGCATTCTGTTATATCCTGCCAGAGACATCACTGAATGCCAGAGACACCATGTGTGGTGTGTTTCTTAGAATTATTGGTGTAAGAAGATGAGAAGGATGTGCTGTGGGTTAGCCTCGGTGCAGTCATGGTCCCTCCTGATGAGTATGCTTGCCTTTCTGCCAAACGTTGATAGTGGTGTCAGGCTGACCAGTATGAATTTCGTTCCGTTTTTCTTCTTCCTCTTTTTGCCATCTTTAGCCTTTTGGTTCCATTTATGCTTCCCATAATTCCTTGAAGCTCACCAGAGGTGGTGTGCAATAGTTCTCACATTGCAGTGTGTAAAGGAATCTCTTAAGTGAAGATTCTAATTCAGGAGGTCTGGGATGCTGCACTGCCAGCAAGTTTTTTAGGCGATGTTGGCACTGATGGTACACAGACTGACTATATGAACTCTGAGCATCTAGAAGCTAGAAGATTTGGTGTTCCAGATAAAAGTCTAACTTTGGGTAGTCCTCTAGAATATGAAGGAGGGGCTCTGATGGGTGATGCCACCTCTTACTAATTTTTTTTTTTTTTTTTTTTTTTTGTGTGTGTGTGTGTGTGTGTGTGTGTGTGTGCATGTGTTCAGGGCATGTGGAGGTCTGAGGTTGATATCAGATGTTTCCTTCAATCACACTCCATGTTATTTAAGTGAGTGCTCTCGCTGAATCTGGACCCAGTTGGCTAGTCTAGCTAGTCAGCTGGCCCCAGGGATCCCCTGTCTCCACCTCCATCTATCATCCCTGCCCGGCTTTTCCTGGGTGCTGAGGATCTGAATACTGGTCCTCACATTTGTGCCCTAAATGCTTTATCCAGTGATCAGTCTCCCCAACTCCAGTGCTCTTCAGTGTCTATAAATGAAGCAGCATCCTTGTCTTTCACTGGTACCTCCCTCGTTCACTCATTTCCAAGGTTGCTTGCTCCTGCTGGTTGCTCTGCCCCTGCCCCTGCCTCCACAATGCCTTTCATCTTTTTCCCATTCATACTCGCTCTAGGAAGAGCAGCCCTACTGTTCACACTTGTTTTATCCCTTTCTGATTCCTCTTTAGTCCACCACTCTGATCATGTCACTCTTCTCTTTCAAAGCTGCTCTTGGCTCCCCACCCTCTTGAGCTCCTTCTAATGACATTGCTAATGGTTCTTGCTTCCCTCTCTAGCCGGCTCCTTGCACTGCAGGGGTTTCTCACTCTTTCATCCTTAGAGCTCACCAGTCTGGTCACTTTCCTTGGCGCCGTCTGTGCCTTAGCATCTCTGGTTCCCCGTCCATGATAACCTTTCTTTCTTCTTTTTTTTTTCTTTTTGCCATAATCACTCGGCTAACTCCTCTCGTTCTTTGTGTATTCCTTTCGCGCTTTCATTCATACAGCTGCGAGTTTGCCTCAAGTCTCAAAAGAGACTTTGAACAGTAGGCTTTTGAAGAGTTTTAGGACTATTAAGACTATGGAAGGCCGGGCGGTGGTGGCGCACGCCTTTAATCCCAGCACTCGGAGCAGAGCCAGTGGATCTTTGTGAGTTCGAGGCCAGCCTGGGCTACCAAGTGAGTTCCAGGAAAGGCGCAAAGCTACACAGAGAAACCCTGTCTCGAAAAACAAAACAAAACAAAACAAAACAAAACAAAAAAAAAAAAAAAAAAGACTATGGGAGACTGGTGAAGTTGGAATAAATGCTTTTTTGCATCGTGAGATGCCCATGAGCCCTTGAGGGTAGGGGTAGACTATTATAGTTCAGATCTGAAGTGTTCCCTACTGGCTCTCATCTGAAACACTTGGTCCCTGCCTTGTAGTACTAGCCATGTAAGTTTCTGTCTCTGCTTGTACTTACCAAATGTACAATTCAAGGACTTTGGAAAAGGTTCTTGTGAATGCCCATTCTGGGCCACAGCTATAATGGTAGGGTTATGATGGAAGAGGATGGAAGAGGTATTGTCTTAGTTAGGGTTTCTATTGCTGCGAAGAGACACCATGGCCGTGGCAACTCTTATAAAGGACATTTAATTGTGGTGGCTCACTTACAGTTCAGAGGTTCAGTCCATTATCATCATGGTGGGACATGGCAGTAGGCAGGCAGACATCATGCTGGAGAAGGAGCTGAGAGTCCTATATCTTGCAGGCAACAGGAAGTCCACTTACTCACTGGGCGACATCTTGAGCATAGGAAACCTCAAAGCCCATCCTCACAGTGACACACTACCTCCAACAAGACCATACCTACTCCAACAAAGCAACACCTCCTAATAGTGCCACTCCTTATGAGATTATGGGGGCCAGCCACATTCAGACTACCACAGGTATTACCTCAGCTTCTTACCAAAGGGTTTAGAGGTACTGAGTCTGTAAAATCACCATAAATCTCATTTTAAATAAAGGAGTACTTAGCCATCATTCTGTAAATGAAGAGAAAGAAGAACTATTTAAAATTAGTTCATCATTGTATGAATTACTCTTGCTTACCTACACAATAGTTATTATATTCATGGGAATGGATTGATAAAGTTTCATCAGATGTGAATATATTCATTATGTCTGTAGAAATAATAATGAGTGGTAAGCTTGGGACCTTGATATCATCTTGCATTAGCTGCCCCAGATAGCCTTTGTGGCTTTCAGAGTGGTCACAGACATCACCACATTAATTTGGATTTCTCAACGGAAATGGAGAATAGAGGCAGAGAGCTGCCTGAAAGGGTGCAGATGTTCAGGCTGGGTGAATGATTAGCTGACTATTCATGTTGCAATATAGAAGCACAGGAGCCTGTAATAAATTAAGACCCCAAGAAACTAGGCTGTGGCCAAAGGAATTTTTTTTTGTTAAAATTTGAAAATATTTTCCATAGCTGTGGTCACGATTCCCGAGGCAGCAAATGCCATTTGCTGTCAGATGGGTTGCCATGGCACTTACTGGTCAGAGGAGGATGGTGATAGGAGAGAGTGAGGGCTGTCAGACTTCAAACTTTCTGTGCCCAGTGGCCTTTTGTGAAAGCTCTACCCATAGGTCTTAGTTCCCTGAACACAATAGGCATTTAACAATGTACGTAGAATGAAATCTTTACAATTAAATGAAGGGAACACTTACGTTTTATAATGAGGTTTTGGGGCCTCTGTGTCTCTTAGTGACCTAGATGCCTACGATGCTGAGACAGCCCCGAGAAGGGAATTGCTAGCTTCATTAGGATGCCACAGGTATTGATATAATATCCTTTCCCCCGGGACACGCTGCTGCTGAATTATGTTCTAGCTGAAATGCCTGGAGTGGGAACTCAGGCCTCTTTTCTCGTGACTGATTCCCTGGCCACTCTGTTTCTGGGTCTGTGCTGCCCCTGAGCATAAGGCATTTGTTCAGACTGATCTCAGCGTCTGGTGATTTGCACCAGACTACCAAAGAACCACAGCCAGAGCTGGGGGCGATGTTTTCAATTGTGAAAGTTCCTGGTCGTAATAGTTTGTTTCGTGAAAGAGCACTCGGCCATGCCAAAGTGATTCTTCTTTTGAGGATAACGTTCCTGGGATAAAAATAGGACTTTTATGTAAGACCACCGTGGGTTGTGGCTGAAGGGCTCTGGAATCAGATAGCTTTAGGGTTAAGTTCTGGCTCTGCCACTTGCTGATGGTTTTATCCTTGGGTCAGCTTTCATTCTTTTTAAAATAATGGTTTTTCATTGTAATGAATCAAGGGCTGGTGGACTGCTCAGTGGGCAAGTCTGTTTGCCATGCAAGCGTGAGGACCCGAGTCTGACTCTCCATCACCCATGTAAGAGCCGTGCGTGGCCCTGTGTGCCTGTCACTTCAGTGTTTGGGGACAGAGGTGGGTGGATACCAGAAGCTTGTTGGCTAGTCAGATAGCCTGGACAAAACAGTTAGCTTTGGGATCAGTGAGAGACCTTGTCCCCAAGAGTAAGGTGGGGGAGCTGGACACAGTAGTGAATGCCCTTAATCCTAGAACTTGGGAGGCAGAGGCCTTCTGTTCAGGGCCAGATTTCAGGCCAGCCAGGAATGCATGGTGAGACCCTGTCTCAATAAATAAATACATAATAAATAAATAAATAAATAAAGAAAGAAAGAAGGGTTTGATAGACAGCTGACCATGCTCCTTTTGTCTGTGAATGCACCATGTGCATAACACACACACACACACACACACACACATACACACACACACACACTCTTAAAAAATTTGATAAACACATAAGGAAATAATGAAATCTCTCATCTTATTTTTTCCATTTCCAACATTCCACTGTATATAGCAGGGCCACATTCATTTTCTAGGATCATAGTGCCAAATTGTCCCAAGCCAAATGGTCTAAAACATCAGAAATTTGTTCTCGCAGGCTTGGGAGGCCAGAGCTCTACAGTCGGGGGTGTGAGCAGGGCTGGCTCTTTCTGGGAGCTCCGAGGGAGAGTCTGCCTGCCTTGCAAACTCTTAAGGGCAGTGGTGTGTTGTCGATGTCCACCACTTGGTTCTAAGAAAGAAGCCTGGCTTTGTAGTGTGGGTGACTCTCACAGCGTAGACGCTCCCGTCCACAGTCAGTCCTACACCATCAGAGGGACCCCACTGGTCGTGCAGAGAAGAGGAGCATGGCCCTGTAAGAGGCCTGGCTTCCACACTGATGGAGGACTGAATCTTCGGAGAGACTGAGCGTAGCTCCTTTTGGGGCTGTTATTGGTTTATTAATTTCTTTTTACAAATATTTATTAAGCACCAACTATATGTCAAGCATTGCTTTAGGAATTGGGAATTTAGATGGGGACCAGAAAAAAAAAATCACTGAACTCATGACATTTGTGTCCCAGTGTGAGGCATTCAGAAAGTTCTAATTCCAGCTGGTTCCAATATTCGGGAATAGCATGAGTCAGGCTCCCAAAACACTTTTACTGTAAGCCTCCTGATGTGGGTGCTGGGAACTGAGCTCTGATCCTCTGGAAGAGTAGTAAATGCTCCTAACTACAGATCCCGTCTCTCAAGTTCCTTCGGAACACTTTACTAAACACTGAAACTTGAGTTAAGTTCCTGTAACTCATTAAACAGAGAAATCTGCGTGGCTCGTTGTCTTGTTCCTGGGTGTGAAGCAGGGACTAACTAGCAAGGGAGGTAGACCTGTCCTCTCACCTGTCTCTGAACTGCGGAGTCCCGACTGCTCTGTGAGGACTGGGGCTGTGTGCCTCTAGAAGAGGAGGCGCTGAAGAGCGGAGAAGACAGTGTGCTCGCTCAGGATTCCAGGCACCCAGTAGTCCAGAAGTGACTGTGGTGGCAAACTGTGGCATAAAAGTTCCAGGTAAGAGTGGATAGGCTTTGGGAAACCAAAGGGAGTCTTAAGATCAGGAAGTCTGTGTGCTCTGGAAGGTCAGGGCCCGGTTTAATGCGGCTCCTGAAGGGAGAACAGTCGAGAGAAGGGTGACTCGTACATGTAGGGAGGAAAGATGCTTTTTCCTTTAGGAGTCTCAGTTCTCAGCCGAGATTCTTGAAAGGTAAGACAGGCTAATAAGAGAAGAATAAAGGGATCCTTGTTAGTGGGTGTGTCTCATGAATATGTATGTTTTAGCCAGTTTTATACTCTAACAGAATACCACAGATTAGGGAATTTATGAAGCAGTGAAACTTTCTCACAGCTCTAAAAGCTAAGAAGGCTAGTGTTGAGGAGCCCATCTGATGGGCTTCTTGCTGCGTCCTAATACGATGGAGGGCACCGTGTGTCAAAAGAATACGCTTTAGTGCTCTGACTTCTAGAACATCTTTAACAAAGAACAATATAGTTTTAGAGAGCTTAAAATACCCAAGAAGAGAGCCTTGGATTTCTCAGGCCACTAACGTCTGGGAAGGAAGATCTAGTCCTGTGCACTGAACAGTGGGCTATGATCTGAGAAGTGTTAAGTGATTTTTGTCATGGTGTGCACACCACCCAGATGGTAGAATCCACCACCTAGATGAGGTAATAGACTAGACCCATGAAAATGTAAGCCAGCCCCAATTAAATGTTTTTCCTTTTATAAGAGTGCTGTGGTCATGGTGTCTCCTCACAGCAATAGAAACCCTAACTAAGACATGTGTGTACTATGAAATACAGGCATATCCATTCCAATTTCCCCTCCAACTCCCCCATATCCTCCCCAACATGTCCCCTTCCCAACTTGATGTCTTCTTTGTGTGTGAGAACCCACTAAGTCCAGTTAGTGATGTCTATGTGTGAGTTGTGGAGCCGTCCACTGGAGCATGGGAACCTTACCAGTGGCCACACCTTGAGGAAGAATGTTCTCCCCTAACCCCAAGCAACTCTTAATTGACAGTAGCCCCTCAGTAAAGAATGGAGCCTGGAGAGCAAATCTGCAAGAATTTTGGCTGGCTTGGTCTTGTGCAGGTGACCACAGCTGCTGTGACTTTGAGAGTGCAATCAATTTGCCGGGTCCAGGAGACAGCGCTTCCTGGTGCTCCTTCCCATCCTCTGGCTCTTGCATTCTTTCTGCCTCCTCTTCTGAGATGTCCTCTAAGCCTTCTGGGTGGGAGTTAGTTAGTTTTTCTATTGCTGTGGCAAACACTTGAGAAAAACAATAGTGAAGAATTAGTTATCTTGTCTAGTGGTGTCCGTAGCAAGCTTTCGTGTTGGACTGTCTTTGGACCACCAGTCCCCAAATAATGACCTGAAGACTTATTATTAATTATGAAAGCGTTTCCCCAACTAGCTTTTATAACTTAACTAACACTTATTTTTAAATCTATGCTCTGCCATGTGGCTTTTCTTAGCATGGCACATTCAACTTGCTCCAAATCTGCTGGTGAAATGGAGCACCTAGATTCCTCCTCCTAGTTTCTCCGTCTCTGCCCGGAAGTCCTGCCTATTCTCTCCTGCGTAGCTATTGGTCATTCAGCTCTTTATTAAACCAATCACAGTGATACATCTTCACACAGTGTAAACAAATATTCCACAACAGGTTTCAGTGGTTTTCAACCCATAGTTCTCACGGTGAGGCAGAATATCATGGCAGAGGCCATCCACCTTGTGGTGGGCAGAAAGCAGAAAGAAATAGGCTCCCAGGACAATATGCAGCCCACAGGGTCATGTCCCAATATCCTCCTTCATCTCGACCCCATCTCTTAGTTCCCAGATTTCCCTAAAATAGGACTACCAGCTGGAGACCAAACCTTTAATACATGTGTGTTTCTGAGGGAGACTTCATATTTAAGCCATGACACTAGCTAGTAGAACTTTATCAGCTCTGTTTTTATCTCATGGGACCACTGTTCTCTATGTGACCCATCAGAGACCGATATTATTTGATACATGGCTACCTTTGAAAGCTAGGGAGTCAAGTTTGTTACGTGAATTCCTTTGGTGCCTTCTCCAGTCTGAGAAGGGTCTAAAGTCACCCATGGCAGTCAAGTCAGCCTCCAGATGGGAAATAAAACATTATTACAAATTTATGTCCTCATCCTAGGCAGGTGGAGGGCAGGGAGCTTTTATTGCCTCATTTGCTTCAACCGTCTTCAGACTGAAATAATTGTTATGTAACAGTAGCATGGTTTGGGTGCATAATCTTCCTTCTTTGGACATACTTCCTTGTTATAAGACTTAATATTCCTGTGCCAAGTTTACTAATAGCTGGGGTGACTTGAGGTGAGATTTTCCTCTAGAAGGTGTGTTTTCCGTAAATTCAGAAGCTTTAGAGGAGCAAGTGCAGGAAGAAAGGGGCATAGTGTTTCAGGGGCTCGTGAGGTGGCTCAGCAGGTAAAGGCGCTCGAGGCCAAGCTTGACCCTGTGAATCCAGCCTCTGGAGCCCCCATGGTGGGAGGAGAGGGCCAATTCCTCTGGTTATCCTCTGGCCTTCACATGCATGATGTGGCCTACTAACACACCCACACAAAGTGAAATAAACGAATACATATAAAAGAACAACCGAGGAGAAATCAACGGCTGGGTGCTGCATGGGCCTGGGCTGGGTTGCAGGGCTTGTTGTAGCCATTGCCCAGGCTGGTTTTCAGTGGAAGGAATGTACCACCTGCTCACAGTATCCAATGCTGCTGTGCAGCAGCTACCCCCTTGTGTTTGGGAGCACCACTGCTCCCTCGTGGCTAGGCCACCTCCATCTTTGCTAGGAGAATGGACCCATATACCTGGAATGCTGGCTTGGAATTTAAATTGCAACTGTTCTGTGCTTAACCAAGTAAAGAAGATGAAGGCCCTTTTCTGGTACTAGGACCCCTTCCAGTTACTCAGAAATTGCCTGTGTGTCCCTCTGCTTATTCAGTATGGATGTCTTGTATCTGTAGTTACCTAGGAAGCTATCCAAAGCTTCCTAGAGCTATCTAGAGTTTCTGGAGTGGAGTTTAAACATATGTATCTCTAATAAGTGTCACAGATGATTCTGATTTTTGAGACAGGATTTCTCTGTGTAGCTCTGGCTGTCCTGGAACTCACTCTGTAGACCAGGCTGGCCTTGAACTCACAGAGATCTGCCTGCTTCTGCCACCTGAGTGCTGGGATTAAAGATGTGTGCCACCACCACCCAGCTTGTTATTTATTTATTTTTTTCCAGAGCTGAGGACCGAACCCTGAGCTAAATCCCCAACCCCGGTTTAGACTCTTAAAGCCAGGAAATCTTTAGAGTTCCCCAGGGTCACAAGCTGTGTTCCATTGGGACAGACTGAGAAGAATTACTGTAGCCCAACCTTTCTGCTGAAATTAGAATGCCTGTGCAGTCTTAGGGCAGCAAGGATCTCCCTTGCCCAAGCATCTCTGTGATGTGACATTTAGCAGATAGCAGGCTTGGTCCATTCCTCATTATGGATGAAAGCAGAGACAATTATTTTGTTTTTGACTGTTGAAGTGTAATTTTCCTAGTATTATTTAAGTGACTCAGGCATTTGCATAAGAATTTACAAAAATGATCAGGATAAGTAAACATTTTCTGTACCTATGACTCCTTTCTTGTCACTCTAGCATTTGTGTGCCACATGTGGGTTCTTCCGCCTGTGCTTGGAGGAGAAACAGCGCAGATACCCTTGTGTGGGTGCAGTATTGTCATTTTGCAGATGTGAAAATCAAGATGGGGGTAGAAGATGCTTTCTTAAAGCAGGCATGTTAGGCTGGAGGGAGTCTCCTGATCCCCACTTCTAAGTGCGAACCTGCTCCTCGTTGAACAGCCCTTCCAATAGGAGGGAAGGGTCCTATTGGAAGAATTCACATTCTCTGCTGAGTCCCACAGTTCTTGGCAAACAAAACCTAACAGTCCCATTTCTAAAGACACGTATGGATTGTGTTCTTCTGGGGAAGCAGGGAAGTTGCTAAGAGCTGTCACTCAGCCTGAGAAAGTGTCTCACTGTCTGTATCTTGTTCTACAATAGTGAACCATCTCATATTAAAAGAGAGGGTCCCTGTGTGGCTGAACTAATCTAAGCCGGGGGACTGCCCTCAGTGCCTGTGAGGGCAGGTGTGCTGTAATTATCAAGTCCTGTGATAAATGTGCCACAGTTAATTAATTGGAAGACTTGTCTCTAATTTTTTTTTCGGAGACCCACAAACGATTCAATTAATTAATGTGTGGCAGTAGCTGCCCAGATACATAGAGGTGGGGATGGGTTTGTACATAGTTTGAATTCCTATTCTGTCTCCCTTACCCTCTTTTTACCTGATATGCTTTGGAAAGCATCTTGGCTTTTAAAAAGAGAACAGACATAATACTTACTGTGAATTAGCAGAAAAAGCATAGTTCTTGGTTCCCTGAAAGGATGCCAATGAGTTGGAGAATCTCTGTAACTTCTAAAGTGGCATTTTCAGACTGTCACATTAATCCAGTTAGGAGAACAGGGGTAATTTGAGTCATTGGTAAAGAATAGGTTTCTAGCTGTGATAGTTAATGTTGTTGACTTGATAGGATCTGGAATCACCTTAAATATAAGTTTCTGGGCATGCCTATGAGGGATTATGTAGATTAGGTTAATTGAGGTGAACTCTGACACCAACCTGTAAGTTTGGGTCCTGGACTTTTTAAAAAGCAGAAATCCAGCCGAGCATAAGCATTTATCACTCTTCCCTCCGGACTGTGGCTGCAATGTGGCCAACAGAGACTTCCTTGCCATGATGGACTCTACCCTTGGACTCTGAGCCAAAACAAACACTTTCTCAAGTTGCTTTTGTCAGGGTCTTTTATCAGAGCAACAAGAAGGGTAATACAGTGGTAAAGGACAAGGGAACTTAGGGCAATTTCTTGGAAGAAAAACAACCACTGACGTTAGCAGACAGTCTGAGGTTTGAGTCAGTGGTGTTTTGGTTCGTGGAACTTAAGGAAATTGGAGATGTCATTGGTTATATGGCAGCCACTGCCTCTGAGGCATCCATCTCCTTATTTCCTCCTCAAGGGATCTTGCTTCTGTTTTCATCAACACAATGCCCAGATGGAAATGCCTCCTAGACTCCTTTGCCGCTAGGGGTATCTGTATCATCTGTATTTTGACCATAAATGCCAGTGATGCTGAGTGAAGTTCTGAAATACTGTGAGGTAAAAGGGGGTAGACTAAAGCTGAGTTCTGCCTTTTATCTTTGACTTTCCTACCTGGTAGTGGGTTCTAAGGGTGGACAATTTGTCTTGAAGGCAAGATGATACAAACCTTGTGTTAAAAAGTTGTAAGTCTGGGCCCTTCATGATGATGTCTCTGGATAACTTCCTCCATTTCTTCTGGAGTTTGGTTTATATGGACAGAATCACCTTCATTACTTTGATGTGTTGCATTTCTGATACAGAGTCAAATGTACCTTTTAGAAGCTATTAGGTAGAATATTACATATATGTGCATATATATACATATATTACTAGGTTGTATAATTATAGTGTATGATAGTGAACTGTTCAGCTTACAGAGTTAGACAGTTTAGATATGGAGAGATTCCCGCATCTGCTGGGCTTGCTCTGTTGGAAGTACTGGACATGGAGGCATAAAAACTTGCCAAATGTTGCTATACCAGGCAGTTTTTAACAACAGTCAGGTCGTCATTTACTCTGTTTACTGCTCTGTGTAAGGGAAGAGCACACCCAAAGTCGGTCAAGGCAGGAGCCAACAAGTTGGTGTGACTCCTTTGTTCGAAGGATGTGGCCTCAGAGGGATTTGTCTGCAGCTAGCAGGAGGCTCTGTGGGCATGACCCGGTGACTGCCTCCATGAGGAATGTTTGGACCTCTTTTTTTCCCCCTCCTCTCGGCCAGAGATGTTGGTCTGGGATCACGTCCAGCTATAGATCTGTTGCCTTACTGGAAGGCAGTTCCATCAGGCAGGTTTTCTCTAAGTAGATTCAGCAAGCGGCAGCTAACCATGACCTGAACAAAGGCTTATCAGAGGAGTGTTACAGGCATCTCCTACTGCCCTCTCCTCAGGCCACTTTTTAGTAATTTGTCTGGACCATACTGTTACAGATACCTGTTGATTATTAATCCCTTCTTCTTGTGACAAGAAAGGAAAAGTACTGAGTAGGGAATGTTTCAGGACTTTATGCTCAGAAGAGAAAAAAATCTCCCAAAGATCATATGGAATATTCTAGACTGTTTATTTCTATGCCTTGATGTTTCTCAGATGTTTAGCCACCACATACCACTCAGAGGGTGCTTTGTGAATGTCCACACCGTAATTGAGGTAAACTTTAAAAATAATGGCTATTTAGAAAATTTTAATTATAATTTTGTTTACCATGTATGTGTATATTTGTGTGCATGTGTGTGTGTGTGTGTGTGTGTGTGTGTCTGTCTGTCTGTCTGTCTTTCAGTTTGTCTGTCTATCTACTGGTATCATGATGTGCATGTGGAGATCAGAAGACAGCTTGTAGGCATTGATTCTTTCCCCCTGCTTCTTGGGTCCTGGGGATAAGACTCAGTTCATCAAGCTCTGTGGCCAGAGCCTTTACCTGCTAGGCCATCTTGCTGGCTAGAGCTAAACCTGTAAAAGTTTTAGAAATAAAAAGTATGCTTGCTAGATCTTAGTGGGGACATACTTGCTTAGTCTTGGTCTCCATCTCTAGTAACACACACACACACACACACACACACACACACACACACACACACATCTCTCACGACCCCCACAAAACCTCAGAGAAGCGTGGATGGTAAGAGATGGGAGGAAGCTGAGAGGTTATGAGAATGTTTGTATACTTTATGTTGGGAATAGTTTTAAATCCCAAGTTCATTGACTTGTGTATATTAAGTATGTATGGCTTTTTATGTGTCAGTCATACCTCAATAAAGTGGTCTTTTTCTTTTAAAAACGAAGTATGTTTGAAATACCAATGGTAAATAACTGAGAACTATTAATTCTAAATTCTAAATGAAACATCTAATTTTCATTAAATTATAAATTCCATATCCACCGAGTTTCTTTCTTCTTTCTTTCTTCTTTCTTTCCTTTCTTTCTTTCTTTCTTTCTTTCTTTCTTTCTTTTTTTCTTTCTTTCTTTCTTTCTTTCTTTCTTTCTTTCTTTTCTTTTCTTTCTTTCTTTTTTTTTTTTTTTTTTTTTTTTTTTTTTTTTTTTTTTTTTTTTTTTTTTTTTTTTTTTCTTTCTTTCTTTCTTTCTTTCTTTCTTTCTTTCTTTCTTTCTTTCTTTCTTTTTCGAGACAGGGTTTTTCTGTGACAGTCCTGGCTGTCCTGGAACTCACTCTGTGGCCCAGGCTGGCCTCAAACTCACTGAGATCCGCCTGCCTATGCCTTCTGAGTGCTGGGATTAAAGGCATGCGCCACCATTGCCTGGCTTCTTTCTTATTTTTACCAAATAGGAATTACCTCTTTCTAATTGGAGCATCTTAGGGCTAGTGATAAATGTGTGAGAAGTCTGGATAATTCATATTGAACTTGTGTTAGGAATCTGGCAAGAGTTCCACCTGTATGGAGCCTGTGCCTCCACAGCCTATCTCCCTAAGCTTGCCGATCAGGCTTCTCAAAGGTTTCTGTGCCTATTCTTAATCTTCAACATGAGCATGTCTTAGTCCTGGAGGAGAGAGAGGTTTAGGGATACCAAAATGCTGACTATACTCTACCATTTTCTCCTAGAAACCCTGGCTCTGCCCCTTTCTGACAAGATCCAAAGGGGCCAGCAACTCCTTGGTCTCACTCTTCATTTAGAAATTTTTGTGACTGTGGGGCGCATGGTGAAAGGGAAATAGTTGATGTAGCAGTTGCTAGGTCATGCCGTGTTCTGATCCCTGGCCAGGCCTATGGAGCAGGAGGAACAAGGAAATCAAACTAGCAGGGCCACTGAGCCTGGAAGCTTGGTAGTCAACTCCTTGATAGTCAGTCTGGGAACACAGGCACTCGAACGTCCTCTGCCTCTTTGTAGAGCATGTAGAGAAGATACTCAGTGGCTGTGGTTTTCTCATACTTACCCTTAAAACTCTTTTCTATAACTTTGCACTAAAAAATTAGGAACTGTATTATAGTGTTTTGTATATTTGATATCATTGCCTGGGGGACCAGCCTCCAGGCATCACAGGGCTTGAAAGGAATCCACAGCGGTGTTTACTAGACTTTTCTATCTGAGGGGGTTAAAGGAAGGAAACACTCACACACTGTCTTGATGGTTTCCTTCAGAACTTTTTCTTTATTCTTCTTCTTTTACATTCTCTACTCTTTATTTTCCTGGTGATTTCCTTCTTTGATTCTGGATGATTTCCTTATAACTCTATCTTTATTCTTGATGTTTTCTTTCTAGTTCCTTCTAACTCTCTCATTCTTGATGTTTTACCTCTAACTCATTTTAACTCTCTCATTCTTGATGTTCTCCTTCTAGCCCATTTTAACTCTCTTTTTTTCTCTTTCTTTATTCTTTTCCTTGCAGCTTATATACCCCAGCAAAATTGTTCAGGCAATATAAAAAATTACAATGTGGTTACATTTTGTTTTTCAAGTGAATGATTACAATGTATACAAAACAAACAGAAAAAAAAAACCTGCATGTTTTCCAGATCCCTTAGGTGATTAAACATTTTACGCATTACAGGTGAAAAACAAATTATCCCAAGAACCCACATAAATTCACACCCAAGCAACTTGTTGTAGATTAACCGTGTGGGCAAGCAAGGCATTCTTCTCTGTCAGGTCTTTAACCGGCAGGCTGCGTTTTGCAGTTGCAAAGAAGGAATCAATTACTTTATTACTTACCTTGAAAGATAATCTTATAAAGAATCACAAACCTAAGCTTTCGTCTATGAAAAAGAATAAGTCAGCTCTGCTTTAAATCTTTAGGGTACATACGCACTCATTTTTTTTTTTTTTTTTTTTTTAATATCAGGAGACTGAGGACAGAAATGGGTATAAGGAATTAATCATCACCTTTGATCATCAACCAACCCTAGCAAGGAAAATATGTCAGCTAGTAATAATTGTGCTGCTTTGTATTTTTGGCCTCAGCTGTTTGTTCTTGTTTTCTAGGGGTTTTTGTCTTAAAGCTATTATCAAAACATCAGATCTAACCTGAAGTTATTTTGAGGCTTTCTTTCAGCTAAGGATGCACTCTGAAACCTGTGAACTCATCTCCCAACATTAAGGTTAAAAGAATTTCAGCTATCTGGGTTAAATAGGACTCAATTGTTTTTCTTAGTCATTAACCTAAGCCACAGTCTGTACAGCTCCTCAATAGAAACTCATGTGTTATAGCAGTGTGACACTTCCTTGTTTATATTTTTAATCATCAGAACTCTATTAAAACTAACATTATTATTATCATTGGTATAGTACAGCTTAGGAAGAAATCATCTTCATAATAATCCACAGGTTGGGGGAATAGGCAGGGGGATGGGGTGGGGAGAGTGGGAGGAGGGAAGAGAGTGGGATCTGTGGTTGGTATATAAAATGAATAAAAAAAATTCTTAATAAAGAAAAAAAGAGAAAAAAAAAAAAGAAAAAAATGATCCACAGGTAAAAATGCCCAACAGAACAGGACGTTTCCATGAGATAAACACACTACATTACAGGCAGTGGGGATCTCCCCACGCCCATTCACGCCATGCCAGATACTAGAGGAGGATGGCAGAGGCAAACATGTAAAGGACCAGCAGAAGCAAAAGACATTCTGGGGTCTGTGGTCTTGGGGCCTTGCCTAACCAAGAGAGTTTCCTCCTGCTGGGCTGACACCTTGGATTCAGTTGCCACCTGCTGCTCCTCTGGCATGGCCACCGGCAGTTTGGGTGAATAAAGAATTGTATGTTTCAGGACCAAAGTAAAACTTCTGTTTATCCTCACGTGTCCTCATGGTTGACTGCCAACATAATTGGTTATTCTGTCAGCACTGATAAAATATTCCATTTCCAGTTCTTGTGGCTTGCAAAAGAATGCTAGGTAAATGGAAGTTTTCTTTTTGAACATGATTTGTTGGTGATAGAACCAAGAGTCGTCAAGTACTTCTCTCTCAAACATCTTCCACTCTAATGCTGACTCCTTTGATTTCACACACACACACACACACACACACACACACACACACTGCCCCTCGTGAAAAGCAGAATACGAGTGCCTGTAAGTATGTGATTTCCCATGCTACCTGCCATTTACATGTGTCATCCAGCAGGACTATCAGTTATGTTGCCAGTTTGCCAGTGTACACCCACAGTCGAATCTTCCTCTGAGAGTGTCGTCCTTAACTACATTGCTAGCCCCATTCATTTCCTGGGAGTAATTTTTGTCTGCCTTGTCTGAGGAAAATGTGGCCTTGAGTAAGGCTTGAATAGCTTTGGTCTTTTTTTTTTTTTTTTTTTAAGCCTTTAGATGAGTCAACTCCATCCTAAAAGGTGTTATACTTGTTTCTGAAAAATTCAGAAAGTTAATAGGAAGATTTTTGTGTCGTACCATCTCTGAAATACAGTTTAAACTGATGTGAAGCCTTTGACTGCTTCAAGCTGTTTTTTGATAAGAGCTTATAATGCAAGCACTGCCACATGTAATCATTGTCTAGTATAATCTTGTCCAATGTGTTCCTTGGCTGCTGATTGGACTTTGAAGCCACTGATGTGAAGTCATCTTATTCTCATTCTCTTCCTGTGCTAGGCTGAGATTCACCACTTAATATAGTTCTGTGAGGCCTAATATCTTTATTACTGTTTTTTTTATCAGCATTCTTGCATCAAAATGAGGACTTTCAAACCGTCTGTTCACTTGTGTGAACTAGAGATAAGACACATGAGCAGCAGTAAGAAATGCAAAAGTTTATTAACAAACGGTAACACATAAAGATGCTAAAATACATTAACAGAGACTAGCTGCCCCAAGTGTGCCTTTAAGAGAATGGTCAATATGGAGATTGCTAAGAACAGAGCAGGATTGCTATAAAAATCCTAATCGACTTTGTCTTTCAAAAGTAACATGTATGGGATAAAAGTACCTATGGGTCATTTGACGGAGTGATTGCCTGAGAAATTTACATTCTCAGATCCTTTAAAAATGCCATAGTAGGGTTGGAGAGATGGTTCAGTGGTTAAGAGCACTGACTGCTCTTCCAGGGCACCTGGGTCTAATCCTCAGCATCTGGGGTTCTCCATCTTGGTGGCTCCCAACTGTTATTCCACTTCCAGAGGATCTGATACCCTCTTTGGACACTGCGCACATGTGGTGCACAGATGTTCATGCAGGTAAAACACCCAGACCCACAAAATAAAAACAAGTAAAACAAACAAACAAACAAACAAACAAACAAACAAACAAGAAACCCCCCAAAGGTGGCATAGTAGGCTGTGAAGCCATGCTTTTTAGAAGGCAATTTCTGAGTTTGTTAATTAACATTAATTGAGTTAGGCATATGTTATACGAATAAGATACCATTAGGTATCTTAGCTCATGTTTTACTGGAGAAGACGGAAATGCAGATCAATTGTTGGACTTCACTGTGCTAAGTCAACGCTGGAGATACACTCATGAGAACACAGCGGGGCACATGAAAATCATAAGCCGTTCAGAGAGGGTGGAGCATACACTCCAAGATTGAAACAACAGAGGGCGAGGCTGGAGTGGTGGGCAGAAGCCAGCATCCTCAGGGCTCCGCATGGCTGCTTAGGAAGTAGAGACGGAGAGACATGGGGTGGTTTAACCAGGGCAGGGGCAGGATAGCTTTATGTTACTGTAAGATCATTCTCTTTGGGGCCGTGTGAAGAATTGATTGGATGAAGTAAAGCTTAGCACAGGTAGACCATCTAGGAGACCACTATCAAAATTCCAAGCTAGATGTAGTGAAGACAGACAGAGGCCCAGCCATGGGAACGAAGAGTAGGCGACAAATTCAAGAAGTATAGAAGATAAAATTGTGAGGACTTGGGGGGTAAGCTGATATGGAGGTGAAAGCCAGGTTCTCTAGGATTGAGTTCTTGGGGGTGGTACCATCAATATGGAGAGAGATGGTGTCTGAGAGAGGCAGGTGGGATAAACCAGGGTATAAGGAGATAGATTATTGAGTTTGGGCACTTTTGGAATGCCCAGTTTGACCCAATAATCTGAAACTTGGTATAAATCTGAAACTCTTCAGAACAAGCTTCAGCACAGCTCACGTGAAAACATCACCTTGTAGTCTTGAGGCACACACAGTCTGAAGATCCAGGACAGCAGGGAGAATGAACGTCGGTGGTGGTGGTGAGGCTACCTGCTCCATGTTCTCGTCATTCCTGTCAGGGCACACTGCGTCCATGACAGTGAGAGCCTGGGGTTGAGAGCCAGGAGGCCCAGGCTTTGATGCACCCAGCAACATGTATGATAAAGGGTGATCCAGTATTTAGAGGAGTTCCTGATTGCATTCGATGAGGCATCTGTTGTTTGCTTACGTTTGAATTTGGGTAGGCAGGACTAGGTGCGCTCATCAAAGGATGTTCACTTGTACGTTACTGTGTGTGTGTTGGGGGTGGGGTGGGGTGAGGGAATAAATCTATATGCTCTTAGCTGCTGTTCTCCATCTTGTTTTTATGTTTCCTGGAAACAGCAATTGCACTAAAAGAGATCTTTCTAAGCAGAATGGGACATCAAACTGAAGAATGACAGAAGGGAGAAAATAAATGGCAGTCAGGACCAACATGGGTTTCCACTAGATGTTCTCAGGGTGGCTAGACTCCATAATTAGGCTTTGCTATGAGACTTCTAATTGTGTCATTAACAAAAATAGGATGGGATAATGTTAAACAGATAAGGCAGCCTAGCTGGGCAGCTGAGAAAAAGATGTCTCTGTAAGTGGAAGAAGTAACCTCCCCTACCTACTGATTTCTATGGTTACCTCGAAGCGACAGAAGAGACTGTTGAGCTCTGATCCTAGAGTGTTCACCTAGCCACTGCTAAAATTTCCCACCAGAATGTGAGCCAAGAAGGCTAGTTCCAGGAGGTAACTTCATGGGCGATTCTATAGTAACAGCAGCAGTGAACTCGTTAGCATGAATGGAAACATCACTTAGGGTATTAGTTGCTTTCCTTGTTCCTGTGACAAGTACCCGAGAAAAGCAACCTCAGAAAGGCTATTTTGTTTCATTTTTGAAGGATATCTGCAGCCAGGAAGCAGAGAGGAATACATGCTGTGCTTAGATCCCTTCCTTTCTCATTTAGTTACGGGGTGGTGCTGCTCCCTTTCAGAATGGGTTGTTCTTTCTCAGTTAAACCCTTCTGGAAACGTCCCCACAGAACAGGTGTGTTCTAAATCTTGTCAAGTTGACAAGGAAGATGAACCATGCAGCGAGCACTTTGCCTATTTCACTTAGCAACTGTGATGACCGACCCAGTGTTCAAGATGGAAGAAGGCCTGAATTCCTTGTGTGCAAGAAGGGAACACCAGTGGGATTCATCCTTCCCAAGCCCCTTTCCTGACTGGCTTCCCTCCCTCTCTCCCTCCTTCCTCCTTCCTCCCTCCCTTCCTCCCCCCCCCACTTCCTTCTTTAGGACTGAGAGAAAGGAATTTATGAAGTTCTTGTTTAATGGTGTGGGGGACCCTTGAGCCCATGAGTTGGAGCCCAACTTGAGGAACACTGCAACCCTTGTGTGGTGCTATTGTGTTCCCCGAAATATTGTGCACCCTAATAAACTTATCTGGGGTCAGAGACAAAACAACCACAATATTAAACATAGAGGATAGGCAGTGATAGCATACGCCTTTAACCCTAGCATTCCAGAGGCAGACATCCATGTTTCAAGGAAACATCCAAGCATGGTGACCCATGCCTTTAATCCCAGAAATTGAGCCTTTAATCCCAGGGAGTGATGGCAGAAAGCAGAAAGGTATATAAGGCATGAGGACCAGAAACTAGAAGCATTTGGCTGGTTAAGCTTTTAGGCTTTGAGTAGCACAATTCAGCTGAGATTCATTCTGGATGAGGACTGAGAAGCTTCCAGTCTGAGGAAACAGGATCAGCTGAGGAACTGTCAAGGTGAGGTGGCTGTGGCTTGTTCTGCTTCTCTGATCTTCCAGTGTTCACCCTAATACCCGGCTCAGGTTTGATTTTATTAATAAGAACTTTTAAGATTCATGCTACACCCTTGTTCCCTGTTTCAAGAAAAAGAAGTGTTAAACTGAAAGTTTAGAAAAGACTCAAATAACTGAAAATAAATTAATTAATGATGGTTGATGGCAAATATGTAAGAAACTTCTTTGAGTTAATCAAAATAATAGGACCTTTTAATTTCTCTCATACTTCATAATTTCTAAACATTTTCATGTTATCTTGATTTTTTCAAAGAACCATAAGATACAGAGTATTGCATTATAATTCCATTTTATATATGAATAAAATGAGTCAGGTTTTGACCAAGCATAATGAGTGGCAGACTGGATGAGAATCTTGCTGATTCTTTAGCTAGTGATCATTTTCAGTACTCTCCACCATCTATGTATGTACAGTTTAAAGATGCTGTGTTTAGGAATCAGCCAACTTGGCTTGTGTGTAAGAACCTGTACATTTCCCAAGAGTGCTTCATGTCACCTCTAAGAGTCATAGCATGGATACTGCAAAGACAAATATTTCTGTGAGAACAAATCTTGCAAAGCAGTGTTAGCTACCTTTGTCATTATACCATGGCACTGATGTTGGTTGCATTATCTTGACAATCTTAGAGGTCTTCAGAAGTGATTGCTTTTACTTTAATCAGGCTCAAAATTTGGATGGTGGCTTCTGTATTCAGGAACTTAACAGCTATTAACCTTAAAAGGTTGGAATGGGGGAAGAAGCCATGTTATCAAGCAGAAATAAGCTAATTCTGCTTGCTACCAACAGATGGCGGTATAGGTTACATACGAGCTTCTATTTTCTGTTACTCTATGGCAGACTTCTTTGTTGGGCTTGGTCTTAAAGTCAGTCAGTCAGTCAGTCAGTCAGTCAGTCAGTCAGTCAGTCAGTCAGTCAGTCAGTCTGTCTCTGTCTCTCTCTCTCTCTCTCTCTCTTCTCTCTCTGTTAATTTCACTTAAATATTCTTGAGACAAGATCTCACTAAGTAGCCAAGGCTGTGTAGGTAATCTTATGTGACTTCCGAGGGCTGGGCGACTGTTGGGGCTTCATTAAGGACAGGTGTGGTTACTTGCCAATACAAGTTCTAGAAAAGGTTGCACAGTTTTAAGTAAGACAAGTGGAAAGAAGAGGAAGATGATCAGCATTGACGTTTTGAAGTGTCTCCTGTTTAGTGGAATCCTAGATAGACACTGTGATGCCATTTGGGACTTAGAAGCAGCCCCTTGAGGCTGTGTATTTATATAGTAAAGTTTGAGTTTCATGCTGTGGATTTTAGGAAATGCATGGCTTGCTGATTTCACAGATTTTATTTTACTCAGTAATTTGACCATCTGCCCTGGGAAAACTTTAATCAAAATCGTCTAGCTTTGTGTTTTTCTTCTTGGTGATAAAAGTGTGGTTGATGATTGGATTGCTCAAAATGGGGACCAAGAAGAGAATAAGATGAGAAGTAAAGGATGCAAGTGGCATCCAGGATGGCTGGTGGTGGTGGTGGTGGCGGAGCAAAGTGTCAGTATGCCACAGTTGGCCTCCTGGGTGACTAAGGTCCACTAGGAGAACTTTAGTCCCTGGCTGGTTAGCATTTGCAGGAATGAAGGGCTGACAACCACAAGAGTCATACACTCAGTGAGTAGCTTTGCATTTTCGGGTACCCAGTGTGGGTATTCTCAGTCCCCCGTCTTCTCGGATTGTGGACATCCTCACTTATAGATAGCCGGCTTGGAAATCCTCCAGACATCTTTGATACTTTTCTCTTCTGCATCTCCAAATCAAATCTGTCACCAGCACAGTCTTTACTAAAGCCAGTTGTTAACAATTCTATCCATGAATTGGCTTTCCAACCCTCCCACCACTGCCATGGTCCATACCTGGTGCCCCCAGCCTTGGGATCAGGAGCAGCAGCTGCTTTCTGAAGCTGGTGCTGCTACCGACCCACCTTGTCACCTTGAGCTAGATGCTCCCTCTAAGCCCGGCTTTTCCCAGGCAGAGAATGAGGTTAGTCCTAGCCCCTCTTTGTGTAGGGTCTTGAATATGAAATGAGATAATGCAGGGTCATTGCCTAGTGTCCGATAACCTGCCGAGTCAGCGCCTGCATTATTATAATGGGATCCTACCTGCTTCTCATTTCTCCAGGCTTTTGCTCCCACAGACAGTTCCCTACTGCTGTCAGTGGTGCTTTCCAAAAGCACTGTTTGAATTCTGTTAGTTTCACGGTGGAGCACAGACAGGAGCAGCCGCCGCCGCCGCCCTTCCTTGGCACCTCAGTTCCTGTAGGATGGCATTGGTCCATTATGACCTGTTCCAGTTGGGTCCCATGAGATCTCTACTCATGAGGAGCCCGACTGTCAGCCTCCTCCTTTCCTGCCCCTGCTTCTCATCTTCCTGCACACATCGGGAACATGGACCAGTCTGCCTTTGACCTTCTTTCTCCTTAAATTTGGAAGGAATGTCCCATCTCCCCTCAGCTCCTCACTCTTCAAGGACCACCAGATCATGTCTTCTCATTTTTCCCATAATGCTTTTGTCTCTGATGCACCGTCTTTTTTCCCTGCCTTGAGCATTTAGGGGTTGTTTTCATGTTTCTGCTACCATCACATGCTAACCTTGGGAATGTCAGGAACTTGATTTAGGAATCTTTCTTTTCCATAGTGGCCAACTCAGTGGGTTGCAGATTTGCAAGCGCTCGGGAAATAAATGCTGAACTGGATGAAATAATTATAGCTTCATTAGCCTTTGCCATGTAACAGCGGTCTCATTTGCTAATTCGGGGCTTGTTTCTAAATGTCTTTCCATTTTAGCTTTTGGGTCACTCAGCAGGGATCAGCACAGAGCAGGTGTTGGTATTAGATGAAGTCAAGTGTTCTGAATTCAGTGTCTGATTGGTTAGATCCTTAGGTAGGTGGGTTTTTCTGGTTGCTAGGAGATCATGTCAAAAAGATCAGGCACTGGTCATCTGAGTGGGTGGAAAAGAGTCTGTGTAGTCGCTCCTGAGATGAGGGAAGACAACTTGGAGCTTCCATTCAGAGCCTCCTGGAAAAGTGTTCTAATGTGTGTTTATACTGAATGGTGAGCCACTGTAGAGTGTTAGGGAAGGGAGATGAGGAAAAGGGGCATGAGGTCAAGGTGGCAGTTGAAGAAGGCAGGCACTGCCAGTTGTATACAAGTATTCTTTCTTTCTTTCTTCCTTTTTTTTTTGTTTTTTTTTTCTCTGTGTAGCTTTCACACCTTTCCTGGATCTTGCTCTGTAGACCAGGCTGGCCTCGAACTCACAAAGATCCACCTGGCTCTGCCTCCCGAGCGCTGGGATTAGAGGCGTGCGCCACTACCGCCCAGCGTATACAAGCATTCTAGCAGTAGGACCTGCCCTACTCTGTTTCTCTCTCAGAACTGCTTTGCAGTGAGATCTCCTCCAAGACTCCCCTGTCTCCCTTGCTCTATGTGACATGGGAAGGTACCCACAACACATAGCTTCTGAGTCCCACTGTATGTTTGTAGAATTTCCAAACCCTTTCATATCATGCCAGATGGGGACCCCAAAAGAATCTCCTCAAGAGGTTAATGTTTAACAGCTTCATTAGAATCCTAATTTAACGTTCCTCATCTTGGTATAGGTTTTTAGCCTGTTGAGTAAATTGATGCAAATTGTGAGCTCGTTCCTTAACTAAATGTATATGTTTATGGGAATGCTAAAATTTTCATGTAATTTCATGTCAGTCACTGACTTTTCAAAGATTATTCATTCAGCTCTTTGCTCATGTTCTATGCTTGCCAACTACAATAGTTTCCTCAATTGTTTTAACAGATTACTGGAAACATAATGGTATAACACAAGTGTGTAATCTCAGTTTCTGGGAACATGGGCTAGCTCAGGGTCTTATCATGAGTCAGGGTGTAAGTCTGAGCTGTGATTTCATCTGGAGTCTTCTTCTCTGCTCAGTGAGGTTGTGAGCGGAGTCAGCTTCCTTGCAGATCTAGAAAAGGGTCTCATTTTCTCACTCAGTGTTGCCTAGGTATTGCTATCCACTCAGAGGTCATTGTGACATGGCTGAATAGTGGTCCTGGAGATATCCTGGTCCTAATTCTGAGATAGGACCTTACATGGCGAAAAGAACTTTGTGGATGAGATTCACTTAAGGTTCTTGAGATGCAGAGACTTTCCTGGGCTCGCTGGGCTGACTCTAAATATGATAACAAATGTAAGAATGAGAGATAACTCTGCAGAAGAGGGAGATGTGACTGTGGAAAAAGATCTGAGCCAAAGAATTCAGGACCCTCCAGAAGCTGGGAAGACAGGGAAGTGGGGTTTCCTTTGGAGCTTCTGCAGGATCCAACTCTGATGTCCCAATGGCTTCTGGCCCGAAGAACTGTAAGAGAGCAAATTTGGGGCATGTCAAAGCACTGGTATGTTATAGAAGCCCCCAAAGGGAAATGGACTTGTAGAAATAACTATGTGCAGAATATACATAATGCTACATATAGCACTGAGACCAACCAGGGTTAATCATTCCCATATCTATGTCTACTTTTTTTTTTTTTTGTTTTTGTTTTTTGTTTTTTGTTTTTTCGAGACAGGGTTTCTCTGTGTAGCTTTGCGCCTTTCCTGGAGCTCACTTGGTAGCCCAGGCTGGCCTCAAACTCACAGAGATCCACCTGGCTCTGCCTCCCTAGTGCTGGGATTAAAGGCGTGCGCCACCACGCCCGGCATACTTTTTTTTTGTTTTTAACAATATTCTCAAATGATTTGGGGTTAAAACAAGAAGAAGTAGAAATAGATTGGAGTAAAGCACTCACAGTGGGGCTTTGAACAGTAGGAAAAAACCCCACAGATACCAAGACAGGGATCACAAGGGAGGGTAAAAAAGATAGAGGAACTCTAGGTGCGGGCATGAAAGAGAGGGAAGACGATGGACCTGAGAAGTATGATCTGGCTGTGCAAACTTGCTCTGTAGACAGCATGTGACAAGTGGCTTCTGTTTGGGAGGATCAGTGGCTCATGGCTGGACCCCTGGGAGCCTAGAATCCTGCTAGAGGTCAGCATCGTGACAGAACCGCGGCTCCCCACAGCCCTGAAGGGATGTCACGTGAGCAGCTTGACATGGCGTCTCTGAGCTTTGTCGTCTTCGTCTGGGGCTCCAGATCCAAGAATCTCCACTTTTTCTTTAAAACCATTTTCGTTGGAGAAAGAAAGAATGTACTTGTATTTTCTCGGTCTTAAGTACTGTCCAAAGTACTTGGGGTACAATCCTTTCTAACATAAAGCAATAGACCTTCAATCTGAAAAATGGTAAGCTTACCAAGATGCCCTCTTTTCAAACAACCAAACCCAAACTATTGCAGAACAAAGGGCAGGATTACCGCTTGAACCAGAGCAGAGTGTGCCCATGGTTCATGGGAGCTTGGCTGTCAGGAGCAATCTATAGGGCTAACTTGTTTCTTTTGGGGATACTTCAGAAGTGAAGTCAGCCCCCATTTTTGGTGACCCCAGATCCTTTTGTGAAGCTGAAACTGTTACTTTGCCAGTGACAGGACATTCGGGGAGAGAACCTGTCCTTGTTCTCCTGCTCTTTTCTGTGGTTACAAATAGGACCTGGGCAGCTCGAGGACTAGCCAGCTCGCAGGTCACTGAAATGTTGGTTTATCTCCATATTTAATTATAACTACTAGGTTAATAGGCTAATGTTAACACTAATTAAAAATGTCTTAAAGCCATTTTTCATAAAAGTTCATGAAAGTCTAATTAAAACAATTAGAGCAGGCCTTTTGGAGGAGTGTGTTTATTTAAAATGCCTATACGCAAAGCACCAGCTGTCTTTGAGTGGCCTCCTTGACTGCCCTAGATAGGATGCTCAGCAGTGTGCCAGTTCTGGTGAAGCCATGCCCAGGTTGTCTTTCCTGCTTTGTATCTCTTGTGTGTCTTATTGAAATCTCCCGCGCACCCTGTCCACACTGCTTTCATCTGGAAGCGTCCTGTGCCCACAGTCGGTCTCAGGAGCCTCCTTGTTCCTGAGCTGGGTTAGGGTCTTTGTGTAAGGAACAAAGCCCTCTGTAGACTGTCTTCTAATTGCTTCACTAATCAGCTGCACTGTTAACCAGCGGCCAAATCTCTCTCTCTCTCTCTCTCTCTCTCTCTCTCTCTCTCTCTCTCTCTCTCTCTCTCTCTCTCTCTCTCTCTCTCACACACACACACACACACACACACACACACACACAGAGACAGAGACTTGGAGAATGGGAAAAACCAGTTCGTGGGTGGCTGTTCACGAGTCAAGACTTTAAGCTCTTCTGGTATCTTCTCATCCTACCTTCTCCTGGAGCCTGTGTTAAGTCTCAGTGTGTTACTTTCTAGTGTCCTCCTCTCACGTGCTGTTACATCAAAGGAGGTTCTCACACCCCAACTCATTTCTCTAGTGAGGTGTCCTTTATCAACTGAGAGGGTGGCCTCACAACCTACTTTTTGGTTGAGTAATAGAGTACAGTTAATAGTGAAGTTGGAGAAAATTGCAAAGTTCCACACAATCTTTCCCCGCCCCCAGGAACCCAGGCTGCCTCCTATTCCAGAGATACTTGAGCAAAGACACCCAAGTTCTCATCACTCAGGGCAGATGGTCTGAGGCCTAGATGGTGGTGGAGGCACTCACTCCAGGCTCCTCCTCTGCTCTGGACCGGCTTTCACTCCTCACAGGACTCCTCCCTGCTGTCAGTTCAAACTAATAATCCACTGCTGGGTTCTTTTCTCTCTCCACTGCTTATTCATGCCTCATGGAGTAATGCTAATGAGGTCTCTGTCTCTCTAGTTTCTTTCCCCTGCAGTCATGTGAAAATTCCGTATCTGACAATTTCATATAGTTGCTTAAAATCCCCCGGTGGGGCTGGAGAAGTGGGGCACAAAAAAGTCTCCAGTGGCCTTGAGTAGCCTCCATGGCAAAGTTCAGACCCATGGCCTGTGAGGCTTCTTCTCATAGCTGGTCCTGTGCTCACCTCCCCTCTGACCAGCCATAACTCTGGCCAGTTTTCTGAGCAGCCATGCATGTCCAGACCTTGATGTCTCTGCATGTGCTATGGCAGCTTGCAATCTGACCTTTCTCTCTATAATTCACTCTCGACCTTGAAATTTGGAACCTGAACCCAGGGAGTCCAATAGCCCTTTACTGTGGCCCCAATGTGCCCGACTTTAGCAGATCCCCTAAACCATACACAGCATGTGGTGGTGGTGGGCACACTTGGCTTTGGACCCCACTAGATGTCTAACGTGTGTTATGGGAGGGATTGGGGTCATCTGGCATTAACACATGCAGATCAGTTCTGGACTCTGTATCCTCACCTCAGTGAACCGTCTCTCATCTGCTTTCACCGTTTATGCTTCTCTATTGTTGGACAGTCTGCTCAAGGGGTCCCCTGTTGGTGTGCGTTCACTTTGTTTGAAATCTTGTATACCTTGTGCTGCCACGGGAAACTTCCGTACACGGTTTCCTATTTGTGGAAGGGGTGAAAGGTTACTTCCTGGATAGACTCATAGAAGTAGGCATCGCAAGTCAGAGGATCAGTAGATTCGCAGCTTTGGTCAGGGCTGCCCAGTACATTTGTGAATCCCTTAGATCAGTGGTTCTCAATCATCCTGATGCTGTGACCCTTTAACACAGTTCCTGATGTTGTGGTGACCCCCAACCATAAAATTGTTTCATTGCTGCTTCATACCTGTAATTTTGCCACTGGAGTCGTAATGCAAATATCTGATAGGCGACTGCAGTGAAAGGGTCGTTCGACCCTCTCCCCAAAAGGGGTGGTGACCCATAGGTTGAGAAGCACTGCCTTAGACATTCCTTCCATGGGGTGTAAAGAAAGCATGTTGATTCTCAGCAGCAATGCACAAAGTTGCTGCCGCTTCATAGCCTTGCCAATACGACACGTTGTCAATACAATAGATGAAAAACGACATCTGATTGCAGTTTGAATTTCTTACTCTGAAATCTGACATTTCCTCTCATCTTTCTAAAGGTCGTTTATCTTTCTTTTGCTTTGAACTACCTCTCTGATATTTTTGGATGCATTTTTGTTATTGAGTGGCTTTTTCTTTCCCAGTTTTAAAGAGCTTTTTATATATTAGGAAGATTAGTCATCTATGAATAAATTACAGGTATTTGCCTCTCAATGTGTGATTTGTGTTTTGACTTTACTGATCGTTTTCTTTTTCCCTTAAAGATATTTAATGCTTTCCCCTCTTCTCTTCCCATCCCCCAACCCCCACCTCTTTTTCTTCCATTCCTGAGGGAACCCAGGTTCTCATGAATTCTAAGCTTGTATTCTACTTCTGAATCACACCCAGCCCCAGATTTTTCTTTTCTTTTTTATCAAGAGATTTACTATTCATTTTACATATCAACCTCAGATTCCCCTGTCCTCCCTCCTCCCACCCACCAGCCTTCCCCCCCAACCCCCCCATTCCCACCTTCTCCAAGGCAAGGTCTCCCATGGGGAGTCAGCAGAACCTGGTACATTCAGTTGAGGCAGGTCCAAGCCCCTCCTCCCTGCACCAAGGCTGTTCAATGTTTAACTTTAATTCCTTCTAGATATTTAGTTATAATTAGAAAAGCATTTCTCCTGATTATAAAGAAGTCACCTGTTTTTTAATACCTGTTCATTCTCTGTCTCTCTGTCTGTCTCTCTCCTTTAACTCTGAAATCGTTGGTCTGTTTAGAACTGAAGTGGTTTCTTTGTGTGCTCTGGAGGCTTTCTCAGCCTCTGGTGAGTTCACTCGGGGCACTGGAGGGCCGGACACTCAGTGGTCACTTAAGCCTTTGCATGCTCTCTTTCCCTGCACAGCTGCAGAGGTGATCATGTGTCACTCCTCTGACAAGGGAGGTGGCCGCACAGTGTGGTCCTCTTTGTCCACTCTCTCTCCACCTGTCCTGCAGGCTGCTCTTCCAGTTACTCCACTTTCTTGGTCTCAGGCTGGCTGTGTGACTAGTTCACAATCTGTTGGGGTCGGGTGGAGGTGGGGAGTAGGGCTTGTCCTTACCGCCTATGGAGAGCTACCTCCTGTCTCAGAACTATGTGTGAGCCATGGAACTAAGATAATCTTTTCTGGATGTTATTTAATTCCCTGGTTCTGTTATTGAGAACTTCTGGACTAGGCCGGATGGCTCAGTGAATATAAATGCTTGCTGCACAATCTGATAGCTTAGATCCCATGACCTCCGCATGCTTGTTGTGACATGTGCAGACCCACATTCTCCGCTCCCCCCACAGTAACATACATGAAAGAATTTCAACAACAACAAAATCCCTTTACTGAGGGGCCACCGGAGAGGGGAAAGGGGTTTGTTTGTTGAGGCGGGGTTTCACTGTGTAACCCAGGTTGGCCTTGAACTCACAGAGATCTACCTGCCTCTGCCTCCCAGGTACTGGGACTAAAGATGCATGCCACCACAGAGGAGGGAGCCGAGGTCAGAGCCGGGAGGAGACTGTGATGGGATACAGGTCACCTGAAAACAGAAGAAGGTGGTGGCCGCTGTTTGGGAGGGGGAAGGGAGCAGCAAGCAGGGCCAGGGCAGTGGGGGAGGGGAGTGAGTTAGAACAAAGCATCCTGACGCACATGGATGCCAATGCCACGACGACGACGAAACCCATTACTTTGTGTGCTGAATTTCAAAATGAGCTTTCGGAGCCTTGTTTCTCTGCGTCATCGTTAGTTGAGGTGGTGTTTCCATTCTGTCCTCACTACTCGGCGGTTCTTGGCCTGCTTGTTTGGCTCTCTGTCCTGCTTCATTGCTTTGTTCATACGTTAAGTTCAGAGCCACGGCTTCAGTCAGGATGTATGGGGCGTTGAGTCGCCCCCTGAGCCCCATCTCCCATGATGCTCTCCTTTTTCAAGATTTTCCGAATTATCCTCCATGGTTCATCTTTTCATAGGAAATTTAAAATTGGAGAGTAAAATAACTTGTTGGCTTTGTTATGTATAGTTATATGTATATGTATATGTAAATGTATAGTATATATAATGTATGGTGTTTCACTGTGTAACCTAAAGCTCACCATGTTTACCACTCCAGTTTGCAGTGATCCCTCTGCCTCTGTCTCCTGAGTGCTGGGACTGTAGACATGCCCCACAACAGCTGACTTATAACTAGGTCACGCTAGGGAATGCCTTCCTATTTCTAGTTTTCTCTGTTGACCTCAGGGCCTCATAAGTTCTAGGTGAGCACTCTGCCTCTGAACTATAGCCCTGGTGGCTAAAATCTTGTGTTAATTGGGGAGATGTGCTGCTGTCTTTAAGAAGTTGATAGTCTTTGTTAAGAGTCATCAGTGGTCCTTCCTATGCTCGAGTTTTTCTTCCCCCTCAAAATTTTAAAGATCTTTGAAAATGTAAAGAAATAACTATGGCATGTTTAAAAATAAATTTGGGCAGTCGAGATTGTTGGTGTGTGTAGCTGTTGAAGAGCAGATATAAATGTCAGAGGTCTGGGCTGGAAAGATGCTCATCAGATAAGAGCACTGTTGCTCATGTAGAGGACCAGGATTTGATTCCCAGCGCCCACATGAGGCCACTCACAGTCATTTGTAATTCCAGCCTCAGGGGCTTCTGCAGTCACATGTACATATCTATACATAGACACACACTCTGACCCCCCCCAAGTTAAAAAGATAAATCTTAAAAAATAATACCATAAATCTTACAAAAATATGGGAAAAAGGTCATTTCTTCGGTTTATGAGTATAAAATGATGCCAGTGCCTCAATTTGTACTGAATAAATATGACCAGGTATTCTTTTTACTCAGCAGTGTCTACCTGTACTGTAGGAGTAGCTGGGGTATTTCTGGAATTTTGAATTGTGACTTCATTTTACTGCAGTGGCCCACCGGCTGCTGGAAAGGAGTCTTGGGATCCATGTGATTTCCAGCTCTGGATTTTGTTTATCCCTCACAGCTCACTTGCAGGTCAGGTCATCACCAGGGAGCGTGCTTTTCCTTACCCGGAGAATTTACTACTTACTTTTCTAGTAAGAGTGTTGTGTTTCAGAGTCCTTACCTTGTGCGCACACAGGAAAAGCTTTTCATATTTTTTTTTACAAAATGGCTGGTAAAACATGACATTTTGGCCAATTTCTGTCATTTTGAGCTTTGGTTTTAGATGGCGCCAGTAAAAATGTAAGTTTAGTTTAAGGTATCGCCGCTCTTGCCCATCTCTGCCCTCCACCTCTCCTCTCGTATCCCCTTTCTTGTGTGTTTAGACGGGAGGCCAGCTGCTCTGGTCCTGAGGTCTAGGTGGGGTTCCCCAATGAGCTGGGAGCAGTATGGGTCTCACAAAAAAGACAAGGACAATCCAAAGCCATGAATAGAACCAGAGAATAAATTCCCACTCCAGTTCAGACAACGTTTTATGAACAGTATCATAGAATAGAGGCGGGAAGTGTGACATTTGAGTATGTCTGTTAAAGGCTCAGGGCTGGCACTGGTGGTCAGCCCTAGTTCTCACCCCCCAGTGTTGTCTTGTTAAGGCCCAATGTGCAAATGTGCCTTCGTTTGTAAAACGGACCCTCAGCATGTTTTATTTATTTATTTATTTTTATTCTTTTCCTTTTATTTTATTTTACAATACCATTCAGTTCTCCATATCAGCCATGGGTTCCCCTGTTCTCCCCCCTCCCACCCCCTCCTCTTACCTCCAGCCTACCCCCCTTCCCACCTCCTCCAGGGCAAAGCCTCCCCCAAGGACTGCGATCAACCTGGTAGACTCAGCCCAGGCAGGTCCAGTCCCTTCCTCCCAGAATGAGCCAAGTGTCCCTGCATAAGTCCCAGGTTTCAAACAGCCAACTCATGCAATGAGCACAGAACTTGGTCCCACCCCTTAGCATGTTTTAAGCGAGGGATTTCTGAATGGAAATACTGGCAGTGCTGGCCCAGGGCACTGGTAATCGCTGGTGCTGGATTCCCTTCTAGCTCACTCAGAAAGGTGCAGAGTATTAAATAAGAATGTCTTTGCAAAGCTTTGCTTTTTGGCCATGTTACTACTAGAACATAGTTTCAAACGAAGTGATTCCAGCCATTCTCCATGTGCCGCTCCTGATAGTGCAGCCTGCGTTACTTCACGGTTGACAAAGTGTTCACGGGGACGTTGGGCTTCTTAGGACATTTCAGTTATTGGGGCTGTGGTGAAGAGGCTGGGCACAGCCAAACCTGCCTCAGCACCCCATAGAGTCTCTCCTCATCCGGGTCATGGGAGTGAATTCCTTTAGTCATTCTTTTACCCCATAATTATTTTCCAAATGGTGCCTGATGCTGGGTACTCCAAGGTGGCCCAGCCCTGGCACAGTTATCTGGAACTTGTGTTTTGTTTCCCGGGCCTGGCATCAGCACTGGGAAAGTTGTAAAACAGTAGAGTGCAGCAAAATGCAGTCATCCAAAGGCCTCATGACTCTTTCCTCATGAGGAAGCTAGTCCAGGCCAGCTTCTCTCACCTGGAGCTGCAGGCTGTGTCGTGAACTCTCGGGTCTCTTTTTGTGCCGTGGTGGGGATCAAACCCAGGGTCCTGATCATGGTAGCAGACAAAGGCTCTACCACTGAGCTACTCTGCCACCCAGCTAATCCCTAAACCTGTAGCTAACTATAGTCTACGTCTGAAAATGACCGTGAACCAGGGCATTTTCTCAACATGGACTCCAAAATAAAGGCTGACAGAGGGTGTAGGATCTGGAAGACAGAGTATAAAATTGGCAACATTTTTTCTTCACCTGGCATTTGAATCAGCAGGAGGTTTAACTCCTGGGGTCTTCATTCCCTCCCCAGGACCTGGAATCAGCCACTCTTGTTTCTGCCTCCTTTTTCTCCTTTATGGAGAGTGCATAGAGGAAAAGGCTCTTCAAGTAGCAGATTGGAACTTTCATAAGATAAACTAGAAGGCTCCCAGCAAGCAGGCAGCAGCTGCTGTTAGGGACGGCGGGGACTTTGTGCCTCCTGCTTACCTGCCGTTCACGGATGAGCTCTAAGCACATTTCACCCTGGACCCTGATGGCTGATGTCTTACACTGGCAGAGGTGAGCAATGCGGCAGTAAACACAGGCGTGGTGACTTTCTCGGTTCTTTTGGATACGTCCTCAGAAGTGGGACTGCTATATCGCATGGGAACTCCATTTTCAGTTGTTCTAGAAACGTCCGCACTGTCTTCTATAGCAGCCTGTTTCATCTTACATTCTTATCCATACTGAACAAGACACCCAACTTCTCCATGTCTTCTTGAAAACGTAATTTTTTTTTTCAGTTTTTAATTGGCATATAGTACGCATGTTTGTTTATGGGGCATACTATATAGCTTGATATTGTATAATATGTGGTAATTAAGCAGGGCGATTAGCATTTTGTTTTCTCAAAAATCTGCCATTTCTGTGTTTTGGGAATGCATGTTCTGCTTTTTAAAAAGGCACGCTATGTTAATGGATTCAGAAGAACAGGTGCTTTTCGACGCCTGTGATCTACGGGGTATTGTTAGAAATATTGTAGATAGAGTGGTAAAGGAAGGCCCTGATTTCATTATGTCGCCTGGTGCCTTTCAAGGGCTCATGATGGTTTTGAGTTGACACCTATATTCATTTTAAAAAACTGATCACTAAAGAACCCTGACACAGTATAACGAGCTTATCCTAAAACTGGAGAGATAGCTTGATCCCAGGATTAGGGATGCCTCCCCTAGAAGATCTCCCTAGACCTGGAAGCAGTCCAGACTGATGGAGAGCTTAAGGGAGCTTCCAATGGGATGAAGGAGAGTACAGCCTGGGGAGCAGCTGGGCGTGCAGATGAGAGAGCGGCTGAGTCTTTGTGTCCTGGCATCTTCTGCTGAGGTGTGAAAGTCGTATTCTGTCCAGGGTGAACTGAGCCTCAGGGACAAACAATGCTTGCCTTTGTTTGGGGCCACCTGCTCACGCACAGGCATACTGGTGGGAAGCGCTACAAGAAAGGAAGTTGCCTGCCAGAGCTGTGTGGTCTTTGAAGCAGGGTCCATGTGCACCACCAGCTGTGGAAACTTGGCCACCTCTTCAGTCCTGTCAGCCCGTGGGGTCTTAGAGTCCACGTGTGGCCCAAGTCAGGCTGTGTCTTACAGACACAGATAATGGCTGATCTGATTTTACTGTTGTGGGTTTGCCGGCCCTGCCATTTGGGGCCATGAAGAAGCCATTTGACCACATTTTATTGCTGTTGGTTTCATCTTTTAGTTTTGTGGTGAAGCTGTCTGGGGATTGGCTGTTACTTAACAAAGAGTCATCAATCCGCAAGCTGCTTTGCTTTAAGTCAGTCAGCGATGGGAGGTGGTGGGCAGTGGTGGGCAGTGGCAGGCAGTGACAGGCAGTGATGGGTAGTGGGTCAGTGGCAGGCAATGGGGGCAGTGGGGGCAGTGGGGGGCAGTGGGGCAGTGGCAGTGGCAGGCAGTGGTTGTCAGGCAGTGGGGCAGTGAGGGGCAGTGGCAGGCAGTGAGGGCAGTGGGGGCAGTGGCAGTGGCAGGCAGTGGTTGTCAGGCAGTGGGGGCAGTGAGGGGCAGTGGCAGACAGTGGTAGGCAGTGAGGGTAGTAGGGGCAGTGGGGGCAGTGGCAGGCAGTGGAGCAGTGGTTGGCAGGCAGTGGCAGGCAGTGGGGGCAGTGGTGGGCAGTGGGGGCAGTGAGGGCAGTGGGGGTAGGGGCAGTGGTGGGCAGTGGGGGCAGTGAGGGCAGTAGCAGACAGTGGCAGGCAGTGGGGGCAGTGGCAGGCAGTGGGGGCAGTGGCGGCAGTGGCAGACAGTGGGGGCAGTGGCAGGCAGTGGCAGGCAGTGGGGGCAGTGGCAGGCAGTGGCAGGCAGTGGGGCAGTGGCAGGCAGTGGGGGCAGTGGGGGCAGTGACAGGCAGTGGCAGGCGGTGGGGGCAGTGACAGGCAGTGGCAGGCAGTGGCAGGCGGTGGCAGGCAGTGGGGGCAGTGGCAGACAGACAGTTGTAGGCAGTGGTAGACAAGCGGCGATGGACAGTGGGGGCAGTGACAGGCAGTGGCAGGCAGTGGGGACAGTGGCAGACAGTTTGAGGTTGCTTGCTAAAGGGTCAGCATTTGAAGTTTCAAGTTTCTCAGTTGGAGATCCGCCTCCTCTCCTGATTCCCTGCCTCCTTGCCTGATGGGGTCATCAGTACTGCGCTGTGGCTGTTGGAGTGGGTAGCAGGGAAGAAGCTAGCAGGACCGTCTGTCGCCCCCGTGACTTTGGGTAAACATCGTGTTTTAACCGCCTGAGTTGATAGGTGTGGACCGGTTCACTCTGCAAAGGGAAATTCGGACTAGTTTTGCAAAGTCTTAGCTCCTGCACTGTGATGTCTTTGGAACTCTTTCGACTGTTTGTAGTCCTGGCTAACAGTAAGTCGCAGACAGAGAGTAGGTCCCCGAGGAGACTCAGGGGCTCAGGGCAGGAGGTCTGCTGGTAGGTTTGCTGCAGGGGAAAGGGAGGTGTAGTGGATTGAGTGGGAAATACCTCCATGGGTTCCAGCTGTTGGAGCACTTGGTCCCCGGTTGGCGCTGCTGTTTGGGAGGGTTGGGAGGCGCCGTCTGGCTGGAGGAAGAGTGGTTTGGGGAGTGGGCTTGGAGGTTTCATAGCCTTTCCCTGCTCTGAGTTTGCTTCCTCTGCCCTCTGCTGTTGGAAGATACGAGCTCTCAGCTACCCGCTCCGCTGCCCTGCCTTCTGCCACAGTGGACTCTCATCCCTAGGACCGTAAGTCCAAATAAGTTCTAGTTTCCACAAGTTACTTCTGATCATGGTATTTTATCACAGTGACAGAAAAGTAATACAAGGGGTAACAATGAATGTGTTTTATGTGCACTCTCAGGCCATTTGGAATTTTTTTTTTTTTTTTTTTTTTTTTTTGTTTTTCAAGACAGGGTTTCTCTGTGTAGTTTTGGAGCCTGTCCTGGATCTCGCTCTGTAGACCAGGCTAGCCTCGAACTCACAGAGGCTCTGCCTCCCGAGTGCTGGGACTAAAGGTGTGTGCCACCACTGCCCGGCTCATTTGGAAATTTTTAAATAGGAAACAATTCTGACTTCTTATACTGCAGTAGCTGAGTGATCATGTTAACAATACAACTTTCACCTTAATGGGATGAGAAATAATTTATTCAGCAGTCAAATATGAATGACCATGGCTTAGGTTACTTCAGATTCAATGTTCCAATGTGGTAACAGTTTCATGGACATTTTTTTGTGCTAACAGGACAGAGAAAGCCTTAAATCAAGGTATGTTTCAGATACATTGATGGGTGTATCTGGTGGCTTAAAGCAGAGTGATGCCACAACATTTTTAGCTTCTGGGTTGATGGGAGCTAGAGTTATGTTCATACATTTCACAAAGGCTCATCTAATAGTCATAAGGATGTTGGGCCATACACAGAGATGGGCAATACGCAGCTATTCAAAGAGGGTCAAGGTAGCCCAAGATAATGTGTAATCAGACTCTGAACCGGCAATATTCCAGCCCCTCTGTTACCACTAACATTCTAGTCTGTCAACCAGCCTTATAGGAAGATTCCTCAGGTAACTTCAATTCATATGAGCAATTCATCTTCCATATTCCCTCCCTGCCTCCCTCCCTGCCTCCCTCCCTCCCTGCCTCCCTCCCTGCTCCCTCCCTCCCTCCCTCCCTCCCTCCTCCCTCCCTCCCTCCCTCTCCTCTTTGCCATTAGGAAACACTATTGTCAGAAGAGTAACAATAGAATAACAAGAAGAGATGCCCATCCTTCCTTTTCTGATCTGTCTGATGGACTGGGTCTGATGGCATGGCCTGATGCTGCCCGGACCACAGTACCAAAAAGAAAGTCTTCAGGGGCAGAGAGCAGCCAAGGGAGCAATTACAATCAAAAGGTTAATTAAAGGACAAAGTTGGGAGCCTCTTTTTGTGCCAGCCTTCAGTTAGCTGAAACAGAACAGATCTGAGACAAAGGAGGTGACTAGAAATGTCACCAGATCCATTGTGTGCTAAGATACACACTTCGAAAAAGGGCCACTCCACGTCTGTGTTCTGAGGAAAAGCATGTTGGCGTGTGAAGTCGCAGTTACTATGGCAACCAGAGGCTGCAGCCCACTGACTCAACATTCACAAGGGAAACAAGAATTGATGTTAATGGGTGAAAAGCAACCGTTGGCTTAAGAATGAGCCTGGTGCCTGGGATGTGTTCATCTGAGCTCCAGGCCGTGTCTCAGAGGAGATAATTCTCTATCGCCCCCACTTCGTCTGCCTTTTGGTGGATAGCGTTCAGTTATTGTTAACTGGCTGAGGCGTCCTTTTTGTTACCCAGGAGAAAACACATAAACAAGAATGACGGGTTGAGTGGAAATACATTTTAAATGGAGAATTTCTTTACCAACTCAGAGTAGCAACCTCGTTTTTGTACATGAAGAAAAAGATGGATAAAGGGTACCGAGTCAGCAGTGTGGGTCTTTTAAAACGTATTTTCTTGACTGCTTTGACTCAAAACTCCATGGCCTGGGTTGAGCCTTGGGAGCTCTTCATGTGCAGGGACGGTTTCAGATACTTCAGAAGAGGATAAATTAATCGACAATGGTCTCACGTCACAAGTGTCTCCAGAACAGAATTGTAGTTGAGTGACTCCATTGTTTGTCTGGTTGTTTAAATGAGAGGCCCGAAGCCACAGCCACCTGTAGACACGCTTGATTCTGCCTCAGCTGTGTACACCAAGTCTACCCACTTCTCTCCGATTCTCTTTCCACCATGTTAGTTCAAACACAGTCTCCTCTTACCTGATTGATTTCATCTTCTGCCTGCTTTTTTTTTTTTTTATCATCACTGTTTTTTTTTCCATTCATTTCCCTACACCACTGATGGATTATCTTTTTTTCTTCAATGAAACATTTTATGTTGAGGCAAGTGTATACTGAAATATAGTTTGTGAGAATACATCCCATGTACTTCTAACTCTGTTTTCTCAGATGGCAAGTTCTTGCATGACTGTAGCATAGCACTACAGACAGGAGATGAACCCGGATCCATCCAGATGTGGAGTGTGTTCATAGCCTCACGGATCCCTCGGTTACCCTCCCATTCCATCTCCCCTCCTACGCGAGTCTCTGCCAGCTGCGCTGCTCATCTGTTCTCCAGTGCTGAGACTCTTTGGCAGGGTGTTGTATGGATGGCATCATGCCACATGGCTGTCTAGGATTCTAGCACTAATTTGAAAGGGAGTGGTGATGATGGTTGTATTAGTGGGTTCTTCAGGGAAACAGATTTGGTGAAATTTATAATAGCAGTTAACAATCCTCCCAATGCTTTCTTCTGACACTTCTTTCTGCAGATAATCAGAGAGTGGACTTCTTTAGCAGGAAACCTGAGCCAGGTATTGGGGTGAACTGGAAGATCAGAGAACCAGGACAAGCCACAGCTAACTTTACCTGGCCAACTTCTCAGCTGGTCTTGTTTCCTCAGACTGGATGCTTCTGTGTCCTCATCTCAATGGCTCTCAATTGAACTGCTGCTAGAAGCCTGAAAGCTTAACCAGCCAAATGCTTCTAGTTTCTGGTCTCCATGCCTTATGTATCTTTCTGCTTTCTACCATCACTCTCTGGGATTAAAGGCTCAGCTTTCTGGGATTAAAGGCGTGAGTCACCATGCTTGGCTGTATCCTTGAACACATGGTTTTCTACCTCTGGAATGCTAGGATTAAAGGCGTGTGCTACCAACTGCCTATCCTCTATGTTTAATATTGTGGCTGTTCTGTCTCTGACCCCAGATAAGTTTATTAGCATGCACAATATTTCAGGGAACACAATACCACAGACTTCAGTGATAAGTGACAGACTAGTGGCTTCATAGGCGTTTAACACCCCGGCTTCATAGCCTCCACTGTGAAAGAAGGAAAACTTTAGTGAAGAAAGTGAGCCAAAGTCACACAGACAGAGGCTGCCCTTGGTGCCCTTGTGTTCTGAAGCTGCATTCCCAGGAGATCTTAAAGACGTTGTTGATTGAGATCAGCTTCTACTCCACATGAGCTGTGCCCGCTGCAATCAGCCCAGCAGTTCAAACGGAATATGTATTCTTCAGTGATATTTCTGCTCCATAAATCCAGATGACACTTTAGCTGGGAGTCTGGCTTCCCTCTTTAGGAATTGTGCTTACGTAATAATCTTTTACTTTAGCAGACACTGTTATTGATATCTGTCAGTCAACTGGTGTGTTCAAACTCCAGATGTGAGATAACTTGCACAGTGTGATTCTGGGAGTGGCTCACTGAGTCACAGCAGCAAATGACCTGAGAAACAGTCTGTTTATAAATGGGAAGGGTTATTTTGACTCACAGTTTTGAGGGCTCCAGTTCATGCTGGCAGGCCCTGTTGTTTTGGGCCTGTGACCAGACAGTGGATATTGCTAGGAGTGTGTGGAAAAGCAAAACTCCTCCCCTTAGCATGAGCCAGTGGGTGAAAGAGAAGAAGAAAGGGACAAGAGCCCAGTCTCCTCTGATGACATGCCCTCCAGTGTCCCAGACCCTCTCATGCAGCGGTACTCTGCAAAGGTTCCATTACACCTGACTGCCACCCTAGGGACAAGCCTTTAGTGCACACTCCTTTGGAGAACACTGAAGGTCTAAGCTGTATCGGGCTGATCTGGGCTCCTTTGAAGATCCTGTTTCATTTGGCAGGGACTTTCCCAGGTGGAGTATGAACAGGCTTGAAGGTAGGTTTGTTTAGGGATGGTTGACATTAGATTATGTCCTTAGGCTAGTCTAACAAGAGCCTAAACTGGGGGTAATAAAAATGTCCAGGATTGGGCTGTAACTTAGTGGTGGAACTGTTGTCTAGAATGTATAAGGCTCTGAGATCAGTCCACAGCACAGGGAAGACAAAGCTCAGAATCCACGTCTTTATCAATTATTTTTTGAAATACATCTCATTGAGCCCGTTTTTCTTTTTCTTTCTTTTTTTTTTTTTTAAATGTTGGCTTATGTTGGCTTTTGTGAAGTACTTGTAGGACACCTGATTGTATGTGTTTTGGTTTGGTTTTGTATTGCTGTGAAGAGACACCATGACCATGACAACTCTTACAAATAAAAACATTTAATTGAGGTGGCTTACAGTTCAGAGGTTCAGGCCATTATCATCAGGATGGGGAACATGGTGGCATGCAGGCAGATGTGGCACTGGAGCTGAGAGTCATGCATGTGTGGTGAGCATATTGCCCATCTCCCCATGGGGTTTTGTTTTGAGGAAGCATGAAAAGCTAAAGTTGAAAAGGGTAGATTTCTTTACAGAATTTTTTTTCCTGTGTGGATTGAATTCTTTGCAGTATTTAAGTATATCTAAACTTAAAAGTTTGGTCTGTTGAAAAACCCACCAATTATGCATGAAGTATTCAGAAAGAATAAGTTCCTCTTCTGTCTTTGAAGATTGCTTGATAGCCTTGACCCCTAAGATAGCTAGCTGGTCCTGCCCATACCAGGTGGGCTAGTAGGCGCTCACTGGTGGGACCCACAGTCACATTTGGACAGTCTCAGGTGTGTAGTAAGTTGAGGCATTTGTGAGAAGGCAGGGATTTTTAATTTTTATTAATTTGCTTTTTTGCTTATTTCCGTAGTTTTATTTGCGAGCCACTGGTCCTGCACTTATGTGTAGTGACTCTGAATAATCTGGGGTACAAGACTGAATGAACCCTGAAACTTACCTGGAAGTGCAGAGACTGGAGAGGTGCTTAAATGTTTCTGGGTACATAAAGTTTGAAAAAGCTATTTTCCTCCAAATCTTTAAAGATATTGTACAAAGAAGTATGTTCCCAAAGAGTCTGTTCTGAGTGAATGACAGCAGCAGAAATTATGGGATGCTCCTCTTTCCACCTCTTTCCAGAACAATGCAAACCCTGAGTTTTAGAGGGGCACCTTACTACCCAGAATAAAGACAGGTCCTGTGTCAACTAATGTGGTCATGTGACTAATGCATGTGACTATTACACGGTAGCTTCCTGGACTTTTCTTTAAGGGCAGTTAACACAGGCTGCCCCCTTTCCAGTTTCCCCAGCCTTTCCTCCTCCTGCACCTGTCCTACGGATGTGTTTACAGGAACTCATTTTCTGCCTTGGGCTTACAGGGTAGTCATATGTACAAGGATAACAGTGAGCTGTGGGCTTACAGGGTAGTCATATGTACATGGATGACAGCTGTGGACTTACAGGGTAGTCATATGTACATGGATGACAGCAGTGGACTTACAGGGTAGTCATATGTACAAGGATAACAGTGAGCTGTGGGCTTACAGGGTAGTCATATGTACACAGATAACAGTGAGCTGTGGGCTTACAGGGTAGTCATATGTACATGGATGACAGCTGTGGACTTACAGGGTAGTCATATGTACAAGGATAACAGTGAGCTGTGGGCTTACAGGGTAGTCATATGTACACAAGGATATAACATGTGAGCTGTGGACTTACAGGGTAGTCATATGTACACAGATGACAGCTGTGGACTTACAGGGTAGTCATATGTACATGGATGACAGCTGTGGACTTACAGGGTAGTCATATGTACATGGATGACAGCTGTGGACTTACAGGGTAGTCATATGGACATGGATGACAGCTGTGGACTTACAGGGTAGTCACATGTACATGGATGACAGCTGTGGACTTACAGGATAGATCATATGGACATGGATGACAGCTGTGGACTTACAGGGTAGTCATATGTACATGGATGACAGCTGTGGACTTACAGGGTAGTCACATGTACATGGATGACAGCTGTTGGACTTATAGGATAGATCATATGGACATGGATGACAGCTGTGGACTTACAGGGTAGGTCAGGTGACCGAGGATAACAGTGATCTAGAAAGGGGCTAAATATTCTCTTAGAGCAAAGCCCCTTTTGTAGTGGTTTGAATGGCAGTGGCCCCCATAGGCTCATATATTTGAATGCTTGGTGCCCAGCCGGTGGACTGTTTGGAAAGCATTAGCAGGCGTGGCCTTGGAGGAGGTGTGTCACTGGGGGTGGGTTGTGAGGTTCAAAAGCTCCTGCTAGCCCCAGTTCTCTCTCTCTGCCTCGTGCTTGTGGATCAGATGTGAGCTCTCAGCTACCGCTCCAGTGCCATGCCTGCCTGTCCGCTACCCTGCGCCCTGCCGTGACGGTCATGGGCGCATGCTCCGAAACTGTAACTTGCTTCTATAAGTTGCCTTGCTTACAGTGTTTCTTTATAGCAATAGAAAAGTAGGTAAGACACCCTGTGGTTGCCGGCTCTGGTTTGTCTGTGTCCTACATTTTGATATAAGATAAAAAGCATGTATTTGTTTTCCATAAGATGGTATTTTGTATTAGCCAATTGTGGTGAGTCAGTGATACTGTCATTTAGGAAGTGAAATTGAAATTTTTATTTTATGTGCATCTGTGCATGCCTACGTATATGTATGTCCACAGAAGTCAGAAGAGGGTGTTGAATCCCCCGGAACTGAAGTTACAGGTGTTGTGAGCCGCCATGTGGGTTCTGGGTACAGAATCCAGGTCTTCCGGAAGAGCAATAAGTGCTCTTAACCACTGAGCCTTCTCTCCAGCTCCCAGGAAGGAGGATTTGTAACTTGTCCTAGAAGATTATTACAGGGCTTATTAATCCTTAAGAACAAAATGCTCATTTTTAATTTTTAAAAAAGTATCTTTAGGACATTATATAAACTGAGCAGGATATATATATATATCTATATATATCTATCTATCTCTATATGTGTGTGTGTGTGTGTGTGTGTATCAACAATTAAAGAAAAAGAGGCCATGAATTTGAGAGAGAGAAAGTGAGGTGCATGGGAAGGGATTCAAGGGAGGGAAGGGAAGGGGAAATGATATAATTTTAAAAACTATTATGAAAAACTATTATGAAAAAAGTATCTTTGGGGCTGGGGAGATGCTCAGTAGGTAAGAATGCTGGCATTGCAAGCATGAGGACCTGAGTTCGAATCCCCAGCACCCATGTAGAAACCCGGGCATGGCTGTGGGTGTGCCTGCAGTCCCAGGATTTGGAGCCCCGGGGCAGATGGAGCCCAAGAGCACTCTGGTTAGCCAGATGTGGTGAACTTTGGCTTCTGTGAGCGACCCTGCTCAAGACAGTTTAGGTGGAGGGATACAGGAAGACACCTTGTGTCCTGCTCTGGCCTCTTCAGGGGTACCAGTGGGTGTGCCACCTGCACACTCATGTGTGAGCATCATACCACACACACACACACACACACACACACACACACACACACACAAATAAATAAATAAATGAATATGCAAATACATCTTTGATGGAGTCTGTTTCTATTTTCCCTTGTCTGAATATTTGAAAGTGGAAAACAATTGGTTAGAATCTTCTTCATGATAAATCCTTGTTCCTTGTGGAATATAAGATTATTGGTTTGTTTTTATTTTCTTCCCCTCCTTCCTTCCCTCCCTCCCACTCTTTCTTGCGTGTATATATATGTGTGTTTGTACGTGTGTGTATGTGTATATTTGTGTGTATGTATGTGTATGTGTGTATGTATATGTGTGTGTGTATGTATGTGTATGTGTGTGTATGTATATATGTGTGTGTGTATATGTGTATATGTGTGTGTTTGTATGTATGTGTCTCTGTGTATGTGTATGTGTATGTGTGTGTGTATGGTGCTGGAGATGAGTGCCTGTGTATGTGTATGTGTGTGTGTATGTGCTGGCAATGAGGCCCCTATGCCACTGAGCCACATGCTAGTCTCTTGATTTAATTTTATGTTTTATATTAATTTTATGTAGATCAGTGGATTTAGAATTTTAAAAGTTATTTTATTTTATGAAAACTGTTTTTAGTAATACTTTTTAAATATGAGAATTGGATGTGTTAGGCTCGAGGCTCTACTTGTGCTTAGCATTGGTTATTGGTGGCTTACGGCAAGCTTGCTTTTAGCAAAATAAATACAGTGTTTGCAGAACCGTGAAAGACGTGGAGAGAATACACTGGTCCTCTGTCTGGGGAGAATGTCTAGGGCTTCTTCACTCACACACAGAGAAGGAAGGGGGAGGGAGGGAGGAGAAAGGCCCTTTGTGGGGCGGGGGGAAGTGATTCTGAGAGAGAGATAGCAAGCATATGTCTTTGAATCAAAGCTCTTGGCATGTTTAATTGATGCTGAGTTCCTGGCTTCCTGGGAAGCAACAGGCGCATCCCAGGAGGGACAGTGTCGCTTTCCTTTGGAGCATGAAATTGACTGGTGTCTGAGAGGCTGGACACATGGCTGTGCCAGCTGTCTTCGTATTCTGGCTTACTTAGGACATTTCCGTCCTTGCTAGTCACTTGAAAACAACCTTTAGGAGAGACACAATTGAATCATCATCGAGACTTCTCTCGTTTTTGTGTCTCACACATCAGTATGTGAAATATACTGATGGACTCATTAAAAAAAAACCTTATTGAGATATTCACTTGCAGGATGATTCACCCCTGTAGAGTGTATAATTCAGTGCTTTAATAATCATGTTCCAGAAAAATCCACTACCACAATCCATTCTTGAATGCAGTTATTGCTCCAGAAAAATTCCTTGCTCATTAATATCTCCATTTTCTCCCATTTCCTTTCTTCCCAGCCCTAGGCAACTACTAATCTCCTTTGTATCTTTAAGGAATTGCTGATTCTGGATATATGGAAATGGACCAAACAATATATGGTCTTTTGTTATTGGCTTCTTTACGTAGCCTAATGTTGTTGTGATTCATCCATGTTGTGGAACGCATCCATACATCATCTCTTTTTATAGCTGTATAATATTCCACCAACTGTATATACTACATTTTCTTTATTAATCAGTAGATGAATGTTTGGCTTATTTCCTCTTTTGGCTATTGTGAACAATGCTGCTATGCACATTCTTGTACAAGTTTCATATTGGCATATCTTTTCATTTGTTGTGAGCATATACCAAGAAATTGCTGGATGTGACAGACATGGGCTCCCATGTCATACTGTACCAAAGATGTCAATGTCCTAATCCTTTGAGCTTGTGACTATGTTATGTCACGAGGTGATGGGACATAGAATTATGATGGCGGATGGACTGACGTTTGCTAATCAGATCACTTTCAAACAGATTATTCTGTACCATCTGGGTGGGTTACCCAGTGCGGCCGTAGGGTCCTGAGGGTGGAAGAGGAGAGCAGAACGTGAGTCACAGTGACTCGCTATGGAAAATACTCGGCTGCTGTTTGAAGATGGAGGGTCACCAGCCACAAGAACAGGGAGCTTCCGGAAGCTGGAAGAAGCAAGGAAGACGTTTTCTCCCAAAGCTCCAAAAGCAGAGCTTCGTTTCAGCCATGCTGATTCCTTTTGGACTTTTGACCCAGAGAACAGCGAGGTGATGACTTTGTGTTGTTTTAGGCCATCGTTATCACGACAGTAGGGACATGAATGGGTCGCACGGTCTTCCAGGAACGGCCAGAATGTCTCTGTTACAGTCTCCCACACCCACAGGAGGGCTGGAAGGCTCAGCACCTGTGGCCCAGCACACTCCTTAGTGTCTGTCCGTCTTTCTGAGCAGCCTGTCTAAGGGGTGTGAAGTGATGTCCCTTTCCTGGGGGCTTTGATTTGCATTTCCTGGCTGATGACATGGGCCAGCTTTTCCTTTGTTTGTTGGCTATCTGTGTGCCTTCTTTGGAGAAATGTCAATCTGTTCCTTAGCCAATTGCAAGTCAGATGGTCTCTTGGTTCTTATGTTGTAAGAATTCTTTATATTCTAGATGCAAATGCTTCATCAAATATGCAGAAAATAGCCTATTTTATCCTTTTACTTTCTTCATGATGTTCTTTAGATTTTGATTTTGGTGAAATTCAATTTATCTATTTTTCTTCCATTAAAAGTTTTTTTTTTTTTTTTTTTTTTTTTTTTTTTTTTTTTTCGAGACAGGGTTTCTCTGTGTAGCTTTGCGCCTTTCCTGGGACTCACTCTGGAGATCAGGCTGGCCTCAAACTCACAAAGATCCGCCTGCCTCTGCCTCCCGAGTGCTGGGATTAAAGGCGTGCGCCACCACCGCCCGGCCATTAAAAGTTTTATTAGCACATATTATATGCAATAATAGATTTTCTTTCTTTCTTTCTTTTTTTTTTTTTTTGTTTTTTGTTTTTTGTTTTTCGAGGCAGGGTTTCTCTGTAGCTTTGGAGCCTGCCCTGGAACTTGCTCTGTAGGCCAGGTTGGCCTTGAACTCACAGAGATCCACCTGTCTCTGCCTCCTGAGTGCTGGGATTAAAGGCATGAGCCACCACTGCCCAGCTAATAATGGATTTTCTTATGGCATTCCCACATATATGTATTATATATTTTGATCATATTCACTTCCATTGTCCTCTCTTGTCTCCTCCTTCCTGCCAATCCCCTTCTCCTCCCAGCCAGCTCCGCCTTCTCATGTTTACTTTGTGTAACACAGTGGGCGTAGTTAGGGTGGCCTGTACGAGCGTGAGGAAGGGGTGAGTAAGGGTGGCCTGTGCGAGCATGGGGAAGGGGTGAGTAATGAGCACAGGCAACCTGCCAGTGGCTACACTAGTACAGAAAATGCCTGGAGGACTTTGGTTATTGTGCTCTTGATGTCCTACCTAATAAACCACTGTCTAGTACATTATCGGCTTTACTATAAAAAACCTTGCTAACAAAAATGTCAGCACCCAAATTAATCCGACCCACAAGGTCCGTACAACTTAATGAGCTTATATACAATTAGAACTGGCTTTCAGAACTTAAACCTTGCACTTTCAGTATCAAATATCCTTTATGCACTTGCAGATTTTTTGGTTTTGGTGGTGGATAAGTGCATATAATACACTGACTGAGTTTTAGAGGATGTTTTAGTGGTTCTCAACCTTCCTAATGCTTCCATCCTTTAATACAGTTCCTCATGTTGTGGTGACCTCCAACCATCAAATTATTTTCAATGCTACTTCATAGCTGTAGTTTTGTTACTGTTATGAGTTGTAATGTAAATAATTTTTGGAGATAGAGGTTTGTCGAAGGGGTTGTGACCCACAGATTGAGAACTGCTGCTGTAGGTGCTGTGAAAGAGGCAGGGTGTGGAGGTGATGGCTCAGTTCCTACCTAAGAACATTCCAGGCTAGTGGTGTGACAATGAGAGAGCTTAGAATGGACTACAGTGTGCCTGACAGAAAGCCTGCTGTAGCTTGGAGGCAGAGACTTTTAATCTGCCTTGGAGAGACAGGAAGGCTTGTTTCACAGAAAGGGTGGGTCTAGAATTCTAAAGGATGAGGAGGCATTCAACAGGTCAAGTGATTAGTGGAAGTAGGGTGCATTCTGGAGAGGCCAAAGAAGAGGTACAAGAGTAAGGTGTGCTGGAACATGGGGAGAGGGGGTGGGATATGTATTGATTGATTTTAGAGGCTTGGGATCAATGTGGAGCAGTGCACTCCAGCCCTTGCATGCCCTGTGTAGCAGTTTGTAAAACACTGAGGGGGAGGGACGGTGTTGAAGGATGCGGAGCCTGGTGATCAAGTAGGCAGTATAGGAAGAATTTGGAGTAGCCAGTACAGGAAGCATGGAGGCAGAGGGAGCAGACTGGGGACGCCTGTGGTCAAACAGTCAAGAAATGATGAGGATCAGAAACCAAAGCAGAGAAGGAATTAAAGGGGAGAAATAAACCTATAGGGCTTGGATATGGGGATAAAACCAGCTGAGAAAATGCCAGATATCTGGTTTGGGCCATTGAGTGGGAAGATGGGCCTTTTATGACCACGAGAACCTCTAAAGCGAGATTATTAGGAGCATGCAGTGAAGTCATAGTGTTTCATGTTTTTGGCAGTTCTGAGAATCAAATTCGAGCCTCCATGGCAAACACTACCACTTAGCTAGGAGTATCTCTCCCCCATTCCCACCCAAAATTGTTTTAAACCCCATTTTTTGTTTTTTTTTTTTAAAGATGCTTGTGAGATACCAAGTGGAAAAATCCTGAGGGAGATGGACATGTGAGCATTAAGGAGAGGGGTCTGGAGTGGACAGAAGAACATGGAAGCAACTGTAGGTAGATTTAGCTGAAGCTGTGGATGAGAAAGAGAGTTAGGGTTAGAAATGTTGTCAGGCAAGACGGCACATGCTTTTAATCCCAGCACTCTGTATCCCAGTAACAGGCTACCCCCTCCAGATGTTTAGTTACTGCTTGTCTACTATTGTGTTCCAGCCATTTTTCTTATTCATTTTGAAAAACCTGATATTTTAGCTCAGAGCCTTTTGGTCTAATAATTCAATGGAAGCTTGTTGAGTTATTTAAATTTTTCTTTGCTATTATCTAACACACAGTTCATTGGTTGTTTAATATCAAATGTGTAAATCAAATATCCCTCTCACTCCATAGAGTCTTTCTATGTTGCCCAGGCTAGTTTCATTCAAACTTGCAGGCTTAATCGAGCCTCCTGCTTCAGCCTGCTGAGCACTGGGAATACAGGTGTGTACCACTCAACCCATCAAAAACGTCTTGAGTCAGAGAAGTGATCTAATAATGATCACATTCCCTCAGCAGGACTTGGCCATCCCTTTGTGGCGGTTGCCATGTGATGCCTAATACACCGTGACTGGAATTCTTGTGGCTGCTGACTCTAGCAGCAATAGCAAGGTTTTATTTGACCAGCTGGTCAGATCTGACTGTGTGTAATCATAATTACAGGCATCTAGTAAGACCATTAGACCATACACCGTTGCCAGTGGTGGTGGTGCACACCTTTAATCCCAGCACTTGGGAGGCAGAGGCAGGCAGATCTGAGTTCAAGGCCAGCCTGGTCTACGTGGTGGGAAGTTCCAGGCAGGGATACACAGTGAAAGCCTGTCTCCCAAACCAAAACCAAAACACAAAGTTGAAGCCAGATGGGATGCACTTATAGGTAGTGATGCCATTGTTCAAAAAAAGTGTGTGTGTGTGTGTGTGTGTGTGTGTGTGTGTGTGAGAGAGAGAGAGAGAGAGAGAGAGAGAGAGAGAGAGAGAGAGAGACAGAGAGAGAGAGAGAGAGAGAGAAGCACGCTGAATTGTTCAGACTGAGAAGAGAAAATCTACTGCCCATGTAATACTTGTCAATTCACTGCAGCTCTGTGGTGTAACAGCTTAGGACACACTAGTCAAGAAGCTCACATGCTACCAAATCAGGAGCTAGGCTGTCCTGTTGGGGCCAGACGTCCATGTCTTTGCTGCTCAGGAAGGCCTGGATGGGGCCACTCAGAGTTTTCACACTGCAGTTGTAAAGACGGTTTCCGGGTGGTGTGGGGACCGTGCTGATAGCCACAGAGCAATAAGGGTGAATGTTTTACAACAGAGGAGGTAGTGAAAACCAGACAGCCACCTACAGAGCTCTCTCGAGAAGCCCTTCCCACTTGGCTTTTAGCCAGTCAGCAAAGCCACTACGGCTGCAGGTTCTTTGTGAGCATTGCAGGCCTGCCCTCTGCTCCCAGCAGGCTCCGTGGTCCCAGCAGGCTCCGGCAGTCACTGTCCAGGGCTGTCCTGGATTCTACAGACTGCAGAAGCCCCTTGCATCCTCTCCTTTGAGGGAGATCCTGCTCTCATGGCTTCCTTACATCTAGTTAGGTACAGATTCATCCTGCTCAAGTCCAGGTGGTTCCCAGGGACACACACATCTTGGCCCTTGTTTTCAACGTCAGTGGTGACATTGTCAGGGGGTCTCTTTAAAAGAGGCAGTGTGGTGCCGTAGTTACATCCTAGGCTGTAGAGTTCTATGGCCTGGCTCTGAATTCTAGGACTCCAGTTTCTTATTTCTGACTATGGGGAAACCTTTAATGTCTCAGCACCTGGATTTGAACCATACCTCTGACATGGCTTTTTGCAAAGACCACATGATAAAATCAAGTTGTAAGTAAGATCTAGTTGGCAGATGCTTTCTAGATGCTGGCTGTTGATCTGAGTCCTTCTAACACCTGTATGCTACCTCTGTTTCTGCCATGTTATCCCAACCTGGCCAGACAGGACAGCTTGCAAGGTTGGGGGAGGAGAATCTTGCTGTGTGCTGTTCCATCCTGAAGAACCTGTAGCCTCAGGTTAAAATCCTAGTGGAAGCAGTAATTGTTCATTTTCATTGCTTATCCTTGGAGCAGGCCACTGTCTTCTGAAATGCTGTGTGTGTAATGTATGTGCGTGCGCATGCATGCACATACGTGAACATGCCCGTGGGCATATGTGTGCACCTGTGGAGGCCAGAGGTTGATGCTATGTGTATTCCTCAATCACTCCCCCCCCACTTATTTTTTGACACAGGGTCTTTCATTGATCTTGAAGTTGGTTGATGTGTCTATAGACTAGCTGGTCCACAAGCCCCAAGGATCCTCTCATCTCTCCCTCCCAGACTTGGGATTACTTGTGCGCATTGCCATATCTGGTTTTTGATGTGTGCAGGGATTTAACACAGGTCATCGTGCGTGTGTGGCAGACACTACTGACTGAGCCCATCTCTCCAGCTTCTCCTTAAACTCTTTCTTGATTCTCCTGGCATGTTACAAGAGCAGGCCTTTTCTTTTTCATTTTTATTGGAGCAGAAGAAAGTCACACTTTCCTGATAATTTTTTCCTTTTATTGAAAATAGATTTTTTTCCTCACATAATATATCCTGATTATGGTTCCCCTCCCTCTACTCCTCCCAGTTCCTTCTATTTCCTCTCCTGTCCAGACTCACTCCCTTTCCATCTCTCATTAGAGAACAGACAGGCTTGTAAGGGATAATAATACAATATGATAATATAAAATAAGATACAATAAGATAAAACAAAAGCTAACACATCAGAATTGGGCAAAACAAACAAATAAGGAAAATAACCCACTTATTCACACACTCAGGGATCCCATGAAAACACTAAACTGGAAGCCATACTACATATGCAGAGAACCTGCTGCAGATCCATGCGGGCCCTGTGCATGCTGCCTCAGTCTCTGTGGGTTCATATGAGCCTTGCTCAGTTGATGTAAAGGACTTTGTTTTCCTGGTGTCCCCATCCCCTCTGGCTCTTACACTCTTTCTGTCTCCTCTTCCATGGGGTCCCCTGAGCTCTGATGGGAGGGATTTGGTAGAGGCATCAGTTTAGGGCTGGGTGTTCTAAGGTCTCTCACTCTCTGCTGTGGATCTGTTTGCTCCCATCTGCTGTGGGAGGAAGTTTCTCTGATGATGGCTGACTGAGCAAGGCACTGATCCATGAGTTTAGCAGAATGTCACTGGGAGCCATTGTATTGCTCCTTTTTTTTTTTTTTTTTTTTTTTTTTAAGAACAGTAGTGTTTAGTTTTACCCTATGTCCCTGGAGTATCTAACCTCAGGTTCTTTTTTTTTTTTTTTTTTTTAAAGATTTATTTATTTATTATGTATACAGCATGTATAGCTGCAGGCCAGAAGAGGGCACCAGATCTCATTATAGATGGTTGTGAGCCACCATGTGGTTGCTGGGAATTGAACTCAGGACCTCTGGAAGAGCAGTCAGTGCTCTTAACCTCTGAGCCATCTCTCCAGCCCCATAACCTCAGGTTCTTGATCATCTAGCAGTGTTGGACATGGGTTCTATCTCATGGAATGAACCCTACATCAAATCAGACATTGGTTGGTTACTCCCATAAGCTTTGTGCCACCATTGCCCTAGCATGTCTTGCAGGCAGGACAACACGGTAGATCAAAGGGTTTGTGGCTGGTTGGCGTTTATGTTCTTCTTTTGGTAGCATGCAGAGGACCTTCTGTACCACGATGCTGGCACATAGGGGTGAAGGCTCTATGGAGACACCAGCTCGACTTCTCCGTGTTCAATGGGTTGTGTAGATGTTGTCTTCAGCAGTGGAACCTTGTTGTCGGTTTGTGGGGGGCAAGCCTAGGTTGTTTGGGAGTTCTCATGGGACCCTTTGGCCAACAACTCAATTAGATGGAACCCAAGCTTGGTACTGGAAGTTTCATTTGGTGACAAGAGATGGCTAATAGGGGCTTTGTTTTTTCCACTGTTTGGCAATTTCATTTAGATCACCTTCATATATGTATATATTTTAAGAAGCATACTACATTAGATTTTCATACTAGCCCTCAAATGGCCCCTAATTTAACTGCCTGTCCCCCTATTCCCTCCCTTGTTGTCCTCTCTCCTCCCTCCCTACTTGATCGTCCTGTTCCAGGCCCCCATCCATCCATAATGATCTATTTCCATTTCCTAGTGAGATCTATCTGTCCCCATGTGTCCTTTTTACTACATCTCTGTGGTTCTATGGATTGTAGCTTGGATATCGTTGACTTAACAGCTAATATCCACATATAAATGAATACATACCATATTTTTTTCTAGGTCTGAGATATCTTATTCAGGATGATTTTTTTTTCCTAATCCTATCCACTTACCTGTGAATTTCATGATTTTTGTTTAATGGTTTAGTAATACCCCATTGTGTAAATCTACCACATTTTCTTTATCCATTCTTCTGTTGAGGGACATGAGGTTGTTTGCAGTCTCTGGATATTATGAATAGAGCAGCAATAGACATGATTGAGCAAGTGTCTCTGTGGTAGGATGAAGCATTCTCTGGGTATATGCCCAAGGGCCACTTTCCTGATTAGTTATCCAGCTTTCCAGGTGAATCACAGGAAACTGTCTAGCTGGGCTGGCTACTCTCTCAGCTGAGACTAAATTTTCCACCCTTTAATGGTCACTGTTGACTGCATTCCTGTTGGGACATTGCTAACTCAATGCTTGTGCAAACCCCCAAGGGCCAGAAAGGACCCCCTGCACGTCCTTAGGAGCACTAGACAAAATAGGCAGCAGGAAATGTGGGTGCCCCTGCAGCCTCGACACTTGGGGTCACTTTCTCTGTCTTGGGTTTCCTGTCCAGATGAGATGTTAAGAGTCAGCGTGGTGTGAGGAGTGGCATGCGGAACAACAGAGCAGCTGGGTGCAGGCTGTGCACCCCAGGGCAGTATGCAATATGGGGACATGACCGTGGTCTGTCCTCTTACTTCCCACACTGAGCCCTAAGGCTGTTTCTGTCAACCTCTGTCATAGCCAGAAAGCAATAAAAACATTGGCTCTCGATGTTGAGGGCCACCAGAAACTCTAAGGATTTGTGTATTTTAACAACAGATCTACATGAATTAGCTCCTGTTGGGCATGATGTCATACACATTTGGGGATAGCCTCTCTTTATAGTGATTCCAGGCCAGCATGAACTATGTTACAAGATCTAGACTCAGAAAGAAAGAACATCAACTCCCAAAGAAGGCTCCCTCTCTGTCTCTGTCTGTCTGTATGAGTGTGTGTATACAAACATATTTTTCCTTTCTCATATTTAGTGAAAAAATAAATTATATCGCAACTTCACTAGGTCATCTCTAGTTGCACTTGGTTTGGGATAATCAGTGTTGACAGCCTGGTATATGGTCTTCCGCATGACTGTTTTCTCATAGGGACATGCCACTGTTGAGCCTTTATTATATTCGAACATGAAACCTATGCATTAATTCTGTTTATTTATAGGGCAATCTTTCAAAAGTAAAACTGTCTAGGGCTGAGGAGATGACTTATTTGGTAAAGTGTTTCCTGCGCAAGTGTGGGGACCAGTGTTTGAATCCTAGAATCCATGTAAAGGCTGGACAGGTGCGGTTGGCTTGCTTTTTTTTTTTTTTTTTTTTTTTTTTTGGTTTTTCAAGACAGGGTTTCTCTGTGTAGTTTTGGTGCCTGTCCTGGATCTCACAGTGTAGACCAGACTGGCCTCGAACTCACAGAGATCTGCCTGGCTCTGCCTCCCAAGTGCTGGGATTAAAGGCGTGCACCACCACCACCGCCCGCCTGGCTTGTTTTTAATTCCAATACTCAGGAAGCAGAGATAGAGGATTCCCAGGGCAAGCTGGCTAGTTAGAGTAGCTAGAATTGATGAACTGTGGGTTCTGTAGGGGACCCTGGCTCAATAGTAAACAGTGGAAAGAAGTCAAGAAAGACACCAGTGTGAATTTCAAGTCTTCATATGCACGTGCACACATGTGCAGGTACACCTGTGCCCATACACATGCATCCACACCCATGTAAACACATGCACACAGACACAGTTAAGGTACATGCATCTCAGGTGCTGCCAGCTTTCCTTCCTGTTGTGTATAACAATTCACTTGTCAAACCAAAACATGTAATTCTATCTCCTGGTCTCTAGTACTAGCTGTTGTCAATTTTATTTTGGGTTCTCTTTTTGATTTTAGTGTTCATTTTCCCATTCCGTGAGGAATCAGATTCCTTTTGCATCTTGTTGGTAAACGTTGGCATGGCTTTCCTGCCCAGCCTCTGCTGACTTCTGTCCGTCCAGGCAGGAACTGTAGCAGCAGCTCCAGTGGGCGTGATGGATTTTAGTTCTAATGACTGTTGGGTGCTGTGTTGATTCAAACCCATCAAAAAGATGGACTCCAAGCCGATGTCATTTGAAAAGGTTACGAACGAGAAGAACGGCTGATGTGTATACAGGGTTGCCAGGGGGGTCTGATTTACCCAGCTCTTGGCAGTGGTCGCCCTGTGGGTTCATGACCTTTCTGTGTCCTGTGCTCTGCAGAGCATGTAGAGCCTGTGATAGCTGCATGCAGTGAGGAGGAACTCACATAGTGTCTTAATAGGAAGAGGCGTGTGTAGGGAGGAATTGTGTAGCATGATATGTTAGGGACTCAGGGGAGGCTTGCGGGAGGAACACGGGTGGCATGTGCGTTAGAGAGGCTCATGGGAGGAACTCGGGTGGCATGTGCGTTAGAGAGGCTCATGGGAGGAAGTCGGGTGGCATGTGTGTTAGAGAGAGGCTCATGGGAGGAAGTCGGGTGGCATGTGCATTAGAGAGGCTCATGGGAGGAACACGGGTGGCATGTGTGTTAGAGAGAGGCTCATGGGAGGAAGTCGGGTGGCATGTGCATTAGAGAGGCTCATGGGAGGAAGTCGGGTGGCATGTTTTTAGAGAGAGGCTCATGGGAGGAAGACGGGTGGCATGTGCGTTAGAGAGGCTCATGGGAGGAAGTCGGGTGGCATGTGCGTTAGAGAGGCTCATGGGAGGAACTCGGGTGGCATGTGCGTTAGAGAGAGGCTCACACGGAGACAGGACTTTGCAGCATCCAGCACACCGTGACCTTTCTCCTGCCCCCTGCTAACACAAGAAGAACATCAGAAGGTGTGCCTGTTTTTCTGAGGATTTTTTTTTCTAGTGTAAAACTCGATGCTGCTTTTCTGAACCGTTTGAACAACATGGGTTAGTTAAAAAAAATAAACAAACAATCCAGAAACTGAGACTGTGGTCATGGTGAAGAGCAGAGGCCAGAGGGAGAAATACAGAGCAGAGCTCTGAGGTTTTGAGGACTCACAGGAAGGCCTCAGAGGGCCGGTCACAGCCCCTAGTCCAGGGCCCCATGCACCTCACAGGCCACGGTGCCACCTCACAGGCTGCACTGCCACCTCACAGGCCACGGTGCCACCTCATAGGCCACACTGCCATCTCAGGCCACGGTGCCACCTCACAGGCTGCACTGCCACCTCACAGGCCACACTGCCACCTCACAGGCCGCACTGCCACCTCACAGGCCACACGGCCACCTCAGGCCACACTGCCACCTCACAGGCCACATGGCCACCTTGCGGGCCACACTGCCACCTCACAGGCCACGGTGCCACCTCACAGGCCACATGGCCACCTCACAGGCCACACTGCCACCTCACAGGCCACACTGCCACCTCACAGGCCGCACTGCCACCTCACAGGCCGCACGGCCACCTCACAGGCCGCACTGCCACCTCACAGGCCACACGGCCACCTCACAGGCCACGGTGTCACCACACAGGCCGCACTGCCACCTCACAGGCCACACGGCCACCTCACAGGCCACACGGCCACCTCGCAGGCCACGGTGCCACCTCACAGGCTACACTGCCACCTCACAGGCCACACGGCTACCTCACAGGCCGCACTGCCACCTCACAGGCCACGGTGCCACCTCACAGGCTACACTGCCACCTCACAGGCCACACTGCCACCTCACAGGCCACACTGCCATCTCACAGGCCACGGTGCCACCTCACAGGCCACGGTGCCACCTCACAGGCCACACTGCCACCTCACAGGCCACGGTGCCACCTCACAGGCCACAGTGCCACCTCACAGGCCATGGTGCCACCTCACAGGCCATGGTGCCACCTCACAGGCCACAGTGCCACCTCACAGGCCACAGTGCCACCTCACAGGCCACGGTGCCACTCATCAGGCCTTACTGCATTGCACCCACAGACCTCACTGCCATCCAAGACCTCATTGTCTCCCTACAGGCCTTACTATGACCTCACAGGCCTCACCATCATATCACAGCCACCCTGCAGCACTGAGTTTACACCACAGGGTCTCAGTGCCTCCTTGAAGTCTACGTGGCCACCTCAAGTACTCAGGTACTCCCCGTCACCTCATGCACTCAGGTACTCCCCGTCACCTCATGCACTCAGGTACTCCCCGTCACCTCATGCACTCAGGTACTCCCCATCACCTCATGCACTCAGGTACTCCCCGTCACCTCATGCACTCAGGTACTCCCCATCACCTCATGCACTCTCAGGTACTCCCCGTCACCTCATGTACTCTCAGGTACTCCCCGTCACCTCATGCACTCAGGTACTCCCCGTCACCTCATGCACTCAGGTACTCCCCGTCACCTCATGCACTCAGGTACTCCCCGTCACCTCATGTACTCAGGTACTCCCCGTCACCTCATGTACTCTCAGGTACTCCCCATCACCTCATGTACTCTCAGGTACTCCCTGTCACCTCATGTACTCTCAGGTACTCCCCGTCACCTCATGTACTCTCAGGTACTCCCCATCACCTCATGTACTCTCAGGTACTCCCTGTCACCTCACAGGCATTGTTGCTACCTCACAGCCCTTACTGCCAACATGCAAGCTGTCGTTGCCCTCTCAAAGACAACAATGACGACTTCTAGGCCTTGCCATCACCTCATAGGCGCCATCTGCCATCTCACAGGCTCACAAGGCCACCTTACGAGTACTCACTGTACCTCACGGACCGTAATACCACCTCACAGATTTCACCGCCATGTCAGAAGCATCACTTTGACTACTGCCCCTCACTGTCACCCCACAGGCCTTCAGCCCCACCTGACATTTTCATAACCTCCTCAGAGGCATTCTGGATACACAGGAGGCGTCACTGCCATTTTCACAACCCCTCCCTGTCACCTCACGTGTAACAATGTCACCTTACATGCTGAAGCATTTATCTAATTATTCCTTATCCATGAAAACTCGGAAGTCAGGTATCGGGGTAAGAAGCGGAATGATCAGAGACGTGGAGAAGCAACCAGTGACCTCCTCTCTCCTTCCTTGATCCACAAGGGCTGAGAATCTTTCTAAGCCCCACCCTCCTACTTTCTATGTCTCTCTATCTGTTCTCTGTCCTCCAAAACCTCTATGGCTAGTTTTGGTCAGCTAGTCACTAGCTCCGCCCTCTGATTCCAAGTAAACTTCATCGGCGGTCTTGGGAGTGCAGTGTGGTCAAACTGTCCCACAACAACTTACCCTGACCGTTACCCAACACACCCACTCCTATCACCTCAGAGACCCTTCCTGCCGACCCTCAGACCTCACTGCCACCCGAGTGGCCTCGCTGACACCCACTGGCCTCAGTGCCCGCCATCCGATGTCACTGCCACCTTAGAGTCCCCGCTGGCACCCCACGGTCCCCGCTGGCACCCCACGGTCCCCGCTGGCACCCCACGGTCCCCGCTGCACCCCCGTCCCCGCTGGCACCCCACGGTCCCCGCTGGCACCCCACGGTCCCCGCTGGCACCCCACGGTCCCCGCTGGCACCCCACGGTCCCCGCTGGCACCCCACGGTCCCCGCTGGCACCCCACGGTCCCCCCCCCCCCCCCCCCCCCCCCCCCCCCCCCCCCCCCCCCCCCCCCCCCACCCCACGGTCCCCCGCTGCCACCCCACGGTCCCCGCTGGCACCCCAAAGTCCTCGCTGGCACCCCAAAGTCCTCGCTGGCACCCCAAAGTCCTCGCTGGCACCCCACGGTCCCCGCTCCACCCCACGGTCCCCGCTGCCACCCCACGGTCCCCGCTGGCACCCCACGGTCCCCGCTGGCACCCCACCAGGCCCTCCCTTCTGTCTGACTGGCACCCATTGCCACCTCACAGACTTCACTTTCGCTTCACAGGCCTTACTACCCTCTCACAGGCTCTACGCGTTGACACTTCCCAGGCCCTCATCGTCACCTCGTAGACTTTACTGTTACCTCACAGTCCCTACCTGCCTCTCACAGGCCCTCACTGCAGGGTACAGACTTCTGCCACCAACATGTCTTCAACGCCACCTCTGAAGCATCCCCTCCATCCTGTAGGCCTCAGGGCCACCTCACAGGACTGCTATCCCCCAGTCCCTCCCAATCGCCTCACAGTCTTTCACTGACAGCTCACAGAAATCACTGTCACATCCCAGCCCCTAGTGCTCCACCCCAGGCCCTCACTGCCACCTCACTGGACCTCACTGCCACCTCACTGGGCCTCACTGCCACCTCACTGGCCCTCACAGAACCTCACTGCCACCTCACTGGACCTCACTGCCACCTCACTGGCCCTCACTGCCACCTCACTGCCACCTCACTGGCCCTCACTGCCACCTCACTGGGCCTCACTGCCACCTCACTGGACCTCACTGCCACCTCACTGCCACCTCACTGCCACCTCACTGGACCTCACAGAACCTCACTGCCACCTCACTGCCACCTCACTGGACCTCACAGAACCTCACTGCCACCTCACTGGCCCTCACTGGACCTCACAGAACCTCACTGCCACCTCACTGGCCCTCACTGCCACCTCACTGGCCCTCACTGCCACCTCACTGGCCCTCACTGCCACCTCACTGGCCCTCACTGTCACCTCACTGGCCCTCAATGCCACCTCACTGCCACCTCACTGCCACCTCACTGCCACCTCACTGCCACCTCACTGGCCCTCACTGTCACCTCACTGCCACCTCACTGCCACCTCACTGGCCCTCACTGCCACCTCACTGGCCCCTCACTGGCCCTCACTGTCACCTCACTGCCACCTCACTGGCCCTCACTGCCACCTCACTGGCCCCTCACCCCCCCCTCACTGGCCCTCACTGCCACCTCACTGCCACCTCACTGGCCCTCAATGCCACCTCACTGGCCCTCACTGCCACCTCACTGCCACCTCACTGGGCCTCACTGCCACCTCACTGGCCCTCACTGCCACCTCACTGGCCCTCACTGCCACCTCACTGCCACCTCACTGGCCCTCACTGCCACCTCACTGCCACCTCACTGCCCCCTCACTGGCCCTCACTGCCCCCTCACTGCCCACCTCACTGCCACCTCATTGGCCCTCACTGCCACCTCACTGCCACCTCACTGGCCCTCACTGGCCCTCACTGCCCCCTCACTGCCACCTCACTGCCACCTCACTGGCCACCTCACTGCCCCCCCCCCTCACTGGCCCTCACTGCCCCCTCACTGCCACCTCACAGGCTGCACTGCCACCTCACTGCCACCTCACTGGCCCTCACTGTCATCTCACTGCCATCTCACTGGCCCTCACTGGCCCTCACTGCCCCCTCACAGGCCCTCACTGGCCCTCACTGCCACCTCACAGGCCCTCACTGCCACCTCACTGGCCCTCACTGGCCCTCACTGCCACCTCACTGGCCCTCAATGCCACCTCACTGGCCCTCACTGCCACCTCACTGGCCCTCACTGCCACCTCACAGGCCCTTGCTGTCATCTTAAAGACGAAACGCCACACTTTCACCTCATGGCCACAGGGCCACTTCACATGTCTCACTGTTACCTCACCTGCCCTCACTGCCACATCAGAGACCCTTTCTGTCACCCCACAGCCCACAATACTATCTCACAGGCATCACGGTCATCTCGTAGACCCTTACTTAACAGGCCACACTGCCACCCAGTAGGGCACATCACCATCTCACAGGATTCAGTTTCCCTCACAGGCTTCACTGACACCTTACAGGCCATTAGCGCCACTTCAGAGGCATCACCGTCCCGTCACAGGCCCTCACTAATACCATATAGACCTTGATCACTACCTCATACGCCTCACTTCCAACTCAAGGCTCGCTCTGCCACCTCACGGCATGCCTCACTGTGACCCCTCGGACATCACTGCCACCCCACAGGCCAGGGTTCCCGTGCAGCTGACTTATGCACCTCGATGATGGCTTTGTGCTGTTCCAGGAACCTTCCCGTAGGGCGAGTCACATTTCGCCAGCCTGGTAACTGCATTTTCTGACTTCACTCATTACTGGACGAGAAGAGGTCAAACCGGTAAACTGGTCTTAAGGACTCACCGTTGTTGGGGGTTTTGTTCTCATCCACAGTCCTTAGAAAGTCAAGAGACGCAGTAGGACATTCACTCTCGCGAGTTATCAGGGCTGTGTGTAGGAGAAAAGTTTAAAGGAGCTTGTCTCTATTCTTTGTAGAGGAAGAGTAATTCATTGTAACACTCTGAAGAAGCAATTACTTTGTGGTCGCACAGTGAATGCTGTGGTGTCTTTCATGACTTCTGGTAATCAGTCTCACTGATTCATAGTTAGGCCATGATCACTGACAGGCCCCTGCCATGACAGTTATTTAACACTCCCTGTGAGTGAGGCCGAGCTTGGCACTTTGTATATGTCGTTTCATTGGATACGATGGTCCTTCAGGGTCAGCGTTGGCATGTTCCTTCTGTGCAGTGTTGAAGGGGCGGACCTCACCACAGAGCTACTCAGAGCAGCGAGCGCTCGGCACCTCTCACAGCTGCTGAAGGTCAGGGATGTGCTTGCAGCTTGGCCAGGTGCTCCTGGCTCATGCTCTCTCCTAAAATTATAGTTCAGATGCTGGCCAGAGATGCAGGCACTGGAAGGCTTAAGCATGGATGGAAGGTCCCCTTGGGTTCTTTCACATGGCTGCAGTTCCTCACTGTGTGGACCTCTTCACCGGACAGCTTGGGTTCTGTGAAGCTTATCCACTAGTTGGCTTTCCCCAGGGCAAGTGACTCAAGAGAGAGGAAAGGAGCATGCTCGTGTCTTCTGCAACCGGCCTTGGAAGTCTCTCCATCAAATCTGTCGTGTTCTATTTAGGCTAGTTAGTCCTATTCATTGTGAGAGAGGCCCATACAAGACCATGAATGGGGGGGTGGGCAGAGATCATTGACTATCTTTCAATTACTTATTAATTAATCTTATTAATACTTAGTTACTTCTTGCAATGCAAATGTTAGTTTATTTTTCAGGCTATAAAAATAGATGTCATAATTACAGCCTAGTCTTTGTAAGAATGGTTCTAACCATTTAAAAGTTACATAGAGTTAGCCAGGTGGTGGAGGCGCATGCCTTTAATCCAAGCACTCGGGAGGCAGAGGCAGGCGGGTCTCTGAGTTCAAGGCCAGCCTGTCTACAGAACGAGATCCAGAACATCTAGGGCTACACAGAAAAACCCTGTCTGGAAAAACAAACCAAACTAAAGTGTATTCAGAGAATGGAGAAAGCTATTCTCAGTGGTTCAATGTGTGTTGTTAGTTATTTGCAACTTTTGGGGTTGCTCATAAGGGGAAGGGCAGTGTTTAGACATTTTGATTGTTGCTGCAAAAGCTATAATTTAAAAAATTTAAAATAGAAGTAAGCTCACTTTAGAAATTATAAGTTTTGATCAATAAAGGCAGCTTAAATGTCAGTTTCACTCTATTTTAATAGTATATTAGAAATAGTGTGTATAGTTTTGGTCTAGAATAAATTATTAGTTTTAAAATTATGTGATATGAAACATTAATTCTGGATGTACTAAAGAAACAAAAGAGGTATAGTTAGCTTTAAAATGTTTTAAAATTGCCAAGATTTTACAGTTTAACCAAAAGCTTCCTCTTCAAAAGACATAAAGTGAATGAGTTTGTTCTTTTGAATTTAATTTGAAGATTTTTTTCTCTATTTTCTATTTAAAACAAGTGAGTCATGCAACAGAAACATGTTTCAGAACTTGCCCAAGGCCACATAAATAGTTTTATCTTCAAATAATAGATAATGCAGTTGATGGCACAAAATTCAAGAAAGGAGATTGCCTATTCATTTGGTGGGGGCCGGTCGTACACGGGGGACTTTGGGTCAAAGTTTATATGGAAGACTTCGTTAAGACTGTTGTCACGAGGAGGCTACAGGAACTTCGTTTCCAACTTTGCCCTGAGGTCCTTGTTGCTAGGTTAGGCTTGTTGCTGACATTTCACCTCCATAAGTTCTTGAATCAGTTGAGACCTATAATGGGGAAAAGTGTGAATGAAATAAAAAGACCCACGAATTCTCACTCTTGGAACACAGCTGATACTCATGTGATGTGTAAACCTAATTATCATTATCGATAAAAATTAGGAGTCAGATATTGGAGTAAAAACCGGAAAGATCAGAGAGGCAGGGGAGCAGCCACCAGTGACTTCCTACCTCTTCTGTTCCTCCAACCAAAAGGGGCTGAGATCCTGTCTTCATCCCTCATTATCAGTTCCTGTTTCCTCTCTGTATGGACCTCCAGACCTCTATGGTTAATTAGTGGCTAGCTCTGCCCTCTGACTCCAAGCAAGCTTTACTTGTCCGAACACAAACAAAATATCACACAACACTCATGACCACTTGGCAAGTATATTTGTTGACTTAGATTTAAGTCCTCAAATGTCTCCCATTTTGGGAGACAGGAAACAAGGAGGTGACAGAAGTTTTACCCATTTGCTCGTGTGCCTCAGTTTGAGCTTTGCCTTTGGGTTTTTTCATCTCTTGTGTGTGTGGGGGTGGGGGTGGTCCATGTGCATGTGGAAGCTAGAGGATGACCTCAGGTGTCATTCCTCTTTGGAGATGGTCTCTCACTGGCCTGGACCTTGCCAAGTAGTCCAGGCCAGCTGGCCAGTGAGCCCCACGGATCCCCCACCTCTTCCTGGTGCACAAGTGCAGGTATCCTGTGCCTGGCTTTTGGGGATTCTGGGGACCAAACCCAGGTCTTCTCGCAGGCCTGGATGTCTACATTTATGATTCCCAACTTCTCATTAAACCTTTTACGTCTACTACCTCATTAACTAAATCTAAATCTGAGAACATTTTCCATCTCTCTAGTTGGTTAACTCATTCTATAAGGAAATTTGTCAATATAAGAAAACTTAATATGGAAGAGGACTACAGAATGTGTATGCAGTTCACGTATGTCCGAGTAGTTACTTAAACCTGAACTGAACTGATTTTAAAAGGCTATCCTGAGGGGCTGGAGAGATGGCTCCATTAAGAGCACTGGCTGCTCCTCCAGAGATAACCTGGTTTGATTCCCAGCATCCACATGGCAGCTCACATCTGTCTGTAACTCCAGTTCCAGAGGATCTGAAGTCCCCTTTTGGCCTCTGTGGGCACATACATGCAGGCAAAACACCCATACACATAAAATTAAAGACATTTTATAAACTATCTTAGCATTTAAAACTACATTACTAATATCAGCTGCAAATAAACACTACGAGATTAACCTAGCAACCAACGGCTCCAGATCCTGCCGTGGAGCGGTGTTGTAGGTATCCCAGAGGTAGTAACCAACAGGCCAGTGTGGGAGGAGCTTTGCTAGTTCTGAAGCACATGTTTGATATTGCTCTAAGAACGTCACTAGTGGAGCATCCACGTGAGGCATGCAAAGTGAGCATTAGCACTGTTAAGGGCAACAATCCAAACTGGCAGCAGCTTGGGAAAGGTGTTTCTAGAAATGAAAACAAATAATTTGTTTTAGCTTCAGCACAGACTGCCTTCTAGTGGTTTTATAATGAAGTGCACTCATCACATGAACTTCTTTTGCTGGAACTAATGGGCGATTGGATGGACTTTCACCCTCTAACTACTAGCCCAGTTCTGAAGAATGGAAGCTGGCATTTACAGTCTTCCACATGATGGTGTTAGGAGTGGACGGAGCAGCCAAGGCTCTGGTTGAAGTAGTGTTTCCATTAATCCTCACAGTTCCGCTGGGTACAAGGAGAACTGTTGACATGGATAAGAGGGTTGCTTAGCCATGGACTGGTTGGCAATTTAACATGTTGACCTGGAACTCACTAGAAGTCAACGTCTCAAAAGAACCCAGGACACTCAGCCCTGTGACATCATTTCCATTCCGTATTAAAGTGGCCTTGTCAGATGCAGCCTGATAAGGACTGGTCTTTCTGTCTAAGTAAATATTGCCAAGCAGCTATTCATGTCTGATCTACTTAAGTTTTAAAAAACTACAGACTGGTCATTGGGAGCTCAGAATAGTTTTTCCCTGCAACATCAGGACACATCTGACCTCTTTGAGAGAAAGGGGATAGGGAGGAGGAGGAGGAGAAGAGGAAGAGGCAGGTGTATGAGTTAGAGGCCAGCCTGGTCTAGATAGTGAGAGAGCCTGTCTCAGGAAACAAAACTGTGTAGAGCAGAGCAGAATCTAAGCCACTGAAACCAAAGCAATGAGAAAAAGCCAACAAGTAAAACCTGCTTTTGTCGTCTGGACTCTGGGAAGTGCCCCGATTTTTCTGCATACTTTAACCTTCATAAGCACCATGCGGACTAATGGGAAGTGTGGCTTGCGAAAGTGAATAGCTCTTAGAGTCGATCTTATTTGCTTTATCCATATTACTTGGTGACCTTGATTGTTCTGTGAAAGCCAGTCTTTCATGAACCCTTAAGATAGGAAATCACTCTCTCACAGGATAGAAAACATTTTTTGTTTTGTAATGGGAAAATAACAGGTCATATTTTCTCATTTATGTTTTCAACCAGCTAATAGTGTTGCATGCTGGCTTTTGAACTTGTAGGAAAATTACACAATAAATAACCGTGATATTCAAATCAACTAGTGTGAGAAGGGCAATGTGGGAGCTGGAAGCCAATTTATTCATGAAATTCTAAAATGGTAGGGAAGTTCTCCTGCATCTCTCTGGCCACCGTCATTAGGAATCTTGGAGTCTTAGAAAATGATACGGAGAAAGGGAACCTTTTGTTCAGTTTTCAGCAAGGAAGATCCCAGCACAGAAAGCCGGAGTTGCTGTAAATGGCCCCTGGGAAATGCACGTACACAATGGTGCTCAGCATGGGGAGATGAGCAGAGCAGAAATGGCTCTCCCTAGCTGTTTGTTCTCAATGCTTTCTTCCTGTCTCTTAGCCCACATGTAGCATCCTCTGTTACGGCCTGAAGGGAGGGTAGAAGAGGAAAAGAGAAAGAAAAGTGTTAGGTGTTGCTTTAGAAAGTAATTTGTCACTCTTGTATGTATGCATGCTGGCTTTATTTTGAACCTGTAGGGAAATGCATGACCAGTAGCTCTGTGAGTGAGTGTGTGTATGTGAGTGTGTGTGTGTGGGCACATGACTTGGGTGAGGGCCCTGGTGCCACAGTGAGTCTCTGGAGGTCAGAGGACAACTTTATGGCATCAGTTTTGTCCTCCCACCTTTATGTGGGTTCTGGGGATTGAACTTTCCAGCAAGCTCTGTTGCTGCTGGGTTGTTCCACAGTCGTGGCTTGCATTTTAAATAGTGTTGTTTCTGTCCACTGGACTGCCCTTCATTACAGGCAAGTACTTCCCAAGCGCCTTAGTTCTATGTTAGTTTATATGTTAGCAGTGTGCTGATCCACTCCGTCGCTTACTTTATACCGCTCTCTCCTTCCAGAACATTTTTGACTCCTGGTATTCTGAGCATTTATTCTGTGTTCATATTTTGAGTATCCTCATGGGGCTGTGTGCTGTACATCGTCCTTTCAGTGATCCTTGTGTACTAGGCCTGACCTTGCTCTCAACTTCAGATGGGTCACTTCCTTCCAGAGCCTTCCATGCCTTGACCATCTGGCCCTGTCCTGGATCTGGCCGCCTTAGCTCTCGCCCCATCTGCGGCTCTGGTTCTCCCAGCTCCTCGTTCCAGGACCATCCTTCTCTGTTGGTCTTCTCCTTCCTTCGGGGACAGGAGACAGTGGTGAAGGACTTGGAGAAGGTGTGCTGGGGAAAACAGCCTTTCCAGTTGTGGAAGAATGGCTTAAAAAACCGGGCAGTGGTGGCGCACACCTTTAATCCCAGCACTCGGGAGGCAGAGCCAGGTGGATCTCTGTGAGTTCGAGGCCAGCCTGGTCTACAGAGTAAGATCCAGGACAGCCACCAAAACTACACAGAGAAATCCTGTCTCAAACAAAAACAAAAACAAAAACAAACAAAAAAAAACATAAAAAAAAGAAGAATGGCTTCAAATCTGTTAGAATCACAACACATTTCTTAGTTCTTCAACCTCCGGTCTCTGCTCTTCTCCCCGCCTCCCCTCCAAACTCAGCCATGAAAAAGTAACAGAATTTGAACTTTGAACTGTGTCGTTGTCAGATGAGGCCCAGATCGCGAGGAGCGAAGCAGCTATTTCCAAACCTCGCTCCCCAGCTCTCCAGCTGTGCTGGTCCCGGTGGACTGAAGCGGAATGTGTTCACTTTCTTTTCTTAGTCTTGTAGTTATCTTACCCTCGAGGCTCTTGGAAAGATTTCCAACATGATTTTTCCTTTCCAACTACATAATTATAGTTACTGGAAGAGAGGGGGTAGAGAGTGGAGTGTATGAGCCTCACATGTACACTAATTACAGTACAGCACCATGTGTCATGGTTGAACGTGTCTCTTCAGCCTACTTGGACGGTGTGTTGACAATGGGGCGTAGTAAACATTCAGCTTGTTGACTGGAGTCTGTTGTCATCAGTAAATGTACCTACAGAAACCAAGTACACAGAGAAAAGCATCTGGTGAGTCTGATAAAATCATAGGAAACTTCGAGTTTTCATTTAATTATTCAGATCTTTACGAAGCAACTCCTCATTGTAAAAATGTGCTTGGTTCAAGCTGCGTGTGGTGCTTTAATCCCAGCACTAGGGAGGTAGGTAGATGCAGATGGATCTCTGTGAGTTCGAGGCCAGCCTGGTCTGCAGAGTGAGTTCCAGGACAGCCAGGGCTACATTGGGAATCAATCTCTCTCTCTCTCTCTCTCTCTCTCTCTCTTCTCTCTCTCTCTCTCTCTCTCTCTCTCTCTCTTTCTCTCTTCTCTCTCTCTCTCTCTCTCTCTCTCACACACACACACACACACACATACACACACACACAGAACAAAAGTGCTTGTGCTAATGAAGGTGAACAGAATGATAAGTTATGGCTCTTGATGTTTATTTATTTATCTAGCGAGTGTGAGTGAGTGGATGTATGTATGTGGGTGTGGTATAGATGCATGTATGTGTGCACCTTGCATGTGGAGGCCATCAGAACCTGCTGGGTGTCTTCTTTTATCACTCTCTGTTGTATTCCCTTAAGGCAGGGGCTCTCCCTGAATCTGAAACTTGTGCCATCCCCCACCCCTCTGTTCTGGGGTTTGAAGGACATGCAGGTCCATGCCCTCACTTCTTATATGGGTGCTGGGATCCCAACTCTGGTTTCCAGGCTTGGCTTATATTAGTGAGTGACAATGCCTGGTTCACTGAAGGAACACTTTGGTATCTGAAAAGTCCTCTTACTGAGGAGGCCTGTGCAATAGATACCTAGGACCATGAGGTAGCTCACCTCTCCACAGTCGGCTTGGCTCTTTTGCATGCCTGATGGTGGAGAGTGCCAGAGTACTCGGTTCGTTTTCACAAGATGCATTGCTTTAATATATTTTCTGTTGCTATCGGAAGGTTGCTTTGGTTCACAGTTGTAGTGGTTGGAAGTCTCAGAATTTCTGATGAGGGTTTCCTGAGGCTTCAGCTCAGGGTGAAGAGCGGAAGGGAAGCATGGGTGTGTGAGATAGAGGAGGCACCAGGCTCAAGTCATGACAACACACTCTGCCATACCAATCTAGTCCTGCGAGAACGGGCATTCACTCAATGGGAGAAAAGCATGTCTACCTCCTAAGGGGACGCTCAGCTCTTAAAGGTTTCTGGTTCCTCTCAAGGCTGTTATGTTGCTAAGTAACCGTCAACACAGTTTTTATTTAATTGACAGCAACTAATGAAAGGGAAATGGAGAATGAAGTTATTAATTGTTGTTGCTGTCACCGACGAGGCAGGGCATTCTGGGGTTCTTATCATAGTGTTTCAAGGAATAACACACTTTCCAGGGAGGCCGCAGCCAGTATGAGAGACCAGAGAGAGTAAGGTATTTGTGAACCATGAACGTTTTATAGTTTAGACTAGTTTTGACTCTTGACTTTCCTCTTACCTTGCGCATTTGTGTATTGAGAGACCCAAGGGACCACTCGAGGGCCTCTGACTGAGAAAGTTGAGACTGTGGCCATTTCCATCTTGATGGTATAAAGTTTGCCTCCCTGTTGGCACACACCATTGCCGCTAGACCCTCCGGGTTTGTGGCACTCTTACCTAACGCTCTTTGTGTGGCCTCATGGGAGATGGCCAGACAAGGCTATTACTGGAGTCCCTTTTTATAGTCTTAGGAATTACAATAATGAATCCAGTTAATACTTTACCTGAATTATTCATTGGGAATGAGTACTCCAAGGAGAAGCTAACCAAGGTTAAATTGGAAAGATATATTTCATAAGATGCTTTTCATTCAAAGTGATGGCTTAAAATTCACCATGAATTTTAATATACTCACTGTGAAGCTCTCTCCTGCTAATTCAATTCCTACTTAATTTGAACTCCCTGAATCTTTCTTAAATGAAAGAGTGTCTGAATCAAATTAATTGTAGCTGAAATAACATAATTTTCTCATGATAATAGCTATCAGCTTAGGCAGTGTAGGGCAGATATTAGACAGTTTAATCACAAGTTATAGGAAATTAACACTTCATTAGTGAGGAAAGCGTCCAAACTTCAAGTGAGGGGAGTAGAGTGAATTGCATTGGAAACCACCAGGCGTAACTGTCCAAGCTAGTTCTCCTTCGCATCCTTGTCGGTGGTCAGACTTCTGTCAATACCAACAGCAAAAGACTCACTTTTCATCTAACCAGTGTTGGCCTTCTGTGCTGTGGAACAATCAATCCTTCTCTATACTATGAATACGTATTACTCTCATTGGTTAGTAAAAAGCTGACAAGCTGGTAGCTGGGCAGGAAGTTAGGTGGAAAAGCCAAGCTGAGAATGATGGGAAGAAGGATGGCAGAGCCAGCCAGTCACCAACCAAGAAGGACATGTGGAAAATGAGGTAACAAGCCATGAGCCATATGGCAAAGCATAAAGAGAAATATGGGTTAATTTAAATGTTAAGAGTTAGCCGGTAACAAGCCTGAGCTATTGACTAAGCATTTATAAGTAATATTAAGCCTCTAAGTGATTATTTGGGACCAGGCATTCAGGACAGGAAATGTCCATTTATACTTCTGAGCAGCTGGGAGATGATCTGAGTAGATTAGAGAGGGGAAGTTTTTTGTTTTTTAACACCAGAATAAGAAAGAATCTTTAAGCATTTCTCTGGAGATGTGAACTTTCGTGAACTTTGAAAAGCTCAGCTATTGCGCCATTTCCTCTCCACTGCCTGAAGGTTCACCCAGCTCAACAGTGTCTTCCAAAATTTCTTTAGGGGTCATTCACTTCTCTACACCAAGGAAGTTCTTTCCTCCAGTCTTATCTTTCCATCACTGTCCCTTTTTGTTCAGTTTCCCTTTCTGATGAAAAGGAATTACATTTGAGAGTTTGGGTTGAGCAGTACCTGGAAGGGTTAAAGAAAAATACACATTTGAATCTTAATTTCGCTCTGGTTTCAATGTGTCCCCTTTAAAATGTTGGCATTTAATGCATAGCAATTGATAGGATGGTATTAAAAGAAGATTAGGCCACGAGGGCTGTTCTCCCTGCCCCTGACTGGGATCATGGCTCTTATAAAAGAGGCTCACACAGTGATTGACTCACTTGCCCTCCTGCTTCCCCGCCACACCCTCCTCCTCTAGAGGATACAGCAACAGGGAGCCATCCTGGAAACAGAGAGCAGCCCTGGCTAGACAATTGAGCTGATTCGTGCCTTGATCCTGGATTTCCATACTCCAAAATAAGAAACACATTTTTGCTTTATTTATTATTATTATTATTATTATTATTATTATTATTATTATTATTAGTGTGTGTGTGTACACATGCCATTGTGGATATGTGGAACTCGGAGGATAACTTTGAGAAGTCAGTTCTCTCCTTCCATCATGGGATCCCTGGGTCAAACTCAGATAATCAGGCTTCAATAGCAAGTTCTTTTACCCACTTCCATTTCAACCACATTTCAGCTTTTTGGGTTACTTATTAGTCTGTGGTATTGTCATCATCATATGGCTACTGCCCTCCTTAGAGCCTAGGGGACCTCTCCTTTGGTGCACCAGTATACTTAACTTTCATCACGAAGAGAGACTTTCAGGACCACTCAGAGAGAGGCACAGTCAGTGAGCCGATTGGTTAAACAGAAAGATGCTCAAGATGCACGTGCACAGAGCAAAGGGTGAGCATTAGAAAAGCAGTGCACTCAAGTGGCTCAGAAGTAGCTGCGTGTGGTTTGGAGACTTTAAGATGGCCTTGGGAGATACTAGAGAGAGGATGTGCCATTGTACTCATCCACAGAGTTCTGTCCTGACGTGGAGACCTCGTTTTAGGTTCTTTGTGCAAGCTTGCAGGGGAAGAAGGAGTACCATTCAAGACAGAAGCATCGAACAACCGTGTCCTTCCTCCTGAAGAGGTTGGAATTGAGACCGAGTTCATCAGCCTTTTTAACAATCTCCCTTGCCATGGTTCTCAGAAAAGGCAGTACGGTTCATCTGTAGGTGTTCTGGCTGGTCACGTTGACATTCCTGGGTATGAGGCAGTGGGAGATTGAAATCAGAACCAGGAGAGTGGCGGTGGCCGTGTGAGTGGGTGTTCCTTTCTCGTGTCCTCTTTCTTTCCCAACTGGCTGTCGTGCCTCAGTGTTCTGCTACAGCAGTAGAAAGGACCAAGACAGATTTTAGGATGACTTTATTTCACTAGGATGCTGCAAACCTGGGTAATAAGCACGGGGACAGCCAGGGATCATATCTTATGCAGCACTGGAAAGTTTGGGGTTATTTCTTTCTTTCATCAGTGGCAATAGGGATTGGTGGAGTGTTTTTGGTATAATCAGTCATTACCTTTGCACCTCTACACTTTGAAATGGACTGAACTCAGTCTCATCCTTTTTTTAATCCTCTGGCAGTATGTATTTGCTAATTTATTCATGTATTTGTAAATAAATAACCAACCTGAAGGGGAAAAAAACATGTTATGAAGAACGCACATAGAATCATACCTAGAGAAAATGGAACTGTGCCCTTAGGGATGTTTTGGCTTCCTAGTAATAAGGTTAAAAAAATGAATAGTGTTTTTTTTCTATTTTTATTAAAATTCTTGATTGTTTATCTTATGAGGAAATATACAAGAGGACTTCCTGCCACTCATGGGAAGATGATAGATAAAGGTGTTTTAAATGTTTTTTTTAAACAAATAACCAGATATTCTTATAATTGTTTTATTATATGTAATATATCCTTGGGCAGATGACATTTTTAGTCTCCCTGCTCCAGGAGCTGCTGAGATGGCTTGGTGATTAAGAGTGTTTGTTGGGCTGGAGAGATGGCTCAGAGGTTAAGAACACTGGCTGTTCTTCCAGAGGTCCTGAGTTCAATTCCCAGCAACCACATGGTGGCTCACAACCATCTGTACTGAGATCTGGTGCCCTTTTCTGGTGTGCAGGCAGAACAATGTATACATAAATGAATAAAAAAAATAAGAGTGTTTATTACTTTTCTAGAGGACCTGAGTTTGGTTCCCAGCATCCACAGCAGGTGACTTAACAACTGTCTGAACTCCAGATCCAGGGGATCCAATGCCTCCTTCTGGCCTCCATTGATACAGCATGCATATGGTGCGCAGACAAAAATTAAATGCAGGGAAACATTCATAAACATAAAATAAAATAATATACATTTATTATTTATATATGTCTTGGAGTTTCTATTGCTGTGAAGAGACACCATGACCACAGCAACTCTTATAAAGGAGAACATTTAATTGAGGTTGGATTACACTTTCAGAGGTTTAGCCCATTATCATTATGATGGGGAACATGGCAGAGTGCAGGCAGACATGGTGCTGGAAAAGAGCTGAGAGTTCTACATCATGATCCACAGGCAACAGGAAGTGAACTGTAACACAGGGCGTAGCTTAAGCATAGGAGATCTCAAAGCCCAACCCCACAACGACACACTTCGTCCAACAAGACCACACCTCCGAGTAGTGCCACTCCCTTTGGGGGCCATTTTCTTCCAAACCATCACAATATACTTATTTTTTAGTACTTATATATATATTTTACATATTATTATTTATATACTTATTATATAATTTATATTTTACTTTACTATTTTAATATATACAAATATATTAATAAAATAAATATAAATATAAATACAATCTTTTTTAAAAAGACTGTTTGAGGGAACCATCAGGGAGGACCACTAGACCCAACAGGTAAGAAAGTTAGCACTCCCAGAACCGGATACGGTAGAATAATCTGAAAGAAACTACAAGCACACAGAGATGATTGGACTATAGAAGGAAGGAGGCCATAGTAAACTAACTCTGTGGGAATTAGGAATAGGCTGCTTCAGGGGTGGTGACACACACTTTTAATCCCAGCACTCGGAGGCAGCGGCAGAAGGATCTCTGGGAGTCGAGGCCAGCCTGATCTGCAGAGTGAGTCCCAGGACAGCCAGGGCTACACAGAGAAACCCTGCCTTGAAAAACCAAAAAAATAGTCTGCTTGACATTGCTCAAATACACTTTAGTAAGTTGGGTTTGATTGCCTCTGATGAATTGAGGTTTAATAAAACGGAAGGGGATCTGAGAAGTATCACCCAGTTTGTGGAAGAGAGTAGTTGTTGAAAACATCGATGAGATAAGCAGTGGGTGAGAGCTAACGCACATCTAACATGGCTCGGAAGAAGAGAATAAAAAGGATAGCAGTGAAAAGTGAAAAGGGTTGAAGCCAGGCCTGAAGTAGGCTTTTAATCCCGGTGGCTTGGTAGGCTGGAGCAGGCGAATCAAAAACTCAAGGTCTAGCTGAGCTCCAGAGGCAGGCTCAAGGCTAGCCTGGGCAACTTAGTGAGACTCTGTTTCAGAAACAAAAATGGCTGTGGCTACAGCTCAGTCACAAGCATGATTGACTTGAGTTCTGATCCCCAGCACCCATGTACAAAGCTTGGCGTGGCAGTGCACTCCCACAATCACAGTGTTCAGGAGGAAGAGATGGGGGAGGGCGGACTCCTGGAGCTCAATGGTCAGTCAGTCTGTGTGAATCAGTGAGTGATCAAGGAAGACATCTAACATCAACAGACAGACACCAGACACAGACACACAGACATACAGCCTTAGTTAGGGTTTCTGTTGCTGTGAAGAGACACTGTGACCATGGCAACTCTTATAAAGGAAAACATGTAATTGGGGCTGGCTTACGGTTTCAGAGGATTAGTCCATTGTTATCACAGCGGGAAGCATGGCTGGCAGAGTGCAGGCAGACATGGTGCTGGGAGAGAGCTGAGAGTTCTACATCTTGATGTGCGGGCAACAGAAGGAGACTGAGCCACACTGGGCATAGCTACACTGGGCGAGCCTAGGAGACCTCAAAGCTTCCTCCAACAAGACCACACCTACTCCAACAAGGCCACACCTCCTAATAATTCCACTCCCTATGGCCAAGCATTCAAACACCTCTTCAAATTAACACACACAGAGAGGGAGAGAGAGAGATGGACAGAGACAGAGACAGAGAGACAGAGAGAAACACTGGAGATATAGTTTGGTAGGGTACTTGCCTGACATTTAAATTGATCCAAATTCAACCCTCAGTACTGTAAAAAGTTAATACCATAATAACAAATAAATAATGCTAAAAACTTTTCTTAAGCCTACAGAGAAACCATTTTTTATAGTGTTTGTAGAAGGCCATTGGCTATATATATATATATAGTATTATAGAGAGAAATTTTGCTTATAGGAATTTCTCATCAATAAATATGCAGTTTGATTATTTATTCAGCTTTGTATAATATTGGAATATTAGAAACAGCTTAAACAAGCCCACTAATACACAGTAGATAAATTAATTGGGATATAGCCAGAAACGCACTGTTGCTTTATCTGGCTGTTAAAACAATGATATAGATCTGCTTTATTTATTGTTACAGAAACAGTTTATATGATGACAAGATCTTGTACAGCGTGCATAGTTTGGTCCCACTGGCATAGACAAAAGTCCGTGTCTGCGAAAAGCATTTTTAAAGTTTACACTGGGTGGTTAATTCTTATTCTTTCCTCTGTAGCTTAAAGTGTGTGTGTGAGTGTGTGTGTGTGTGTGTGTGTGTGTGTGTGTGTGTGTGTGTGTGTACATTCCACCTATGTGCAAGTACTCATATAAGCAGGCCAGGAAGGGCATTGGGTCGCCTAGGGCTGGAGTTGTAGGCAGTGGGAGCCCCTGCCATGGGTTCTGGGAACCCGTTTCTGGAGGAGCAGCAAGCATTGTTAGCAGCTGAGCCATCTTTTCAGTGCTTGTCCGTTGTATTCTTATACATTGTCTACATTTTAAAAATTGGTTGTAGATCAGCTTAGTAATCATTTAAAAAGGTGTTTCCCTGGGAAACAAGGGAAACAGCCCTGAAGTTCCAGACTAGAAGTAACTAGACTAGGCAGGCTTGCTGACTCTCAGGCTGCAGTGACCAGAGTCGATCTGGGAATGAAGCGCCTAGGATTGCTCTCCATCTTACCCTGTGGTACATTCTCCTGCACAGTATACCTTTTAGTGAGTAACCGACCCCACCCCCAACTTCCTCTCTTCTTTCCTAAACAAAGTGGATAGTTCCAATATACTTAAGGGCACTCCATGGAATGGGGGTAATAGAAAGTAACTCTATTAAAAGCTAATTAAAATCTCTCGTATTTTCTGCTTGGCTAGTGGGTCATCTGGGAGAGATACAAAGTATCAGAGAAGGTTGGTTAAAAACAATTTAAAGCTTGGTCAAAGGTTGTGTTTCTCCTAGTGTTGCTGCTCCCAGAGGAAGAGCTTCCTCTGTGGCTGGAGCTCAGCCTCCCCAGCAGAGGAGACGAGCTCCGCCCTGATTCTTGATGGAGAAGCAGTCCCTCCAGGATCTGTGGACACTTGTTCTTGGAGTTTCCCGAGATTTCTGTGTTTGCCCTGAATGCTGTGGGACAGGACACTGTTTCTCTTTCTGTTTAAGGAATTCTGAGTGTAGTGCTCCTGCGGTGCTGGGCTTGGAGAAGCTAGGAGGAAATGGTTGTGGTTACTCACTCTGAACTCCCTGCCGGGCACATGAAATTAAAGATTCCCAGGCTCTCCAAGGTTCTGATGTAGTAGGGTCAGATGTGGGGGACTCTGCATTTTAAAAGTTTCCAGGTGATCCCAATGATCAGAGAGGTTTGAGAACTCTGGACTTGGGGCTGGAGAGATGGCTCAGCAGTTAAGAGCGCTTTCTGCTCTTGACTGCTTCCCTCTGGGGTGCTCATTGTCAGGGCTTCATCACCCAGGGAAGCTGGTACTGGACTCAGTGAGCCACAGTCCTCCATAGGCTCCCTGAGCCTGCCATGGGACCACAGCAGGAATGTGATGGCCACCGCTGTGGACCTAGTGGAAATGTTTCTCAGGTTGCAAAGAGCTGTCCAGCCCAGGGGCATGGGTGAAGGCTCTGCTGAGCCGGGTTGCCGTGATCCTTTGGGATTTGACCACAGATCTTACTCAGACAACTTTAGAATGTCCCCAAGGACTGAGGTGCCCAGCAGCCCTGGGGTGCTACAGAAGGGAACTTAGACACAGATGTGACAGGGTTAAAATAATGGGCTGAAAATCCAAAATACGTTTTTGAAAATATACAGGCTACGGGACCAGTACAAAATGGCTCTTTTGGTATCGGTGCTTGCTGCAGAAGCTTGGTGTCTTAGTTATGGTTGCTGTTTCTGTGAAGAGACGCGCTGACCACAGCGACTCTTACGAAAGCATTTCATTGTGGTGACTGCTTACAGTTTCAGAGGCCCAGTCATCATCATCAGTGGTGGGAGCATGGTGGTGTGCAGGCAGATGTGGCGCTGGACAAGGAGCTGAGAGAGTCCTACATCGTGCAGGCCACAAGAAGTTGCCTGAGACACTAGGCTGTATCCTGAGCATAGGAAATCTCAAAGTGTGCCCCCACAGTGACACACTTCCTCTAACAAGGCCGTACCCACTCCAACAAAGCCATACCACCTAATAGTGCCACTCCCTGTGAGATCATGGGGGCCAGGTACATTCAAACCACCACACTTGGAGATCTTAGTGCGAAAGGTCTTAGTGTGAAAGAAAGAGACCCAGTGGTGAAAATCAAGGAGACTGTGATGTGTACATCTCTTCATGGATGACATCTTCTGGTGGGCTATTTCATTAATAGACCATGACAAGACTTTTAAGTCCTGCCTGTAAAACTATGTAAGGGAGGATGCTTTGGTCAGGCTCTAATCTGTGTGTCAGTGAAGAAAGGCCTAGAAAGACCTTCCAAATCAGCAGGCTTCCCATACATCATTATTGTTCATCTTATCACCTTGGTGACAGGTGAAATCAGTATAAGCAATTCTTATCCTGAATAAATGGGAGTGTGTGTGTGTGTGTGTGTGTATAAACACTGTTGATGTTTTCTTACTGAGTCACCATGCTAATACAGAATTCTGTAGAGAATTCCTGGAAGCAGCTGGCCTTTGTACCTAGATACATCAATTGGTTTTTCTACATTGTTTACCAGATAATAGGCATCATAGAACATTGTGTTTGAGAACTTGGCAGTAAGTTCTGTCCACATTCAGGGACCAAGGCAGGTCCTTGGGGTGACCCTTTCTGGAGCTCTGGATCTGCTGTGCCCTGCTTAGCATCATGTCCTTTCCACAGCACATAGCTCTGCTGTCAAAATGGCTCGTTAGCAGGCATCCTCTGGGCAGGTGCACAAGAGCAAGCAGTGTCCTTAGGGAGATGGTCAAGTTACAGAATGGATCTTCTTTCTCACCAGACAAATGAAGAATGTGCTGTGTGGTACCCCTAAAGATGGGCCCTGGGCAGCTTGGCAGGCTGTGGGTTCCAGGTCTAGGAGTCTGAGAGCTGAGCTTGGAGCTCACTGTGCAGTTGAGGGGCCTCAGTCGAAAACAGGCTTTGATTCAGTATGTCTTTCTAACTCAGAGTTCAGTTTGGAAACTCTGATGACAATATCCATACCCCTAAAAGATGGTTTCACTACAAGGACTTTTGATTGCTTTCTGTCCATGTATTTTTTATAAATTAATTTAACAAATATTTGTAAGATGCTTACTCTCCCTAATATTGAGCTGTGTGTGGACTTGTAACTGAACAAGAGTGACATGTTTTTTTTGTTTTTCACTGATGACAAAGAGAGAGGCAAATGGCTAGTAATTAAGGACCTACTATCAAGGAACAGTAGAGGGTATTATAATGAAGCACATGAAGGGAGGAACGTAAGTGTTTAAAATAGAGAGATAATCAGAGAAGGCCTTTTGGAGGAGACAGTATTTAAACTAAAACCTGGACTTAAGAGAACCAAACATATATGAAGAACATGTCAGGCAATCTAGAAATGCTATGCAAAGATACCCCAGGGTTAGGATTAACTTTGATGTAGTTCAAGAGCAACCAGAGAGCTGGTGTCCTGCAAACCAGAGGAGGAAAGGTATGAGGTTAGATAGACAGACACCAGATTATATACACAGGCCCTAGAGGCTGACACATTGAGAAAGGGTTACATTATCAGGCTTAATTGGAGTTAGGAGTCTGGAGTTGAGAGGGAAAGGCTTCTTTGGAACATGAATCTCGGAGTCATCAGCATTGTGATGGAAAGCCACAGGAACAAGTAGTCTAAGCAGGAAGAGGTTGTAGAGACACCAGAGTCCTTGAGAAAGACCAATCAGAGGCTGATGGAAGGGGGAGGTGTTGTGGGATGTTTGTAAACTGTGTGAAGATGTATGGCTGTGATTGGTGTAATAAAAAACTGAACAGCCATTGGCTAGGCAGGAGGTATAGGCAGGACTTCCTGGGAGAAGAAGGAAGAGAAAGAGGAATCTAGGTGTGTAGGAGATGCCAGGAGACATGGAGAGGAAACAGGAGGTGCAAGATGGGAGAGAGGTAACACCACGTGATAGAACATAGATTAATATAAATGGGTTGATTTAAGTTATAAGAGCTAATAAGACAAGCCTAAGCTTTAGGCTGATCCTTCATAATTGACCCTCTGAATGTGGGTGACAGTTATATGGCTTGTTCTGTTTGTGGGGCCCCTGGCAGTGGGACCAGGACTTACCCCAGGTATATGAACTGGCTTTCTGGAACCCATTCCCTGTGGAGGGACGCCTTGCTCAGTCTTGATGCAGGGGGAGGGGCTAGGCCCTGCCTCAATTTGATATGCCAGACTTTGTTGACTACCCAAGGGGGGCCTTACCCCTCTAAGGAGTGGGGAGAGGTGGGGAGGCGGGAAAAGGGGAGGGAGGGGGAACTGGGGTTCATGTGTAAAATGAAAAAATTAAAAAAGAAGTCTCTGAGTCATTATTTGGGAACTGGCTGGCAGGACAGAAATAAATTCGTTCCAGGGAAGGTGGGAGAAAAAAAAACAGAGAAAGTAGGCCTGTGGAAGCCAGAGAGGCAAACTGTCTGAGAGAAATGGTGATGAGGTTGTTATTGCTGCAAAATCTAGAATTTCGCTCTTCAGTGTGTAGGTCACTAGTTACATGTGCTGGGTAGTTTTTTTGTTTGTTTTGTTTTGTTTTGTTTGTTTTGACCCCACAAACAAGGGTCATCTGGGAAAAGGGAACCTCAGCTGAGAAAATGCCTCCATCACATTGGCGTGCTGCAAGTCTGTGGGGCATTTTCTTGATTAATGATTGAGAGAATGCCCAGCTCACTGTGGGTGGTGCCACCCCTGGGCAGGGGTGCTGGGAACATGAAAGGCAGCTTAACTTGAGCCTGGAGAGCAAGCCAGGAAGTAGTGTTCCTCCATGGTTTCTGCTTCAGTTCTTGACAAATCAGTCAGATTCCTGCTTTTCTCTTCCCTGGTTTCTCTCAAGGATATACTGTGACATGGAAATGTGAGCCAAATAAGCTATTTCCTTCCCGAGTTGGTTTTGTTTTGTTTTGTTTTTGGGGGTGGGTGGGTGGAGTTCAAGATAAGGTTTCTCTGTGTAATAGCTCTAGCTGTCTTGGAACTTGCTTTGTAGACCAGACTGGTCTTGAACTCACGAGATCCACCTACCTCTGCTTCCAAGTGCTGGGATTAAAGGCATGAGCCACCATCGCCCAGCTCCCAAGTTGTTTTTGATCATGGTGCTTATCACAACAATAGAAAGCAAACTGATTCACTGCCTGTGGCCTCCCAGTACTTGAAATGTGACCACTTCAAACTGAGATGCTCTGGAAATGTAAAATAAAATGCACACTGGATTTTGAAGACAGCACAAAAGCAAGGAAGGAAAATATTTCATCAGTAATTTATCAGTAATGTTATCTTGCAATCACAATGTTTGGGATTAATTTAGTTAAATAAAAGATATCATTAAAATCCACTTGCTTCCTTTTTCTCCATGAACTGCTAGAGAGTTGTAAACATGGAAGTCATTGGCAAACTCAAGAGGAGTAGACTGATGGTCAGGGGGCATCAGGTGGTAGATGCACAAAGCCCTAGCTTTCATCACCAGCACTTTGTAGATTGGGCTTGGAGAATACACTCAGAAGGATCAGAAGTTCAAGGTCATCCTTGACTACATAGCTAGTTCAAGGACACCATGGGCTATGTGTCTCAAAAGAAACCAAAACAGACTACCTGGGATGAATACCTAACATTGTTTATACTGCCAATAAGACTGAGCTGTCATAGATTATCCTTTGCCTGGAATTAAAAAACCAAAGTAGTACTAAAATTTCATGAGCAATTTTTGGTATGGATGTGCTCCAGCAATTTTACATAAAATGACAGTATGATATCCTTGAAACAAACTCTTAGCATGTTAAAATATTTAACCTGTGTTTCTTTCCTGTCTTCTTTTTTGTTGTCTTTCCTCTTGATTTAAATCCTTAATTCACTTCCATTTATTTATTTTTCTTTACATATCTGGCCAGGAAACTTCATGGTGTTATGGTCAACTTGCCGCACAACCGTGTTCAAATCTGTCACCAACAGGTTCATTAAAAACCTGGCCTGCTCTGGGATTTGTGCCAGCCTGGTCTGTGTGCCCTTCGACATCATCCTCAGCACCAGCCCTCACTGCTGCTGGTGGATCTACACCATGTTCTTCTGCAAGGTTGTCAAATTCCTACACAAAGTCTTCTGCTCTGTGACTATCCTCAGTTTCCCTGCCATTGCCCTGGACAGGTAATTTAATTTTAACTTTTATTCGTGTGTGTGTGTGTGTGTGTGTGTGTGTGTCTACAGTTGGCTGTGGAGGTCTGAAGAGGGCGTTAGACTTTCATCCCCTGGATCTGGAGTTACAGGCATTTGTGAGGTGCTCAATGTGGATGGTGGAAACCGAACTTAGGTCCCCCACATGAGCAGCAAGTTCTCTTAAACACTTAGCTATCTCTCCAGCCCTGAGTTGTTGTTTGTTTTTATGCATTAAAAAATGAGCATCATGGAGTGAATGATGAGTAGTTGATATTTCATACACTGGTTTCTTCTTTGGTTTGCTTATGTCCATAAGAAAGAGAATGCATGTCCAAAACAGAGTCTTAAAAAAGGATGAGTTGAACATCCATGGACCCTCTTGAGAAAAGACCCAGGGGTCGGATTTTTATCACTAGGATGCTACTGGATCATGGTGCTGTTCTAGCCTGGTTGGAATTTGTACTGTCATCTGAAGTAGCTTGCCCATCAGACTGATAACTCTGCAATTAAGGCTCTTTGATGGAGGATGTAAGCATTTCTGGGAGAAAAAGGGAGTTACTTACTGAATGATTAGATGGCTCTGATGATACCAGAATTCCTCCGGAGGAATTAGTTCTGGGGCTTCATGCTGTCCGGTTGGTTGTTTGCTCTTCCATCATCTTTAATGGATGTTTGGGAATGAATCAAATGCCTTAGTTACTGCCATCATTGATGACTTGGACGGCAGAGCGCTTGCCTCGGTTTGCCTTCTGATGGGGGCTCTAATGCTTTGGTTTTCTGCTGGGTCATTTGTGTCACACAGGTGTCTTTCTGTAATCCCATTATACTCTGGTGTAGTCTCTCTGTGTTGTCTGCCATAGCTTCAAATTCCTGGGCTCAAGAGATCCTCCTGCTTCAGCTTTTCTCTTAGCTGGGGTGTCAGGTGCACGTCACCATACCCGGAGTTAGTGAAGTCTCAGGTCTTCACTTTTACCTTATGGACTCTTTTTTTCTGAAAGTTTTTTTTGAATAGTTTTGAGATATAGTTTACATGTTATAGAAAAAAATCACCTATTTTAAGGATGCAAGTCAATGTGTTTTAGTATATTTTTTTGGATTGTGTCTGCGCTACAGTCTAGTGTCGGGATTTCCTTAACTCTCCCAAGAAGCCTCATGCTAGTGGGTACTCGCTCTGTTCCCATCCATCGTCACACCACAGGCAGCCCCTCATCTGCTTCCCGGCTCTGTGTTGGCCTTTGTGAGGCAGTTCATGTAAGTAGAATCACACAGCATGTGTTCTTTTGTTTTCAGCTCATTTCACTTAGCATGTCAGAGCGTGTGTCAGCATCCCATTAGTGTTTTATGAGCACAGAAAAGCCCATGGTTATTCATTTACCAATTGGTAGTTATTTGGGTTGTTTCCACTTTTTGGTTGCTATGAATGCTGAGAGTTTTGTGGGTTTTTTTTAAGATTTAAAATTTTTATTTTATGTGTGTTTTGTCTGCATGTATGTGTATGTTTGTGTGTGTATGTCTGGTGCCTGCAGAGGTCAGGAGAAGGCACTAGGTTCCCTGGAACAGGCATTACAGTTAGCTGTGAGTTGTTGTGTGGGTGCTGGGAACTGAACTCAGGTCCTCTGGAAGTGCAGCAAATGCTTACAACCACTGAGCCATTTCCCCAGACCAATGTTTTTAAAGAATAAGATTCAATGAGAGTGGGAACATATTATTTAGAACACCTTCTTGTTGTTACACCATGAATCAGCACAATAATCCCTATTTGTTATGTCTAGGCCCTTGATCTTAGACAAGAAAATATGCAAACAATAAAAAATCCTGGTTTTTCCTTCCAGCTGATAAACCATCACTCATAGAGAAAAGTAAACAAATGCTTTAGTAGAAAAACCAGGCCGATAAATTCCTGTTTTATTATTCAGCTACAGATTACTTGCAGGCATCAGTGAGGTGCACTTGAAGAAGGGAAGTGGATCTTTTTGCTTCCTTGCATCTATTTGTTTGATGACCCTAAGTCGGCGAGTTAATTACGAGGCCGCCTACGCTTCCTGCATCCTCTTCTTAGAGACGCACACACTGAGAACATTATTTATAACGAGCTGTGTGCATATCTTAGTTTATTTCCCAATGTGTAATGGGATGGAAAACAAATAGATGCCTGCCTGATCGTGTCTCATGGCAGCGAGCAAGTGGCAGCCAGAGCCAGGGCACTCTTGGGCATGTTATATGTGAGAGTGGTACCATCAGATGTCTATAGAGTTGTGATTAGAAAAATTTATCTGTATTCAGGGCCAAAGTATTTTGAGGGCATGCATTGTTCATGCACACTCTTTTCTTCTTCCCCGGGTGTCGGGGAGAGATAAGTAGAGCCTACTTCACAGTGCCCCACCCTTCTGTGATCATCCATGGCCTGTGTGGTACTTGAATCATGTCTCTCTCTGCCTCAGCACATCCCCTCACTGTCCACCATCAGACTCCACAACAGTGCCACTTTCTCTGGTAGTTTCCTAGGTAACCATAGATGTTCTGTGCCAAGTACCTCCTCCGGCAGCTCCATCACCTTCTAGATTGTAATTGTTCACACATTCTCATAGAGTCTGTTCATGTTTGCAACCCAGTCTGGCACAGGGGTACAGGGGTGCTCATCGGTTGTCACTCATTCTTTACCTGTCCCCAGGAGTGTGGGGCTACCATCAGGGGAGGGAGACCACCTCCAGTGTTGGCAGACGCAGAATCTCACCATGCCTCTGATGGCCGATGGCAGCGCCTTGGTGATGGGTATGGTTGTGGGGTCTGAGAAACTACCCAGTTCTCCCAGATCACTGATGATAAGAAGACGAGGTACATTTGGAATTCTTTGGTACTTACAGAATGATCAAATTAAAGCTCGGAGGAGGGGAAAGTCCTCATTTGAATTTTAACAACAAATTCATTTGAGACCTGCTGGTTGCTCTTAGAGTTATGGTAACTGGATGCTGGGCAGACACAGTGCGATTGGCTGGATTTGATGGAGACCCGTCGTTCACTAGGGTGTCTTCTGCCATGAGCAGGAGGCTAATAATCTGCAGTGTAGGGTGTAAGTCTGCTTTCCACGTGTATGGAGACAAAGTTGTTGAGACAGTGGCTTTAAAAAATTTCTCAGAGGCTTCTCAATATAGAAAATTTACAAGTTACCCCTTATCATTACATTGAAAACCAGTTATCCTTCACACAGGAGGCTTTAGGGATCTGTGTCCTTTCTGTTGAAGGCACTCAAGATCTTAGTCCTGTTGGCAATTATTCTAAAGCTAGTTACGAGCTGAGTGTATTTGCTTGTTTTCCTGACAGAGTCTTAAGAGTCGCATGAAGATGGGGCTTTTCTCTGTGTCTTCAGGAAGTTTTTGTTTTGCTGTTTTGATTTGTTGGTTCCCCCACCATACTGCAGAGTCCCCCAAAACTCAAGGTCTGGCTTCCTGGATTCTTCAAATAATTCTACCTGTCTCCGTAACTGTCCCATTCTGCCGACTCTTGGTAGTTTAGGTTACCCTAATTTCAAGAATATTTTTTCCCCTGTGAAGTGAATTGTGATCTTATGTCATGCAGGTACTATTCAGTCCTCTATCCTCTGGAAAGAAAAATATCTGACGCCAAGTCTCGGGAGCTAGTGATGTACATCTGGGCTCACGCAGTGGTGGCCAGTGTCCCCGTGTTTGCCGTGACCAATGTCGCCGACATCTATGCCATGTCCACCTGCACGGAAGTCTGGAGCAACTCCTTGGGCCACCTGGTGTACGTTCTGATCTACAACGTCACCACGGTCATTGTGCCTGTGGCTGTGGTATTCCTCTTCCTAATCCTGATCCGGAGGGCTCTGAGTGCCAGCCAGAAGAAGAAAGTCATCATTGCTGCGCTGAGGACCCCACAGAACACCATCTCCATCCCCTATGCCTCCCAGCGGGAGGCTGAGCTACATGCCACCCTGCTCTCCATGGTGACAGTTTTCATCCTCTGCAGCGTACCCTATGCCACCCTGGTCGTCTACCAGACCGTGCTCAATGTACCTAACACTTCCGTCTTCTTGCTTCTCACTGCCATTTGGCTGCCCAAAGTCTCTCTGTTGGCCAACCCTGTGCTCTTCCTCACTGTGAACAAATCCGTCCGCAAGTGCTTGGTTGGGACCCTGGTGCAGCTGCACCACCGGTACAGTCGCCGAAACGTGGTTAGTACTGGGAGTGGGGTGGCTGAGGCCAGCCTGGAGCCCAGCATGCGCTCTGGCAGCCAGCTCTTGGAGATGTTCCACATCGGGCAGCAGCAGATCTTTAAGCCCTCAGAGGATGAGGAAGAGAGTGAGGCCAAGTATCTTGGCTCAGCCGATTGCCAGGCCAAGGAGGTACTCACCTCCTGCCCAGAGGGGGAACAGGAGCCGCAGCAGGTACCCTCTGTACCACCTCCAGGCACAGTGGACTCTACATCTCAGGTGGCCCCGGTAGCCCCTGTGGAACATGGGATATTCCCTGATAAATATTCTCTGCAGTTTGGCTTTGGGCCTTTCGAGTTGCCCCCTCAGTGGCTCTCTGAGACCCGAAATAGCAAGAAGAGGCTGCTTCCCCCACTGGGCAATACCCCAGAAGAGCTGATCCAGACAAAGGTGCCCAGAGTAGGCAGGGTGGAGCGGAAGATGAGCAGAAACAATAAAGTGAGCATTTTCCCAAAGGTAGACTCCTAGCGAGGATTGTAAGTGCCTGGAAGCAACAGGGGCTTATGTATTCCTGTTCTTCTGCACTCTGGCTGCAAGCCACTGTGGGGTGACTCCTCCTGTCTGGGCAAAAGGGAAGTTTACATAAAATCCAGTGTCCTCTTTATTGAGGGAGTATATATCCATCTATCTTAGTGATCTGTGTCCTTGTCAGACCCACTGTGAGCTGGACAGTATGGAACAGGTCTGAGGGTCCTTCATGCATATTTTCTGGGGGGCTCCTCCTTTCCCTGTGCATAGGAAAGAACTCAAAGGGAGCAGGTACTCAGAGGAGGCCCAAGATAATTATGAGCTGCAATGGCCACAAAGGTGAAGTTGGTTTGGTTTTTTGAATTTTGTTTTAATTTTTTTGGGACTGGGTCTCTCTATGTAGCCCTGACTGTCCTGGAACTCACTATACAGACTAAGCTGGCCTCACACTCAGAGATCCACCTGCTTCTGCTTTCTGAGCACTGAGATTAATAGTCTGTGCCACCATGCCCAGTGAAGAGCCTACTTGGGTAACTAAATAGGAGTAACAAATAGAAGTTTCTATACTGAGAAGTCAGAGCCACGGTGTCCAGTGGTGTTCCTTAGTCAGTCATCCGACCCGTTTTCTAACCCCTTTATCCGGCTTTCTGGTCATAAATGGGGGATGACTGGTCCCACCTCTACTTACCTTTACACCCTGTTGGTATCACTGAGGCCTCCAGCGAATGTACCCGCTTCTACCAGTCACCAGTAGTGCTGCCTAGAACACACTGCCAGCCCTTCGCTGGGGGTTCCGCTTTACACTGTACTTGGCCAACAGCAGGGAGGGAAGCCTTGTAGTGGAGAAGACAGTCTGAGAAATGCCCACGGCGCAGTCTTCTTTTCTTCCACATGACCTAGAACAAAAGACCAGAGTCGGTGTAGAGGCGTGTATTGAGTGACTTATAGGAGTGAAGTAACACAGGCAGATGTTTGGAGTTAAAAGGTGCTGAAGAAATTGCAGGTGACATGTACCGGGTTCTTGGGTGCCGTTAAGGTAAAAATACTTGATTAGGACAAGTGATGCTGCCCCAAGACTTGTTGGTCTGACGCAGAGAACAGGCCAACCCTCCGGTCTCATTTTCAGTGTGCTGTATGATTCTGGTTTCCACGCCCTGGTTAATCGCTTCACTCCTGTTCCCCAGTGGTTTCAGTGTGGACCATGGTGAGTGGGAGAGAGCGCTCTTCTCCGCAGCTCAGTGACCTGGTTCTTGTGTGGGATCGACGGTGGTGGGATTGATCTCCTAGGCCAAGTTCAAACCCAACCCTTCCCTCTTATAGCAAGTGGGCAGCTCTGCTCTTCTTCTTAGGATATTTTGCTCTTGTTCACGATACTTGGTGGAGCCAGTCTGGTGCCTTGAGTGGATGGGTGTTCCTCACTGGCAGACTTCTACATCTCAAAGGCAGTGCTCCTAGCAGCCCCTGTTTTAGCCACGCTGGCCCTTGTCCCCTAGGAGGACGCTCAGTCCACGTGTAAGGCATCTCCTTTTCTGTTGTGTGATGTCCTGTGATTCCTGAGTGTGAACCCAAACACCTTCTCCTCCGAGAGGGACCATCCTTCCTCTCTGTTTGTCACCCCTCAGAGTTGTTTGCCCACAGCAGAAATGGGGGACTGGCACCCCTCTTGAGGCTCTGCTGCCCCCTGGGCCCTGTGTGCATGCCATCTGTAGCTCTTGGCCCCGTTACTGTGTTAATACTGTGGTCCTTCAAGCTCGTATTTCAAAGCCTTCTTAATTGTTTCAGCTTTTACTGAGGGGAAAAACAATCTGTCAGAAAATTCTGTGTGCCTGAGAAGAACCTGTCAAATGTTCTCATGTTGACATCGTCCTGACACTATGTATGTACGACTTAATACATTCGCAGCCGCACAGTTTGGCTTGCAATTTCTCACGTGTGTTTGAAAGGGAAGGCTGATGTCTAATAGGTTGTCACCAAGTGTATTTCTATACTCTGTGAAGAACAACATTTTAATAAAAATTAAAAAGCCTCTTCTGAGCTCTAGTGATTGTCTGAGCTGTTTTCCCTCCCTGAATGTCTCTTTAAACATGGCCTCAAATGAAAGGGACCTGTTTGTCTCCCAAAAATACAATCACAGCACTGTGGGAGCATTTTTTCTATGTTGTTGTTGTTGTTGAAGGAATGAAAATTCACTCTCCAGGAGGAAATGCAACATTTGAATGAATGTCACGAAGATAGATTCTGAGCTGAGCTGATGAGTGGGCTGTGCAGATCACCCAGGAGAGCGCCATAGTAGCTGTGGATGAAGCCTCATCAGCTTTCCAGTCTTTGGAGTCTTTGGACAGGTGAGGAAATGGCCATGTGCCTCAGTTTCCTTTCTGTAACGTGGGATGGTAATTGTGACAAGCTTGTTGTTCTGACTCAGGTACTTCATCTCTGCTTGGATTTTAACTGTGGCTGCAGTCAGCCTGGGCGGCTGTATCCACTCTCTTCCCAACCATGGGAGCGTGTTGTAAATCCATCAGTTGTTCCTTCTGGGAGTAATATTTACCCTAAGCACATGGAAACCAGTGAAAAATACCCTTGCTCTCTGCCTTTCTGCTTGATAATTATAGAGCATAAATGCCCAGTTCTTAGAAGGCTAAATAGAATTGAATGCCCATTGTCACTCTGGGGCCTGCTTAATGCATCCCTAGACTGGCTCTTTTTATTTTTCCAGCCTTCTTTATACTTTGAAGGATCACTCCCAAATTTTATCTGCACAAAGCCTTGCCTCAAACTGTGTGTTCAGGAAGACTCAAGATATACAAGAGAAAGTTCATCAGTGTGCACGAGGGTTAAATACTCCACACAGGCTGGCCCAGAGTGGAGCTATGTCAATGTTGGGACCTAGACAATTAAAAAGAGATCATGGAATTTATTTAGAATGTTATTTAGAGAACCACACTAACTGGTGCTTTCCCAGGTTATTCTAGCAATAATCATCACAGTGCTGATACTTTGGGCAGTTCATACACAAAGGACTGCTTAAATCCCCAGGGAAAGAAACCATAAGCCAGAGTGTTTCTTTAGACAATGCAGAAGCCATATCTGAGAGCAAATGCATATAACCTGTTATGCCGGTGACACAGACGTATAACAGAACACACAAAGAGCATCAGGAGTCACATACAGACCCAGAGTGGCCTATCTACAGAAAAGGAGACTCGAGTCCGTCACCTGCTGCACTGGAGAGAAGAACCCCCTCATTACCCTGTGATGCCCAGCTTGTGGCACACCTGCATCTGGAGTTCAAGGGTTTGACATGCATTGCAGATCTGATATGTTCTGAGTGGGGAAGAGTTTATTTTACGCCGGGTTTCCATGAAGGATAGAGATTAATACTTTCATATTTTTAACTGCATCTTAAATGTTTTGAAACTTTCATATATATGTATATATATTTACAAATATATAGTGTACTGTGACCATACTCACCCCGAGCCAGCCTCTTATCCCCCTCCTGCTAACCGCTTTCCTCTCGACTCGTCCCCTCCCACTTTCATGTCTTTGTTTTTGTTTTTGACCCCCACTGAGTCATTTAGGGTTGTCTGCATGAGCATGAGTGGGGGATATTTATTTACTGGGGCACAGGCAACTTACCAGTGGTTACACCACCAGAGAAAAGGACGTCTCCCTCCCTGACATCCACTGACTAATTCTTTCAGATTGCAGGCTGCCAGTATACCGACGTATATGTAATTCACACCTGTGACAAAGTGATTCACTTCCCTCAAATGGTTGCAAAATGTTAGCAGGCATATGCTGCAACTGATGTGCTATGTTAGAGTTCTTTGGGCCAGGGAAAAGTACATCATGGTAAATGAGAGGGTGTGTGTCTGTGAATAAATCAGGAATTGAGGTCAGTACTAGCTCCCAGGGCAGCTTCCAAAGCCTTCGTGTGGGAAGCTTTTAAAGTGAATGGAAATGAGCTCCGAGTCTCCATGTACGATGCTTTGGGAGTAAAACATTCTCTCTGCTTTAGGTTCCAGCCAGTGTTCTCATTTGTGCCGAGGGCATCAGTTAGTTAATCAGGAGAATAAAGTCCTGGGGCCTTTCATAAATAGGAATCTGTGATCTCCGACGTGGTTTTATGAAAACCTCCATAGCTATTCATGTTCTTAGCACTAAGGAGCCTCTTACTGTCAAATTCAAATGAATTAATGATAGATGAATGAATAAATAAATAAGAAATGACAGCCCATGGGGGCAGTGGTGAAACCTTTCTGGTGGAAGATCTGCTGTTTAGGAGCGTTGTTGCTGGTTTTTTATTAATTCCTCTAATGATTTTGGCCAGGGTTAATATCATAGAGGCAGGGTTTTATATCCTTCTGTCTTCAGCCCTCCAGTCTTATTTTAATTCAGTAGAGATGTGTAGGTTATCAAGCTGGGGCTTGGGGGGGGGAGGGGGGATAGTTCAATACTGAGAAACATGGTTCCTGACCTACATAACAGACATGAACAATAATTCTTTTTCAGCTATAATGATTAGAATTTAGTGATCCCAAATTTATTTGTTTTTATTCATTGCAGTCCATAAATAATATAGCACCCACAAAAGGTGCTAGAAAGAACATGATAATTTCCAACCTAGAGCTTTCTCTCCAGCCACACTTCAAATGCAAAGGTAGAATAAAAACATTTACAAATAATTCTCAGAAAGCTTACCTCTCATGTACTCTTTTCCTAAAAGCCACTAGAGGATATTGTCCAAGAGGAGGAGGAGGAGGAGGAGGGGGAGGAGGAGGAGGAGGGGGAGGAGGAGGAGGAGGAGGAGGAGGAGGAGGAAGATAGACAGAGGGCCTGTGACGCTGATGACAGCCATGGTGTCACAGAGGAGGGAGACTTTGGGATGACAGTGCATGAGGTGTTTGAAGTCACCCGTCCATGCTGGAACAGTATGGCCTGAGACATGTCTTACTGCACGTGTGCTCCTATGACGGGATGCCACAGACTACATGATTTATGAAGAACAAAATCTCCCAGCCTTAGAATGTGGGAGATCAAGGTGCCAGTAGGTTCCGTTCTCTGAAGAGGGCGCTCTGTGCTTCAAGACAGGTAACTTGTTGCTGTATCCCCTGGAGAGCAGGAGGGCAATGTGCTCACATGATAGGAGGCAGAAAAGCAAGCCCATTAGGGCCATGAAACCTCTTTTTACATAGGCCATAGTTCCATTCAGAAGGGAAGAGACAGCCCTCATGGCCTCATCACCTGGTGAAGGCCCAACATCTTTATTTTTTTATTTTATTTTATTTTTCAAGACAAGGTTTCTCTGTGTAGCCATGGCTGTCCTGGAACTCACTCTGTAGACCAGGCTGGCCTGGACTCAGAGAGATCTGCCTGCTTCTACCTCCCAAGTCCTGGGGTTAAAGGTGTGCACCACCACTGCCGGGCTGACCCAATGTCTTAATAATATCATACTGATGTTAATGTGGTGTCCAACTCAGTGGTAGAAGTTGTCCTTTCTTCTGTCATGGCATAGCCATTATAATCTGATGGCAGTTCTAGATGCTGTGTTTCAATAAAGCAAGAGTGAAAAACGTGAAAGAGGAAGAAGTAAAATCCAGGAAACAAGAAAATGGCCCAGGATGCATGTCAAGGAAACTCCAAGGGTAAGAGTAGGGGGACATATAGGGATACTGCCCTGGGGATGTATAGGAAGACTACTCCAGGGGATGTATAGGAAGACTACCCCAGGGAATACATAGGAAGACTGCCCCAGGGGATGTATATAGGGGAAACTACCCTAGGGAATACATAGGAAGACTACCCCAGGGGATGTATAGGGGAAACTATTCCAGGGATATAAGGGGGACTACCCCAGGGGATGTATAGGAAGACTACCCCAGGGGATGTGTAGGAAGACTACCCCAGTGGTAGAACATGTGCTTAGGATATGTGAAGTTCCACATTCAGTGCCCAGAACCACAAAAAACAACCCAGGCAAAAAGAAGGCAAGGAAATCAGGCAGGGCATATTGCTATTAGACCCATAGATCAAGCTGCCCAGAGAGAAGGAAAATAGAATTTTCAGGAGGGGTAATTTAAAAAAAGAGCGCAACTCTGGGCTTGGAAGATGGCTTGGGTGGAAACGTAGGAATAGCATGTGCTGATAAATCATGAGGACCTGAGCGTAGATCCCAGCACCCATGTACAAAGCCAGGGGTGGCCACATGTGTCTGTAACCCTAGCACTGTGGGGTGCCGAGACAGGATTGCTGCTGGTGCTGGTTGGCCCCAGTCTAGCTCGAGGTCAGTGACAGGCCCTGCTTTGAAGGACTAAGTTGGAGAGTCATCGGACCCCTGACATCCTCCTCTAGCTGCACGTGTGTGTGTGTGTGTGTGTGTGTGTGTGTGTGTGTGTGGGCAGGCATACTTACACATACACTCATGTGCCTGCAGCATACACCCATAACAACCCCCCCCCACACACACAAACAAAGAGTGGAATTCATTCCAGAGGATGACCTCCCACCCAACAGTGTATGGCCAGGACAAATTGGATTCAGTGAGTTATTAAAACAAAACAAAACAAAACAAAACCATCCAAACAAAAAAATGAGGATATGAAGTTGGGAGGGGGCGGGGAGGCAGGGAGTGGATGTGGGGTGAATATGATCAAAATATATTGAATGAATTCTGTGGCACGAATCCTAATTGGTCTTAATAATAAAAACCTGGAGTCAGATATCAGGGTGAAAGCTGAAAGATCAGAGAAGCAGAACAGCCAGCCACTAGAGAGAGTTCTTACCTCTACTGAATCCTCAGCCTGAAAGGGGCTGCGCTCCTGTCTCCTTCTGCCTTGTATTTCTCTCTCTGCCCAGCCTTATCACTTCCTGTCTCCACCTCCCTAGTGCTGGGATTAAAGGCATGAGATCCCAAGAGCTGAGATCAAAGGTGTGTGCCACCACTGCCTGACTGTTTCTCTTTTAGACTGGATCAATCTTGTATAGCCCAGGGTGGCCTTGAACTCACAGAGATCTATCTGCCTCTGCCTCCTGAGTACTGGGATTAAAGATGTGCACCACCACTGCTGGCCTCTATGGCTAACTGGTGGATTAGCTCCGCACTCTGATCTTCAGACAAGCTTTATTTGTTAGATCATAAACAAAACATCACCGCAGAAATCCTCAAAGAATTAATAAAAATGTATTTTTAAAAAAAAAGAACACAACTTACAGATGCCTTTGCTACTGACGCGGTACATGAAGGCTTTTGAGAGGCGCAGGAGGGCTCAGCAGCAGCAGGTATGAGGAGAATCAGGCAAAGCAGACAGTAAGGCGCTTCTGAAGTCCAGGAGGAGTGAAAGGGAGACAGGGAACACAGACGGACTCAGGGGTGAGTGGGGTTCATGTGTGCAGATCAGTGTGAACACCAGATAGCGAGTTAGCCCAAGAGAGAGTGCTGGAGAGGATGACGGAGAGGCAGGAGAGTTGATAGTGGAAGACATCTGCCCTGACCGGGTGTGTGTGTGTGTGTGTGTGTGTGTGTGTGTGTGTGTGTGTGTGTGTGCAACTCGTCTGTCTGTCTAAAATGGATGATGCAGAAGGTAGACTATGCATATTACTTAGATCTGTGGTGATGTATAAGTGCCGGAGAGCACAGCTCAGGGGACAGCAGGTCCTCATCTCTGGAACTCTTTCTTGGATTTGTTTTAAAGCTTTTTAGGTACAATGAAAATTCATCTACATGTATTGCTTTCATAGAAGTAAAAACTTTTAATGTTCATAATGTTCAAAAACTTCTGAATTTTGGAGTGCGCCATTTGACTAAACCGAGGAAGACCCTGGTGTCTCATTAAAGGAAACTGAAGAAATGAGGAGATTTGGGCCGCCAGGGGCAGAGTAACCAAGGGCTTTTGCAGATGTCCATTGGCTCAGATGGTTCCTTTGGTTTCACCGTATGAACAAGGCAGTGATGGGCTAGTCTGAACTCTATTCCCCCTTGTATCTTCTGGATGACCAAGAAGAAAAATTTCTTCTTTTGGGTTTATTACCATTCTTTTGGAACATTGCTACTTTGTTGAAATAAGTTTAACTTAATGCTAGTTGGCTTCAGAAATCAGTTTATAATATTTCATAATAATTTATAACATTCTGAAAAAATATACTGTGTGATGTGTCAAAGCATCCTAGCACTCATTTATTTATCGTTTATGTTATTAGTAATTTATGTTATTTACTTACACCATCTAAAGTGAATGCAGTATAAGTGCATTTGCATCAACCACTCCAAGCCATTAGAATATTATTTAGAAGTTCTTAATTAATTTTAATTTATGAACCCTGCCTTGAAGTGTGTTCCCTCAGTAGTATTCAGCTTATTATTGCCTGCTTTGTATTTATATATGATTTTCCATTGGAGAGCAGTAAAGAAGGCCCACAGACCTTCTGTAGGAAACAATATGATCTCTGTTTTGCAGATGGAAACTGGAGGCACAGATGGCTGCGTCATTAGCCCTGAGAGACGAAGCAAGTTCGAGACAGCTAAAAACAGTACTCAGGCATTAGAGCCTATTCTTCCGCTCGCACCCTCCAAAGCGCTGATGATTATTATCATCTATCCTTATCGTGACTATTTTTTGAATACCCAATTGGCACATTTTATTAAACTGTACTGGGGACTAGATTAAAACCCTTAATGCTTGGCAGCTGCTGCTCGCCGTGCCATTTTCCAAACTTCCGCCAGCCTCCGGATGCTGCGGAGACATTTGGTTTGGAGTAAAAGCCTTAAAGCGGTGGGCTGGCTCTGCTAAGACTCCTCTGTGGCTAATTTTTCGCATCCAGTTAGCCTTAGGTGAATTTGAGGGCCCCGCCACCAAATCACTCACCATTACCCACATTTCTGAGGAATGCGTGATGCTCTTTGTTGCAAATTTATAAACCATTGTCAAGATTTAGTCATTCATAACAGTAAATACTACTAAATTTAATATTATCATTATAATTCAGGGTGAAGTGTTTGGGTTATGGTTCCTGCTCTCTAGATATATTAGAGAGAAAGACCATGAGAAGATTCAGTAAGTGATCACGTGCTGGCAACAGTCGCAGCAGGAAAGTGAGAATTAGATTTCATGGAGAGCAATTTTGATTGATGGATGATGGCAAGGTTATTATAAAACTCCGACAAAATCCTTTCTCCATAAAATGACCATTTACTGCATATAGTCACAGTACTTAGAATTCAGAGGATCTTAGCCTAGCCATCCATCAGCCCTGTGATTTAACAGGAAGAAGACATTACCATGAGAGTATCTATAACTCTCGTCCACCACCATAACTTTGCTCAAGACGGTGGACCAGAATTTATGACCCTCTGAAAATACCTAATCCATAAGGAAGATGTGGAGTGGAAACCGATGCTTTTAAGTGTCTTTATCACCCTGGAGTTTAACTCACTTAGTAGATAGTAGATAAAAGATATAATGAACATTTTCCTAGTGTGGATTTTATTTTCTCCTTGCTAGTTATTGGGGGACCAGTAAATGGGTATCATACAGTTTATAACTAGAAGTGCCCTGAGTCCTGACACTTTTTACCTAAAACGAAAGGGGAGCAGTTGGAGAGGACTTACGTAATCATTTAAATGCTGTCCTCCTCGGAATCTGAGCGCTAGGCATGATCACAGACATGTAAGGTTCACTTGCACAGACAGCTTGGGGGAGGGACTCACCTCAAAACAAATGACCAGAGAATGAGAGTCAAACGCTGCAGGAGTATGAGTGGGCTGCCCGTGGAGAAAGTTCCCTGAAACCTGGGGCAGTCTAATGAGATCTGGATTCATTAGGGAAAAAAAAAAACAAAAACAAAAACAAACAAAACCTCTTGGCAATTTTCAAAAGCTCCATCATCATAGCTGGGTATGCAAGATAACTGAGCCTTTGATGTGCAATGTTTGAAACTTACACCTGGTAATTCACCTCAACAGCAATTCTGATGGCACATTCAATTTCCACGTGGCATCTCCAAAATATTGTACTTTCTCCAGCAGGTGAGATGGCTCAGCCGGTAATCTGAATTTGACCCCTTGAACGCACATGATGGAGGGAGAGAACTGACTTTCACAAGATGTCTTCTGACTTCCACATGTGTGCATACCTGTGCATGGGCGCACCTGTGCACTAAATAAATAAATATCTTTAAAAGCCACATTTTACTTTCTCAATTTCTACCAAACAAAGAAGCATTTGAGGCATTATCATCCATTGATTTGATAAAGGAGCTGGGAGCTAGAAGAGGCTTGCTTTTCCAGAATCAATAAAGGTGGATCACAGATACAGTCTCATAAATACAAGCCAATCTTTAATCCATTCTGTTAACTTGTGCTATACTAATAGTGCATGTCCCTTGTGGCTTTGTTTTCATTAATTCCTTTTTAGATGGTTGCAGGAGACAAGAATGATGGATGACTCTTACTACTACATGGCTCATTCCTGTTGCATGGCTAGTTGAACAGGTAGGCACCTCTTATGTTGTGTGAATGCCATTTTGTATTGGGACTATTTCTAAAGAGAGCCAAGACTTCTTAAAGCAGAGGATCGCAGTATCTCCAGGCTGAAGTCACCTCTGTCTGCTGCATTCAGCATGGCTCCAGGTACCAACCCTGACTGGAGCGGTAAGAAAATGAACAACACACAGACACACAGAGAAGCTGGGATTCAGGAACTGGCTATGTCTGTGCTGGAAAACCCACAGCACCCCAGAAGCTCAGCGTGTTTATTGCGAACACTTGAACAAACAGGAGGAGTTACTGCATCCCTTTGAACACGGAGGTGGGGTTATCACCTACAGATAAACAAGGAGGCAGGGTTAGCTAATCTCAGGAGGAGCAGTCTCTGCAGGGGAGCAGTCTCCAGGCTGTAAACACCCAGGAGGGAGACAACTATGGTGGGCATTTCTGCACACAGACCAGAGGAAAGCTTTGCTAGCCAGCTCTCTAGAGTCCCACTCCTGAGGCGGGGGTGGGGTTGGGGTTGGGGTGTAGGGAGCTTTGGCATTTTCATGGCTCTGAGGCTTTGGGGTCCTTGATAGGGCTGTGCCTGTGTCTAAGAATACATACTCACTTAGGACTTCCCACACTCAAGGCTTCCTCCGCTCTCCACACATACCCTCCTCTATTGTATCAGTGGAACAAACAGATTGTACAAGGTTAAGAGCCTGGCCTCTGGCCGAGCAGCTCCTGGCAGAGAAAGAACCAGCATCCAGTGATGTGAGAGGTATAAAGAGGTTTCATGTGTTGGTAGGTTGAGTCCCGGGAATACAAAACATCAATTAGAATAGCAATTCTGGCTTGTCTATTATGACAAAAATGGAGAGAAAACAAAGCAGACTCCATTAAATAAGGAGTTATGGTCAAATATGCAAAAGGTTTAAAGAACAAAATCAACACTTAGCAGGCCGGCTGTGCCTAGTCTACTCCACACAGTGTGAGTTCAGAGAGAAACAGCATTCTGAATTTAAACTACGAAAAAAAGACCCCTAGGAGACAATAGAAGCTGTTTAAAAATGCCAGGATGGGGCCGCCTAGCCTTGACTGATGAACAGGGTTCTGAGGCTATTCACTTATTATTTATTTCTGAGTTGTTCCCTCAAAGAAAAATGATTTCTGTGCCTTGCTGCTTAAGACCCTCAAAGTTGGTTTGCATATCTCGCCACCATGTTATGCTAATGGTTTTCACTTCCTTAACTTTATATTGAAATAAGTACACAAGTTTATGTCATGGTCAAGTTTTCCATAACATACGCCGGCTCTTCATTTTAATACTATTGATGGTTGGTCTTCCTTGTCGACCTGACAAGATTTAGAGTCAGTCACGTCACGGAGGAGGGAAACCTCTTAAGGCTGTTGATGAGGAGGACATTTCCTGGGAGGTTTAACTGGTCTGGGGCCCATAGTGAACAGAAAGGAGGAGGTGTATGGAGCACCAGGTTCATTTCCCCCAGCTTCCTGACCGGGCAAGAAGGCTGTGTGACCAGCCGATTCATGCCTGCTGCTATGGATCCCAGCCACAGTAGACTGCATCTCCTCTAACCATGACCCTACATCGATGCTTCTTTCCTTAGGTTACTTTGATTTTTTTTTTTTCCCCATAGCAACGAGGCAAAGACAACTATCCCAGAACCCAAGCTGTACTTTAATATGGAGGGCAAGCTACAGAACACAAGGAAGAAACAAATAAAACTTGGATGGGATTAGTTCCGTTTGGGATTCAAAGGCAAGCGTGTTGGTAGGCTAGAAGCAGGCCGCCTGGCACCTGTGCTGGTTTTCAGCCCAGGGTTGATTGCTGCCTTGAAATCACCAAGCTTCTCCCCAGCCATTATTCATGTGCAGTGGGTGTCTCACCCACTACTTCCCCCTACTCCCCCCCCCCCGTCCCTGCCCACCCCTCCACCCCAGCCCCGGCAGTGGGGGAGGTACCAGGAGCAGCACAGTGCAGTCTCAGCTGGTTTCACCAGGGACCCGCGGCTTGCCTCAGGAAGTTCCGGGCAAGTCTTTAGTTCCGTACAGGTACAGGTTTGCGCAGTTGCCATCCCTTTGGAGCTAGCCACACAATCAGAAGGTTAAGCAGGGTGTCATTGAGGGGACTCCCTCAGAGAAGAGAAACTTCTGTCCCTTTCTTGGAAGGAAGCACTCGCAAGGCAAGCTGCTCTCTTGAGGGCAGAGTTGAGAAGACCTCCTCCCCCAGCCCCAAATGACAGCAGGAATCAGAACATAGCTTCATCTCCATTCATTAAAAACCAGTCTCTAGGGACTGGAGAGATGGCGGCTGGCTAAGAGCCCTGGCTGCTCTTGCTGAGGACCAGAGTGCAGTTATCAGCTCCCACATCCGGCTACTTCCAACTGCCTGTAACTCGAGCTCAGGGGGACTCTTCTGGCCTTTAAGGGTACCCACAAGTGCTTGAGCGCACACTCATTTCTACAAGCATGCACACACACAAATATATCAATAAAAATAAAAATCTTTAAAAACAAATCTCTGCAACTTATAGCTCTACTGCTCTTTGTGTGTGTATGTGTGTGTGGGTGGGGGGGGGGAGGGGGTGAGCACACATCTGTGAGCCTGAGTGTGCACTAGTTATTATCATCTCCACCATCTGGCGAGCCCCACTTGACACTCACAGCCCCTGAACAAGTGAAGGTCACATGACAATGTGTGCACTAACTCCTTTCACTTAAAATAAAAACAAACCAGAAAAACCAAAGGCCTCATTATGGTTTTGGAACGATAAGTACTGAAAAGCATCAAGCCTTAAAAAGAAAAAAGAAAAAGGGGTCCACTGCCCAGAACCTGATTCCATATAGGCATCCACAGTAGGAAGGAAGAGGGAAGTGCAGAAGGAAGGCAGTGGGCGGGGCAAAGCATTTCCTATTTCCTACCTTTCTTTTTCAGATGGAAGTACCTGCTGTTGTTCAGAACCCTGGTTGGAGCCATCCCAGGGAGAGCTCCAGGGGAGCAGCCCCTCACCACTCACCCTCTGAAACATGAACGCCCCCCTTCACTGGTTCCCCAATAAGCTCAGGGTCCATCTGCCCCAGAATCACTCCAGTACTAGCTAAAATTCAGGCTCCTGTACGATACCTGGACCTGCAGAATCAGGGGTGGGGTGGGGGGTAGGAGGCATTAACAACACCCCCAAGTGATCCTTGGACGTCACTGAGGACTCACTGACAGCAGGTTTAGTTCAGTTTTAGTTGCTAAAAATGATATCATAAAAAGATACCCAACCAAAAGGCATTTACTTATAAAAACCGAGACTACCTGTCACCTGGGCTTCATTCTTTTAGACATGATTTACTCTCCTGTTCACCCTGGCTTAAATGGATGCACTGTGGACATGCTGGACTAGAAGGTGCTGGAAGCTGGTATAAAAAAGAGGAAGTAGAATAAAACACACACTTTGCGCAGCTGCTGTTTTTATATAAATAAGTGTGAGAATTTCCTGTTTTTCTAACTCATCAAATGGTTTCTATTAGCTATTTATACTATTGACTACTATTTTCAGATCTGATTTTCACTTCTCCAGTTTGAATGGCTATTTAAAGATACACCCAAGCACAGTTCAAGGAACCCGAGATTTCAGTCCTGTGGTCTCTTAAATCACACCTACCATCCAAGGAAAGCAAGGGCTTTGGAAAGGCAGAGGTAGTCCTTTCAAGAGATAACCAGCACCATCTAGTGGACTTACACCATTCTGTCAAATTCAGACCCTCGTACAGGCTGAGAATTTGTGTTGGACTCTTAGGGCAAGTTAGTTCTGGTGTGGGAGGCAGCGGGAGGTGGGGGCGGAGTGGGGGGAGGCACAACTAACTTTCTGATGCTCTCCTTCTCAAATATAAATCTGCATGATGATTATGCCAACTATGGGGATATGGGGAAATGAGCAATGAAGACTCTGAGATGTCCTAAGCACTCCATAAGTATCATTTTCAATAATGCTAAGCACAGAATCACAGGAGGTGGGGCCCGACCGTGGCACACACTGTCAAGAACCCTTCAGAAGAAATGGCTTTTGAGCTTGCTCTGTGATGCTCTCCCCGCACATTGTTACAGTTGGTAAAAGCTTATGGTGAGATGAGGGGAATTGGCAGCGCTGCATCTGGGAGCTGGAGCCCCAGATGGAACACAATGTGGGCCTTTTCTCAGTTCTTCAAAACTGACTCCACTCAGAAGGAAGGCGTCAAGAGCAGGGAGAGAGGGGAAACAAAAACAAAAGCTAACTCCAAAATCAACACTGCCATATGCCCCCCAACCTGGAATAAGACCAGGGGAAAGTAAGGCTAAAATTCATCCACTCTACAAAAACTATGAATTCTCCTGAAGGCATAATACTCTACAGAGAGTATCTGCAGAACGCAGAACTGTAGTAAACACAGCATAGAAAAAGATGACGCTTTCTGTCCTATTTGAATGGTAACTGTTTTGAGAGTATCACCCTCAATATGACACAGAAGTACATGCAAAAAATTAAGAACAAACACAGAACAATTCCAGTGTCTTAAAGTTTGCTCTCAACGTCCACACAGCCCCTGAGCAATTTGCAAAATGAGAACAGTGGGAGGCAAATGAAGTGAGAAAAATACAGAGACAGAAATTAACTCAAGACTGTTTGATGCAAAATAGGATCAATAAGGACTCAGTGTGGGATGACTACAGAGTGAGAGACACAAATTTTGTTTCCATCCGGTTTATATAGTTCTTATGTTGCAAATATTTTAAAGGGCAACTGTTTAAACAGGGAAACCACCAGAGATTATAGCAGTCTTCATAGCTCTGTATTTTCTAAGTTGTCTGCCTCCATCATATCACCAAGAAATGTCAAAAAATATTAATAGGCCCCATTAAGCACCCGATGTAAAAACTGGGGGGGGGGTTGGGGAGCAGGTAAAAGCACTTGCCACTTGAGTGTGAGGACCTGGGTTCATAGCCTCAAAGCCCCATAAAAGTTGGAGGGGGCAAAACACATCTGTAAGCCCAGAGCTCCTTTGGGGAGATGAAGGATGGAAAAATGAAACTTCCAGAAAGTTCATGGGCTAGCCAGCCACTGTTAGTCTCATAGATGCCATGGAAAGACAACAAAGAGACTCTGTCTCAGATAAGGTGGAAGTACACATACTTAAACATGCACACATGTACAAAGAAAATATGGCCTTTGTTCACAGAACAGAGCAGTGTGTAGGCATGTGGAGATGACTTACCTATAGCTACTCAAGAAGCGTTCTGTGGTCCAGGAGCCCTGACATCACCTGGGATAGTCCCACCAGAGAGCTGATCAGCATTTTATCAAGACCATTCACTGGGCGATGCATTTACAGTTAAAGGTGGAGAAGGCGGTGTCAGTTTCGGACATCTTTGTCCTCAGTGCAGCCCTGGTGTCAGGAGTTTACGCAATGGTGATTCTAATGCGCATCGGAATCAAGAACTGCAAACCGCATCCAACCTCATTTCCCAAGTGAGGGCATGGTGGTCCATAAACATTTGTGAATTCATCTGAGGGTACCCAACTATTTAATACCAGATTCCTAATGATGGTACTTTCTTCCTTATTACAACCTTTTTCCATTTCTCATTTTATGTGTATGGACATTTCGCCTGAAAGTATGCCTGTGCACTACTTGTGTGCAGTGCCTGCAGAGCCAAAGAGGGCATCGGACCCCACAGACTCCTGTGAGCCACCATGTGGCTGTTGAGACCAAACCCCGGTCCTCTGGAAGAGCAGCCAGTGCTCATAACCTCTGAGCCACCTCTCCAGCCCTCCCCCTTTATTAAGACATTTCCAAAGCAGGTGTCATAGTTTGGATAACTGTCCCCTAATGGTACCAATGCTTGTTGCCAGCCTGTGGTGCTATTAGGAGATGCTGGAGCCTTCATAAGGCCGTTACGTAGGATGCAGTTAGGTGACAGGGGTGGGGATGCAGCAGACGCTGGACCCTGATCCCTAGTTTCTCTCTGTCTTGCCTTCTCAGCTGTCATCAGGGGAGCTGGCCCATCTCACCAGTGCTTCCCTCATGACATACTGTGCTGTCCAAGCCCAAGTAAAAGGGCCAAGTGACTGTGACCCCAAATCTATCTTTCTTCTTTGTAAGTCCGTTTGAAGTGTGATTATAGATGATTATTTATGTCCTGTGGTGACAGGGCCTTCTCAACCCACACAGACAGTTGGGAAGCTGTATTCCACGTAGAGGAACTAGGGAGCTGGTGTGTGTGTGTGTGCGTGTGCGTGTGTGTTGGAGAAACAAGTTGTGTTTCTAAGTTCCTGACAAATACTGATCTTTAACATGTAAAGACAGAGATCTGAACTGCAGGATCAATGTTCCTCCCCCCCCACCTCCCCTGGTATCAAAGCAAGGACGTCATTCAGGCTAAGTACAGATTCTGCAATTATACCTCCAGGCTCTGAAATTATTCTTAAAATACTTCCAACTTTCATAGTCTTACTATTATGATCCCCCAAAGCATGTGTTTAAATAATCACAACCATTAGGGCTGGAATACTGCTCAGAGATTGAATACTTGCCTCCCTGTATGTATAAAGCCTAGATTACCATATCTAGCACCCCCAAACAAGGACAAATAACACCCAAATGCAAAGAAAGAAGACCCTCAAATCCAAGTGATTAAATTTAGAAGAATTTGGAAGGATTATAAATTGTATTCAAATTCTGGAAAACACAGAGAACATTACTAAGTCGTATTTGAGTAATAAAATAATAATTAAGAGACAACTGATACCAAGGTCAAAGGAAGTAGCATTTTTGAGGGGAACAGAGAACATAGAGCTGTAGTTTAGGTATACTGAACCAGGTTGTCCCTGAACAGTATCTGTTAAGGCAAGCACAGGCAAGGTTTATATATATATTTAAAAGGTGACTGCCACAAACAGTAGTGTGTGGAGGCGGTTAATTGACTGGCATGAATGTTTGACTCAAACCCATTTTGATTAGCTGGCTAACGAGGGTAAGTCCAGCTGAGAAACGCCGAAGGCACAGTGTTTTCAGCTCTTGACTCGACTTTGCTGGAACATTTTGTGCTGACTGTTGGCAGACGCACAGTCCTCTCCCCACATCTAGATTCCACTTAAAAAGGCGACCTTAGTCACTTCTTTGTCCTTGCTTCTGGTATTGCTATGGCTCATACACAGGGTCTCTCACTTACCACTGAGTACATCCCCAGTCTAGTCATACACAGGGTCTCTCACTTACCACTGAGGTACATCCCCAGTCTAGTTACTCATTTTTTTTTTTATATAGTGTGTACATCTTCCAGTCAATATCATGGATTGGAATTGTGAAGGTAAGGACTTACTTTGAACCCCAAACTCATTATTTCTTTGTTCTTTTTCTTCAAATGTATATATGTATGCATGTATGTATGTATGTATGCATGCATGCATTCATGCATGTGTGTGTATGCACATGTGCCATGATGCCCATGTGGAGGTCAACACACACACACACACACACACACACACACACACACACACACTGACTCGGTTCTGTTCTCCTGCCTTTACATGGGTTCTGTGGCTTGAATTCTGGCTTCCAGGCTTGCACAGCAAGTGCCTTTACCTGCCGAGCCATCTCCCTGGTCCGTTTTTATGTCTTGAAACACTGTTCACAGAATTGGTATAACGCATGCGATGGTGTCAGCTGCCTAATGCTATTTTATTCCCAAGAGTGATTCAATTGAAGCTGGGTGTCGTGGCACACAGGCTTATAGTCCTAGTGCTCAAGAAGTCTAGGCAGAACAGAAGTGTGGCAAGTTCCAGAACAGCCTGGGCTGCTACACACACACACACACACACACACACACACACGCACACACACACACACACACACACACACACACACAGAGAGAGAGAGAGAGAGAGAGAGAGAGAGAGAGAGAGAGAGAGAACATTAAAAATGACTCTCTGCTGGCACAGGCAGGCCCAAGCACATACCAGCTCTAAGGAAGATGGGCAGAAGAAACCGCTTTGCCCCTCGCTGGTGTTTCTGCCTGGGTTCCAGGAAATGGTGACCTCAACGTCTGACTTAGTGTCATAATGTCTGCTCTTGCTTTGGCAGTGGAGCCTCTGGATTTCTTCAGTTACATCTCTATGCAGGCTGCTAAGGGTTAATTCTCACCCAGAAGCAGAATATTTTCTTCCATGTTCCAAACTTTAAGACAAGGGGGATTTGGAAAAAACCTCAATTTCCTGAGGAGTACAGGGAATTTCCCTGTGGAAACGTTAGCAGTGAGGACAGGCTGGAGCAACGTTTCTCTGGGAAAAGGCGGCAAACTGGAGGGCAGGGAGGGTAACGGTTTGATCTTCGGGGCCTGCGGACTTTGTAAGGAGTCTAGGAGAAATGCAGAGTCACGGGAGCCTGGAGCGGAGGACGGGCAGGATCTGACTGAGGTTCTGAACATGCTGCGGGCTACTGTGCTTCAAGTACACATGAGGTGCGAGGGGGGTTCTAACCAAAGGAGCTACAGGTAGACTATTGGAAACATCTAGCGGAGAGTGCGAACGCTGCAGGGCCGAGAAGCGTTGGGATTCTGACACGCTGGAATGCTGACGGGTGGGTAGCATTTATAGCACACGTTGGAGGAAGAGGAACTGAGGATGACACCAGAGCCGCTGAGCTGAGCCCGGGAGGAGGGGCTGCAGGGAGGAGACTATGGGAAAGTGGTTTGATTTTCCATCTGCTTAAGTCTGAGAGGGTTCTCACACAGCTGAGGGGCCATGCCTTACTGAGGTCCGATAAAGGACTGGGGTTGAAGGGAGACATCTGACCTGCAGATAGAGACAAAGGATCAAGAGCACACAGATGGCATTTACAGCCAGGTTTTCACACCCTGTCCTATCTTAGACTATAGCTGTGCTCTTTGGGCAACTCAATTTATACTCATTTGTTTTGATGAAAAAGACTGAAGAAATACTGTACCTGCCCCAAAGCATGAAGATAAAAGGCCCTGGGTGTGAAAACACCGTGTAAACCATCAAGGGCCATTCAGACTGGAACGCAGCAGGTGTTGGAAAGTACCGGGATGAAGAAAAAAAACACCAGTTTGGTGATCCAGGCAGTGAGTCCTTAGGCACTGCGCAGAGAGAAATTATGAGTAATTATGAAGGTGCAAAAAGCCATCGTAACCCGTTTTTATTTTACTTCAGCTCAGTTTTTTACAAAACTAAACACACACACACAGCCCTCCAAACTTGACAAAACTTTCACATACGACATCTCTGAGCTGCACATCAGTCTTGCAAGAAGGGGATGGCAGTGATACGGGAGGTAACTGAGCTCTGAGAGGACAGGTGGCCTGTAGGACATCCTAGTAGCTGGTCAGAGCCATGAAAACACCGGGATCTTTGCTCCGGAGTCCAACCTGAATATGAACAAACCATTCCTCAGCTAGAACATGCACTGTAAAAGTTTTAGGACGGCCCCAGCTCCTCAGCCCCCCACTCCCACCACTTCAGCGGTCTTCCTTGTAGTTCACGGTCCCCAATGCCCATCTCTGATGGTACAGCCCTTCACACCTATCGCGAGACCGAGATCCTCGCGCTTCTAGTTGCCAGGGCAACGGCGTTCTTTGAGGCTGCGGGCTTGGGACTGCTGCATCTTTATCTCCACAGAGGCGGGGGTGGCGGGAAAGACCCGTCCCCTTCGAGGGGAAGTGGATGACGCTTGGATGTCAGCGGCGCCAGTCGGTGCCTAGGCGTCCAGCCTTCGTTCCCACCGGGAAGGTGAGGAACCCAAGGACCACGGGCAGAGGTCGGTAGCTGTGCGGCACAACCGAGAGGGGACGAGCGGAGTCCTGGCAAGGCTCGACTCGGGGGAGAGGGAGACTGGGTCCCCAGGGGCGGGGCCACCGCAGTGGGTGTGGTCTGTCCTTCCAAACCATAGCGGGGCGTGGTTACAGGGGCGTGGCCATGCCTAGGAGGGACTGTGGAGTCTCCAGGAAGTCATGGTCCCTGCTGGAAACTTTCTGCATTAGTCCATCTTTCTGAACCTTCTTGCCACCGAGGTCTAGAGAACTAGTCCGTAGCGTAGACTGTAAACTGCACATAGTCATGACACAGAGAAGATGAAAATAGGAGGAGGGCCGGTAAATACTGGCCTGGAACTCAGTTTTTCTTAGGATGGAAGAAATGTAAACCAAACCTGTTGGTAGGTACCTTTGGAAATCCATCAGGCTGGGGAATATGAATAGGCTTTTCAGACAACCAGACCGGCAGCAAACCAATCCAGGGACACAGGCAGTTTTGCCTCACCAGAGCAGATCATGACCTAATTACATGAGCTGATAAAAAAATGGTATAAAACGTATGCATTTATGAGCAGTTATTGTTACCATTAGAATCTGGTCACATATCTCCTTCACTGACCGTCATAAGGTGACTGATACTTTAATTTTTATTCTTTTAATACCCTAAGAAAATGTGCATTCTATCTCATTATATGTGGAAATGTATGAGACAGGAACTTCTGTTTGTTATAGTTGCTCTTTTCATTGTAGGCCTGCACAAGAGTGATTACTAACAACCACACAACAGAGTCAATATTAGGCTGTTTTGAAATCCCCTCTGCCAAGGAAATGAATCCACCCTCTTTCAATTTTGCCTTAGGGCAGAAAGCAGCCACATTCTTTGTCAGAGATCATAAGAATGAGCTGTAGTCCTGTTGCTAGTATTGATGCCTCTGGAACCTCTTGAGGTTTGTGAGCCTCCACAGTCTACATAGCTCCCAGGGCTAGTGTCTTCTAACCTCCTACTAGGACGTCCCGTTAAGCCCACTTAGAAACTTCCATGGCTTTCCAATTCCTCCAAAACACAGTATGGTCAGTCCTGCCACAGAAATGGCCCCCTCCTTGGTACCCACTTCTGTCTCAGTTACTTTTCTGTTACTGTAACAAAGGACCATGACCAAGGCGACTCATAAAGGAAAGCCTTCCACTGACTTACAGTTTCCGAAGGTTAGAGTTACACTTTCTGTGAACCATGAATGGCAGAGTGAGGGCATGGCAGGAACAGCTGAGAGCCACGTCTTGATCCAAAAGTAGAAGGCATTGGGGGCTAAGAGGAAGTGATGGGTTTGTTAAAACCTCAAAGAGCTCCCCCTCCTCCCGTCCCCATGAAACTCCTCCTCCAATGAGGCCACACCTCCTAATCCTTCCCAAACAGTTCTACCAATTGTGGACCAAGTCGTTAAGCATTAGAGCTTATGGTGGGGGAGGCATTCTCATTGAAACCACCACATGGGCTTAGTGCATCGTTGATTTCTTTGCAAACTATCCTTGTGATTTCTTCTGACTCCTAGAAGATTGCCTACTCATTACTTTTGACATTAGTTTTTACTTTTATCAAATACTGTGGTCCAAATGTTAAACGGTTGTGCAACATTCACAGCGGTCGCAATAATAGAGCAATTCCTGGTCACAGCCTCAGGAGGCAGCCATCTTGAACTCTGAAATATTACGCTTAGTTAACTATTGTTTGGCTTTATCAATTTTTAGATGCCCTCTTCAATGTCCTGTTACAATAGACTCTTCTACACCCCTCCTTTTGGATACTGTTCCCCACCTCCGTATACTCAGTGAAGGCGTGGTATTGGTTAAGTCCATACTCAGTGTTCCTGTGACTAAGAACACTTTGTTTGGTTGCTTTCTTGTGCAGCTCTTTATTTTTCATTAGGACTTTCTGTGTGAAAGGTGATTTCTTAAACACACAGTCCGTCTGTAAGATCCCATTACAATGGTTTTTATTCCGATTTCTTTTCCAGATGGTCAAATACACAGAGAGTCTGTCAGCTACACTTTCTGTGAACCATGATTTATTTGATTTGATATGTTTAGGAGGGAACATTAATAGTAACAGACCAGTTTTTTAAGCAAATGGAAAGATTTCTGGGGCCTTTTCGCTGATCCATGTCACGGATGGGTCCCTGGGCCGTGGCCTTTTTTGACATGTATTATATTGGCTCTGCCACATGCTTCCATCTCCCCACTCCTCTCGGGCTGCAGTAAGTCCTTCTTGACAGGATGCTAAGGGCATGGAAAAGACATTTGGCCTTTTAGTGACTTATGCTTTTCGGTGGTGACGTGATGGGGCCAGGGTGATCCATCATCCCACAGTAACAGTGTCAGGTCCTTCCTGAGTGAGCCCCAACCCTTTTACGGAGTGTGAATAATGTTGACATCAATGCCTTTTTCAGTTGCTGAGTGGGAAGAGCTGACCAACTGTTCTCTGAAGTTAGCAGCAACGGCACATTGAGCAGCTGGAGGCCACGCCGTATTATTTCTCAGTGTGCCTGAGAAAACCTTCAGCTTATTAATGTTTGTGCGAAGCCTCTTTGGTTTCTGAGTCTGTGGTCCACACACAGCATGAAAGACAGGCCACTTTGCGGAATAAGGAGGGACACTGCAGTTTCAATGCTTACATGCAGTTATAAGCGTTTAGGAATGACTTGGCAGACGCTCTCCATTCATATTTAAGCTGGACTCTCAGGTCCTTCTAGTTTCCAGTATGCGTACTGTTCCGCCACCACCACGCAGATCCGGAAGGCTCTTTATCAAAGGTCTGGTTTGGAAGGCTGTATGCACAGTGTTTACCCTCTCCCTCCAGCTGAAGCTGTTCTGCCTAGGTTAAGCTAGTCTCACTCCCAAAATCCACACTAGACGTACAGTGGTGATGATGAAGACAGTCTGTGGGTAGAGTCTCACGGAAAGTCGTTAACGAGGAGGTTGACAGAATACAGCCAGCTAGTGCTAGTCTGTCCTCCAATAAATGATGTGGGCTTTTTATTCTCTTGTGCCAGTCAGAAGCAGAGCTGAAGAGTTTAGGAGGGGAGAGATGATTAAATGAGGAAAGTGCTTTAAACAGTGTGACTGATCTGGAGCAGGAAAGGCTAGAAGGGGGACGAGCCCAGAAGGAGGGAGCCAGGAGCCCCTAGCAAATCATTAAGATGCAGTGGGCCTAGATTGAGAGAGGTGTCCTTGGAGTGTTCTCGTGGGGAAGAGCAAGGTCACACGTTTCTGTTTTTGTTTTCCTGCATCAAGACAGTGAGACAGCATTCACCTCTGCTGTCAGTATCTGGTGCATAATCTGTGTATCTGAAGAGCGCATATATATGTGTATATGTATATGTATATAACTTTGGTAGTGAACAGGTTCTGAGTAATTGGCTATAAACCTAAACTGATTAAGGAGCTGTTTAGACCTCTAAGTCACTTGCTTCTTAATTCTTTTGGCTTGGTTTAGGATGTCGATGGATGTTATAAAGGGAAACCTAGATGGAATTTCAAAACCAGCCTCTAGTTCAAGGTCACGTCCTGGGAGCAGAAGTTCAAATGCTTCTCTGGAGGTGCTCTCGCCAGAACCAGGGGCCTTCAAGGTAATCTTCTGCTTGGAAAGGAATTGAACTCTCAGTCACAATCGAGGAAACCACGGTTGCCATTAACTCCCATTGAAATGTCATCGTTAGAGGCCTTCAGAGCATATTCACAGGTTCCTGACTTCCGTAGATTGTTCGGGATGAGCATGCTTAGTTCTCTTTTTCTCTCCTCTCCGCTGCTGGCTTTCTTTTGGGGTATTTTTTTTTTTTTAAATCTGTGTTAAACTTTGATAAGGTTTGTGTGTTGTTTGGCTTCATAAGGGAACTTTGTATTCCAATATCTAATATACACCCATTGACATTTACTATGAAAATGGTTCAGTATTTAAAAATAGATGGCTCAGAGGTAAAGTACTTGCCATGTACTGTGAAAACCTGAGTTCGAACCCCCAGAACTACATAAAGCTGGGTATGAGAGTGTACATCTATAAGTCCAATGCTTCTGTGGTGAGGTGGAGGGGTTGGAGACAGGAGAATTCCCCAAAGCTTTTGGCCAGCTAACCTGGTATACATGGTGCCTAACAACAGAAATCCTATCTCTTATCATGAAGAGAATTGCAGACTTGCCAGTTTATTCTTAGTGTCACACATTTGCCCTTGAGATGGGTACTAGGGCTGCCCATCGCTATGGTGAAGTGTTGAGCATGTGGGTACCTTCCAGAGGTTGAGGCTGGGGGGTTGGAGTAGACAGTCTTCCATGGAGAGAGTTCCTTTGAGAACGCAACTCTTCCTGGGATGTATTTACTGCACTGTGACTCTCATTGTCCTGTGCGGATTTCGGATTTCGGAGTTTTGCATACTAGTTTCTCTTGACCCATCCGTGAATGTCCCTTTTTGCACTCTCTCAGGAAAACACAGCTAGGCCAAACTGCTGTTTTCAAAATGAAGTTTGCTGAAGTGTAAAGGGAAGTTGAAACAAAATAGGAAACTAAGAATAACCAAAATTTATGAGTCTCATTAGAAGTCTCTTATCAGAAACACGCCTCACTCAAAATAGGCACTTGTGAGTCGTTCAGCTCTCCCAGCAGCTGGACGGGGAAGGGACCGCTGTTGAGGGCAGCGGAGAGCAGCGTTCCTAAGCATGGCTCTGTAGGGCCACTTTCATCTCTTCCCATTATTATTTAAGATTGTGGGACAATGGTATTTATTTGGTAAAATATTAAACTTAATTGGCAGTTAAGTTGCACTTCGTTAAAGGTCCTACATTTCTGGGAGCTCCGGTGCTAGTCTGTGTATTTACACGTCTCCATATGTGCTTTCCTTAATGTTAGATGCTATGAAGTGTGAAGTTTTAAGGAAATACATTATCTTTTTAAGTGTCTTTGAGTATTATATTTTGGAAATTCTTTTGTTCACAATTATTTTTAGATTGATATGGTAAACAAGTTGAATTCTAGTAAGGAGGACCACTCGTCAAGCAGTAGCATGGAAGACAGAAGAAATAGTCGTGATGACAAGTGGGCAGGCTACTCTGAGAACACAAGCCCAGCCCAGGAGGGCTCTGCGGAAGACCCGGACTTGACTCAGCAGATGGTCCCTGAGCATTCAGGTGGGATGATCACTGAGTGATTGGCCAATGATAATTGCAGATACTGTATTTAAAGTATTCGAAGTCTATTTTTTCAGCTATGTACAAGCGATAAACCAAAAAGGAGACTTGCTTTTGGTGAGAAATTAATCACTACTTTTTACATATAAGAATATCGAATCTTTAAATACATTTAGAAATATAACAAAACATGTTACTTCATAGAATTATTATTATGCTCATTGCATTCATTAAGGGGGAATATTTCTATATTGTATGGCATGGTTCATGGATCAGTTTTGATGGCTAATGTTGCAGAATAAGATGTATTAGGTCATTTATAAATACCCTTTAAGGGTAATCCCCATGATGATGAATAATATTGATATCTTAAAAGCTACTTTTCTCATGATATTAAATTAATTCTGGTCAGATTGAGTTAGAACTGCAGTTCTCAGTTGTGCTGTGCAGGACTCTGGGGACGTGGGCATCTCTGAGGCTCTTGCAGAGACTCTGTGAGGTAAATACCATCTTCATCATGACACTGGGGTAGATAGACACCATTTGCATTTTTGACTACCGTATTGGCATTTGTAGTGATGGCCCAGAAGTAATGGTGAGTCAGCTGCTTGGGCCTAACTGCCAGTACAGACCATGGCACCAAATTGTATGGGGTTGTAGTTGTTAAGAAAGAGCTAAGGGAGTTGTTGAGATTAGCTGTCGGGCCCAGTTCCCACTATCTATTTATATATTTTTTTCATATTGTGTGAGTCTGTTCAAAATACCTGGTGTATGGGCAGTAAGCCTGAGAGTGCCAGGATTGGCAGCTAGGAATTAAACTAGAAGCTATTATATTTGAAGTATGCAAACAGTATCATTTTAGAAACCTTCTTATTAGGTTAATACTCTTTTTTGATGTCTTCCCTCTTTTTTCCTTAAAGAGGTAGAGATGTACATTATAGGAAAACATCACTGACTCTTTGGGCTTTCACTCAGCATGATGTACCGTTTTAAATGATCTGACCTGGGAAGTCTGAGACTTAGTACTGGAGCATTGATGCTCATTTCAAGTTTATCAGTTTTCAGCAATTTTCACAGGGGGAGTGTTACCTGGTAGCTAAGCGCTCTCACTGAGAGTCAGACAAATTTAGGTGGGGCTTACTGTTTTGTTTACTAGTTATACCGCTTTGGATATGCATGTCATTCAGATACAAATTTGCCTCAGTTTACGAATTAAAAGGAAGAGAGGATGCATTGGGCTACAATGAGGACTGAGCAATGAGGAGGACTGATCAGTGCCTGTGAGAAAAGAACTTGTCACTCTTCCCATTGGGCAAGTCTACACATGGCAGTCACTGTTATTATTTTATCATTAGTTAATAGGTTGTCAGTTAAGCCCTGAATGACAAAACTTCTAAAGTCTTTAATTTAAAATAAGGTATCACCTGCTATCGTCTTCTTACAAATATTTTTATGTGATTCAGGAAACAAAACAAAAACAAAAACAAAAAAAAAAAAAGAAAAGAAAAAAAAAAGAAAAAAAAAAAGAGAGGGGTCAGAAAAGGGAATACGGGTCTCGGGATGTGCTGTCCTCTACTGTGGCTCTCGGGTACATGCCTCCTCTTTCAGTTAGTCTGAAACAGTTTAGAACAGGGTCCGTGTCTCAATCTTTACTTTTTGTTTGGTAGGTTTGGATGTAGACAATCTAGCAGGATGAAGGAGAAACAACTTGGGACTTAAAATCACAAGAGAACAACTTCTGTGCCCAGTGCTATAACTTATGACCCCTTTGAAGGGTTCAGTCGTCCCACTGTAGAATGGAGATAAATGTCTGCCTCTCAGTGTGATTGGACAGTTAAATAAAAAGACACTCAAGAAATCACTTTGTCCACGAAGTTAGTACTTGATACTAAGTGTATTAGGAGTTACCATTGGCCATAAGTATCGGCGGATGAGAGAACAAAAAGTAAAAATCAAAACAAAACTTTGCTGTTTTATCCAACTTCGAATCCATTTCTACCTTTAACGCAATGCAGGTGTTCTTGGGGGGCCAGATGCTCAGCTTCAAAATGCTATTCGTAAGATGCACAGACTGGATAAGATTCTGGCCAAAAGACAATGCAGAGAAAAGGAAGTTAAAAAGCAAGGTGCAGAAATGAGAATGAAGCTGTGGGAGGAACTCAGGGTAAGAGCCGTAAGTCAGTTTCCTCTAATAATGAGGAAAGTGTGGCCTGTGCTGGTGCTAATGTGGTCCTGCCTTACTGATTTATTTCGCAAAAGTAGTGGGCGTGCGTGCGTGCGTGCGTGCGTGCGTGCGTGCGTGTGTGTGTGCATGCGTGCATGGTCCTGCTCTGGCATGCTCGTCGCCTATGGGCAAGCCCAGCAGACCTCTGTTGCGGGGCTCCCTCCCTCCTGGGCTGTTCAGACTTTCCTGAGAAGTTACAAAATGGCTTTGGCCTGGGCCGTGCTCCCTTTGCCTCCGTGTTGCCACATTTCTGGAGCCTGATTTCAACTTTCCTTGGCCTCTGTCGGCCTCCTGTGCTCCATAGCATGGAGAGGTTGAAGCTGAATAAATGTTGGCACGGACTCAGTTGTAATTCATTCCTCCAAGGAGAGCAGCTGTGAGTGAGCGGCCTTGTAGTAACACACTGCCGATTCTGAGGGCCATCCTTAGCCACTGGCTAACTCCCGAGGAGGGAGTAGGGACATGCTGGTATGCGCTTCCTAGGAAGACTATCTGGGTGAACAGAAAACAGCTGCCAGATGTAAACAAGAGGATGATTTTGTACCATTTAGCCGAAAACGTGGATCTGTTTGCTTTTTGCTGAAACACAAAACAAATTTTAATTTGTATTGAAATAAGAATGACAAATAGAAGAATAATAAAACATGAGACCAATCTTGAAATTTCAATTTGATGGGATACCCGTGGATAACTCAATATATACATATGTATGTATGTAATTCAATATATATGTACATATATTTGTATGTACCTGTGCATCTCTCTCTATCTATCTATGAAGATACTTTAAGCAATGTGTATATAAGTTTTTTTCTGGGAAAACCTATTGATGGAATTTTGGAGACACAGGATATATTAGCAGATTTCCTAGGTAAAGGAATGTAAATGACTGAACCTTCCTGTGTACATACACAGTTGAGAACTGGGTTAGATTAAGAACTGGTTGGTATATTTACTTTCCTTTTTCATATTTAAACTTAAACTGTTCTCCCATCAGTCTGCAAAAAATACTGAAGACTTGGAAAATGACGAAGAGTCGGAAAACACAAAAAGGTTTTTGTGTCTGACTTCGAAATCTGCAGGAACAGCTGGTGAGTAGAGGGAGGTCCCTAGTGCTCTTATCCGGGGTTGGCTTGTGCTGCCCCTTTTCTCTGAGAGCTGCCCGCTGCAGAGGAAATCATTGATCACCTTAGGTAGGATAGTAGGGAAGTGTCTGAGGGTAGATATGTTTTAGTGTTTTTTTATTTTTATTTTTTAATTTATTTATTATGTACACAGAAGAGGGCGCCAGATCTCATTACAGATGGTTGTGAGCCACCATGTGGGTGCTGGGAATTGAATGTGGGACCTCTGGAAGAGCAGTCAATGCTCTTAACCTCTGAGCCATCTCTCCAGCCCCCCTATTTTAGTGTTTTAAGGGCTGTTCTATCTGCAGGGGCGAGAGGGAGAGAGCAGAGGAAACCCTGAAGCAGGCCCCGTGTGTGTGTCTGCACTCACTTCCTGTCCCTCTTGGATCCTCTAGATGCTGTTTTATGCCCTCAGTCTGTCCCCGCTGAGGTCTCACTGCGGATCCCTCAGTCCTGCGCAGCCTTTTTGTAAAGCTCTATTGCTGGTTTACCTGCTGACTCACAGCCCTCCTTCTGAGGCAGCCACTTTGCTTCTTTCTTTGTTTTCTCCCTCCCTCCCTCCCTCCCTCCCTCCCTCCCTCCCTCGCTCCCTCCCTCCCTCCCTCCCTCCCTTCCTCTGCAGTAGGCTAGTTTCAGAATCTCCTTTCATATGCCACATAGGTGGCAGTCCAGTTTTGTGTGGCCAGGGACGCTCTAAGCAGGGCCTCTGAGTTCTCTGAGAAGGCTGAGTTCCTTTTGTCCTTTACAAAGGGGATGTTTAACATTTCAGAACCCCAAATGCCTGATTCGGGGCTATGGGAGGAGTTCTGGCGGAGGTGTGGTTTGAGGGAGAATATCTTTTCACACGTGTCCCTTTCGGGGGTTGAGGGGGTGTGGGGGTGAGTGGGGTGTGGGGAGTTGAGGGGGGGTGGGGGGTGGTAGGACCAAGAGTTCAGAACCTTGAGTGATTAGTTTTTTTTTCCCAGTAAAGAATTTCTTTTATTGTTTTCAGTGTTTCTGCTGAATGTTTATTTCTCCCATCATGCATCTTGTCTGTGATGGATTAGCATTTCAGTTTATGGCACTTTAATGTTTCAGCTTAAAGCTTTAGGGTATACTCATTACTATTGAAGTAAAAAGAAAATGAAAATATCACCTGATACCAAAGACAATATACGACAGAAGAATAAACAAATAAAAAGAAATACCATTATATGATGGAAAATATAAATTCTAAAATATATTAATACATATAAGTATCGTATATTTAATGTGTTTGCCAATATACATTTTATTGTTAATCCACACCGGGCAACCTGATTTCCTATTTTATAAACTGTGCAGAGCAGTTGGGGTTTACAGTGCTCCCCGCTGTTCTCCTAGGAGTCTGGGTGCTCCATCTGCACTGCCCCCTCGATATGGAAGGACTTCTTTGTAAATGGACTTCTCCAAGTCTCTACTGGTTTAATGAAAGTGATAAAACATACACTGGAAAAAAGACAGCCTATTGAATGAATGGTCCTGGCAAAACGTGATAGCCGTCTGCAGAAGAGTGAGGTTACAGCCATATCTCTCACCCCACACAAAAATCAACTCAAATCAGACCAGAGACCTTAATTTAAAACCAAGGCCCTGAAGGTGCCAGGGACAACACTTGAGGACAGAGGCGTCGGAAGGAATGTCCGACGGAACCCCGGCCACACAGAAAATAGCTCCGAGAAATGACACATGGGATTTCGAGAAACTGAAAATGCCTCGTGGGCCCGTGATATGATTCCGTGGGTAAAGACACTTGCATCCAAGCCTGAAACGCAAGTTTAATCTCCAGGACGCACAGGGTAGGAGGAGAGAATTGACTCCTGCAAGTCGCCCTCTGACCCCTACATACCACACACACACACACACACACACACACACACACACACACACACACACATATATACACATATAAATTAAAAAGCTTGTGCATAATGAAAGAAACTAACTACAAATTGAACAGATAGCCTATAGAACAGGAGACACTTTTTTTTTTTGCCAGAACAGATAGTTCTCAAAAGGAGAAATACAAGTGACCAGTAAATATTTTCAAAAGTGCCCAACATCCTTAATCATAAAGACATACACATTAAAACTACGTAGGTATTCTATCTCACACGAGTCGGAATGGCTGTCGTTTAGAAAACATATGACCAGTGCTGGTGAGGCTGTGGGGAAAGAGGAACTCTTCCTCAGTCTTGGTCGGGGTATAAACTGGTGAAGTCACCTTGGAAATCAGAGCGGACATGTCCCCCAAAAGACAACTAGAACTGTGCTACAGCCCAGCGACACCACTCCTGGGCATCCACCCAGAAGATTCCATGTCCTGCATGGAGTACAGGCACACTTAGGTTTGCTGCAGCTCTCTTCACAGTAGCAAGAAAATGGAATCAGTCTAGCTGTCCATCAGAAGGGGAATGGATAATGCGAATGTGGTATGTGCGCACAATGGGGTTGTACTGAGCCGTGAAAATGAAGTTTTCAGGCAAAGAACCGATTTCCAGGGAGGTAGCCCAGTCTCAGAAAGACAAAGAGTACATGTCTTTGTTCCGTGTGCCGATCCTAGATTCTGATTTTTACGCATGTGTGTTTATGTGGGAGCGAGTGTGTGTAGAGGCCAGGGAACTAGAAAGGGCCCAAGGGAAGAGGAAAAGCAGCGTCCGGGGACGCAGTTGGGGAGGGTAACAGAACAGGAAAGCAGGCCAAGCCTCTGGAGGCATTCTCAGTGAGCATTTCCTTCCTAGCGTGGGTCAGGTTGGCATACACCTAGCTGGCACACTCCTATCTCCCATAGAGTGTTCCTGTGTCCCTTGCTGTGACCGGGAAAGTGCCAGCTATTTGTACATTGTCCACTGGGTGGCAGCATCTAGTCGCAGCCTGTTCTTAAAGGAGCAAAGCTCTTAGCGTGGGACCTAGTTTGTCTTGACTTGGAATTAAACATCCAGAGCAAGTTCCTCATGATTCCTAAAGGTCTTCCTGGGAGAGCGGGGGGAGACTGTTCTGCCTCTTCAGTAGCTGCTCACCTTTCTTCTCTCTTAGGAGTCTAGTCTTGAGCATTTCTCTCTTAGGCTGTTTGGTTTTATCCTTTTTCTTGTCTTCCTGCTATCCTTATTTCCCTGTGGCGTAATTATACTAGTTATCTATTGCCACATAACAAATTAACTCAGAACCCGGCTTACTAAAAAAACATCAATCAGTTCTGCCCTAAGGGTATCAGCCATCTTGGAGGAGTGTGGCTGGGTGATTCTGACTAGGCTTCCTCATGACACAAGTAGGTGATCCTTTGAAGGGGCTCCTGGAGCCCAAAGCTGCTTCTAACATCACTCACAATACTTCCTGGAAGATCTTAGTTCCCTGCTCACCTTTGGCTAGCCTCTTAAGTTCCTTATGAATTCCTCTGTAGAATATTTACTAATAAACAAGGCAGCTTGTATCCATTAATACGGGAAATACGTACTCAATAGACTGGGTTCTTTTTAGCATTTCCATGATTACTAGACAACATTAACGAGAATATGGTGTCTCACATATGATCGTTCATATACCAGGGAATTTGGCGGGTTTCACATATTTATTAGTTATTCATTGGTTTTATATAGCTCTTTGCTATATCTACTTCAGTTGGTGACTACTTCAACATATTTTTACAAGTTCTAAGTGATATGGAGAAAAGATAGACTTTTTATGAGTTTATGATTAACTGTATTATAATTTACAATTATACTCTGTTATGTAATATTTTATAATTAATTAGATCACGTTATTCATTGTGATTATCTTTAGTTGTATGCCTTGGATCTTGTTAATTTTGAACTTATTAGCCAGAAAAATGTTAATTTTTGTGTCTTCAATAATTGTTCTCATTCTCAACACTAACTGAAGACTTAGTGTTGAAGATTATTCAGCCCATTATAACAGCTAGTTAAATTATTATAGATTTCTTGATAAAATTAACATTTTTAAATTAATGGATTTAAATAATGAATCTTTTATTCCTAGGTCAGCCCTTCTTGCTTATGGAAGATTATTCTTTTAATTGGTACTGACTTGACTAGCTGAATTTACTCAGAAGTTCTGTTCTCTAAAGCAGGATTGGAGGCAGAGAGGTGACTCAGGGGGTTAAGGTGCTTGCTGCCAAGCCAGAGCTTACGGTGAAGGAGGGCGCCAGCTCCCTCAGCTTGTCCTCTGACCCCCACATGTGCGCTATGGCATGAGTGTGCCCACACGTACATACACATCTATGCACACAAACAGATAAACGAGAAAGGATTAGGTTTTGTATATGTGTGTGTGTGTGTGTGTGTGTGTGTACACGGGTGAACATTTCTATGTGCATGCCCGGATGTTGTAATGAGAGGGTGGGAGTATGGATGTATGGCTTAGATATAGTAACTTCAGGAAATCAGTGGTCATGGCACCCATTTATTTCTATGCTTTGAAACAGTTTACACAATATGGGGATTATCTGTTCCCCAAAAAATCTGAACGATTTCACTGGGAAACCCATCTGGCTCAGGTTGTCTCTTGGAGGCCATCCTCTGACTCTTCTCGGCTTCTCTCAGGTCCACTGTCCTCCCATTTGATGGTTCTTCCCAAGTCAGTTTGGGCAGGAGTCCTCACTCTGGATTTAAAGTCTCCACATACACAAGAAAAACCCCACTAATGCAGCATATCAAATCCATATCTTAATAGTAATTCTCCATATTATGTATCTTCTTACTATGTCTAATTTTGTTCCTGATTTTCCCTACTTGAAAAACAAAAGGAAATTAAGAAAAAAGTAAGCCTTTTAATTTTAGCAGAACTCCAAATTCACAAAAAACTTACAAGGATGGTACAGAGATTTTTTTTTTTCTGTCTATACCAGCCCATCAGGGGTACATTCATGAGTGTGGTATGTTTGAAGTGAACCAGTAACTGGTACGATCTTATTAAGCAAAGCCCAACTTTATTCACATTTCTTTAATTTTTCCTAATGTTCTCCTCCTGTCCCAGGACACCACATTATATTAGCCCTCACGCTTCCTTGTCTGTAATGATCTTGGCAGTTTTGAGGCTCACTGGTCTGGCATTTTGTAGCATATCCACCAGTTGGAATTGAGCTCATGATTTTCCCATGATCAGACTGGATTGCTCGCTCTTGGGAGGCAGATGACGGAGTTAAGGTGCATGCTCATTACGTCATGGTGTTAACACGCGTGCCACCCTGTTGATGTTGATATCCCTCCCTGGCTGAGGAAGTGTTTGTCCGAGTTTTCCGTTGTAAAGCCACTCCATTTCCCTCTCTTCCAGCTGTAGCTTTCATGAGGAAGTGTCTCTGTACAGTCTCCGAGGAGTGGGGAGCCATGCTTTGCCCCACTGAGAGCAGACTGTGGGCCTACACTATCCTGCGTTGTTCCGCGGGGAGCGTTGCCTGTTTTTCTCCGACTCACTCAGTTGTGTCAGGACTAGGCTGGTATCAGTGGATTTTGATCTCTACTGTGAGTTGGATTGGCCCCACCTCCCATCTGGCCATTGGATGGTCTCTGAGCTGGTACCCGTGTCCCTTTGCCCCCTGCTGTCACTGTGGGGTTTGTCTTGTTTCTCTTGATGGGCACATCTCATCTTTCTTGTTTCTGACTCTTCTATATTCCCCACCCGAGTCTTGAAACCAGCCATGTCTCCAAGGAGCCTGATTCCTGTCACTGGAGAGTGGTATTAGATGTCGGCATCTGGGTGCCAGGTGGAGTTTCCTCTAGGAAAGGAAATGTATGTGTGTATGCTAACCCATACACACACGTGTCTATACATATGCCTGTATGTGGCCGTTTCTGTATGAGCTAAAATTGAGTTCGCACACACTCATGTGTCTGCCTGTACTCCATCACCCGGCATGGACAACTGTGGTTTAACCCTCTTGCTTATCTGTATTCCAACGTTGAGAAACCTGTTCCCACCTTCCGCCATCTCTTTACTCAATTATTCAGTTGCACGGGACACAAACAGTATCGCTAACCCACAGAAAACACTTTGATCACCTGGAACGTAGTTCTCACATTTAGTTTCTGTTGCCTTTGGTCTTTCAGGATCCATTCTTCAGAGTTAGAGTTTTGGAGTTAAGCGGCCACCTTTTCATATGTTTCTATTTAATGAGACTGTGTTATTCATTTGTCATACATTTGGATTGTCTTGCCACATTTCTGCATTCCACATGCCAATTCCTCAATCTCTTAAGTGATCTTTTCAAAAGATCTACAAACATTGATTTTCACTCTATGTTCTGGTGGTAAATGCTTTTTAAAAAGGCATAGCGCCAACATTCACAATTACCGTATTATATGGAATAGTTTTACAGCCCTAACAGAGCCCGTTGTGTGAACCCTTATTCAACTCTCCTTCCTTCCCCAACCCTCTAGCTGCCACTGAATTTTACTCTATTTATAGTTTTGCCCTTTCAAGAATGTTGTATGATTGGAATTTTCAGTGAAAGCCTTCCGACTACATTCTTTCACTTAGAGGTATGTACTTATGGCTTTTGCTGACATGGTAGCTAAACTTTTTCCCTTTTTGGTTGTTATGAATAATACTTCATTCTATTGATTACTGTCTGTTCTAGTTGCATTTTGTTGCTGTTGTGATAAAATACTCCGACAAAAAGCAATTTAGGGGAGAAAGAACCTTGGTAGTTCACAGTTCCCTGTTACAGTCCATCACTGGGAGGAAGCTTGTGGCAGAAGCTTGTCACATCACATCCACAGTGAAGGGAGGAAGGTATACACGAGCCTCTTGCTTTCTTGTGCTCAGCTCCATTTATCTACTCCTATGCAGTTCAGGACCCCCTGCCTCGGGAATGGTGCTGCCCATAGTGGACTGGATCTTCTTACATCAATTAACTTAAGGCAGCACCCCCAGACATGCTCACAGGCCAATCCCATGTAGAAAATCCCTTACTGAGACTCTCTTTCCAGGTGATTCTAGGTTGTGTGAGATTGACAATTAAAGCTAACCTAAGGAGCTGTCAATATTATTATTATTGTTGTTGTTATTATTATTATTATTATAGATAGAGACTCTGACTGGAACCTGAGGCTCAGTGATTCATCAAGGCTGACTGGCCAATGAGTCGTATGGATTTTCCTGTCTCTGTCTCCGCAAAGCTGGGATTACAACTGTGCCCCACCACACCCAACTTCCTTTGCCTGGGTTCCACAGCTTGCACTGAGGTGCTGTGTTTGTGCAGTGGGCACTCTACCACCTAAACTGTCTTTTCAATCCCAAAATGTTTAATTTTAATGAAAAAAAATTATCAGTTTTAACTTTGTGGATAGTGTTTGAAAGTTGTTTTGTTTTGTTTTGAGTCTCACCATGTAGCCCTGGTTGGTCTGGAACTCACTATGTAGGCTGGCCTCGAACTCACAGAGATCCAGCCGTCTCTGCCTCCTAAGTGGTGAGATTAAAGATGTGCACCACCATACTTGTCATGCTTTTTAAAACAAAAGATTTCAGTGGCACAAACTGGCAGATTCAACATGTCATGTTAAGTCACCGAGAAAATTGATTTTTAAGATGGTTTTAGGGCTAGGAAGTGGTGGCCCACGCCTTTAATCCCAGGACTCAAGGAGCAGAGGCAGGTGGATCTCTGTGAGTTTGAGGCCAGCCTGGCCTACAAAACAAGTTCCAGAACAGCCAGAGCTGTTACACAGAGAAACCCTGTCTCAAAAAACCAAAAAAAAAAAAAAAAAAAAAAAAAAAAAAGAAAAGAAAAAAAAGATTGCTGTGGGAGAAAGAAAGAACACCACGACCAAAAGCAGCTTGGGGAGGAAAAGGTTTAATTCAATCACACTTCCAGGTACCTCCATCTCCAAGGGAAGTCAGGGCAGGAACTCAAACAGAACTGGAACCTGGAGTCAGGAACTGATGCAGAGGCCATGGGGGAGTGATGCTTACTGGCTTGCTCCTTGTGGCTTTTCTCAGGCCCACATGCATAGGGATGGTACCACTCACAATGGGCTGGGCCTTCCCATGTACTTGTCTATAAGCAAAGCTTAGGGAGGCATTTTCTCAACTGAGAGTCTCTCCTCTCAAATGACTCTAGCTTGTGTCAAGTTGACATAAACCTAGCCAGGACAAAGATATACAATGTTAAATTGACTAATATGACAACAAAGAAAAAATTGTAGTCAAACAAAATATGTTGAACATTGCAATGTCCTATTTTCTTCATGGAGCTTAGCTCAAGAGAAGAATGCTAACTTCCACGAGTCTCCCAATTACATTCTCTCTCTCTTTTAAATTAAAAAGTGTGTGTGTGTGTGTGTGTGTGTGTGTGTGTGTGTGTGTGTGCAGGTCGATGGGGAGTGCATACCATAGCTCATGTGTGGAGGTAGAGGACCCTCCATCTTTACTTGGAATGGAGCTCAGGTCATCAGGCTCGCACAAAGTGCCTTGGCCCATGGAGCCATCTTTCAGGCTTTGTCTTTTGTTTTTCTGAGACAGAGTCTTATGTAGCCCAGACTGGCCTTGAACTTGCTGTATCTCAGATGATGACCCTAAACTCCTGGTCCTCCTGCGTCCTCTCCCTGTTACTGAAATCTCAGTTACCTGCTACCATGCCTAGCTCAAAGACAGTCACTAATGGCCGACTATGCACTTAAAATCTTCAACTTGGAGGCCTAAAATAAAGACAGAAAACATAATTCTGTTACTGAGTGTGTGCAGTGTCTGTATCACAGTCTGGGATCTGCCTAGGTCATGGATAGAGAATGGTGATGCTCTAGCGGGCTCTTGTGCATCTAGGAAGTGCCATCTTGCTGTCTCGTCTAGGGAAGTGCTGTCTGGCTGTTCTCAGCCATTCGTCCGTTTCTGTGGCTCATGTGATGATGATTGCCATTTCAACTTGGGAGTGATTTTTTAAAAAACAGGTGGTGTGTGTGGAGGGGATTGAGGAATAGTAGAGGGGCATTCAGTCCTCCCGTCAGCTGTGTAAATCATTTTGTTTTGTATAGATTGAACAAGTGCTTTTTTTCTCTTTTTGTGTCAGGAGAGCCTTTACACTGTGAGCCTGAAGACACCTTCTTCTCGGTGTTTCATACTCAGATTCCTCCAGAAAATTACGAAAATTGTGTCGTGCAGACTATCAAGAAGGGTATGTTTAATTTGTGTGATTATATAGATTGCCACAAGAGGATGCTGGATGTATATGGAAATAGCTGTGGATGAAGGGACTTGGTATAATTTATAGAAATGGACAGATGTAAGTAGCTAGAGTTTAAGGTGCAACATAACAGTTGAGGTTGTAGCTCAGTGGCCGAGAACTTGTCTAAGACATGACACGTCCTAGGTTCAATCACAGCATTACAAACTTATGTAGCATATAATCCTTTGTGAGTTGACCCATGTTAAAGTTACCTATGGAAACTTCATTATTGCACTCTACTATTGGGTGTTTGAAATTTTGCATGATAGTTTTTAAAAAGTAGGCTGTAGATTTTCTGTTCCTCTGGCTCTTAGAGTCTTTTTTCACAATTGTAATTATGTAATCATTTTGAATTTTTCAATACTAGATTTTACCTGTGATGTGGAAAAAAATGAGCCGTTGATCGAAACAGAAAAGAAACCTTTTTCAAATACAGAAAGGATTTCCTCTTCCATAACCCTCTCTGAGCCTAAAGTGCAGGGGTTGTCTTTGGATGTATCATTTGGGGTTGAACACCCCTCCATCATTTGTTCTCTGCATTTTGATTGGTTGTGAGAGAGGGAGAAATAGTTTTCTTCAGGAAAGAGCCTCCCTATTGGTTATCCAATACCCAGTGGTCAGCCCTGAAATCATATCATACAAGTAACTTTATGTGGACTGAACAGGTTGCATATAAATGTTTATTTATATATATTTATATTATGTCTCAACAATTAAAGGAAAAGAAGCCATGATTTGAGAGAGAGAGAGAGAGAGAGAGAGAGAGAGAGAGAGAGAGAGAGAGAGAGGAGAGAGAGCAAGGCAGGTGCCTGGTGGTGGTGGTGGTGATAGGAAAGAGAAGGAGGGAAATGATATAATTGTATTTTAATTAAAAAATTATTTTAAAAAGTAGGCTGCCACTGACAGAAATCTGGCTTAAGGAAGATGGGGAGAAAATAAATCTAAAACAAAGAAAGAGTCCATATTGTGTTTCTGGGTCAAGAATTTAAAAATTATTTATTCTGTATGTGTTTTAAAAATATATTTTAATGTATACTTAAAATGAATTTTTAGTATGACTCACAATTATAATTATGAGATCATATTGAACTTTTTCAATACTAGATTTTACCTGTGATGTGGAAAAAAATGAGCCACTGATCAAAACAGAAAAGAAAGCCCTTTCAAATACAGAAAAGATTGAGCTTAGGAGTAAACCCAGCCAGGATTTTATTAAGCGGAACATTGAGGTGGGTATCTCACGATTCAAGTGACAATGTGGGAGTGAGCCGGGGGCAGAGAGGGTCCTGGGGTGTGATCTATTCATTGTCTTTGTGTGTGTGAGTGTGGGTGGTGTGGGTGCGTGTGTGCATAGGTGGGTACACACGCCTGTGCAGGCTCTCTAGTCTAGTTATATCACATCACCCATCTTGCCTTGCCTGCTCTGCCTCCTTCAATCCTAGTCTGTCTCTTTCAGAACTGCTAGCTTCAACTAGAATTTATTTTCTCATTCAGAAATAGTCTAGTTTCTGAAATGGAAAGAGCTTTGAGCTCTCCTCCGGATTTTAACTTGCACATCAATAAAGTGTGCATATGTGTGTTTATTTATTGACTCATTTTTGTTACAAGACTTGATATTGTAGCGACTGCATTTACAACTTATAGTGGAAAATGTTCCTGGCAGAGCAGCAAACCTGGCTTAGAGAGACCAGCTGGTAGTCTACCTCCCTCTAATTCCCCTCTGGTCCCCCCTCTAGTCCCCCCTCCTGTCCCCCACTCTGATATCCCACCGCTTGGTCACTATCCTCGATTCAGGGGTTCATCCTTGGCGCACCACAGTCCAGGCAGCCCGATTTGGTTTGTCTTTAAGGCAGACACAGATCAGTTAAGAGCACAGGGACTCCTTTATTAGCCCAGAATGCTAATTAATTAATCTATAAGGAATGTCTGTGGGGTGGACAGACGCTCACAGTGACTACTTGGACAGCTCGTCACTGGGAAACCACATTGATAAAGCATCAGCAAAACGAGAGAGCTGCGTTCTCAGCTCGGGCCTCAAGCTCTTCTCACAGCTGGCATGCCATGCCAGGCAGCTTGGTTCCCGAGTCCAGCTGCCACGGCCAGGCCGGGCTCTGCGAGGCTGGGCTCTGCCACTGTCCGTCTTCTGTGCCCCATGTCCGCGTAACTTCAGGGACTCGTTTCCACCTTCGTCTGCCCTCGTCTCTGCTGGCCCATTGGATCCTCATGGACTCTTTCATTTTCCAAGAACAGTGGAGTTTTCTCTGTTTCCAAGTTCTTGCTAATCCACACAACAGCTTCAATTTAGATTCCCCTTCTCTCCTTTTAACAATATCAATGGAATATTTATTTAAATGCCTTATATGATATTCTAGAAATTAACTAATTTATTTTTGAGATAAGCCCAGGCTGGCCTCACATTTAGTGGGATTATAAATATGCACCATGATGCCCAGCTTTCTGAGGTGCCAGAGAGTGAGCCAAGGGCTTCATGCATGTGACATAAGTCCTACCAACTGGTTTATATGATCAGCCCCGTGTAGATGTAACCAACCATCTTATTAAATAAGAAACACAGAACCAATGCAAAGAAGAAAGCCAAGAGGTCAGAGCTAAGAGCTAAAACCTTACTCTTCCTCCTGAGGTGGTCCTACCTCTCCAAACCAGAGCTACTTCCTGTGTGTCTGTCTTTTTATAGTGTTTCTGTTCTGCCTTCTCATTGGTTGTAAACCCAACCACATGACCGCCTTGTCACAGCCTGTGTGTATAGATCTCCAGGTTTTCTGTGATTGGTATTGAGATTAAAGGCATGTGTATCCAATACTGGCTGTATCCCTGAACACACAGAGACTTACCTAGCTCTGTCTACCAAGTGCTGGGATTACAAGCGTATGCCACCACTGCCTTGCTTTCCTATGGCTTGCTAATAGCTCTGACCCCCGGGCAACTTTATTTATTAACATACAAATAACATTTTAATACAAATAAAATATCACCATAGCCCCGACATTCTAGAAATTTAAAAGCAGTTTCACTAAGTGGATGGGCGGTACCAGAAGTAACCAAGAGTAACCGTCTTGGCGTCTCAGCCAATGTTTTTAGGCTCCTACATCTGCATATCTGTATCCCCTATATCAATATATCTATGCATCTACCATCTGTATCTATGTATCTGGAGAAAGAAGTTTGAAAGTAGCTTACATTAAAAAATTTTATAATATAAAAAATGACTTTTGAAGTTAATAAGAAGGCCTGCCTGGAGCCAGTGAGATGACTCTGGGTAAAGGTGCTTGCCCCAAGCTGAGTTCTATTCCTGGACTCACACAGTGAAAGAAAGGTCCCTCAAGTTGTCTACTGACTTCCACATCTGTGCTGTAGCCAACCAATGTTCGAGCACAACACACACACACACACACACACACAGATAAAAGAGACTTAGATATACTGGAAATACCTGCTTGGAGAATGATCATTTATAAAAGATTTATCGTAAAATAAAATTACTTAGCAAATCAAAATACTAATCTCTCAAATTTTAAAACAGTGTATTTGTAGAATTTTTAATTTTTATTTTTACTGGACTACACATTGCACTGCATGTTTATCTTTCTTACTAATACATCCTGTAGTTGGCCAAGAGTTCAAGAAGCCCAGTGGTTATGATTGACAGAGAGAGAAAAAGGCTGGATGAACTCCTGAAAGGCCTGGACGATACAGATTCAGGACTGTCCAGTTCTGAGGTACGTAAGCTCGGACTGTCAACGACTTTACCTGTCTTGATCTTTATATGCCATTCGACCTCTTAGCACAAGTTTACAATTTTCCAGTTCGAAGACACTCTCTGCCTTATAAAATCCTAATGTTTTCAAATTTATTTCCTCAAAGAAACATGCTCTCTTGTGTTACCTGAAGCACCTGGCACTCTGGTCTGACTTTTATTTCCTAGGCTGAATAGGGATTTGATAGGACTGGAATGTCTGGGCCTGCCCACGTCCTTGTTTATGTGTCAGAGGCCGGCAGCCAAATGGGAGACCAGGACACGCAGGTGCCGAGGGTAGTGTTTACTGGAGGTTCCAGAACAGTCCATGCGCAGTGACAGCTGTGGCCACAGGGGAGGCTGTACCAGATGAACACTAGGCCCCAGTCCGTGACTACCCTGGCTGCCAGAATCCTGCGAATTTTTGAGAGAAGCTGGAAAATCAGATTTTTAAATGGGAAACATGTGCTTTAAATGTCAACAATTAATTCCCATGGAAAAAATTCTGTGTGGACAAACATAATAGCCCTTCTTCCACTCCAAATCCAAGGCAAATGCCAGAGCCTCACAGATTACAACCTTTGAAGGCCCTGTGGGTGCTGGGTGCAGGGATGGAGGCCAGGGCTGGGTGACACACACTGCTACACACCACGAAATTCTGAGGTCACCTCAGCTTCACTCATCAAGGTTATTGTCTTAGTTTATTAACAAAAACTTTGGTAGCAGAATTAGACCCCCGGGTGTCATTTTTAGTTATTCACTGTGGAACTGGGTGAGCCCCTTCCTGTTGGGGTGGTCAGTATATGGTACCTCTCTCTCTAACTGCTCTTGCTATGCTGACAGTGAATTGTTGTGATTAATATTGTCTGGCATATTGGCTTAGTTAGTATTGATGTTTTATCCCTCAAGTATTTTAAACTTCATAGTATCAATTTAAACAATATTTTTGTTATTTTAGACTACTTTTTGTTGTTATATGGAATGACCACTGATAAAACTTGGAACATTTCCTGACTTCAAATTACGTATTTTAATGATCACGTTTCATCTGTTTTATTCGCTGACTCTTTTCCCCTCACATTTTTTGGGAATCCAGTCCTATTTCTGACCTGGTATTGTTATTCTCTGTCAACTTTAGAAGTACTTCCTTGTACTGACTGGTTTTGTGTGTCAACTTGACACAAGCTGGAGTCATCAGAGGAAGGAGCCTCAGTTGAGCGGGTGATGGTGGGGGGATGCCTCCATGAGACCAGATGTAAGGCATTTTCTCAATTAGTGATCATTGAGAGAGGGCCCAGCCCATGGCGGGTGGGGCCGTCCTTGGGCAGGTGGTCCTGGATTCTTAAGAAAGCAGGCTGAGCAATCCAGTAAGCAGCACCCCTCCATGGCCTCTTCATCAGCTTCTGCCTCCAGGATCCTGCCCAGTCCGAGTTCCTATCCTGACTTCCTTCAGTGATGAACAGCGATGTGGAAATATAAGCCGAATAAACCCTTTCTTCCCCAGCTTGATTTCTGGTCATGGTGTTTCATCACCATGTAGCAATAGAGACCCCAACTAAGACATTCCTAAAATCTCACATCTTGTTCAGCCTAGATTTGGGGTAGGATTGTTTTTCTTCTCCCACCTTCCTTCCTCCTGAATATGTTGAAATCATCTGAAATTTAGTTTCAGAATGTTAAAAGTTTTTACCTTTGAAACAGTATGTTTCTTGTATTTTATGAATTCTTTTTTAATTGCTTGTATATGTATGTGTATGCAGTGAATATGTGTGTACAAGTGTTGTATGTACACACTCGTGTACATGAATGTGAGACTCCAGACTGAGGCCTCCATTGTAGCAAACAGGTTTTGTAGTGGAACCCAGGTCACTTATGTCTAATACTAGTGAGTGGATGAGCCTGGTTAGTGGCTACTAAGTTACCTGCTTCAACCCTGACTGGGAAGGAGGCTGGGGAGATCATCTCTGGTTTCTATCTTGGGAAGGTGAGATGCCTGCAAGCCAAGAAAGTTTAAGCTTCCCACACAGGCTGACGGCGTCCAGGTGGTGCTGGGCAGGCAGAGCCAGACAATGTCACCTTCCATTTAATATATGACATTTCTTGCTGCAATTGCATGGTGCCTGGACATTAATGTTTCTGTTGGATTTTAGCAATAGATTCCTTTAATTCATTTAAAAATATTTTCACGCTGGGCAGTGTTGGCGCATGCCTTTAATCCCAGCACTCAGGAGGTAGAGGCAGGCGGATCTCTGTGAGTTCGAGGCCAGCTTGGCCTCCAAAGTGAGTTCCAGGAGAGGCGCAAAGCTACACAGAGAAACCCTGTCTCGAAAAAAACAAAACAAAACAAAACAAACAAACAAAAAAAACAAAAAAAAAGAAAGAAAAGAAAAAGACAAAAATAATTTCACTCAGGCAAAAGTTTTGAATGAATTGCTATTTAGTCATTGGTTCTATAATTTTAGTTTTGGTAATTGTTTATCACTTAGATCATTCAGTTTTTATATTGGGAAATTAATCAACCAGTTTCTTATTTGTGACTAATTGGGTAGTACTACTTTCCTTGTATTTTTAGACTTTCAGACTTTGTAGTTTTTTTTTTTTTTTTTTTTTTTTTTTAAACTGGAAATGACGTGACATTGCGAACCCGAGGTCAGTTTTCTGAACACCACTCATCACACCTTCTTCCACTTTTGTGGCCATGAGTCTGACAAGCCCTGGCTGCAGCGCTTTGTGCCTATTCAGATGGACTCGCCTGTGCCCGATAAAATGATCGTGCACTGTAAACATTCAGTGTGGCAGTTGTGAATGGATCCTATTAATGGATCTTATTTCTTGAAGTTTTATCCTTATTTATGTGTATGCATGTATGCTGTGCATGTGTGTGTGTGCCCACAGAGGCCAAAAGAGGGCGTCGGATCTGGAGGTGAAGCTCTAGGCAGTTGTGAGCTCCCTGATGTGGGTGCTGGGACCAGCATGTGGTTCTTCTGCAGAAGCCGCCCCAGCTCTTAACCACCGAGAGCCATCTCAGCAGCTGCTGTGATTGGCTGGGACTCAGTTACTCGGTTACAATAGCATACTCTTGTTATAATTGGTTTATATCTTAAGCTAAGTATAGTTCACTATACACAAAGATTTTTGGGCTAAACATATTTGGGCATGGAGCCTAGTTAAGACCAAATTATTTTGGTTCATTGGAATAAAGTTTGAAAATACCACACTTTTATCAGTTAAAGCTGATTTCTTCCCATCATGTCATAGTTTTTGTTTGTTTGTTTTTAAGTGGAAGAGTGATCATATGAAAGAGAACCAGCTTATGGGGCTGAGGGACTCTAAAGAGATCACCAGAAGACACTTTGCCCAGGCTGAGAAGAGAATAAAACCATGAACTGTACTTACTTTTCACTGTCCGGTGGTGTCTGTGTTTTCTAAGCCCTGGGCTCTCTCTGATGGAGAGGTCTAAAAAGTATGTTTGGAAACAAATGTAGCATGGGAATGACCCGGTCACCTTGGTTTCCTTTTAGAGTGATCAGTGTGGTTGGCTGGTCCCAGGAGAAGGCTATACCCTGGCGGCCACTGACTCTCAGCAGCTTGCTCAGATTGACACAAAACTCCAGGAATTCTCTGTGGTCTCGCCATCCGTCTTCAGCCTTTATCCAGGACTTGAGAGTCAGAGCAATAAGGTATGTTTTTGTTTTGGTTTTGGAGGGGGAAGGGCGAGTTGAGACAGGGTCTCTCCCTATAGTCTTGACTGTCCTGGAACTCCCTCTGTAGAACAGGCTAGCCTCAGATTTACAGAGGTCTTCCTGTTTCTGCCTCCCAAGTGCTGGGACTAAAGGTGTGTGTACCACCCCGCCTGGCCGAATGACAAGGTGTGTTTAACTAGGGGCACTGCTGCAGACTGTTGAGGTTAATGCAGCAAAAGCTACTGCATGGACTTTCTAATCTCATCTGAAGAGGGGTCGTCCCGTTGCTCTTCTGTGAATACACCTGCAAACAGTTCAGTCTTCCCAGCACTGTGCACTTTCTCTGGGTTATTTCTACTTTCTACCTATTTTTCTTTCAGTTGGGAATTTTCTAGGATGGGGCAATTTAGAAGCTACTACGTATTTTAATATTATTGTATCTTTATGGTTTAAGATAGTTCTTGGTCAGGATTAGAGAAGTATTCATTAGTCCTTTGCAGCCTTTCCTCTGTTCTTTTGGTTCTCGATGTGAGCAGAGCCAGTCATGTGCCCTTACTCTGTCGTGGTCTTCCTCCTCCTTTAACAGCGAGAATGAAGCTTTGCTGTGGTGATATCCCTCCTCTGACGGCTCTGAAATAAGTGTGGATGGGGTTCCCTCCAAAATTCTTCTACAGAGTGTGGAGTGTAGAAGACAGAGAAGAGCAGTGTTGGGCACAGGAAGCTTCCTTCCTTCCTGCTCCTCTACATTCCACTGCCAGTGGTCTCGTTAGGGCTCGGGTGGTGGTATGAAGAGAAGTGTGTGTGTGTGTGTGTGTGTGTGTGTGTGTGTGTGTGTGTGTGTGTGTTGCTCTTTCAAAAAAATTAAGTATCAGTAACTTACGGTGATTCCATTCCAGAAGATGCAGTTACCTTAGCTAAATAAACTGTAAAGATGTCCCAAAGAAACGGTTTAATAACTGGCGGCACCTTGGGAGCTATCTCAGCTTCCCTAGGTTAGGATTCTAAGGACCAGGAGGGAGCCATTCCCGACCCCTCGAGCAGAAGCAGTAGTGGTATTGTTCCCAGCACTAATTTCTGGATTGGGGTCAGAGTTCGTGGAAAGAGAGGATTGGAATACTCCTTGTAATTGAATGTGCCCTGGGACTTTGACACAAGTTACTCTAGTGTGTTTTGTTTGTATCACCACGTTCTGCCTCTCAGTAAGAGGTAGTTAAGATGAGTGATAAAATTGCCTGGAGGTCCCTCTATTCTTTTCACGTTTCATCTGACTTTTTGTTGTTGGTAGGGTTCTAGGACAGCTGTGTTCTAAAGCCTCAGCAGTGTTTGTGGAGATAGATGATGCTCTCGTCATGGCTGTCAGCCATTCTTCTCCACAGAGGCTGAGGATTTAGAGATTTGTTCAGGATTTAGAAATTCAACTATATTGTGAGTTCTTTGCTAGGTTTTGTTATCATCATCTGAATCACCGATGCACAACTGTGCTGGTGTGGGCTGAGATCATGCAGTTTTGTGTGAAACAACACTTTTTCACAAAACCAAGAGAAGATGGCACCAAATGCAGGGACAGACCAGGAGCGTAATAGTTGCTGAGAAGAAACTGGTGCTTGCTTCTTCCGTGCAAGACAGCAGATCATCTGGACGTGTGTTCAGTTTCCTCTTGGAGCGTCTAGCGCAAACCAGCACAGCACATTGAACTTTCAAGGAGAAATGCAAACCTAGCAAATTATTTCATGGTAATCATTTTTGAATTGTGAGATCTCCTGAATAAGTTCACTGAAAAGAATGCATAAGCTCTTTATCTCTGTGTAGTTGGTGAATGGGCTCCACTCTGGTGTTGAGCACACACACTTAGCATTTGAATTCATTTCCTTTTCATTCTTCTGCAGACCATTAGGCTCATCAGCAGATTTTCTTCACGAACCTTTAGAAGAATGTCTTTCAAGTGGAATATAAATTCCTACTTAAAGACTTCTTTTTATTTGTGGGTTTTTTTTTTTTTTTGTGTGTGTGTGTATGTCTGTGCACGTGTGTTCCTGTGTGCCTGTGTGTGCATGCATATTCATGTGGGTGGGTGCTAGCAGAGTCTGGAAGAGGGTGTCAGAGCCTCGAAGCTGGAGCTGCAGGCAGTTGTGGGCCACTCGGAGCGCTTCACAAGAGCAGCAAACACTTCACAAGAGCTGCGGAACCATCTCTCCTGTCCCTAAATTTCTACTTTCAAAAGAATTCAACAGACATTGACCTAGGCCTTACTGTACATTAGGAATCACAGGGGCTTGAAGATCAGTCAGGCACATGGGTTACCTTGGAGTACAAAAGCCTTGCTTTGAGTAACATTATTCAGACTGAGCAGGTTATATTTAGGAATATAGATGTATGTACATATAGACATGTAACAACAATAAAAAATAAAAGGTCATTCAAGTGTCTGCCTCCAAAGCATGAGGACCTGAGTTTGAATCCCAGAACCCACCTCAAAAAAACCCGCAGAAGCCTGCCACCAAGTAGCACAAGGTTGGAACTGGTGGCTGTGGGGCCAGATAAATTCACAAATGGGCTTCCTTAGGCCCACAAAGTGTTTACAAATGTTTGTAGTCAATATTTAAAAGTTAAGTGAACTCAAATGAAAATGCTAATTTCTCGTTTTTCTTTGAGAAATTAGAAACTATGGCAACACTTGGCCTGACTCCTTGGTGTCGGCTAGTGGGCCAGCTGAGCTGGTCAGCAGCTGTTGTCCTCTCTGGCTCTCCCCCTCCTGGCCACTCACCCTTCGGTACCATGTTGTCGAGAAAATGGTGTTCTGGACAAGTTGAAACACACAGGCTCCCTGATGTAGCTGCTTGTGGTTACGATATGATGTTAAGTTGGTAGGCATGGAAACCTATGACACATACTTTGAGGGTCTCTAGAAATGATCGCAGAGATTACCAAAGCTCTGATCATTGCAAAAGGGAAGGGACATCACTTTTCTGGTCCTTAGAAGTTTGCTGGTTGTGACTGTCCTTATATTAATTGCATGCCTGGTGCTCTTAACTATGGGGAAAAAAGGTTGTTTTTTTTTTTTGTTTGTTTTTGTTCTTTGTTTTGTTTTGTTTTTTGAGACAGGTTTTTTTTGTGTCACTTTGGAGCCTTTCCTGAAACTCACTCTGTAACCCAGGCTGGCCTCAAAGTCACAGAGATCGGCCTGCTGAGTGCTGAGTGCTGAGATTAAAGGCATGCGCCATCACCACCCAGCAAAAAGATGTTATTTTTTTTAAGGATTTATTTGTTTAAGTATGTGAGTGTTCTATCAGCATGTACACCTTTATGCCAGAAGAAGACATCAGATCCAACTGTAGATAGTTAGGAGCTTTGATTGTGGTTGTTTGATAGGTGGGTGCTGGGAACTGAACTCAGGATCTCTGGAAGGGCAGCCAATGCTCTTAACCACTGAGCCATCTCTCCAGCCCCAACTATGGAAAAAAAATTTTAAAGTAGCATTTGTCTTTTCCTCTGTGAAAACAAAGCATGTGGCCGCATTTAAAACAAAGCATGTTCTGTCATGGCTGCCGTAATATTAACAATACTGTGGCTGCAGTTTTCTCATGTACTTCTAGTTCTCATCTTATGGGTGCCACAGAGCACCAGTGGAAGCAGGTTTGAGTCATGAGCTCTGTAGATTAACTGTGCACACCTGAGCTTTCCAATCCCTTGACCCGCCAGCAAGTTACTTCTTTCTCCATATTGGAAATCACCCTGTAAAGTTGAGTGATGACATTTAATTTTGTTTTTCTCATTTGTACATAGACTAGATTCCAGCTTTCTTCAGAAGTATCTATGATATGGGAGTTGTGTAACATCCAGTTTCTTAAATCCTCAGCAACTGGATTCAATAATAAATGCTGTTCTTCTTGGCTCTTGTAAGACATAGAGTTTATTCAGCTCTCATGCAATCAGTCTTACTAAATCTAGAATTCCACTTCATGGTTAGAGTTTTTTTTTCTCCTCTGGTCAAAGGAGAGTCTTCAGAAATGTCTCTTACTGACAAGAGGTATTTCTTTGTTCTCAAACCAACTAACTTAATTGAACATAATGGCTCTCCTTAGCTTGATTTATTGTCCTGTGCTGAGAATATTAATTCCATCACACACAGTTTGGTAATACAAAAACAAACAAACAAACCAACCAACCAAAACCCCCAAATCCTCCAACTATTTGAGTGAAGAACATTGTATTTATATTCATCTCTTTTTCTTGCCAACCCCCCCCAAAACACACACACACACACACACACACACACACACACACACACACACACACACACACACCCCTTTGCTGAGAGCAAGAAAATGAGGTTGCTTTGTTTGTTTCTTTTTCAACACTAGCTAAAATTTAGGAGCAATAGACGTGTAATCCTGAAAAATGTCTATTGCCAAGTCCGTTTCCCCCCAGATTTAAAGCATGGGTTCAGAGCAGGAATCCAGTTACCATCACTCAGTCTATGCTAGTTACAAGCCCTGACTTTACCTCCCTCCAGAAACCATGGCAGTGTGTCTCACGAGGATCTGTGTTTGCACTGAAGGATAAACAAGAACTCACGTCTGCATTCCTTGCCTCTAGAGCCAGGCTGTCAGAATTCTCATTTAGATCTGGAAATCACTCTCGCTCCCCATTTTTACAGATTGTTTCGAATTTTGTATTTTGTTTTCTAATGATGCCTCCAATGCTGGCAAGGTTTCTTTCATTCCTTGGCAACATTCCAAGATGATAAAAACAGTCTGTTTGAAAGATTTTTCCTACTACGTTTGGGAAACTGACCCATGTGGGACAAGAAGTAGGAGCTGGCTTATAGACATGCAGAGAGTGAGCCTGGACATGCGCCGCAGGCTGGCTTTGCCCACACAGGCCTGTGTCCTTAACGCATGGCTTCTTTGAATATCAAATAACTTAGTGGGCTCTGAGTAATTTCCTTTGTATTTGACTTATAAAAAATGAGTTTATTTCGCTTCAGAGGCCTCTGTTGGCTCAGCCAACATCACAGCTATTTCCTAAAGGGTAAACTCAGAATCTCTTGGCACTCAGTTAGTCAAATAACAAATATCAGTTTACCGCAGGGTTAATTCTCTCCTTGTGGTGCCAGGAGGCCCTCTGAGTACATCACGGAGAGCCTTTGCTGGCTGACTCAGAGCCACAGAAACAATCTGTTGCTTGGAGAATCTGCTGAATGAATCCTCAGAGCTTGTGAAGACAGTTCTGGCTGGTGTTTGCTGTCAGAAAGGAACTCCCGCACCAGGCATCGGCTCAGTCTGCAGCAGGGTCACTTGACGGCACCAGTGGCTTTCTTTTTCAATTCTTCTCTCTTGGCCTGTTTTCATCCCATGGTCCTTGAACTAGATGGTCCCGCTGTCGGGGAGCGGGACTAAGGGACTAAGGGAAGGTCTCATGTACCCTCCACGTGCAGAGAATTGCAGACGAGGCAGCAGAAGCCAAGGCCTGGGAAGAGGCTTGACATCCTTTCACATCCTTGCATTCCTGATTGATGTACCAGAGCCGGACCAGAGACCTGACCCCTAGGCCTGCACTTTTTGAATATGGAGAGTACACTGTCAGAGCAGAACAGAAATAGGGGTGCTAGAATGCCAGCTGCTTGAAAATTTTTAAAAATGACCTTTCTGTTTATGAAATGAATACATTTACTGTAGGAAATTCAAGAACCACAAAAAACTAAGAAAATTGGAACACACACACACACACACACACACACACACACACACACGCATGCACGCGTACACACACTGAATGTAGGGCTTCATGCATGCTAGTCAAGTGTTCTACCACTGATCTATACTCCCATTATTGAATCAAGTTTTTTATTTTCAGCTCATCAAGCTAATTACTGTTAAACTTCTTCCAGTTTATTCCTGTGCAAAGGTAGCTCCTGACCCCCTTCCCAGGCATCAGCCAGGACAAGAAACAGGAAGCACACAGCCAGTTGGATTTCAGATGCTCGTGCCACTGTGTCCAGCTTTTTCATGGGTTCTGGGGATCCCAACTCAGGTCCTTAGGCTTGTGTGGCAAGCATTTTTACACACTGAGTGAACTCCTCACATGACTAGTCACTCAGGAGAACGTTGTCTAATGTGCATTTTGCTGACATTCGTTTCTAAGTATGATTAAACACTAATCGTGATCAAAGTTCTGAGAACCAAAATTAGAGTTAGTGGTCAATACTTGTGTAGGTTCGGGGGTCCAGTTTGTGTTGGGATACCTGGGGTAGTGGGGAGTTAGCAGCTAAGAGCATGGCTGAGACTTGAATCTAAGTCCCAGATGATGGCAGGTGACACTTCCCCGGGCCGTACACACCTGGCATCTTGCTGCATTGGTTCTCTGCAGAGGAGGAAGTAGATGGGATGATGACTGCACTAGGACTCTTTAGTAGGGGGTCCTTACTTTAACTTAAGTAATTCTCAAATCTACAGGCAGTTGAATTTCAAGTGTTCAGTTTGCTAGCCCTTGCCTTTGAACCAGAATCTCTCATGTGGTGCCTGGCCTTCATATTTATTCATGGATCATGCAGATGACCTGAATCATGTCATTGATGAATTGCTGGTGAATGGTCTGAATTCAGGCAGCAAAAAGAATGAGGTGCTTTGATCAGGGAGACACTATAAACTAGCGTGCTGAGTACTTTTGGTGACCAGCTATGGGTAGAGAATGAGAACAGTGGGTTCGTACTCCCTTGAAAACAACCAGAGATGCCTCTTATGCCAGTTTCCTGTGTGACAACCTGGAGAAGGATATCTGTGGAAGAGAAGAGAGGCCATTCAGTTTTAGATACAGACTCAACCTCCCATCAAAAAGAGCCCACTTCTGATCACCTAGAAATGCTGTTAAATTTGAGCAACCATGCTTCTGTCAATGTGCTTGGCAGGCAAGAAGCAGCCAGGAAGTGCTTCCTTTGTATAGTACTTCCTGCATTCAAAGGACACATCCAGCTTGCTGGGTACCGAGCTTTGCTGCGTGTCATTTACGTGCTAGGATGACTTTTGGCCAGGTCTCATCAGATGGTAAGACCAGAGCTGAGAGAAGCTGATTCATCGTGGTAATGTCATCTTAGTCAGGAGCCAGGCGGCACCGAGAGTCCAAGCTTCTGATGTTTGCAAGTCCGGTCCCTCCCGTTGTTACGCAGCCGCCTCTGGTAACATGGACGGGCAGGCTTAGCATGCATGTGGAACAGCAGCAGCTGTGGTCGCCTGCACAGCCTCACGCAGCCACCGGTCAGTCCAGGTGGCAGAAGAGCTGACGAGGCCCCGCTCCTAACCGAGGGGTTATTGGCAGCTGATCACTGCTGGGGGACGGAGACCCATTGTTCTTTGGAGGTGTGGCCACTGGTAGGCTGCACATGCTTCTGATGCCCCCATAGCAATGCACACATGGGCAGCACTAAACAGATGTAGTGGGTTGTTATTATTATTATTATTTTAAAGAGGAGAGGACATGAAATTTGGAGATGGACATGTTGGGGGAGATCCAGGGGGAGCTGGAGGGGTGAATGGGGAGTGGATATGATCCTATTTCATTGTACAAGAGTATTTGCAAAGAATTAGAGAAATTAAAGAAATAAAAAAAGAAATGCGTGTGACAGACTTGAAGCCCAGAAAAACTGCAAACAGGACTCAGGCTCCTACCCAGCCATGGTTCTCTCTACTGTACCTTCCTGCTTTTCAGATGATGCCAGACACCGAGTTTATCTCCCCATTTGTTCATGTGTATCTGGACTTTTATTTCCTCAAATAGGAAAATTGAAAAAAATTTCTAAACACGGGTTGAAGAGAAGAGACACCAAGCAACGCAGTTGACCTTCAGGTCTCAGTCACATTGGAGGGTCTATGGCTGTACCTTAACTGGCCTGTGAGTGAGTTCTTTTGCTTTGAATTTAGGAACCTGACCCCGATGAAGAAAGAAATACGGAGCCAACTCCAGGAGAAAAGATACTTCAGGAGAGCAAAGAGCAAAGGGACCAGCAGTCTCGGCTGAGAGCCATTGATGGGAAGCTGAGAGAGATCAATGAACAGGTGTGGTCTTTCTCACTTAAAACCTAACCATAGCCATCATTGTCCTAAAGAAACCAGTCAGCTAGATTGTTTTTAATCGGCCCTGAGAACTTGCCAGTCTAAATGAAAGCAAAAAATGTGACTCATAGGACTTAAGATGATAGCATGATACAATAATTTGTATAGTGTTACCCGTAAAATACTATCTGAACTCAGAATCACGTGTCTGTGTCTGACAGGAACACACATGTTCCCTTCTGGAAAATATTTAGTTTTCAAAAAAAATCCCATTCTTATGTATTAGCTTTAATGCTTAAAAATTCATGTGTCTTGTTTACAATAAATACATTTTAAATTTTAAAACAGTATAAATAATTTTAGCCTGCTACATATTTTTCTTGCTTTTAAAAAAAATATGTTTTTTGAGCTAGAGTCTCAGTGTGTAGCCCAGGCTGGCCTTGAACTTTGTTTTTAAGGAAGGAAAGGTCTTTTGGTCAACAGTTGAGGGTACAGTACACCATGGCAGAGAAGACGTGGTGGTGACAGTGCCCTTGGCCTCGGACTGTGGCAGCAGGAGCCGGAGGCCGCTGGTCACATTGTGTCTGAAGTCAGGAAGCAGGGAGAGCAGGGGACAGCCTCTGGAGGATGCTTCTGGGAACCGCTTAGTCTACATTATTTTCTTATCCTTGACCCTGTAACGGAGTATCCTTTCAAGATCACTGCTGCTTATGCCTCATGACCTGAGTTCGAATCCTGGAAATCATGGTGGATGCAGTTCTTGAAAGTTTTCTTCTGCCTTTCACACGTGTGCTGTGGCGCCCACCCACCCTCACTCACATACATGCACAAGTATACACACGTGCCACATGCACACATTATAATAATAAACTAATTGAAAGATGACTGATTTGGGGAAAAGAGGTATAATGCATGGCCACAGAACTGGTGAGCTGAGGATCAAATCCACAGCCCGTCTTAGGGAAGGGAAAGAAGAGCTAAACCCAACACAGGAGTCCTGATACCTACTCTTGGAGACACCTGTCTCCCAGGACTGACTTTGGAGCAAAGGCTGGAAAAACTGCTTCATTCTGTGCTCTGGATGGTTGCTGATGGCTGCTGATGCACATTTGTCTTGGTCAAGGTTAGCTGAGAGAGTGGGATTCAGCCATTCCGTAGATGGCCTCGGTCCTGGACTCAGCTGTTAGGAGCTATGGGAAGAAGACAGACAGACAGACAGACAGACACACACACACACACACAAAACACAGTGAAGCTGAGCTCCACACACTTTGTGTTGGATTGCACATTCACATAGGGCCCATAAAGCAGCTCTATAAAAGCCTCCCTAGACAATCTCTCCATCATTTGCCGTACACATGACAAACAGTCTCTGGGACTCTTGTTTTTTCCTCTGTCTGAAACTTGATTTCTATTGTTTTGGATGTTCTCGTCCCACCCAGTCTTCTAAACCCCCCCCCCCCAACGACTTTATAACTTCCCAGAGTTACAGTCCTGTAATGCAAGCGTCTGTTGTGGGCACCATGGTTATGATCCAAATTGCTTAGGCTTGAAGCTCAACTTTGTGATGTTAGTATATTGTGAAAATTTTTCCCAAGGGGAGATGAGAACAAGTTTAACTCCACCGAAGTTTACCCCGGGAACCAATGAGTTTATTAGGCTTGCTTAGAGATCATGAGTGAAGGGTAATGGGCAGGTGTATAGGCGAGCTCCACTAGAAGGGCTACACCACCGTGGATGGTGGCTTTCCATGGCTGCAAGGATGAAGTCCTTCCCCAGCTTTCCCCAGCCTAGATACTTTGGCTCTTTCCCAGGGCCCAAGGTCACAGGAGATTAGGGCAAGATCTCATACTGGGAAGAGTGGATACTCAGGTGAGGGTCCAGTGACCCGCTTCATCCCCTCCTCCTCTGAGGGAATGCCGAGTCAGCAAGCTCAGTTGTGATCTTTTGTGAGCAGACACAGCAGATCACCAGTCTTAGGTCTTGGTCTTGTGCTGCTCTGAGGATAGGGCTGTGAAAGTCAGTGATATGGTATTTGTGTGAGCTTATTTCTGGACGGCAGAGGATGGAGTACAGGTAGTGCAAATGGAAGCCGGAAGGGGGTAATCCTGCAGAGGACCCATGCTGTCCTTCTCCTGACTCAGGATGAATGAAAGGAAGGGTGGACCAAGAAAAGCAGGCTCGGAAATGGAGAGTGAGAAAGGTTACTGTGTGCACCAGGGATCGGAGCGAGGAGGAGATAGGACAGCATTACGTCTGTGAGGATGAGATGAGTGCGCAAGGGAGCCACGGCCCACCTGAAGCCCGTCAGCAAAGATGGCAGGTCTCTCTGACAGCCTTCCAAAAAATGGGCATTGAATTGAAACAGGGTGAGGAGAGCTGGTATAATGATACATGGAGGGTCAAAGGAGCAAGGAGTTGATGATAGCTCTGATTTCATGATCAGAGGAAAAATGAAGGCAGTGTGTGTACTCCAGATATCAGTTCTTTGTTCCAGCTTCAGAACTTCTTCTGTATAACAGTACAGAGTCCATGGCAACTGTCAGATGTATGAGGTAGATCTCTACATCCTGAAAGGAAGATGCACAGATACATACGGAGAAAGATGTCATTGCATGAATCAGTGATTGTTGTGACTCCATTTGTATGGAGAGGTCATGGGGAAATCCTGGGCCCCTGTGTGTCACATGCTGGTGGTGACGGCTTTTAGTGAGGCTAGGGATGACAGAGAGCTGAAGAGAGGAAATACACTTTTTATGACATGCTAAAGAGGAAAGCATATTGGGACTAAGGTGAATGTTATATTATGTTTCACATTTTTCTCTATCTTCCCAACTTTAAAAAAATACAGGTGTTGTATTTTAAAAAAGCATAAATGTTTATGAATATGAGGATTTATTGTTGTTTATTGTCCCTTGCCTGATCAGTGATCTTTAAACATTTAGAGACAGTCATTACAACAAATGAGATTTAGTCTTACTGGTAACTCAGATTCACATTCACACACTTGTTAGGTACTGTATACACCTGATAGACCAGAGATGATATCATCGATGTGACGTGATTGTGTGTGAGTGGGGATGGTGTAAGTTGGGGCCCAGTAATAACTGAAAATATTGGTAGATTTTTAAATTGTTTTTTTTTTCTCAGAAAACAGTTGACTAATAGATACAACAGTGAATATAACATTATTTATATTTTTGCCCATATAATTTCACTTTTGGAAATAGTTCCAAAGAAATAATATTCAAGGAACACCAAGCCAAACAGAACAGGAAGCAACATAAATGCTCTTGAGTTAATGAATGCTAAAGGAATTTACACATTATGAGCCCAGCTAAGACTATGGCAGGACATTAAAAATAATGAATATGTGGACCTCACTGATATAGGACTTTTACGTGGAATTGTTTGATAGAAAACAAAAAAATCAAAGTTGAAGGTTGATCTTACCAGCTATATGTAATGTATGTTACACATTCATGTGCAGTGAATGAATAGGAATAGCTTGCCTTTATTCTGCTTCCCATTGATTTCCCCTTTCTTCTAAAGGAAGAGGAGTCATAATTGAGGAATTCTATAATTTCATTGTATCATTTAGAGATATTTTAATCCACTGATATAATGATGGACTTCTTGATAATTTAAGAAGTAACAACAATTTATTCCTTATCTATTTTTTTTTAAGAAAAGAATATCTTTAAGTTCTAGACCGAGGTAAAAATGCCTTTAAAGAAGTAGTTTGGTAATTCCACCGTTCATAGCTTTCAATTTCAGATTTCGGATTTTCAAAAGAATCAGCGATCTGCCTTTACCTCAGTGAGCCCATTAATAATGCAATGGAGAGTGGTTTGTTAGGATTGGGGAGAGCTCTTCACGGTTCCAATCATTCCAAAAGCTCCGACCACACTTTCGGGTCTTTATTGTGTCTCCTTTGAGTTTTTTTTTCATTGTTTTCCTCTTTTGACGTTGCTACTACATCTCTGCACATTCCTTCCTGTTTCTGTTTCCTGGAAACCACAGTTTGACCTTGTTTGGTGAACTGAGTTATGATTGCATCAGGGTGGTTAGCTCTCTAAGCCCCTTGCTGAGCATTGAGGATAAGAATGTGGTTCACAAAGGGCTATCAACCCTTGTGTTCTTATTTTGACATGTGCTTACATTCTGCCTGCTATGAGAATGGCTGGAGCCTGGTCCAAAGCCCAGGGGATTTTGTTTGCTCAGAGAATGGGTTGGAGGACGTTCCTCTAGTTGTTGAACACGGGGAAATCAGTTGTAGAGCGTGGAAGCTTAATCGTCACACAGGCCAGTTCTGTAGCATAGAAACCAAGGTACCGAACAGATAAATGATTTTTCAAAAGCTCACAAGTACTTAACAGTAGGCTTAGGCCAAACCCCAGTTTTCCTGGTACCTTAGTCTCTGAACTTCTCAATAAATAGAACTATTAATTGCTTTTGTGTGGGTCAGCCGTTTTCTGTGTGGGATTTGTGACCACCTCGTGTGGACTGTGCCATCATGTCTGGCTTTCTTATACTGTTTCTGGGAATTCAGCGGAGGGCCTCATGCTTACACAGCAAATACCTCACCAACTGAGCTCTCTCTGGTCCACATGCATAGAACTTTTATTAGAATATTTTCAGCTATTACCCGTCTCTTGGCATGCCTAAGTTATGAATTAAATGTATACATGGATGTATAGGAGAAAACAGAAGAGATAGGGTTGGCACTAACTGGAGTTTTAGGCATCCTCTCCTCTCCTCTCCTCTCCTCTCCTCTCCTCTCCTCCTCCTCTCCTCTCCTCTCCTCTCCTCTCCTCCTCTTCCTCCCCTCCCCTCCCCTCCCCTCCCTTCCCCTCCCTCCCCTCTCCTCATCTTCCCTCCCTACCTCCTTCCTCCCTCCCTCCTCCCTCCTCCTCCTTTCCTTCCTTCCTTGTTTTTTGAAACAGAGTTTTTCTGTGTAACAGCCCTAGCTGCCCTGGAACTCACTCTGTAGACCAGGCTGGCCTTGAACTCACAGAGATCTGCCTGCCTTTGCTTCCTGAGTGCTGGGATTAAAGGCGTGCGCCACCACGACTGGCTACTGCTTTTCTTATGGTTAACATCTAAAGCTACTTCTATCCCAGAGAAAGGATTGACTAAGGCAGTGGCACACAGCGACAGTTGTCGGGGGTCTGCTTGCCACTGGTGGTGAAGAAACTTTCCCCCGAGTGTAAATCCAGGTACTCCCTGCTTCATCAAGGAAGACTTGCTGACTGGCGCAACGCCTTTGTGAAAACCAGTAGCTGACAGTTTGAGGCCTGGCACCAGCCAGTACACTGCTGTGAAGGTCCCAGCGGGTCAGGGTGTCTGCTCCTAGGTCTGGTGATCTGAGTTCAATTCTTGGGATACACGTGGAGGGAGAGAACCTGCTTCTTCAGGTTGTCCTCTGATCTCCACACACACAAACACACAAAAATAAACAAAAGTGAAAAAAGTTCAATTTTGAGTTTTGATCAACATTGTATATTAACCTAAATATGTGTTTACTTTGGCTTTAAAAATAAGACAACTTAAAAAGATATATTAATAATAAAATGAGGTGTGTGTCTGTAAGGGTAGAAATTCAATAGAAATGCAAATATCAGTGTTCCTTAATCTGGGAGTTCACGAAGGTGAGATTAGAGCCGCCCACATGAGCTGGGATAGACCAAGCTCCTGAGGAGGTAAGGGAGTGCAAATGTCAGGTTTTCAAGGGTATGGAAGAAGGTTGGAAAAAGAAGGAATAACCTGAAAAATGTTGCCTAGATTTATGAGTCAGATAAGGTTTCATGTTTAGAGACAGCATGGCCATGCAGCCAGATTCTGTGCCAACTTCTGGATAAGACAGTTCTGGTTTTACTTGCATGACAGACTAGATGTCTGGAGAAACTCAAAAAGACCCAAACAAGCTGCATAAGATACACTTTTAAAGGCAATTTTAAAATGGACTATTTTATGGAGACATAACCATTAATTTTTATGGAGTAGAGTATGATAATTTGGTACATAGATTCATCAAATTGTGGTAACAAACATACTCAGCCTCTTAAATGTCAATAATAATGTCTACATACTGGGGACTTTGGTCTCTTTTAATTATTTGAAAAAAATAATAAATTATCGTAACCTATAATTATCCTACATGCTATAGGAATTTCTCAGTGAATTTCTCCTGTCTCTGTTTTGATACCCCTTTATCTAACTTCCTTCTGTTCCCTTTTCTCCACACCCTTCCCAGTCTCTAGTGACCACCATTTCACCTCATTTTTCCAGATCAACATTTTGGTTTCCACAAGTGAATGAGAACTCTATTTTTCTTTCTGTGCCTGGCTTATTTCCCTTAGCACCGTGGCCTCCAGTTCCGTCTCTGCTGCTGCAAATGACAGGACTTCATTTATTTTTCTAAGACTGAATAGCAATCCATGTGCATACACAGTATATTTTCCTGGCCTATTTATTCATTGGTGGACAGCTTGGTGGAGTCCAGACTTGGCTATCATGAATGGTGCAGCAGGGGGGTGTGGAGGGCTGCAGGCATCTTTTTGGTACAATGACTTCATTGCTTTGAGGCATATACTTGTTGGTGGGATGTCTGGATCGTATGATAGCTGTATTTTTAAAGTTGTTTCTGTACTGTTTTCTATAATTTTACTAGTTTTTCTTCAATCAGTCATGAATAAAAGAGTTCCTTTTTATTTGCATCTGCACCAACTTTTACTATTTTCAGAGGTTTGGGTAATAGCCATTCTTACTGGAACGAGTGATACTATGGTTTTGGAAAACACTTACCTGGTGATTAGTGATAGGGAAAGCATTTTTTTTTCAAGCACTCCCTGGCCATTTGTATGTCTTCTTTAGATAGAAGTCCATTCAGACATTAAAGATAGCCTTGTGTACTCTGGATAGGAAGTCTTTGTTGGATGGACACTTCGCACATGTTCTCTCCCATTCTCAGGCTCATGCCCTAACTCTCCTGTGTTACCTTCTTGTACAGAAACTTATTTGGTGAAATCTCATTTTTACTTTTGTTGACTGCTTTCAGGGGGCTATCCCCCAAATTCTTTGCCTATACAAATGCCTTAAAGTCTTTCTCCTGTGTTTTCTTGTAGTAATTTTAGAGTTTAATAGTCAGGTCTTTGGTAAGTTTTGAGTTGGTATTTTTTGTATGGTGAGAGATAGGAAATCTCATGTCATTGTTTTGCATATGTGTATCTGGTATTACTCATTGCATTCATTTAAAAGACTCCTCTCCAGTGTATACTCCTGATACAATGAAAAGGAGAATCACCTGATGTAGTGGGTGGCCGTTTGAGCCGTGCCCTGAATCACCACCCCTAGTGAGGCAGCTGTAGCTGTTACACCTGCCTGTGACCTTGAGGTACCTATCCCTGGGGAGTGGCCGCCAGGGACCCTTAAGACCTGGGATGCACGTATGCGATTCTCTCTTGGTTACCTCATGGTTTGGATGCTGAGATCTTGGACCAAGCCGTTTGGTGTGGGACATAGCTTAGCTTTCCTGGACCCTATGATAACTCTCCCATGGTTGTGAGTTTACCCCCAAATAAATTCCTTTGATCATTAAATAGACTCCATGGATTTATCCCATTATTTGGCACCCAATGTGGGGCATGAACCCACAATCCTGTGATTAAGAGTCCCATGCTCTACTGACTGAGCTAGCCAGACTAAAGGGATGAGGATTAGTTTTGGGGTTTTGTATTCTTTTCCATTGATTTGTCATTCCATTGATTTCTTTGCCAGTAACATGCTGTTTTGGTTACTGTAGCCTTGTAGCTTTGATGCCAAGCACTGTGATGCCTTCAGCATTTGGCAAGGTGGGGGTAGGGTTGTCTTGGCTTTTCCAAGCCTTTATAGTTTCACATGAACTTTAGAGGCTTTCTTTTATTTCTATGCAGGATGCCATTGGTGTTTTGAAGGGAAGTTCATTGAATTTCAGCTCCCTTTGGAGAGCACAGCCATGTTAACTGTCCTAGTACTTCTGATCCATGAACATTGGGCATGTTTCTCTTTTCCATGCCTTCTATAATTTCTTTCATTAGAATTTTGTAACTGTAATTGTACAGATTAAGACTTCTTTGATTAAATTTATTTTTAAATATTGTTTTTGGTAGGTGTTGTAAATGGTGCTGCATTCTTAATTTCTTTTATCAATGAGTTTGATATTAGCACATGAAAGTGCTGCTGTTTGTGTGATAGTGTTAGTATCCTTCAAACATACTGAATTTCTCCATCAGTTCTAATGGCTTTTCAGAAATACTTATTGATTTATTTAATATGTATGAATGTTTTGCCTACATGTACGTCTGTGCACTGTGTGTGTGCCTGATACCTGCAGAGGTTGGGGAGTGTCACATTCCCTGGGAGTGGAGTAGCAAATGATTGTAAGTCAGCATGTGGGCACTGGAAATGAAACTGGGGTCCTCTTGAGGAGGAGCCAGTGCTCTTAACCACTGAGTCATCCCTCCAGTCCCATGTGGTTTTTAGAGCATGGCTGAACTGGCAGAAAAATAATAAAGTTCCTGGAGGCCAGAACTGGTAAGACAAGGTGAACTGAGGTGGAGGTCAGCGACCACTGGAACGGCATTGTCCCTGTATTAGTCATCGATTTCCCAAGCCTGCAGTGTGAGTTTTAACAGGATGTGTATAGGGTTCCAGGAAGTGAAGCCCAAGATGGGGTGCAGGTCAACCAGAACTCCCATGCTGTGTTGGTGCACCACACAGTAAAGGGCCAATGGAGGAACTAGGAAACGCCTGGGTCTGGAGAGGGAATTGGAGTGTGTGTGTGTGTGGGGGGGCACATACATCTCTGCTTAGGTTGTGGGTGGATTGGGGTAAAGAAAAATCCCCAATTCTACTGAGAATTTCTAAGTAGAACATGTGGTTTTGAGTTTGCATCCACACTGGTCATAATTCTAGGTCTTAGGTGGGGGGAGTTTCATTCTTGGCTGAGGAAAAAGGGAAATGCCCTTGAAGAATGAAGTTAAACTAATTCTCACAAGTGAAGCTGAAGGAACACGAATCCACAATACAGAACTACCTGCTTCCCTTCCCTGCCAAGAGCTGAGGGGATAATAAACCGTGGGCGGGAGTTAACAGAAAGAACCCACTGTGGAGTTGCTTCCACAAGGAGCGCAAAGTTTGCAATGTCCTGTTTCAGAGCGTAGCACCGCTCCGTTTAATGTGTTTAAAGGAGTAAAAGGGGCTCTGGGCTGAGTCCAGAGGAGATTTGAAATGGTGTCTGGTAGTGCTCGCATAAACACAAGTATAAAGAGAAGGACATGCTTGGGGTTGGGCCTTGACCTTGTACAGAGTCCTGCTGCTATACCTGTCACCTTACCTGTTTCTGTGGCTTCTCTAAAGCTTTGTGTTGTTCTTGAGAAAACACTGTCAGCATTTTCAAACCACCCAGAGAAACACTGTTCTGGAGCTTTTCAGAACTGCTAGAGAACAGGTGTCCACATATACGTATGTGTATTATTACAACTTACTCAAGATAATGCTTTCACTGTTTAGTATCTCAGTTTTCCGCTTACTCATCTTTCCTTCCCCTCCCACGAGCTCTAGGCAATTCTGATCTTCACATTGGCTCGTTTTGCCCTCTCCAGTAGGGCACACAGCAGAAATAATACAGCGTGTAAAATCTAGGTTTGTTCCATTACTGACGCCTATCTATTGAAGACTCTCCCATGTTCTTGCGTGCGTTATCACTGAGGTACCGTCCAATGCACCATGTTCTTTGTTTGCCTGCTGAAGTACATCTTGATTTCATCCACATTTTGGCAGCCTTAAACCTGCTGTAAGCGTTTCTGTGCAGATTTCTGTGTTGACATGTTTTCAGTTTGCTTGGCCATGTATCTAGGAGAACACTTGATAAATTTTACGGTAAGCATACATCAACTTGGTGTGAATTTGCCAAGCCGTCTTCTACAGTCTTCATTCCCACCAGTCAAGAAGAAGAGTTTGTATTTCCCATCTTTGTCAGTCTCTGGTGTTTTCATTGTTTAGAATTGTGGCCATGCTAGTAGCCATAAAGCCTTGCTGTTTTAATCTGATGATAAGTGACGTGGGCTCCCTTATATGCGTCTTCAGCGCATGCGTGTGTTCTTTGGTGGGGTGTCTGTTCAGATAGTCTTCTCATTCTCAAATTGGGATGTTCATTTGCTTATTGGTGACTTTTGTTTTTTTCAGATATAAGTTCTTTATAAAACATGAGTTTTTAGAAATATCTCTCCCTTCTGTCTTTTACATTTACATTCACAACACACTTCTCATTGCTTCGAAGGATTAGTTATATTTTCTTTTACAAATAAAAAAATTCTATGATATAATTTAAAACAATATGAAATACTAGAGTTTAAAGAATTGTTTGAATAATAGAAACTAGAACTCCTGTCTGTAGTTTTCTGCATGAGTACCTGCTAGTTATAAGATGATTCTGCCCAAAAGCTGCACACATAATTGGAATCATAAGTGGATGCAGATTTCACAGCACAGCCTCAGTTTCCCAAGAGAACCCTGATGTCAATTGCTTTGCTCACCAACCATGGAAATGGCTGTTATCCTAAGAATCCTTCCTGCTTAAAGCTGCATTTAAAATGGCACAAATATCCTTGCTCCTGTTTTGCTTTAGAACATCTCTTCACCCTTTCTAGATGCATAAGCATTTCTGTGGTGGTATTGTGTTTCCCAAAATATTGTGTACTCTAATAAATTTATCTGGGGTCAGAGAACAGACAGCCACTAAATACAAAGGCTAGAAAATGGTGGCACTCACACCTTTAATCCTAGCATTCCAGAGATAGAAATCCCTCTGGATCTCTGTGAGTTCAAGGCCACATTGGAAATAGCCAAGCATGGTGACACACGCCTTTAATCCCAGAAAGCCAGCCTTTAATCCCAGGGAGTGGTGGTAGAAAGCAAAAAGATATATAAGGCGTGAGGACCAGAAACTAGAGGCATTTGGCTGGTTAAGTTTTTGGCTGGTTAAGCATTTGGCCTGGTTAAGCTTCAGGCTTCTGAGCAGTAATTCAGCTGAGACCCATTCGGGATGAGGACTCAGAAGCCTCCAGTCTGAGGAGACAAGACCAGCTGAGGATCCGGCGAGGTGAGATAGCTGTGGCTTGTTCTGTCTCTCTGACCTTCCAGTATTCACCCCAATAACTGGCCTCGGGTTTGAATTTATTAATAAGAACTTTTAAGATTCCTGCTACACATTTCTATCTTTCTGGAGTCTTCACTGAGTTTGTGCAGGAACCCTTGGGCTGCATAGGAGACTCCTAAAGCTTTGTACAGTCTGGGGACCAGCTTTTCTTTCCCAAGGCAAAGGGTAGCCCTTCAGGTGTTTTTCAGGGCTTCAAAATGGAAGCATCGAGCTGTTATTATTTTGGAGTCATAGTTTATGACTAGTTTTATATTATTTTTACTTGTTCCACAATAAAAAAAGTTCAGAGTTAATTAGATGCAATCGGATTTCTGTACATTTACTATGCGTGAACCTCACAATGGAAAGTGAGGTATAGACTCAGACTTTTGATCTTGGGGGAAAAGGATGGGACTAGTCACCAAGTGTGATAAAAGAAAACAGCAAGAGACATAACAAAGAAAGTGCTTAACTTGCAGACAGGGAATATCAAAATGGAGAGTGATTGCAGCGGAGAGGCAGGAAAGGCTTTGTGGAAACTGAAGCATACATTGAACCTTGAAGTCGGGTTTCATTTGGCTGAAATGAGAGCGGGAGTAAGAAAGACTACACTGTTGGGAAGGGCCAGCTGTGGAAAATGTGGGCCATGTCAGAGAACAGATTAGTAGTGCTTGTGGACTAATCACGTGAAGTTTGGACTTTCTGCAGTGACACAGAGATTCATGATATTTTAGAAACCCAAGTTTTGCTGAAGCTAAACTGTGAATGGGCTTGTTCAGGCCTGAGTCACTTAGAATGTTTCCCCAGCCAAGAGCACATCATCAGCACCTGGGCAGCATGCTCACATTCTCTACCTGCCTTGGCTGGGCCTCCATACTTGTGAGATCCACACAACCACATTTCAGTGTCCTTGAAAGCAGAAGACCTTGGGGTAGTGCTCAGAAAGATGGCAGATACTGTGTGGTTCTTGTCGCAGGATCACCTCGGGTCAGTTTGGGTAGACCTTACAGAGATCAGTGACATGAGTTTAGTTTGCAAATGCCTTGGAACAAAGCTGTAGTGTTTGGGGTATGCCCTTGTCCCATTGGATGAAAGTAAATAAATGGAAGTAAACTGTATAAGTATAAGGGAGCCATATTGAATAGCAGCCTGTGAACGGCCAGTGAAATTTTCAGAGCAGTTGTTTGATAAGATCTGAGCTGAACACTCAGCAAATTATTATTGGCTGATTGACGGTGTTTTTTTATCACCAACAAAGATACATGTGGAAAGTTACTTGAAGGACTATTTAAACACATAGTTTTTCAGAAAATGGAAGAGTTCATATACAGATACTATGTTGTCAAAGCTTTCATTCTCCTTACTCTGTGTCCAACACTAGTACTGTGGATTCTGTTGAATTTTTCTGTAATTTCTTTCTCTCTTGACACTTCCTTCTTTTTCTCTTAAAGACTCATAAACATGTTGGTAAAGACACAGTTACAGTAGATGCCCGCAACCTCCCACCCTAATCCATTTACTGTCCCCTCTTATTGCAGAATTCCGAGGCAGCCATATTCTTAGGGAAAGAACCTCACTATTCCTTGTAATGGGGGTGGCAGGAGGGGCAGTTCAGGATAAGACGAAAGTAGAAGTTTTTTTCCTAAGAAAGGACTGCCTGACCTGTGTCTCTGTCCTTCACTTTTCTTCATGGTTGGCATTTGAGGATATTGCCTGGACCCTTTGGACCATCCTGAAGCCACAAAGGCAATGCAGGATGTGGAGAAGGTTGGGACAGTGAGGATATCATAAAGCCACTGCCTCACCTCCTCTTTTTATCTTGAGCTACTTTCTTCAAATAGAAAAGAAAAAACAAACAAACAAAAAAAGAACAACTTTGGTTTGCTGGGTTTCTTTTCTGGAAACCATGGTAATTGATTTTAGAGTTCACCTTTGGGCAGACGCAAGATGATGAGCATTTCCTGCTGGATACAGAGGGAGCTCCAGAGTTTCTCAAGGGATCGCCAAGGCACTTCATTGTGTTTACCCTGTGATAATTGAATTTGAACCCCAAATGGAAAGTTACACATTCCATCATCAGTAGTGATGGGATTCCTCTCCATCACTCAAGCTTGTGTGGCATCAAAGACCATGCATAAAAAGCATGTGGGATAAAAGACCATGGGGCGTGGGACACTGATGACTGATCACAGTAGAGCTGGAACTTCAGGCCATCAGAGTCCCTTGGTGGAAAATAGGTAACTGATGACAGTTCTGTAGACCCCCTGAAGATGGCATTGATGAAGACTTATTTTCTAGGGACTATAGTGAGCCTGTAGAGTGTGAGGGACAGTACTAAGAATCCTGACATGGCAAAGTAACATCCTAGACCACTATCATCCCTGACAAATGCAACAAAAACTGCGTCATTTGAAATCTCCCAATAGTTAAGAAGGTAAAAAGAAACTACTGAAGTCATATTTAGCCCAACACACCCCAAATATATAAATGTGTTATGTCTACTTTGCATTGTCTCTGAAATGTAGCCTGTGACCTACACAGCACATCGTGGTCTGGACTAGCCTGGTTCATGTGCGTGGCCACACAGGGATAGTGATGGTTGTGTCCCAGAGAACAGAGTGACATAGGTAGTGTTCATACATACATAGTTATCCTTTTCAAAAGCATTTTAATCAAAATTTTAATTTTCTAATGCTATAGGAGAAATTTCTAGAAGACTCTAACACGAGGAAAAGGTTCTGTGGCAGTGTTTAACTGTATACTTTCAATGTGAATCTGAGCAGAACAGTTAGATTAGATCTTTAATACAGATGGGTAAGGATGAAAATTGAAATCTTGGCAGTTACTGAAACCTCATGTGTAGTCTTGGAAAAGAAAGAATGCCCTTACTTTTACTCTTTGGTATTTGAAGAGGTAGGAAGAGTAAACCTTTTTAGAGTCATTCACAACACAATGTCTGTTTAACAGGATGGGGATCTGTCACCTTTTTTTTTCTTTTCTTTCTTTCTTTTTACCACTGTGCTGTTACAGGCTTTTCCCTTCCTCCAGCTGGGAGAGATGAGAAAAGATGAATCTGGGGGTGCAGGGCAGACCGTACTCCTTGATATTAGAGCTGCTGGGTTCCATATCAGTTGGATCTGTGTTCGCCTCCCAAAGCCAGGGTGTTTCATCAGCATTTCTTTAGGTGCTGTCTGCTAATGTGACCATTATTTATCCCAGATCATGGGATGCACAAAGGATTCCAGGAAGTCAGTTGTTAGCACTTGATCAACCAGCATCAGCTTCGTGGCATGGTGTTTTCGGCTCCATCGCCAATAAAATTCTCCCCACAGAGGCGCTGAACATTTGAAAGGGTTTCTGGTGTGCAGAGGCTTTACCCCTCCTTCTCTCCTTGTCTGCCCTCTCCTTGCTCTTGGACTTCCCTTTCTGTAGCTAGATGTTTTCCTGGTCTCACCTGGCACTGAGGTCCCACAGCCATTTATAAAATTCCTGTGTCCCGCCTGGTCCTGCAACTGCTCAGACCCAAGTAAACACACAGAGGCTTATATTAATTACAAATTATATTAATTACAAATGGCCATGGCCTGTGGCTCAAGCTTTTTGCTAGCTAGGTCTTATATCTTAAATTAACCCATTTCTGTTAATCTGTAAGTTGCCCCATGGCCATGGGTCTGCTGGCATGTCTGCTTTTTCTTCTCCTTTCTCTTCCTGTCCATCTGTTTGGATTTTCCACCTGCCTCTAAGCTGCCTTGCCATAGGCCAAACAGCTTTTTTTTTTTTTTATCAACCAATCAGAGCAACACATATTCACAGCATACAGAAAGACATTCCCTCATCACCTTTCCTTCCTCTTCCTCCTCTGTTCCCCTCTCTCATTCTTCCCCTCCTTTTCTCTTTCACACTCTTCTGTTTTTTCTTCTTTTTCTTTGTAACTAGATTCACTTTGTAATAGAAAAAGAAATTCCCTTGTGCTTAACTTGAAACAACAGATAACCATTTCAGAAAATAAAGAAGGCAAATTTATTGAGAGATTTCTCTCCAGTTGCAAAGTACTTATGCAAATATAGTCACCATTCAGATTTATCTACATAGTAAAAATGATGTTTTAGGGAACCTGGCAACTTAGAAAAATATAAGTGCCCCCCAAAGGTAGTCATCCTCCTATTATACAGAGACAGAGACAGACAAAGACACAGACACACGCACAATACATACACAGAGAGAGAGACACACACACACACCTATGTACACACACACACACACACACACACACACACACACTTTACTCTTTCCTTTCTTCTGTTTCTCTTTTACTTCTTTCTCTTCTTTCCTTGTTTCTTATTATTTTACAAAGCCTAGGTCATACTCTTGCATGTATTTTATAGTCCCACTCTTTCATTTAAGGAAACACAATGCGGAGCAGAGGGATCACTAGTGGTTATGAGTATGTACTGTGCTTGCAGAAGACCCAAGTTGGGTTCCCAGCACTCATATAGGGTAGCTCATAACCATGTGTAACTCCAGCTTCAGGTGATCCAACTCCTCTGGCCTTTGAGAGCACCCGCACTCATGGGCAATCCCCCATGCATACACACAATTAAAAATAATAAAAATAAAATATTTAGAAAATAGACAATGATAATTTAATACCATGGTAGTATATGACTATTGAATGATTCCACTCTTAGTTCATTTCTTGTTATGTTCAATGTTTTTGTTGTTATATATCATGATAGCATGAACACATATTTGTGTAATATTTTCTTGGATGCTAGAGATCAACCTCATATCTATCACCGAGCTATATCCTGGCCTTTAGTTTTTTGATCCAAGGTCTCACTATGTAGCTCAGATGCCTTGAAATGCTGCTCTTCCTGACTCAGCCTCCCAAGTGCTGGAATGAATTATAGCCTTTAGCTGGCAGAATGTATTCTTAAGTGGAATTGCTTGGAGTAGGTGTATAAAGGGTTTGGTGATGTGGTACCAGATTTGCCTCCAGAGCTTTTAATCTGTGTTCTCACTGACAGTGTCTAGAGAGCTGTATTTATGCCTGCAGTGGTAGCATTCTTTTTATTTTTGCCAATCTGATAGTTTCAAGATGATGTCATGCCTTAATTTACGTTTTTGGATTCTAGGGAATTTGAATGTGTTTCCAAATATTTATTAGTAGTTTGTGTCCTTGAATATTTATTTATCAAGGTATTTTTTCTTTCAAAAATCTGTCTTTCTGTACATAGAACATATACTTTCTGTTGTACATGTTCTGCATTTAGCCGTTTCCAAAATGTTAATGCTGATTATTGTTCCCTGATATTAAGTCTTGTGAGGTGTTGTCTTCTACATTATCTTCCAATGGAGTCATTGGTGAGAATCATATTTGGCTGTTACAACTTGTTTTCATTTCTTGAAGTGATCCATCAAAAGTATTTATTCCCTTTTATGTGGGAGCCCTGCACCACCTCAAGATTGTGTTTTGAGGAATGCCCCTCAAATCCCCAGCTAATTACATTCTCACTAAAGTACTTGGCATTAGCTTTGAAGATTGCAGCTAATCTCTCCTTTGCTGTATTTCTTAGGATCTAAGGTTTAGATAAGCAATGACAAGTAGCAACAGAAACATCTTTTTTTATTGATTGAGTCAGCTTTTAGTATTTAAATATAATTGAGCAGTAGCAGTTGCACTGCTTGTATTTTTATTCATTTAATGTTTACGTTTTATGAAATTGTACACAACCCACACGACCTAAACTCATCCTTCAGAAAATGCCCTCAGCAGGTTGCTCAAGCAAAGCCTAGTCAACAGTGCTCTTGATAGTCTGTGAAGACGGAGGCACCGTGTGGAAGGGCCACCCACTGTCCTGAAAATAGCATGGCAATATTGACTTTAACTATGAAAGATAATCAAATTAAGGGCCAGTGAGATGGCTCATTGGGTAAGGCATTTGTTTTGTACGCCTGATGACCTAAATTCAATCCCAGGAGTCCACGGTGGAAGGAGAGAACTGATTCTCCAAAGTTGGTCTTAGACTTTCACATAGGTGCTGTGGCATGTGCATGCCTGCACACAGACAGACAGACAGACAGACACAGACATAGACACAGACACTCCACAATAATAATAAGAATAATTTTAAAGAGATAATAAAACTAATCTGTGCCTCATGACAAAAGATGTAACTAGTGGGTATCTAAGGTATATGAATAATAATGAAAGGCTTTGAAGGGTAAATTATGGAAGATGGTAGGCAAGAAAGAAACCATTGCAGGTAGAGGTTGGGTTGTCATTCTGAGAGGAGTGGAGGTACACGGCAGAGGAAGAACAGCTGGGGACCAGATGCCACGGGATGTCTGGGGGGTGGCCCCCACAGTAGGCAGCCGGCAGAGCGCATTCAGCAGTGCTCCTGGGTCTTACCCCAGGGAGCCAGTGAGTTCCTTTGCAAATGGCCTGGCTACCATACACACCTCAGGAAAACAGGTTAAAACACGGACACAGGAGAGGCTAGAGAAATATTGCCTGCAGAGAAGCAACATCGAGGTCTAAGAGACCCAAACTGTACTCTCCTAGGACTCTGCTGGGAAAATATAAATACTGACAGCATCTTACTATCAAATTTGGGACCAACAATGAGCTAAGAAAGAAAGATGTATGAGTGATTACGAGTCTCCACCTACCTCACATTAGGTATGTCGTCAACTTTTCATTGGGCGACATGCCTTTAAAAATGAGTCCATGCCTGATGAGAACTTGGCATGCTGTTGGACTCAATTGCAGGAACCTCACTAGCCATTGCAGATTGAATTTGGATCACTTTGTTTCATAAGGTTTGGTAGGCGTTAGGCATTCATTTGAAGTCTCTAGACAAATCCCACAATTCCTAAAGTTTGACATTTTGATTTCTGTATTCTTAACCACCCCAGGTTGAGGAATGCCCAGTGATAACTCACTGTAAATGGAATGCACGGATATCATGGAGATGGCTACTTGCTAAAATCCTTGAATCAGAGTGAAAAAAAAAAATACGCCATTTGTAATGTATACTATTCTATTTATTTATTTTTATAATACATCATAGTTCTCAGAGTGTGCATCCCTCTGAAGTTTAAAATTTAATTGATGTGGCAAATAACAGTTGTGCATCTCACTGACACAATGTGATGTTCCAATGTATGTGTATACAGTAAGAAGATTAAATCCAGCTAATGAACACAGCCATCACCTCGCTTTATTGTTTCCCTGCGCGTGGTGAGAATGTTTCAAATCTATTCTTTATGTTTCCTGCAGTTGGGATATGATCTCCATGCCAACTTTGCAGGTAGGTGGCACAGCCATCATAGCTTTTGTTATTGCAGATGGCAATACCAAGACCCTGATGGACACAGGGGCCTTGCTCATCCCCCACGCTTCCTGCCTTCCAGGAAGGCACTGTTATTTTATGCATCCTCTAACATGATCATTTGAGTCTATCCAAGGGAAAAGCTTCTCTTTGTTGCACATGTCATTTTGTTTCAGGCTGCTTACCTGTGGCATTCAAATATTTGAAAGGTGGATTGATTCTTTCCTGAGAAGGGTAACAGTATGGCTCCAGCTTAAGCAGATGGTCAGGATATTTAACTCTTACTCTGGCAGATGTTTTGGGAAAAATTAGGTGTAGGGCTAGGCCAACCACTACTCACCCAGCTTGATCCTTGTCCAGAGGCTGATTGTAGTGTTTAAGCTCAGCGGGTAAAGCGGGCCAAAGCATCTTTGAGGGAGCCTGTGGTCATGGAGTGTGCCTCATTCATCAATGCATCCACAAGGGCCCAAACACAGCCTCTTTCACACCATCTTTCTACCGTTTCTGTGGCTTGTATACTAGACTGTTCAGGAGCTACCAGACCATAAAATCCAGCCAGCAAGAAAGCTGGAAGTCACACAGCCCAAAGGTTTATTAAGTGGCGTGAAGCGCTATTGTTTCGTGCATGCGTTAAATCACTGCTGTCAGCGTAGGGATGTTAAAAAATTCCCGGCTAGTAATAACACGAATAGCACTTTACGGCTTCAAAAAGAGATAAAAGGAAGCTCTTAGTCAGCACTCTGATAGCCTCACAGCACACGTCGTCGGTTTGGTTTTATGAGGACTTTACTTTTGGCAGATGCTATTGCTTCTGGCAGCAGACACTAATTATCATATAAATTAAGCTGGGAACTGAGGGGAGGCACACAGCCTGGCCCTAGCTACTTGGACCATGGTTTCAAGGGCTTCAATGCCAAGCCGGCATAATGCATAATGCCGGGCCAGGGAGGACAGGGCTCCGCTCTGCTCCTTCCCATTGGGGTCCACTGCGGGGACGTAATTGGCTTAGCTGCCGTGCACACACTGGGGCCGTTCTTCCTCTTTTCTCCTCCTGGCTTCTTACCCAGGGTTGTCTCCAGAGCATTCCGTGATCAGCCTACCGCACCTGCTCTCACTCAGAGGCCCTGATTACGTTCCAGCACACATTCTTACACACTAAATTATAAGTGTCTTCACTTGAATCACTTGTAACTAGTTCCGAAATTGAGGGTTAGTACTTTCCTTTCATAGGGTAACAGGCTTTGGGGTGTTGTGTGAGGGGATTAAGCCCTCCATTTAAAAGCCAAAGATAAAGACGTGGATGATAATTTTTTTTTTCTGTATTTTATTCAAGCCAGAGTGTAATCCAGAACTCGGTAATGCCTGCTTTACATCAGTAAAATGATGCTAAACACTTAGGTAGCTTGGGGATGTGAGTTGAGGAGCCAGGCTTGTAGAATAGTTGTGATACTTGGAGTTGAATAGGGATTTATAGTTGCTAAACAGTTCTCACATAAGCTATTTTGTTTGGAGTTTAAGTAACCCTCGGTGGGGGTAATTTAGGGTTAATGCGAGGTGACTACTTAAGGCCACAGGGTTGGTGGCACAGCTGGTACCCAGACATACATGTCATCTCCTTTTTTGCGGGGGGGATCTCCTTTCTTTCACTTCATTCTATTTATTGACTGCAGGTTTCCCTGCCCCATTAGCTCATTCAAGTTCCTGCTCAAATTATCATCCCCCGTTAATATTCTTTCTGTTTTTTTTTAACTACACTTTATGGAAATTGATCATAATTTGTAGCACCTAAAAAAGAATCCCTTGGGAACATTCTGTATAGATTTACATTTTGCTGATGGTATAAACATTTCCCCACTCTGACAGAGGAAGCTGTTCTATCTTAAAAGAAGTCCCCCTCTCTTTCCTTCCTGTGCTCCCTGCCTCCACTTTTCACCTGTCTGTCTCTGTGTTCCCTCCCTCCCTCCCTTCCTCCCTCCCTCCCTCCCTTCCTCCCTCCTCCCTCCCTCCTCCCTCCCTCTCTCCCTCCCCTCTCTTGTCCATCTCTCTGTTCCTGCCTGTGCTCTTTCCTTACAAGGCTTTAAGGCTCTTGAGAGAATCGTAAAGAAGGCGGGCTGAGGAAGAGCCCTGTGAGAACCAGCTAGTGCAAGGAGAGAATCTCGCAGATTGCTTCTCTTCAGAGCAGAGCTGAGGATTCAGATGGGTGGAGGAATACTGGGCCAGCCCTGCTCTTCTCTGACCCCCGTAAAGAAACCCGAGTGTCCACCCCATCCCTTTGACAGATTATTCTCGCCTTGTCAGGGCCTTTTTCTTATTGGCCACTTCTTCGGAAAGGACCTTATGTGGCCAATGTCAGAGAATGATTCTGGAGCTTAATTTCCCGAGAAGTTTTAGCCTTGGTGATGCCAGACGGAACCATGGGGGTGCCAGGCAGGACCACTGGGACTGTGCACTGTCCAGAGGTGCCTGGTGAAGGGCAAAAAGGGACTGAGACCTGCTGAGCTCCTTGTGGTCCGAACATTCCTGGCACGCTGATTCTCGTCACTTAAAATTACTCCAGCTAACTGTCATTTGAATGGATGTTTCTGCCTTAGTGGGCCCCATTTCCAGGTAGACTGGGACATTATCTGTGTGGCTGGGTTCTGTGCCGGGTCTCAGAACAGGAGCACATGACACCATTTGTCCAATCAGCAAAGCCAGATACGTCACATCTTCCCTTTTTTCCTCTTTTCTCCAATTTTGGGAGAATGTTCTGGTACCTTGCTCTTTAGATGAACACAGGAACCCATCCTTCTCCAAACACTTGAGTTAAAACCTTGCCTTTGTCAGTTTAGAGAGGGAAAGCCTGTGAGTTTTGGAGCAGGAGATGAAGCAAGAGGCTGCCAAGACAGAGGGCAAAGCAGAAGCAAACACATTTGAAATGCTCTTTGGGACCCACCTGAGCCTGTGATACGTTGGAAATGAGTCTGAGTGAATGGGCAGAAGTGCCTGCCCCTCATCCCTGCCAGCCACAAACAGAATCAATAGCAGTGTTCCAGATACATAAAATGCCCACTGCTCAGACCTGATGATGTCACTCCAGTCATGGGGAATTTGCTAACTGTAGATGCTGCAAGGTCATAGGCTGGGCTGATTTTTAAAAAATCTCAACACTCTTTGTTTAGATTAGATAACAAGTGATGCACCTTCTGTCTAGTGTGCAGGATCCTTTGGCCCGGAACATCCTGGGGCTTTTTGACAAATTACAGGGCTTTGTTTCTTACTTGTTTGTTTATTTATTTATTTTCATTTAGTGCTTTTGCTCACAGGGCTTTTGAAGTGACCTGACTTCACTTATGCACACAGCCAAAACTCCTGTACCAGCCAAGTTCCATAGTGTGGAAAATCTTAAGAGTCACTTTGCCGAGTCCCATTGTGTGTATGAGTATAGATATTTAATGTATAGCCTTCGGGCATGGCGCTCTGTAGAGGGTGTGGATGGTGCTTTCATTCTCAGACAACCACTTTATGAGGGACGAGGCAGAAAGGATTCCTGTTGTGTCCCTCCAGAAGACACCTATGACAAAAAGAACGAGGGAGTCTTCTCGGTTCTGTGCTGTGATCTGGAACGATGCTTTTCTTCAGAATCGACAGCCCAGTCTATGTTGAGTTGGCTTGTGTTAGTTCCTTTTCTAGTACCGTGATGAAACACCATGACCAAGGCAGCTTGCAAAAGAAAGAATTTGTCTTGGCTTATGGTACCCGAGGGCATCATGGCAGCTGGTGGCAGACACAGCCTGAGAGCTCACATCTCAAACCCAAAGCCAGAAGCAGCGAGCAAACTGGGAATAGCGTGTGGCCTGGAAATGTCAAATCACCTTCAGAGACAAGACTTCCTCTAGCAAGGCCACACCCCCTAAGCCACCCAAACAGTACCATTGCCTAGGGACCAAATATTCAAATACGTGAGCCTATGGGAACATTTCCATTCAAACTACCACATGGTCCTTTGAAGCTGGGTGCTGTTCCCACACTCGGGAGGCTGAGGCAGGAAGAATATGCTAAGAGCTTGAGGCTAACTTAGGCTACACAGTGAGTTCCAGGCTAGCATGGGCTACAGGTGAGACCCTGTTACAGACAGACAGACAGACACACACACACAAAGACAGGTGCTTAAGACATTCTTTGCAGACTGTATGACAAAACACTGTAGTTAGTAGTTATAGGTAGAATTAAAGTGTGTTTTCCAAGTTTTGTCTTTGTCCATTCGTTAAATGGTAAGTGTGGTACCTATGTTTTGAGGCACTGTTGAGTCCTTGGGGCAGCTCTAGGCAATATGTGGTACCATTCGGAGATGGAGCAGTGTCGTGGTGCCACCTAGTGGTCACCCTGGGGTGTCTGGACAGTCTTGCCGTTTGAAGCTGGTAGCCTGCGGTGAATTGTCAGTAGTTCAGGGCCTCACGGAACATGCCCTTGAGAATGGTGACGGTGATGAGCACACCTTTGCCCTTGATGGGATAATATTTTCACCATTGCTTTATGGCCACTAAAATTCTCTTGTTTCAAACTTCTTTGAAATTAGTTTCAAACATTCTTTTCCCCCTAATGTTATAAGCTAATTATGTCAATCAAAATTTTGGGTTAAACTTGAAAATTACAGATTAGTCATATTTTATCAACATGTTCTCACATGTAATATTCAGGTGCATGAAGAATATCTGCAGGGTATCCCAGATCCTAACCAAACCTGGATGGTGGCCAGTTACAGTGAACTCTCATCAAAGCTTGTTCTTTGGGGAATAATCTTTCTTTTGTAGAATAGCATAGGAAAAAAAGATCAGTGAAAATCTGTGCTTTCTAAAAATGTGTTTTTAGTTGAGTTGTGTTCCTCAAAAATCCAGCACACCAGAGAGGCCACAGGTAGCCCATGATATTAATCTCTCTCTCTTTTAAATCCTTAAAGCACTGGTAATCCAAAACTATAACAAATATTGAAGTTTTTTTAAAAAACAAACAGTGATACAGATCTGAATGTAAAGAATACCACATGGCACATGTACTAGTAACAAAAGTCTTGAAGCTTTTCATAAAAGCAGAAGCCAACTCCACCTGAGTATTTTAGAAGATTTTTCTGACTCTCTTAGTTAGGGTTTCTATTGCTGTGAAGAAACACTATGATCATGGCAACTCTTATAAAGAAAAACTTTTAATTGGCTTACCGTTCAGAGGTTTCATCCATCATCCATGGCAGGAAGCATGGCAGTGTGCAGGCAGACATGGTGCTGGAGAAGCAGCCTAGAGTTCTACATCAGATCCTTAGGCAGCAGGAAGAGAGAGTGAGCCACTGGGCCTGGCTTGAGCTTCTGAAACCTCAAAGCCCACCCCCAGTGACATTCTTCCTCCAGCAAGGGCACACCTCCAATAATTTCACTCCCTGTGTGTCTGTGGGGGCCATTTTCATTCAAATCACCACATTGACATATAACATAATTTCTTCAGGAAGATTTTACGTGACTAGTATTGTGGTATTTTGTGGGTATGCACTTGGGGACATATTTCCATGAAGAACCATAACATGTGATATGTACTAGCATTTCATTACACACTAATACTTTTTGTCATGGAAATTCCCCAAGGGGGATTGACACGAAACATTGTAGAGACCTTAGGAACTCTCTTCCAGAACATGTTGACTTGAACTAAAGCTCTCCCTATAGATGACTCTGAATTTGTAGACAGCCCTGATGCCATACAATTATTAGATTTTATAGCTGCTAGACTTACTCCAGTGACTGCTGAGAACAGCCAAACCAAACCAAATCAAACCAAGCCAAATCACCAAACCAAACCAAATAAACCAAACCAACCACATCAAACCAAATAAACCAAACCAGCAACCAATAAAACCAAGCCAAACAACCAAACCAAACCAAATAAACCAAACTACCAAACCAAACCAAACCAAACCAAACCAAATAAACCAAACCACTAAACCAATCAAACCAAATCAAACCAAACCAAACAAAACCACCAAACCCATTAAGCTAAACTGAACTACCAAAACCAAGCCAAATAAACCAAATCACCAAATCAAACCAAACTACCAAACCAAACCAAACCAAACCACCAAACCAATCAAACCAAGCCAAACAACCAAACCAAAACAAATAAACCAAACCAAATAAAACAAACCACTAAAACAAACCAAATCAAATCAAACCAAACCAAACGAAACCACCAAACCCATTAAGCTAAACTGAACCACCAAAACCAAAGCAAATAAACCAAATCACCAAACCAGACCAAACCACCAAACCAAACCAAACCAAACACCAAACCAACCAAACCAAATCAAACCAAACGACCAAACCACCAAACCAACCAAACCAAATAGACCAAACCACCAAACCAACCAAACCAAGCCAAACCAAACCAAATAAACCAAACCATCAAATCAACCAAACCAAATAATCCAAACCACCAAAGCAAACCAAACACCAATCCAAACCAGAACAAAGCATGGTAGTAGTGTCTGGGTTCAAACTGCTGGTATTTCAGTCCTCGCTCTGCCTTGACTAGCATGGGACCTTTAAGTAGTTCTCTTTCCCTTCATTCTGTTAGCACAGGTAAGAAAACCTCACGGGGTTGAAGGGAAATGCTTGGGACAGTGTCTGGTGGTAATCCACATGTGTGAGCGCTTTCCATCCTTGTTATGGTGGGATGGCTGCAGTTAAGGACACAGTGAGGAAGTCAGGGAAACACTATTTTATTGAGTAAGAATGAAGAGGACTGGCTGGGGGGTGATAGAAGAATAATGCATGGAGGCTGATGTAATTTGGAAAAGAAGAACTAGGGAACAAATCTGGATTTTAGCATTCCAAAGTGCAAGATAATTTTAAGCTAGTTTTTCTCATTTGATTTTCCATTAAGGAGAATAAATAGTGGATGGTTCCTGGTACTGTATGAGTGTGTGCACCGTTCCTTGGTCTTCCATTCAGCAGCTGTTCGGGTTTGTATGAGGTGATAACCTTACAGGTTCCCGCTCTGTTCTCTAGCCTTTTAGTTTTTAAGATTTTATTTGATTTTATTTTGAGATGGGATCTCACTCTGTAAAACTGGCTGGCTTGGAACTTTCTATGTAGATAAGGCTGATCTCAAACTTACAGAGGCCCGCCTGCCTCTGCCTTCTGAGTGCTGGGATTAAAGATGGATACTACTATGCCTGGCTTTATTTTGTGTTTAAATCATGTGTATGTGTGAAGGATTTGTCTAATTAATTTTTATCAATAATGAATCGGGAGTCAGATATCAGGGTAAGAACGTGAATGATCAGAGGAGCCACCAGTGACCTCCTCTCTTTTCCGTTCCTCAGTCCAAAAGGATCGAGATCTTCTCTCAGCCCTGCCTTACTACTTCCTGTCTCCTATCTATCCTCACTCAGTCCTTCAAGACCTCTATGGTTAATTTTGGTCACCTAGTGGCTAGCTCTGCCCTCTGACTCAAAGCAAACTTTATTGTCAGAATGTGATCAAAATATCACACAGTGTGTGTGTGTGTGTGTGTGTGTGTGTGTGTGTGTGTGTGTGTTTGTGAACATGAGTGTAGGTATCTGTGGAAGGCAGAAGATAGCATTGGATCCTTTGGAGCTGGAGGTAACATGCCACTGTGGGCTGCGGATGTGTGTGCTGGGGACCAAACTCACGTCTCTTCAAGAGCTCTGAGCTTGCTGGTACAGCTGTCTGCAGCAGACGGCCGCAGACTCTGAGCAATGCCTTAGCAGAAGTCAAGGCCACACTGGAGTTTTTCATTCCCAATTGGTGTTAAGAGCAAACGTGTGGTTTTTATATCTCTACTTGCTTTTTTTCCCTTCAAAGTAAAATATGTAGGTGTCAGTGTTCAGCAGGCCACATTTCTTCTAATGAAAACAGTGGGAACAAGATGTGTTTTATAGGCATATATAAATGTCAGGTCATAATGATTTTAGTGTGCATGTGTAAAAATGTTTGCTGATATTTAAGACATTAGGATCTGTGAAGAGAGTAAATCACGGAAAGTAAATGACAATAAATCATCTATGGACAGGAAACGGTTGAACACTCATCCGGCAATGACGTTGAGAACATTTTATTTCAGTTTCTGTATCACTTGCATGTTTTCTGGCTTTCAGTAACTCAATCCTTGTCCTAAAAGTTATTAGTCTGGGTACTTGACACTGGGCCTCAGAGTTTCAATGACGCCCTTTGTGTTTGGAGATGTGAGGGGTGCTGTCCTTCTGGGGACTGTCCTGGGGAACTGTCTCCGAGTGACGTGCTGACGCCCAAGCCAGCAGTTGCTCTCTGAACCACTCAATTCCTGTCACCAGGTTGATATACCAAGTCCCCCCCCACCACCACTACCCCATCCGTCAGGAAGCTCAGGGGAAAAAATTGATCCTGTATCTGATGCGGCTACAAGACCTTAGCCAGTGTGTACAGGCCTGTGTGTCTGGAGTCGTCTTCACTTCGTTAGTTACTCCAGCTTTTCAGCTGGCTGCCCTCCATGTCACACTTAGTTATTGTTAGAAGCTACTTTAAGTCCACACTGGAATAATGTAGCTTGAAGTGGAGTTTAAAAAAATAAGATTTATTAGATTTCTTCAGCAAGTTCACACTTTTCCCCCATAACTCACAATTGCATATATGCTCTTCAGTGACAAAATTGTAAGCTGGAAATTTCTGGTTGCTCTTATGATGTGCTTTAAACCTGTAGGGGCTGGAGAGACAGTTCCACAGTTAACAGCACGAACTGCTCTTCCAGGGAACCAGGTTTGGTTCCCAGCACCCGCATTGGGTGATTTACAACCTACTCTAACTCCAGATGAGCTGATGCCCTTTTCTGGCCTCTGAGGGCTCTTACATACACATATGCACATACTCACACACAGATACACCTCTATACACATAATTTTACAAAAATAAATCTTTATGGCTTTCTCAAATGATAAAAGTAGTACTGGATGAGTATAAAAATGCAAAGATCATAGAAGTGTAAAGCATAGGAATAAAGGTCCTCCACAATTATTTCTTTAAAAAAAAACCATGCTAAAAACAAATCCCCAAACCCAGAAAACTAGTTGGGGTTATGTGGCATGACTTCAAATTCATCACACTGAATTTGTAGTGAACATCTCTCTCTCTTTCTCTCTCTCATGTTATATTGTGCATGGATATGTATGTTTGTGTGTGCATGGATGCATATATGCATGAATGCTTGTGTGGTGGCCACAGGTTGACTCTGGATATCTCCCTCTAATATTTCCCACTGTATTAATAATTTTTGTGTGTGTGACAAGATCACTTACTGAATCTGAAGCTTGCCATTTGGCTAGACTGGCTGGTCCGTGACCCTTAGGGATCACCCTGCCCCTCCCCCTCTGGTGCTGAAGTCACAGACTCATGCTACCTTGCCTGGCTTTCTGGGTGCTGGAGATCTAAACTTAGGTCCTCATGCTTACCTGGCTAACCCCTTCCCTGCTCAGCCACTGCCCCAGTCCCATTGCTTCATTTTCCCCTGGGAATCCCAACAGTGTAACTGTGCTGTGGATGAGGAAGGCTGGTCAGTTCTCTGTAGTTGGAATGCTTTGGAGGAGGGTTGTTTCTTTACACAACAGGCAGTCAGGTCTGTCACGGGGCTCCATCCATCAGTGTTGGATGGGCTTTTGTCCTGGTACTGAGCCTAAGTCATCATGGGACAAGCTAGATGGTCTCTCTCCCTCCTATGTGTAGGATATATATAGGAGATCCAGAGCTGACTGGAGTTACAGTTAACAGGGACTGGGTCTCTTTGTACCCTGATGTTGATCTGTGTACCATGAGACAATCTAAGATGGCTACTACAGCACTGAGTATTTCAATCATTTTTCAAACCAGGGATGAAGTCATGACTGAGAAGTTGTGTATAATATACACATTCATATCCTATCTAGAAGAAAGGAATGCTGGGGAATGTATCTTTTAGCTAAGTGGCTGTATAGGCAACAAAAAACTGATATGATGTCAAAAGAGAGCATCATTGGGAGCCAACTTGCGCCATAGCCCAACAGTGGTTATCACCGAGGTACAGGAGATGTACTGATGGGGTTATCCTTAACAACTGTTCCTGATCTAGACACTTAGCAGATGCCTTGGAAAACCTGTTCATATTTTCATCTTCTATTGACTCATCAGACAGAACACTGACCAATGGATGTTTATGCACTTTTGCACAAAGTTCTATCTTCTTTTATCCTAAAATTAGTCTTTAAAATGTGTTAAGATCTTCCTGGGGTCTAGAATTTGGGGCCTCATTCTTTCAATTCCCCTAGATCTCTCACTTGGAGGGGTGTGCTTTATTCATGAAACATGCGAGCACTATGAGAATGTGTTCACAAGTTATACCACCTCAGGTGACTGCCATATGGGTTGCAGTTACATGACTATAAATGTTCATAGAAGTGCTGAAGATTCAGACCTGAAAAGGCTGAAGGCATATTGTCTTCTAGATGGTGGTAGCTTTGGCACCCTGTGCTAGTTTGGTACCATGAGAAGTATGTAGCAAGGAAAATGCACTTGACAATGTTGCTGGGGATGGTGTAATCGGCTCCTTCTCCTTTCTCAGGCTGATGTTTCTGAGCAGTAGACAGTCATTGAAACAGTGAGTGTGGGTGTTCCCACGGGCACCTGCAGCATCCTGGCACATGGTTGCAGTCTCCTGCCTGATCAATTGTCAGGCCTTTTCACACTTGGCAGAACCAAGTTAGATTCTACCATAAGTTAGAGTCCACTGTTGTCTCTGTCTCTACTCTGTGACCAGGGACCTGGCCTCTTTCCCATGTCATTTTCTAGGGTCAGAGTCTTGAAGTCTTGTCTAGGGTTTATCCAGATATGTCTGATTTCTTTTTTCTTTAAGATTTTTTCTATATCTATCTATCTATCTATCTATCTATCTATCTATCTATCTATCTATCTATCTCTATCTATCTATCTATCTATCTATCTATCTATCTATCTATCTATCTATCTATCTATCTATCTATCTATCTATCTATCTGTCGTGTGTGTGTGTGTGTGTGTGTGTGTGTGTGTGTGTGTGTGTGTGTACGTGAGCCACAGTTGGAGGATGTCTTCTCCCTACACTTTGTGGGCCTTAGGGATCCAGCTCAGATCCTCAGGCTTGGTGGCAGTGTAAAGACTTTCAGAGTAAAGACTCTCTGAACCACCTCATTGGTCCCTATATGATGTTTAAAGCTAGGTTGAAGGTATCCAGGGTTCCAGGTGGTCTAATATGTAGTCATCGGGGACATGTAGACTGCTATAATAGCGACTTTGAACTCTTCTCTTCCTGAAAACATTAATGAAAATGTAGCTGCTTTTAATTCACAAAAGGGAAAGTTGATTGTTAGACCCTGGGTAGTTTAGTGAACTTGGCTAAGAATGGACATGTTAATGTGGGCAGTGGAACATTCAGACAAGCTCACCCTTGCTTGTGAATTCTCTTTTGAGACTTTGTGATTGGGATGTTTACCATATTAAAAAATACTATAAAATGATACATACAGAATTAAGCGCCCTAAAATCCCACATCGTATTCAACCATTTAATCCCAGCAGCTTCATGGCTGGGTGTGGTTAGATTCCACAGGAAGGCAGACGGGACCAGGTGATTTCAGATGCTGTTCTGCATCTGTGGACTGTTTCCAGGGAGGACCCCAGAATTCTGATGACTTTAACATAAAAGCAGGATGGGATAAACCAACAGCAGAGAAGAAAAATGCTGTACCTTTGAGAGAATTGGGTGGGAAAGGAGTTTCATTTTCACAGAGTAAAATTTAGGAATGGTTATATTTTCTGATATGTATTACTTTAAAATAACTTAGAATACATTTGCAATGTGTGCCTCAGTGTTATAAATATGAATGAATGCTGCTCTGTTTCCAACAGACCTCTCCCCACGCCCCCACTATTTACCTTTCCGATGGGACACTTGACTTGCAGGTCTATTTTTAAAGCCGGTGCTCACTTCGGCGGAGTTGTTCTTGTGGATTTAAACCACATTTGCATATTTTCCTCCCCTATGAGTGTCTCTTGTCAGACTGAAAAGACTATCAAAAGCTTTATTTTTTTTTTGTAGTTGTTGGATAGTTTACAGTTAGAACACACAAGCAAAAACAGTTACATCTGTCAGCCAAATTAATCTTTTTATTCACTGAGTATAATTTTTATAAGTTTTTAAATGTGATGACTGCTAGGTTATAGTTATAAGTAAATGTATTAACTCTTGCTTTAACATTTTCATGTATTTGCTGTGTATCAATGGACACAAACATTACTCATGTATAACTACATGATAGAGCAATCTCCATGTACATATATGTGCACGATGTACAGTAAGTCAAATAATTATGCTTTGTAAACACACTTTTAATATCTGTCTAACCTTTTGCTACACTGTGTGGTGTTTCCCATTTCCCATTTTTCTGTCACTGAACATTTAGATTTTTTTTACTGCCAAAAATTATTCTGGGGGCTGGAAAGATGGCTCCATGGTTAAGTGTTACTCTTACAGAGGACCCAGCACCCATATCAGGCAGCTCACAACCTCCTGTAATTCCAGCTCCAGGAGAGCCAGTATATGTGTGTGTGTGTGTGTGTGTGTGTGTGTGTGTGTGTGTGTGTGTATCAGGATGCTTCTTTTTTATGCTACAGGATCATTCTTTTTTATGTCAACATATGCTAGACATATGTTGGAATGTGCGTGTGTGCTCTTCTGTGATTTGCTGTTTCTGAAGTACTAAGGATCAGGCCCTTAAACTCTTCCTCTAATCCCCAGCCTGAGCCCAGGGCAGGAGCTTTCTAATTACTCTGTATCTCCAGAGATATAGACTGCACTGGGATTAAACCCAGAGCCATGCTTATACTAGGGAAACACTCGACCACTGAACTGCACTCCCAGCCCCCGTGTGTGTTCTTTTGAAATGAGTACATCATCAGAACATGTCTTAGGAAATACAAACACTTTCATTTTGGTTATTGCATATCATGAACCACACACCTAATGACTTTGACATCATTAATCGGGAGTATCTCATGGGTTTTAGTGTCCTCAGTGTATGTTATTGGCTTTGTTCTCATTTTCATAGTTGTATGAAATGTTCTTGTGTTCATCTGTGGCTTGATTTCTGTCATTGACAAATGAAGTGCACCTGTGACATTTGGGACAGTTGAAGGATACAAACTTTTATTGTGCAAAGCAGTCTTATTAAATTTTACTTTTTCTCTGTGTGCATGTGTGTGTGCATGGATGTGAGAGTGTGAGTGTACACTTCTCTCTGTACATGTACATGTTAGAGAATGATGTTGGGTGTCTTTCTCTATGGCTCTTTGCCTTATTCCCTTGGCAGGGTGTTTCACTGACCCAGAAGCTTGCCATTTCAACTAGGCTAGCTAGCCACTGAGTTCCTGGAACATATCTTCGGGTATGGGAACACATAGTCATGTCTGGCTTTTACATGGATACTCAGGGTTCAAACTCAGGTCCTCATGGGTACATAGCCTGCTACATCTCTTTTTCAAAGACCGGAGAACAGTTATTTTATGTACATTCTTTATGAATGTCCTTCAGTCATGCAAGACTGGAACTTAGCCACCTAAAGCAGTGAACATGCATGGTGATGCTTTTATATTTAACTTATGGATTCTCTAGCACCGACTGCCTTAATAGGGTAGAAATGTCAGCCATTACAGGATTTAGGACAGCACATTGATTGGCTGTGTCTAGCTACTATAGCATATTAAATACCTGACAGTCTAAGACAGTGCTTCATCACAGGAGACACTGATGGGTTTTGGAGGTGAAGCCCACACTCTTTTAGTTTTGTCTGAGGACTGAACTATATCCCCATGCCCAGAGCACACACTTCTGGGGAATAGTTATTCTATTCACTGCTCAGTAGGTTTCCCACAAGTGAAGGCTTCCAAGCTCCTCAAGCTTCTAATTTAGTAACTGAAGGGGTTCCTTTGCTGTGCTTAAAAGTGATCTTTGAGCAAATGTATGACCATCCCCATTCACTCAGAGATGGTCACAGATGGGCATTGTACTGGCTGTGGCAAGACAGATTATGGGTATCTTCCAGAATGTGCCTTTTCAGGGTAGTAGTCCTCATATTTTTCTTGTCCCCTAGTTTCTCAAGGCCATGTTTATGGCTGAGTGTGTGAACTTGATGTCAAAGGAGCAGACAAATTGTCCCGATGAACACACAAGGAAGAGGTGGCCTGAGGTCTACTAGTCACTGTTATTTTTATTATTTGCATATCATTTGATCGTAATGAGCCATGTAGTTTTAGTATCAGTAAAATCAGTGAAACAGATTGCATATCATATCTCAGAAACTACAGAGGTTTATACTGTTCAGTTTTTAGTGGGGTGGGTCTTTGGTTTGATAACAATCAAATTTTGATACATGGTTTAATGTGATCTTGTATTTTTTATTTGAGTTTATATTTGATTAAAGAATGCTTTTGTGTTGTTAATCTCCCGAGACTTGGTTTATAATCTGTATTATGTTGAAACCATCTGTCTGTCTGTCTTCTTTCTATTCATTCATCCATTCACTGACATACCTACTTATCATCTATTACCTTGTCTGTCTGTCTGTCTATCTGTCTGTCTGTCCATCCATTTACCTACCTACCTATCTATCACCCTATCTGTCTGTCTATTTATCTATCTATCACCTATTTTTTAGCAGCCCCAGGGATTGAACCTAGAGCTTCATGTATGCCAAGCAAGTACTCTTGCCACTGAGCTACAGTGGCAATCCTCTACCTGTGTGTTTGCATGCAGCAGTAGTGCGTTATTGTTAAGGGATGTATAATAACCCATGGTGGGCATGAAACTAGATTTGTTTTAATTTATTGAATATTGTTGCTATGATCTATGTGAATATGTCTGTTAAATATAATTAAGAAATACAGATTAATAGTCATCTATGAAGTCAAACTTATAGTCATATTAGTTAAGTTTTTTTAGGTATACAAAGGTATATTTCATTTAGGAAGGTAATCTTCAAACACTTCAAAGATCTATAGAATATGGCATTTAAAATGTTTTAGAAGGGGACTGGACCTGCCTGGACTGAATCTATCAGGTCGATCTCAATGCTCTGGAGGAGGTGGGAATGGGGAGTGGGCTGGGGGGAAGGGGAGGGGGACAGGAAGGGGGAGAACAAGGGAATCTGTGGCTGTTATATAGAACTGAATAGTATTGTAAAATAAAATAAAATAAAATAATAATAAAAAAATGTTTTAGGAACTTAGTCTTTTCTGGACAGTGAGACACACCTGCTCCTGGCAGCACCAGTTACTTCAAAGAGGATGATGGGAATTGACGAAACTCATTATGGAGTTTGCTTTCTTTGTGGCAAAAGTTAGCCACTGGGCAAAGAAGTGCCCTTGCCTCGACTGCTTGACAAGATGTTGTATAAACTGGACATATAGGACCCATAGCAAAATGACCACTGAATTTTGCCAAAACAAGGCAAGATGCTCCTTCAGATTCCTGCTTCACAGAGGAGGCTGCCAGACATTATGCTGAACACAGGGAGAAGCAAGTGAGAGATTCTATGCCTGTAGGATGAAGATGGATGCCCCAACATTTCAGAGGAACTTTGGATACTGTCTAGGTAGCCAGCTGACTTTGTCATTTCTAGAATTATGGAAGTTGCTTGTAATGCACTTCCTGTTTATTCAGGTAATATCCTTCTGGGGTCTTTGATGTAGTTGAAGACTAGATAGTTATAATTTTTCTTGGTTATAATAAAAGATAAATTAGATATGTAACTTTAGATTCATAAGTATAGGATAGATAGAATATTTTTTTTAATTTTGCCAAATACGAATGAACTAGATATTGTAATTCTTGCTTGATAACTGTTCTATTGTATGTAATTTTACTATGTTAAAGTTAAAACCTTCCTTTTTGATTAGACAGAAAGGGAGAAGTACTGTGGGTGTATTTCTGTGTACTGTGAATATGTGTTGTTCTGATTGGTTGATGAATAAAGCTGTTTGGCCAATGGTGAGGCAGAATAAGGTTAGGTGGTACAATCCAACTGAAGAGAGAGGAGGAGAAAGGAGAGTAAGGGGAGACACCAGCCCCCCACCCAAGGAGCAACAAGATGCCAGCAGACAGATAATGCCATGGCCACATGGCAACATATAGATTAATAGAAATGGGTTGAGTTAAGAGCTAGCTACCAAGAAGCCTGATCCATTGGCAATACAGTTTGTAAATAATATAGCCTCTGTATGTTTGTTTGGGACCAAGTGGCTACAGGACGTGGGTGGGAGAGATTCGTTCCAACCACAGGGCTGGGTAGGACTGGAGAAACTTCCGGCTACATATGTCATCCGCACTGCATGTACAAAACTGTCCTAGTTCTACCTGTGAGTAGATTTGGTGGGTAACATCCGTATTATAAGTTCTTGTGACATGGCCTTCCAGAGGACTTGGACTGGTTTGTATTCCTGTTGACAATGCTTAGGAAACCTTGCTCACCTGTGTTCGGGCATTACCAGATTTAAAATTTTTGCCATGTATACATACATGTTTATAATAAACTTAATTTGCATTTCCCTGATCACTGAGGAAGTCAAATGATTGATCACATTCTTGTTACTATAAATCGTCTCTTTAAAAATGACCATTCAACCAACAAACAGAAGAAAAGAGCCTATATGAAAAACAAAACAAAAACAAAAACTATTTTTAATTAAAAGAAAAGAAAATGTTTAAAAATTCCTTTGAAACTCTACTATATCTTAGTTTCTAATCATGATTAATGTTATTTCTTTTATTTTATTCAAGTGTGAAAATTTAGGCAATTTTTGATTTCTTTCCATTTTTTAGGGACCAGATTAAGGAATTAAATGTTCTTATCTCTACCTTCCGAAACTACTACAGAGTTTTACATATTTTAAAATATATACACAGAACTCTTTAGATAGTCTAGAAGCTATTACTTCAAGTGACTACACTCATACATTTTTTCATACATTTATTATACATAGAACAAAAGAGAAAGAGATTTCTCAAAATTTTATCATTTTCTTAACAATATGATATTCTTTTTTTTTTTTTTTTTTTTTTTTTTTTTTTTTTTTTTTTTTTTTTTTTTTTTCTTAACAATATGATATTCTTGAAGTATCATCTGCTAATTTTCAATTATTGACATTTTTGTAACTTCTGTCACACAATGAGACATTCTGCATGGTATTCCTCATGTTTACTGTTGACTTAATCTTTACAATATTTTTGTCACATGTTCACATTTTCAGGAATATGCAAAATAGCCTGAAAAAAATGATAAAAAGAAAATGCCCACACATGTTTTATGCCCAGTCTTTTTTGGTTACATTTCCTTCTTATTATAGGAACTCTTTATATTTTTATTTAATTTTGTGTATGTTCACATGTGAGAAGATACCTGTGGAGGGCAGAAGAGAGCATTGGATTCCCTGGAGTAGGATTACAGTCAATTGTGAGCCGCCCAGCAGGGGTGCTGGGTACTGAACTCAGGTCCTCTGCATGAGCAGTATGCCCCTATCTTTTTACACTCTTGGTACCAAGCGTTTGGTGTTGGTGTGGCCGAGAGGAATCTTCCCCGCTTTGTAACTTGTGTTACAAACTTTTGTTAAGATTTGGATTATCAGATGTTCTACTGATAAGTCAGGCTTATCAGTATTTTATTTTCATTATAAAAGTTTGCAAATAAATAAAAACATTGTGTGTAGGCAATGGACCTGAGTTATGACAGAGGATATAAAGCTCATTTTTCTAGTTCTGATGCTGTCATGAAGTTTTTTTGTTTTGTTTTTGGTGGTGGATAAATGCATTAAATATACTTGTTATTGAAAATGTAAAATTGAATGTGCAGCTCCTCAGCTCCTGTTCCAAATGCCAACTCTCACTTTATAGAAGTTCATTGAGGTCTACAGACTTTGAGTCTGTCTGATTGTAATATTTTATTTTATAATAAGCACTTTTGTTTCTTGTTTGAAGTTTTCTCTATTAAGATCAGGAATAATTCCTCAAGACATACTTATCTCTAAAGATTTTAAAGTTTTGCTTCTGACACCTTAAGTCCTTGACCCATCTGAAACGAGTTTTGCTGTGATGTGAAACCAAGTCTCAGTTTTCAGCGTTCTCGTAGGAGTCCACCCCACCTGTCCAACATTACAGTGACGTGTGTGGCCCGGTTCCTACATGCACTTGGGTGGACTGTGTCCCGTTGGCTTTCTGTCGCTTGCTCACAGCTCCTTTCCCTGCTCTGGCTTGGAAGAATCTTGGTTGCGCTTCCTTGTGACTTTTCAGGTCAGCTTCTCATATTCTCAGAGCAGCCTTCCTGAGAATTGTGTTGATTTTTACACCATTTTAGAGAATGCGCCATCTTTAAATGGTTGGTCTTCCTAGTCACAAATCAGATAGCCCTCTCAAGTCATTAACTGTCTCTTGTGTCTTGAAAAAATTCTCCCATTGGAGCCTTGCATATCTTTCAACATATTTATCTCCGGTCACTCAATATTTTTGGTGTTTTAATAGATCATGTTTCTTAGTGTGATCTAATTCCTCACTGCTGGTGTGCAGGTAAGTGACCCTTGAATATTCATCTAGCTGTTGTGTTGAGTTCTTCTTTTTTAAAGTGTTAATTTAGATTAAAAAATTATGCATACATTTGTCAACTTTCTTTCCATTCTTTTTGAATTTTTTTTTGGGTACTATTTAGGAACACCATAACAGTAAAGTGCTGATAATGGACTTTTCATTTTTTTTTCTATGTATTTCTACTAAGTGTGATTCTGTAGTTTCAAAAAATTTAAATTAGATGAGGAATAGCTTCTCTCTGCTCCAATTTACTGAGTGTTTAAATCAAATGCTTTTCTGAGTCTGATGTGGTATTCTTTTTCCTTTACATCTCTAATGGGGATGTGTCTGGGAGGTAGTGCAGTTGGTAACTTGCCTAGCATGCATGAGGTGCTGGGTTTGATTCCCAGTGTTACATAAATTGAATATGGTAGCAAAAGTCTGTAATTCTAGCATTCAGGATCAGGAGGCAGAGGCTGGAGGATCACAAGTTCAAGGTCATCCCTGGCTTCATAGGGAGCTCTTCGCCAGCCTGTGCCGGAGACCATATCTCAGTTGTTTTTTTTTCCTAATGGGTTAAAACAACCATTAATAATTAAAATTTAAATGATATAATTTAAAAATATATCTCAGTTGTTTTTTTTCTTAATGGTTAAAACAAACATTAATAATTAAAATTTAAATGATATAATTTAAAAATATACATATATTATAATATGACTTAAACACAAATAAATGATAAATATGTGATTCAAGATAGCAGGTTGTGTAGATGGGATGGGGAGAGACATTTGTTGCTTATAAATTATCCTTGTTCTAGGCCTTATGTCAAGTGCGAGGCTATGAGGACATATTATATTATTTTAAATATATAGGCATGTATAAAACATAAATGATTAAATACAGAATTTGGCATACATGGACAAGTAAGCAGATTGCCATAAGCTAAAATAATTGACCAATTCTGTGGTTACATAAAGACATTTCACATTTGCTCTCATAATACTGAGTTGTGTTTGTTCTTAAGTTAATAAAAAGAGCCTTGAAAAAGCCCTATTTATTCTTCATCATTACTGATTAAGCTCCCCTTTAATACATAGACACTGGGGCAGATTTGGGTCTGAGGTTTGCTTACCTGTACACTAAGAATTTGCACATTGCTGCAGTGGAAGATTCCACAATCATCCCACGCTGTCAGCTGTTCAGCTCTTAAATGACTAGCTGATCAATGACCCACGTGTAAGGCTGACACTTCATACAGAATGCGCTGTCAGGGGGTCTGACACCTTCTTTTGGTTACTTAGATCACACAGTTCTGTACTCAACACGTCACAGATTTCTGTCCCACCCCACTCCTCCCATGATGAATATAGCAGTTTCGCAGCACGGGGCCGAGGCTGAGATGAATCATAGTGATTATGAGCACTTGGTTATGAATACCAAGGCATCGCAACCAGTAACTTTTCCCTTCTGCCTGATTGTTTCTTGGAGAAAAGGGAAGAGAGGCAGGCAGACAGACATCCCTTATAGCCAAATGCGTTCTAAGCACAGCTGAGAGACTGGCGTGTAGATCGTGATGTGAGAACGACAGCCGTACCAGTTGCTCTGTGACAGTCACTTCTCCTGAGTCCAGCATGGCTCACCAGTTCCCTAAAGCAGACCTTCATCTTGATAGAAGGAAGCCAAGGCTTGGAGAGGTCTAGCCACTAGTCCATCGCCATCCAGTTAGTGATTGGTAGAGCCAGGAGATACTGGCTGGTGTGCAGTCTCAAACTCCTGCAGGTACTCACCACCTGTGCGGACCCTGTTCCCGCAGAAGAGTGTGTGGTGCCTGCAGTGTGGGGGGACTCCGAAAGGAAGGTGACTTAGTCCAATTCCCAGAAATGTTTGGGGGTGCTGGCTTACCCACTGAGACAAGAGAAGCTCTGGAAACTTGGGGAGTAATTTGGTCACTTTCCACTGAAAATTAAACTTAAAGTGATTTGCTGCTGGTAACAATGGGTTCAATGATTTTTTTTTTTTTGTATTATTTGCTTTGGATAAAGAATGTTTAGATGTGTGGCATTCATGACTGCATTTTGGATTTTTAAATCCGAAAACAAGGTTTATGAAAACCTTTGGAAAATATCCTTAGCATGTTGAAATAAAGTTGGAGCTTAATAAAAATGTGCATTAATGCAGGAATCCATGGCTCTTGTAGTAAGTACAAGAGACCTCTGTTGAACCTTGGGAAAAACAAACTCTCTCTTGGCTTTAGGGAGGTGGCACTAAAAGTTGGCGGTTGTGCCCAGGAGTGGGGTGGCAGTGTGGAATGAAAACAGTCTACAGGAGCTTTAAAACGCAACCAAATTCAACATGAACATGGTCTTTATGGACCCAACCGCTGGTGCCTTCATCCCACACAGACAGTTGGGTCTTTAAAAAAAATTTTGTTTGAAAGATAAATTCAATTTAAAAGGGTAATTTGCTCTCCTGTTTTTACCGAGTGTTTAATCTATCGTGCTTATTGAAGGAGAAAAGTATAAAGTTTCCTGTGTAAAATTTCTTCTCAGGCACATTAAAACGTGACACAGAAATTCTTTAAATTTTTATTTTTAAGTTTTAAATAATATTTTAAATTTTATTTTTTTGTTTTGCTTCCTTTATCCAATTTTAAAAAAGTTATTACTACTCATCTTTCAGCCCGTTGAACAAGTATCTTCATCACAAATGAAGTATGTCTTAGAAATGATTAAATATTAACACAAAACAAGCATCAACCTGGTTTTTCTCTGTGGGAGGTAACTTTTTTTTTTCCCCCCAGCACTATTTTTGCAGTCTCCCTCTGGCTTGAGTAGAGTACATTTGGTTTAGTTTTGAACTCAGTAAAGAATATGATTGAGTTCCAAGATACAAAATAACATCATATTTTCAGACTCCGTTTATAAAAATGCACATTTAGAAGTTATTTCCCCACAGTTTCTGGGCCATCCCCAAATATTCAGTATTTACTGTGAGTTGAAGTTTTCAGTAACGGGGTAATATTCGAGTAACAAGAAGTTTCTCCTGGCAGCCTGGTTAGGCTTTCCAATTGAGTGACTTTAGTAACACAGCAGTTGACCACAGGGTGACAGCTGGTTCTGCCCAGGAAAGAATTTGGGCTCAGTATTCTAGGGTAACTTAACTTTAGTACTATTGTTGTTGCTTTTTGTTTTGTTTTGCGTCAGGTCTTGCTGTGTAGCTCAGGCTGGCCTCAGATTTGCCGTCCTCCATCCTCTAGTGCTGGGAGCACAGGTGTACACCCCCACACCTGTCTTTCACAGATTTCTTTGAAAGCATTACCAAGTTAATGACTGTTGTGCCCAGAGTTCAGACCCCCAAAGACCACCAAGAGACCAAATCCAATGCAAAATCAAAGAGTCTTATTATTTCGAGTTAACTCAGGCTTCTCCGTCCATCTGACCCAGCAGCAGGGCAGGAGAAGACCCCGAGTAGCAATGGGGCAGGGTTTTTATAGGGAGTAAAGCGGGGGGGGGGGGGGGGGGGGGGGGCTCTTGGGGTCTACAGACCACATAGGAACAGACTCAGGATTGGTTTATGTGAGTGTCAATCATGTTAGTAACTTTTAATTGGCTAGGGTTAGTTGGGGGTTACAGTTATCCATTTTGGGGCAGGCCTGGACAAGTCCCAGGCTTTGTCCTTGAGCAGCTGTGGAGGCTAGCTGGCCTAGCCTGTACTGACTGTGGGGGCTGGCTCAGTGGCCCAGGCTTGGTGCATCCTATCTCCCTGTCCCTGCTGACAGGGGCATCAGTAATTAATTGTCTTTTGTTCATGGCCCTCCCAGAAACTGCTTGCTCAGTCTCAGGAAACTGAAATTGAGAGAAGACTGTGGGAGCCCGTCTTCAGGTTCCTCGTGGCTTTACCCAGTAGGTCCACATAGAGACCACAGGCTTGAGCGCAGGTGTCTGAGATGGTCTGCACTTGGCTGTGCTGGGGGAGGAGGTCTTTTGCTCCACCCCTTGACATCTCTATAAATACCCTGAGGCAGAGACAGTCAGGGCCCGTTGGAAAAGGTTCCAGGTCCTCTCGAGGCTATCCTTTATTTTCTATCTGTTTATCTCCGCAATAAATCCTTCTATCTAATATTTCCTGCTGTTCACACTCAGGAAAACTCTGGGGAACTATAGGGTTGGTGGGTAAAAGCCCCACAGAAGACTGAACAGCCTGTTATGGCGTCTGCTTGCTCCTCTCAGTGACCATCTGTGGCTGCTACGTGATCCCTTTCATGTATTCCTAGTAGGTGGGAGAATAGTTTTTGTTTCCATTGGGGCCGAGTTTATTTTCTGAGGTCCCATTTCTCTCCACCCAGTAATCTCTATTGGGACAGATGTACTCACTCAAACACAGACTGGACTTAAGTCCCCATCAATAATGTTTGAGTGAGGAATTGCTGGCTGAATGCAGGCAGCTTTTGGGTACTGCGTGAAGTAAGGAATTCATCACTCCTGAATTCAGTGTCACTCAAGTTCTCCAGGAATGGGCAGGGTGCAGCCAAAACAGCACACCAATGGTCTCTAGCCAAGTTCTTGATAGTGTCCTTGTTCCCTTCTGAAACCTCACGAAGTTTCTGTGCTTTTATCATTTAGGGGTTTGAGTCAACAATTCTCTTCATATTATGGTTATTCAAGTTGTGTTTTAGAAATTAGCCTTACCTGCATGCTTTAACATTCTAGTCTTTAAACATTGTCTCCAGATTTAGGTAGAAGTAAAATTTTGTCACTGGTCATAAGAACATAGAAAACTATTGTATTTTGGAAGGATGGAGCCTTCCATAGGTGAGGGCTTGCTCCCTGGACAACTTTCCTATTGTCCCATTGTGGTGCCAAGAGGGTGCTCTTTATGATGCTAATGTCTTTAGCAACCACAGCTGCTTTCTAAGCCCAGCCTGCCCTTCAACTTCAAACTCATTCCTTTCCCCACCAAACTGAACATTGTGCCTTTCTGTCCCACTTACTGCTACCTTTCCCTGTAGACCCAGTGCAGAGGCAGTTACCATGACACGGTCTGAATGACAGCCACCAAGCAGATGAGTCCATCACTCCTGAATTCAGCCTCTCTCAAGTTCTCAAGGAATGGGCAGGGTACAGCCAAAATGGCACACCAATGGCCTCTAGCCCAGTTCCCTTCTGAAACTTCATGAGCCAGGCCTCCGCTGACGATCCTAGTTTCTCAATATTCTTGTCTTTCAGGGTCCCCTCTCTCCCCCATGTCTCATAAAGCTCCTGCTCACAGGGTACACTGACTTTCTTAGGCCAGAGTTCCCAGCCCTTCACATCTCTCCTGTAAAAACAGCCTCAGAACTGCACTGTTAGGTTTTCTGCAGCAATGGGGCCGCTTATCAGTACTAGGTTTCTGTGTTAGTGTCTTGTCTTGTTGCTGGGACAAAATGCCTAGCATGATCAACTTAAGAAAGGTGGGGTGGGGAAGTGGGGGCATGGGGACGGTCGGGGGGAGCTCTTCCAGCTTTCCATCCATTCTAGGAGACACATTATCACAGTTGGGAAGTCTTGGCGGCAGGAGATTGAAGAGGCAGCTGGTCACATGGCATCCATGCATGGGAAGCGGACAGAGATGCACCTGCTCAGGTAGCTCTGTAGTTGGAATTTTCTTTGGGCCTCCAACTAGCTCCCAAATAAAGACACAGAGACTTGCTATTAATTACAAATGCTCAGCCTTAGCTTAGTCTGGTCCCACTAGCTCTTTTAACTTAATTTAACCCATTTCTATTCATCTACATTTTGCCTTAGGGCTTTTTACCTTTCTCTCATTCTGTATGTCTTGTTTTCCTGCTTCCTCTGTGTCCATCTATCTGTCTGGTCCTTGGCATCTTCCTGTTTCCTTCTGCCTCTCCTGAGCCTAGATTCCTCCTCCTCCTTACTCTCTCTGCCTAGAAGTCCTGCCTATACCTCCTGCCTAGCTATTGGCCATTCAGCTTTTTATTAGACCAATCAGGTGCCTTAGGCAGGCAAGGTGAACAAATGCAACACATTCCTTAAAAGTGCCTGTCCATCACAGTCCTCTCTCTAGCATTTCCTGTTCCTGTTCCTGTCTGTCTGTCTGCCTCTCTCATACCCGCACTTTGAGACAGCCTTTTGCTGGTTCACTCTCCCCTCCCCTCTCCCTCTCTCATACCTTGCTGTGCCGGCTGTGTTCTCTTAGTGGCATACTCTGGCAGGGTGCACCAGAGGTACCCAGGTTGCTGATTTTTATTCTTTTATGTGCCCGTCTCTTCCTTCTGTTTTCTGGTAATCTCACAATCAACAATATTAATTTTGTTTCCATTGAAAATATCTCACCGTTTCATGAAGCTCTTGTGATGGAAGGTTTTATATTATCTACTGTAATCCTGTTAAGTACATCTCAGGAAGTACTCCATGATCCCTTTACCTTCCTTAGTAACCCTTTAAAGATAGTAACTTCAAAACCATGCAGCAAAATCATATACATAGCTATGGGAAAGACCAGTAAGTAGGACTCTCCTTGGAGAAGCCCATACACTTTTGGGTGTGTTATTAACCCGTGTGCTTGAAACCCACGGTTAAAAAAAAAAAATCTCTTTTAATAAATTCTAACTTTGCTTCTTACTAGCATGCCCTGAAATTCCTTTCAGTAGTGAAGTCAAGGATCCAGCTTTACCTGAACGGAATTCTCTGAAAAGAAATCCCTAGGCTGCAGCAGGCAGTGGGGGTAGGGGTGGGGTGGGGTGGGGGTGAGGGTGGGGGTGGGTAGGCATGGACTGTGTCTCTGACAGACTCCCTGGATCAGATGCAAATCTCCACATAATGAGTTCATTTCGTGGCTATTTTGTGCTGGTCTGAGTTCTTACTTTAGAACGGACATCTTCCATTTTCATAGGGAACTCATGGAATGTCTGGAATCCTGCTTAGAGAAAGGAATCTGCCCCTTGCTGTGAGGCAGGAGACACTTGCTTTTCCTCAGCCCTGCTCTGCATTACAGGCACTCTCAGAACGGAATGTGCCCGGTTCTGAGACTTCAAAACTGCTGTAAGAAAGCAGGTCAGGTAGATACCCGGCGTCTGTAACTGGGAGAGGTGGGACACACACGGTTGAAAAAGTTTGGAAATCTGTGTGTCATTCACGTTGAACGTGTGATTTAATCACACATTGTGTCAGTGTGTTTTGTTCTGCAAGCATTTATTTTATAAATATTTCCCATGAGTAGTTGTATTTACTTTGAACAAACTAAAACAATTAGTAGTTTAGTATACTTGCTGGTTCCATCCCAGAAGTTTCTGTAATAGATGCCACAGCCAATGGACTGAAAAGTAGTTAACAATTAATTATCCATGTAAATAAACAGAAAACATCATAATAATCAGTTTCTTTGGGAACTTGTCTTTTTTTTATTATACTAAAACTAATTCTTGTACATTGCAGCTTGTTGGTCACGGTAGTCTTTCCAGCTATTGTCTGTGCCCTGCTATATACATGACCTGTACTACAAACTGAAGGCTTAAAATTTTTATTAGATTTTCCATTTTTACTTTGAGAGGGCCTTGATGAACAGTGTGCAGATCAGTTAGTGTGTTCTCTTGCTCCACTGTTTTATCCCGTTTATCATTAACCAGCTCCAGAATTTTATTTAATTCTTAAGTTTCCTAGAGTTAATAAGTATATGAGGTTCTTCCAAGGTCTTTGTTTTCTGCATTGTGAACGTAATCTCTTTTTGTGAAATACAAGAATCTGGGGAGGGGGGGAGAAAAGAGGAAATTAGCTGTTTTTCTTTTAAACTCATTATCTTGTAGAACACCACAGAGAAAAGGCAGCTATATGAGTGAAAAAAAGAAATGAAAAGGAAAGGAAAGGACATGACTGTTCCTAGGTATGGTGGAGGAGAAGTTTACTGTAGCTAAAAAGGAGAGTGGAGACAGCAGCAGAGACTTCTGGGAGAGTCCAGAGTGGACTTGACCGACTGAGCTGGGCCATGTGGGGAGAGGAGGAGGAGGAGGAGGGAGAGGGGAGAGAGGGGAATGAGGTGCAGCAGCCAGGCCAGAGGTCCAAAAGGGCAGGTAACCAAAATGTCTAGATTATATAGAGAAGAGCCTCTGGGGGAAGAGCAGCCCAGACCCTGGGCTGAGAGGGCGGGGTAACAGGTAGAGACTGAGGGATGCTGGGAGAATTTGGAGGCCAGATCTGCTTTGATATGGTAAATAGGCTCCTCAGCCATTTGTCCAGGGTTTGAAACTTAACGCTATTGTACTTTCTCCATGACTTTTATTTGGTTTTGGGTGGTACAATCTGTACAGAAGAGATACCTGGCCATTTTTACTATTATTAATAGATCCTTTGTTTCATATTTTATCTAGTATGATAATTAACTAAAGGTTTAATCTTGCCTGGCATGGTAGCACACGTCTCTAGTTCCTGCTAATAGGCTGTGCTGAGAGGACATCTATAGCCCTGAAGTCTGGAGCAAGCCTGGGCAACCCTAATGTGTAGCTGAAAGTTTTCCTGTGTCCCGCCTGGCCCGTGGTCAGGACAAATCCCTCTCACCTGCCGGTCCCGCAGCCTTTTATAAAATAATCACACAGAGGTTTCATATTAATTATAACTGCTTGGCCATTTGCTCAGGCTTATTACTGACTAGCTCTTACACTTAAATTAACTCATAATTCTTATCTATGTTTAGCCATGTGGCTTGGTGCCCTGACATCTTGCTTCCTCTGTGTCTGGCTGGCGACTCCTGACTCTGCTCTTCCTCTTCCCAGCATTCCTTTAGTCTGCTCACCCCACCTATACTTCCTGCCTGGCTACTGGTCAATCAGTGTTTTATTAAACCAGTGTACAAGAGCACATTTGAATAGGAATGGCCCACAGGCTCATATATTTGAATGCTTAGTCACCAGGGAGTGGCACTTTTTGAAAGTATTTGAAGGATTAGGAGGTGTGGCCTTGTTGGAGGAAGGGTGTCACTGGGGGTGGACTTTGAGGTTTCCAGAGCTCATGTCAGTCCCAGAATCTCTCTTTTTCTCTGCTTACTGATCAGGACACAGCTCCCAGTTACTGTTCTAGCACCTGCCAACATATTGCCGTTCTTCCTGCCATGATGGTAGTGGACTAAACCTCTGAAACTATAAGTGAGCCCCAATTAAATGACTTCTTTTTTAAGAATTGCCTCGGTCATGGTGTCTCTTCACAGCAACAGAACAGTACTAAGACACCTAACAAGATTCCCAACAACAACAACAAGATTCCCAACTCCCTACAAGGAGAAAAGACGTCTCACACTGCCTTTATCATTTGACAAATTAAATTAGCAACTATCTCCATCATAATGAGAATCTTGAAATCTAAGCATGTAGATTAGGGGGAAATGAAGCTACATTTTGGTATTGGTTACATTGGGTAAATAGCTCCAAAGGGGCTTGGTTCCACCTTCTTCATTCTAGAAGAACATGGACTACCTTTTCACCAAATTAAATGATATTCCACTTGCCTACTTCATGTCTAGAGGACTTTTACAGGTAAAGAAAATTAATTTTTTGTTATTAATAGGCATTTTGTCATCTTCCATAGTTCCCATGAAAAAAGTAGGGGTTGAGCTGGAAGTGAATGGACAAAGTAGTTTGGACCCTGTCTTAACTCAGTTGAAGAGTCTCTTACTGATTTCACTCAGCCATTGACTTAGTTTCTGTTCACCATTTTATAATGTGGAATGGGAGAATGGGGGAGATCATACATAAAATTATTCTTCACATTGGCCAGTGAGATAGCCCAGTGAGTGGAAGTACCTGCTGCCAAGTGTACGGACCTGAGTTCCATACCTGGGGCCCACATGGTGGAAGGTGAGAAAGAACCTCTACCTGTTGTTCATGCGCACACTGTGACATTTGCATGCACACATGCGTGGATAATGATGCTCTGAGTGGGAGAGGAGAAGAGATGATGAAGGCAGAGGCTGAGAGAAGACTTTCAGGAAGCACTCCAGGAATCCAGTTGCACATCTACTATAAATGAGCACTCTTCCATGTGTTAGAGAAAGTATGAAGGAGACAGCCCTGCTCCCATGGGGCTCTTATTCCAGAGAAGAAGCAGCAGCTACTTCCAAATGGGCAGTATTGCACTCCAAGAGGAGGTGATCTTTCCCCACACCCTGCAGGTTCATACCTTGGGGAAGTCTGAGGCCACTGGCTGAGGCTGGGTGGTGTCTCTCCTGGAGGAGAAGAGCAGCCCCAAAATATCTGTCTGAGGAGGAATGTCCACTTAGAAATACTGAGGAATTCGAGGCAGCATGGAGTACCATTCATGAATCTCAAATAAACTTACTTCATTAGGTGAGTTTTCTCCACTAGCGTTCAGCTGGTTTGCTACAAGTTTCTTGTTTTTAATAAAATTTTATAGGGCTGAAAGTTTTGATTGGTTACAACAAATAACTTTGGCGAGTGAATGAATTGCCGACCTATTTTTAGAGACCTGATTGAACTTGAATGTCCGTTTAAAAATTCTTGAAAGCGTGCCCATTTATCAGCCAAAATTAAATCCAGTTTCTTCCAATTATTGAAAGCATAGACTTTTGGCATGTTGGTATTAAACACATACTTCACCCTCATTTTAAATTGACATTCGGATCCATTAGCTAGCTTCTTAAAATGGACTAAATTGTAGCAGCTGAAATGGTTATTGCTGAACTTTTAAAATTTTGAAGACTATTGTAATGTTGGTAGCATGGAGAAGCCTGGTTTTGGCCAGTGCTGTTTCATGTGGAGACCTCCCACATCTGCCTGTTGTTTTGGGAGCTGTTCTGCTGTTCCGCACTCTGGTTTCTTTTACCATCTCTCTGATGCTGCAGACAGCTTTTAGTCACCGTTAGAAATGGGTCCACAGCTGGTGACAGACTAATAGACAACACTGCTGAACAAGGCTCTGCTGCTTCCCACTGTGTACTATCTGTAGCCATGGGCTTCCTTTCTCATAGGGAGGGAGAGGGCAGATCATCAGACCACCACGTAAGGCCTTAAGAAAGACTTTAAAAGCCCAGGTTGTAGGCTGACTTTTCTGTCTCTCCAGCCAGTTTCCAAATAACCACACAGAGACTTATTATTAATTATAAATGCTCAGCTGATAGCTAAAGCTTGTTTTTAGCTAGCTCTTGTAACTTAAATGAACCCATTTCAACTCATCTGTGTGCTGCCCGAGACTTGTTTACCTCACCTATGTACTGTCCATCCTGTTTGCTCAGTGTCTCATGATGTCTCCCTTTACTCTGCTCTTCTCCCCAGCATTCTCTCTGCCCCTCCCCAAATCCTGCCTCGCCATCAGCCAATCAACTTTTTATTAACCATGAGAGCAACACATCTTCACAGTACACAGACAGATTATTCCTAGGTATCTATCTCTTGGAGACTTTTGGCCAGCATCTTAAAGAACTTTAAAAGTCCACTAATACAAGTATTCATTGTATTCTTTACAGTGACATAATGGCTTTTTCTCAACCTCACTCTATAGTACTGGATAGGAAGATAATCCTACCTGTCTCCCAAGGCATAAGGAAGTTGATGAACTGCCCAATACTCTTGGATGTGGCAGGCTAGAGTGACCATACTGTCCACTAATGTGCTTGCCTGGATCTTCTTCATGAGCAACATTGCTTGAGGAAGAATTTCAGAGTGTATGGCTCAGAATCTAAATACAGAATGTCCATTACTTGCCTTTCTTACTAAAACCTCCCCTCATCTTTTTTTTGGGGAGGGGGCTAGATGCCAGAATCCTCATAACAATACATCTTCTAAAGAATCCCCTTAGGCATTCAGTTTTCAGCCTTTCTGAATTTTATATTAGAACTGAACTTTAAAGCATTTTGCTTATTATAAACTATCCTTTTATTTTGAGGGGTTTGATTAGCTTTGTTCTAGGCATGTACTACCTAGAGTTTGCCTAACCACCATAATGTTATTAATATTTAAAAATAATTTAAATTGCCTGAAACAAGTTTGCTTGAGTAATGATCTTCACTCACTGCTCCTCAGCCCTTTCACCTCCCCGACTCCAGCCAGAAAGAGAAGTCAGCAGTGAATATTAAACAGGACATATTTTTATGCTATACACGGGATACTCAGCTGCTTCTGGTTAGTCAGTGGCTCATTCGTCTGCTTTATAATATCCTCTGGGGGTGATGTAGTAAGTTTGAAAAGACACCCTAGCCTGTCTGAGAGTATACCTTTGCAGCACTTAGCCTGTATCGGGTGTTACTGGAACGCAGGGGAGCAGGCCTGGAGTGGATGATGGACTAATAGCCCTATATTCTCTGCTGATGGGAGAAGCCAGGACATCTGAGTAGAATAAAGCACACTTCCAGCTGGGCTGAGCTCTATTAGCTATGGCCTGAAAATGTGTGTCTGTGTCGGGAAGCTGTATCTCCTGGAGTGTGACTGTGGGAAGACTGGGCTAATCAGGTTAATTGGCTTGGACATCTGTAACCAAACCCATAGTGCTCTGACTCTAGATTGTCACACTTTCAGCAGTTTGAGAAACATGAATTTTCACTAACATTGTCGAAAGAAAGAAAGGAAGGAAAAGAAAGAAAAGAAAGAAAGAAAGAAAGAGAAAAAGAAAGAGAGAAAGAAAGAAAAACTCTGTCCTGGATGTTAAGGTGAACAAACCACATCCTTTTGAAATTATATGTATTTTTTCTTAATGTGATTGCGTTATTAAGTACGGACATGAAAAATGATCCAAATAATACATGTACAAAGAATCTGATTGACTTACATTACATTAGCTTTATGTTAGCTAGTCTAGGCTTAGACAAGTCAGTCTCAGCAGCTGCTCTGGTTCCCCAGGCCTGTGGTGCTCATCACTTAGAGGTGGGAAGCAGGGGCTACCCTGCCCTGTGTTGAAGGAGCTTGTTAAGATAATGGGAGAAGGGGGCATTTAACCCAGTCGTTTGAAGTCACTATTTGGTATACCAATGTCGAGTAACTTTTCAATAGAGATGCCAAGAAGGTTACTCTGTGTATGTGTGTGTGTGTGTGTGTGTGTGTGTGTGTGTGTGTGTGTGTATTTATGCATGTGTGCACATGCATGTGCATGTGATGACACAAGGTCAGATTATAATATCTGTTTTTGTTCATTTGGTGCTGCTACAGAAGAATTTCGGAGAGTGGGTAATTTATAAAGGGCAGAGATTTGTTACTTAGAGTCTAGAGGCTGTGGAATCCAAGGGCCCTCCAGCCGGCAGCGGTGTTCTTCCCATGTCCTATGACAGAGGCAGAGGGAGGGAAGAGAGAGGAGAACTAGGAAGAAAGGGAGGAATGGAAAGAGGCCAGACATTACAGGAGATGGAGATTTTTAAACTCAGGAACCCGCTTCAAAAATAATGGCATTACTCTGTCACAAAGGCAGAGGCCTCTCATGAACTGACTACCCCTCTTCATGTGTTTGCAGTTGGTTTCCAGCACATGCCTTTCGGGGGGCACATTCAAACGACAGACGGCTTGGGTCTTTTGTTTCAGGAACATCTTCAGATGATAACTGAAATATGCAAGGCTACTCTGTTAGCCCCACCCACTCTCCAATTTCCATTCCATTCAGGCAATTCTACCTCGGGTCTACCCTCCTCAACCCAGGAGTCCTTCTCCGGTGCCTTGAGTGGTTTTTCTCTCTTCCTACTCCCAGATTCTCTATATCCAGTTCTAGCTCACCTTTACAGCCTGGCCAAGACCCTTCTCCATTCAAACTTTCCAGAATGGAAGACAGAGGGGTAGGACAGAAGATATTCAAAGTAGCTGTAAGCAGCCACTGTGGGAAAATACCTACAACAGAAACCGTGCTCTTTTAACTTCTTTCATATGTGCAGCTCACTGGTATTAAGGTGACTCAGATCTGGTGCAGCCAACGCCACAGTTCATCCACAGTATGTTTCCTCTTCCAAGTGGAACTGTGTGCATTGAACACCAGCTACCCATTCTCCCTTCCTGCCAGCCCCTGGCAGTCACTCACTACTCTGTAGCAGGCATCTTAGAAGGTCTTATTAATAAAAATCAAACCTGAGCCAGGTATTGGGGTGAACTGGAAGATCAGAGAACCAGAACAAGCCACAGCTACCTCACCTCGCCGGATCCTCTGCTGGTCCTGTTTCCTTAGACTGAACAACTTGTAACTAACCACCATAAACAATGACATTATCCAAAACTCATTAAACGACCCAAAACCTTCCATCTCACCTCTTGGGAATGTGGGTGTCATTTTCTTAAAATTACTTCCTGCTTTCTGGGGGTGAAGATATCTTTAGGGGATCCTGAAAAGAAAAATTTTGGGTTAATTGTCAAGTCCTGTATCATTTGTCCAGTCGCTGCATAATGAGAAAGTTCAGGGCTTGTTTCAAGTCCTTGTTCAAGTAGTCTGTCAGGCTGGATCATCTCAGCTAGTCATCTCGAAATTGTCCTGAGCAGTTTGTAGTCCAAAGCAGATCTTTCCATGGTGTTAATCAGCTTAATGGCTTTACCATAGTCCATGTGGAACCGCCATTATGGGAATCTGTCATCTTTTTGAAGATTTCAAAGTCGCTGTTAGGTGTGGTCATAGTTCCCTGCAGATTTTTTTTTTTTTTTTTTTTTGGTGCTTCCTCTGTGATTTGGAGCGATTACAGTCTGATAAATGTCTGTCTCTTGGAACCACGAATGTTCTTCCCTAGAAGAGAAAATCTTCACAGCAATTTCTCCCCACCATTTGTTTTGCCAAACTTTTCCAAACTGACCTTTGCCGATGCTTTCTTGTAACACAATGGTCTTGGCAATTCTTCTCTGAACAAGCAAACAGCGGTAAACTCTTTGTCCCAGGTAGCAGCATCATTGCAGTCACCAACATGATAAGAAGCAGCCGGCAAGTCGGAGCAGTAGCTTCTGCCTCCATGGTCCCACCACTGTTTGTGGCTGGGCCCAGGTCGAAGCTTTTCCTTAGCAAGCCTCCTAGGCTGGCCTCAAACTTGGGATCCTCCTGCCTCTGCCTCCTTCAGTAAATCCAACCAGTGTGCTTCACCACAACCAGCTGAGGGTAGCTCGGGTCTGAGCTGGGGCCCACAAGGCCACAGGCAAGCAGTTTTTTCATGATTTTTTTTTTTTTTTTTTTTTTTTTACCACGAAACGTTGGGTGCCAGATGTAGCAGGAATTTTAGAAGGTCTTATTAATAAAAATAAAACATGAGCCAGGTATTGGGGTAAACTAGAAGATCAGAGAACCAAAACAAGCCACAGCTACCTCACCACTCTGCTTTCCATCCCTGTGAATCTGACCACCCTAAGCAGCTCATGTAAGTTCACACAGCTTATTGGATTCCATTTGCTTAGTTCACTTAATATATGTCCTCAAGTTTCATTTACGTTGCTGAAGACTCAGAGTTCATCATTTCGAGGCTGGATTATGCCTCGTGTTGTGTATCTACTCTATTTTGTTTAGCATTCGTCATCTGTCAGTGGGTGCTTGGGTTGCTTCCACATTTCAGCTGTTGGAAATAACGCTGCTGTTAACACGGGTGTCTACATTTCTGTTTGAATCTCTGCTTTCAGTTCTTTTGGGCATATTCCCAGAAGTGGGATTGCTGAAGCCTATGGTAACTCTGCATGTGAGCATTTCAAGAATCGCCGTGCTGTTTTTCACAGCAGCTGCACCATTTTGCATTCCTACCAGCAGCCTACAAGGATCCTGATTTCTCCACAATAGCATTCATTGTTTTCTACTCCCCCGCCCCAGTCTTCACATCCCCAGTGATTAATGAGTGAGATCGAGCATTGTTTCATGTGCTTGTTACCGTTCGTATAATCTTCTTTAGGGGAATGCCTATTCATATCCCTAGCCCAGTTTTAAAATGTTTTTTCAAATTTTTCTGCTATTGAGTTGTCCCCCGTTGTCTTTATGCATGTGGTTTCAGCCTGTCTTGTAACACTTGCCAAAGTCTGGCTTGTATTGGCATTGGTTGCATGTGCCCTTCTTGGCAAGGTTAGAGCCTAAAAGACAGCCATGGTTACTCACCTCATTTTTGGGTATGTCTTATGAGGAATTTGAAGTATTTTACATGTGCAATTCAGTTTGAGTGAGAATGAGAAAACTAGGAAAGTGGAATTTTTGACACATTAAAAAGCACAGTACTTATACCATATACCTTTACCATACACCTGTACCATACACTATATGAGAAATGATGAGTAGTCTGCAATTTCCAATACTCTACTAGAGGCCAGAAACTTCTGGAAGGCAGAAGCTATGCTACTGATTGTGCAGTAGCTGAGATGCTCATTTCAGGTCTGATTACAGAAAATGGAATATCCAGACCTCCATTCCATTTCCAGTCTACATTATCCAGATTATCCAAATTACTACAAATCACTGGGAGTGGGAAGTTTGAGTAGCTTACCTCTAATCCCACATTTAGCACAATATACAGTTGATGCTTGTGCTGGCTAGTATGATGTCAGCTTGACACAGCTAGAGTCATTTGGGAAGAGGTGACCTCAACTGAGAAAATGTCCCCTGTGGGCAATCCTGGGACATTTTCTTGATTGATGTGGGAGGGCCTAGCTCACTGGGGAGGTGCCATCCCTTGGGTAGTGGTCCTGGGTGCTATAAGAAAGCACACTGAGCAAGCCTGGACGGAACAAGTCAGTAAGCAGCGTTCCTCCTGGCCTCAGTTTTTGCCTTTAGGTTCATGCCTTGGGTCCCTGCCCCAACTTCCCTGGATGATACACTACAAGCTGTATGATGAAATAAACTGTTTCCCTTCCAAGTACATTTTGGTCATGGTGTTTTATCACAGCAATAGAAACCCTAACGAATGCATTGTTTAATAATAAGATTTTTTTGGCTAATGAGTTATTTATGTTTGACCCAGTCTAAAAGAGGACTGTGTTTGCTTAAGGAACTTGAACTAGTTAATAGTTATTAAACGGTATTACAAAGGAAGTGGTGTTGGACTGAGTTTTTGAGCCATTTCATAGATAATCTTTCTTTTCCCTTGGTTTCTGAAGTTATTTAAATTAAATCCTGTAGAATGAAAGCCTGCTTAGATTTTTTTTTATAAAAGAAAAATATTAGATAAGTAAAATCTTTTGATCATCCACTCCGCAATGTACAAAAATCCACAACACGTATTCATTTCTGCACTCCTTTATTCCCGGGTAAGCAGGATTTGCTTTTACATTTCTCCACTCCTTTATTCCCGGGTAAGCAGGATTTGCTTTTATAAATACAGATGAAAGTTGAAAATACATAACTGACGAAGTCCTAACCCCAAATGTAGCAGATGTTTAGAATTAACTTTTCATCAAAACATCACCACATGTGATTGCAGCCTGCGTTGGAAAGTACTCATTGAAGTTAATGAGTTATTCTTCATTATTGAATAGCACTGAGTCTTAAGATTGGTGTGTACGTGTGTGTATGTGAGTGAGAATATGTGAGTGTAGTGTGTGTGTGAGAGAGAGAATGTGTGTAAGTGCGTGTGTATATAGTGTATGTGTGCTTGAGGGGACATACAGGTGATGTGGAGACCAGAGGTTAATATTGGGTGTTGTCTTCCATCACTTTATTATGTTTTGAGATGGGGTTTTTCACTGAACCTGGAGCCTACCATTTGAGCTCTATTGCCTGGCCCGTGAGCTCCTGTGAGCCGCCTGTCTCTATCCACTTAATGCTGTGGTTTCAGACTTACTACCATTGTAAGCTCTTTACATGGATCCCGGGGGGTCCGAACTCGGGTCTTCATGGTCGCACAGCAAGTGCTTTACCTACTGGGCCATCTCCCCAGCTCCAGTAAAATTTCTAGTAATTTAAATCCAAATGACAAGAAACCCAAATGAATAGTTGTGTTACTTGAAGAAGGGGAATAATAAGAAAATGAGTTAGAGTCAGCACAAAGATTTTTTAAAAATCATTATTCTTTGAGAATTTCACACAATGCATTTTTCTCTTATTTACCCCCTCAGCAGCATTCTTCCCAGGTTTAACCCCCTTCCTGCCACACTCAACTTTGTGTCTTTTTTTTTAAGCTATAAAGGGCAATTTGTGCTGCCCATATATTCTTGGAAATATAGCCTTCCTTTGGAGCAAGATTAATTTACCGGGGATTACACCCTTAAAGAAAACTGACTCTCCCTCTCCAGGCAGCTACCAATTGTCAATAGCTCCTTGGTTAGGGGTGGGACTTTGTGCCTACCTCTTCTCTCCATACAGGATTTGGTCTGGCTTGAGCTTGCATGGGGCTTGTGCATGCTTTCACAATCTATGTAAGTTCATGTGTACAGCTGTCCTCCTGTATCTGGAGGACACAGTTCCTTGTTTTCATCCATCTCCTCAGCTCTTCCAGTCTTTTTCCTCATCTTCTGCAATGGTCCCTGAGCCTTGGGAGGAGGAGATGCGGTAGACTTCTTAAAAAACTTCTGGAGGTGTGTCTTAGTCATTGTTGTATTGCTGTGAAGAGACACCATGGCCAAGGCAGCTCCTATAAAGGAAAACATTTAATTGGGGACTTGCTTATAGTTTCAGGGGCTTAGTCCATTATCATCATGGTGAGGAGCACGATGGTATGCAGGCAGACATAGTGCTGGAGAAGTAGCTGAGAGTTCTATATCCTGATCTACAGGCAGGAGAGAGAGAGAGAGAGAGAGAGAGAGAGAGAGAGAGAGAGAGAGAGAGAGAGAGAGAGAGAGAGAGAGAGAGAGAGAATGAGGGCCTGGCATGGACCTTTGAAACCTCAAAGTCTCCACACAGTGACATACTTCCTCCAATAAGGCCATACCTCCCAATCCTCTTAAAAGAGTTCCTCTCCCAGGTCACTAAACATTCAAATATATGCACCTGTGGAGGCATTCTTATTCAAACTACCACATTCCATTTCCAGGCCTCTATAGGCATGTAGCCATACCATAATGCAAAATGCATTTGGTCAAATTTCAGAAGCCCCCATAGTCTCTTAGTCTCAACACTACTTAAAAGTCTAAAGTCCAAAGACTCTTCTGAGACTTAAGGCAACCTCTCAATTGTAAACCTCTGTGAAATCAAAATAAAAAAGCAGATCACATACTTCCAACATATGATGGCATAGAATATAAATGACTATTCCAAAAGGGAGTGAAAGGTGCCATAATGAGGAAATACTAGACCAAAATCAGCAGGACAAACTCCACTTTCTGTATCTCTATGTCTGATGTCAAAGCGCTCTTCAGATCTTCAAATCCTTTCAGCCTTGTTGACTGCAACACACTTCTCTCTCTTGAGATAGTTTCACTTCTGGTCTGTAGTGCTCCTTGGCAGGTATCCAGTGATTCTGACATCTCTAACATCTTAGGCTTTCCATCACAATCCAGGCTTCACCTTCATAGCTTTACACAATGGCTTCTCTTGGCCTCCATGTTGGGAAACCTGGGCACATGCCTGGTAGCAGCAGCTTTCCTTAGCCAAGGAGGGGGTTCCACAACCCCTCTCTTGTGTTTGGCTTTAAAGCCAGAGCCACATGGTTGAAGCCACTAAGTTCTGTTGCTTGATGGGATTGGAACTTGGCACCTTCCTTCAATTACATTTGCATCAATTTTCTGTTGTTGATAGTTTCCTTCATTGCTTATGCTTTTCTTAAATTCCTTTTCACATGTAGGAAGCTTAGCTGGGTGGGGTCTTGCCCTGAGGTCACCATTCTCTTTATTCCATTTAGCATCAGACTTTTCTTTAAATTTTTTTTTAAATCTCCTTGAGCACAGGACTTGGCTTCAATAAAATATTTCCTGGTGCTCCTTTTCTCCTCCAACTGTACATTTTGTATTTCTCCTTGTCCAGCTTGTTCCTTAGATCTACACATTGCTCCTTAGATCTACATGAGAGTGATCACTAATAACCACACAACACAGTCAATACTAGGTTGTCTTGAAATCTCAGCTGCCAAAGCCATTAATCCAAAAATTCTTCAATTTAGCTTCAGGGAGACTTTAGGGCAAGGGCAAAAAGCAGCCACTTTCTTTGCCAAAACAGCACAAGAGTGCTCTCTAGGCCACTTACTCGTATTCTTCCCCTCTGAAGTTTCCTGAGGGGGGGGGCACAGTTCAGATCTCACTCAGCCCTGTCTTCCATGCTCCTATTCCCATTAAGCGCGGGTAGGTGGGAATACAACCCTTTTGATCCGGGTGTCTCTTCTCACTGCTTGGATGAAGACACTGAGGCTCAGGGAGGTGGTCCACCTGAAGTCCTTTTGAGAAGTGGTGCCATTCTCTCTGTGTGATTTCACCCAGCTTCAGTCATCAAAGATTTACTGACAGTTCAACTTCCTAAGGTTAAAAAAAAAGGTGAATTAAGCATTTTAGAACACTTTCATCAAAGATTGAGACAAGTACATATTGCTTTAGTCTTTGCTTTTCAGTTATAGGGGTGGCAGGATGTAAATTTTGGATATTTAAAGGAGACTAAGGAACAAACCATTAAAAGAAAGGAGACTAGAATGTATGCAAAGAAAGAAAGAACACAATAATAACACCTAATAATATCCAGCAATATGTAATTAAGTGACAAAACATGTAGCACCAGCTTTAAATAATCAAAGACAACATTTTTCAAAAAGATTTCCTTGGGATATCAGTTACTATGCTGTGGAGTTTTCATGATTAAATGTCACATTGACACAGCCTCAAGATATCTGAGAGGATAACCTCAACAGAGGAATTGCCTAGATCAGATTGGCTCCTGGGCATGTCTGTGGGAGATTGTCTTGATTGTTCATTGATGCAGGAGGGTCCAACCCACTGTGGGTTGTACCATTCCTAGGCAGGTGTGGCTAGTTAGTGAGCAGCATTCTCCATGGTTCCTGCTGTATTTCTTTGGCTAGGAAGTGAATTCCTTGGTTGGAGGTAAAGCTGTATTGAAATAACAGGAAGGCCTGCCCTAACTTCCCTCAATGATGGACTCTATAACTGGCATTATAAGTTGAAATAAGCCATTCTCTTCTCTAAATTGCTTTTGGTTAGAATGTTTTACCACAGAAACAGAAAATAAACTGGAACACACAATAAGTTTGTGGAATGCTGGTTCTTAACAGTTGATGTCAGGTTATTGAAGACTCTTTGAGTTCATAAACACACTTGACTTAGTTTAAACCAGTTTCCAGATGTATTTGAAACATTAACTCTGCTAGAAGGGGGCTATAAGAAGCCAGAATGAAGAATGCTGGTGAGGGGTCCCGAGGATGAGAAAGTTGAGTGGCAGCCCAGCATGGCTGAGACAGCTCTGCTGAGGATGTAACAGCTGAGCCAGGCACCTAGGAACGAGGATGGGCAAAAGTGTGGAACTAGCATTATTGCCGGGCCTGCTAGTCAGCTGGGGCTCAGTAAATGCCAGCAAAACTCTATTTCAGAAGAAGGCATGATTGGAATGAAGATGTTGGGAGAGGTGAGAATAAAGCTGAAGAGGCAGATGTTGTCAGGCTGTGGAGGGTCAAGCAGGGTGTTAAAGACTTGATCCAACAAGGACCCCTTGTGGGTTTTCTGTCCAGAGGGAGACACAGTAGAAATGGTGTTTGGGAAAAGTAACCTGAGAGTGGTGTGAGGCCAGGTGTGATGGAAAAGACCAAAATTAGGATGAAGAGCAAAGAGCCCTGGAAAGCAACATTAACCTCTGTGGCTAGAAAGTAGGTCACATATTGGTTTTTAGACGTGCCTTAGTAGAAGCATAAACACAGGACCCTTTTAAATATGAGAAATAAGGAATAAACTAGACTGTGCCACCTCAGCTGCCTGTGGCATCTTGACAAACAGAGGGACAATGAAGTATTATCAGGATAGGTAGAAAAAATAGTTTTACCTTTATATTAAAATATTTGTTACTGTTTTTACAGGGTATGGAATTTGTGAGAAATCCATCAGGGACATCACCAGCTAACAGAGGGTTAGCATGGATTTTCAAAGTGTTTCTGGTGTCTTTACATTGAAGAAATTTATGTGAATAAGCATGCAAGTTCTTCCCGTGCATCTTATTCCTGTTAAAATCTTATAGGGATCTTCACTTAGATTTCTTGAAGAGAGCTAAAACAATGCTCGGTTAAATGCATAGGCCTGGTCTTCGTTTTGCTGTTGAGGGTTTGGTGGTTTTTGTCTTTGTTCTGTTTTCTGTTTCCTGTAGGGCAAAGTATTTTCCAGACCAGCTACACATATGATCACAAGGGGAAAAATTCCACGACAATACATCTCAGATATCCTAGGTAACATGTATTTTAAGATGGTGATGTAAAGATGGCACATTATAATTAGAGCCATTAGTGCTTGGCAGCTTTGGAGTTCAGGTTTCCTTAAGGGCTTGTCTTGAAATGCTTCACTCTGTGATCCATTCTCTGGGAATGATGTCTATATCCAATTCAGATTATGAAAGAAGTACATAATGAGCCATACAAAGCTATGAGTTCTATGACCATATGGCAAATGTTTTAATAAGTTAGGGACTAAAATTAAAATTGTCTGGGAAATTTCAATTGCCATACTCTCTCAAATTTCTCTTTTTTCTTTTTGTAACAGTTTAATAATGGATTTTTTGTAGCGTTTAATATTATAACTTTTTTCCCCCCTCAGCAGGTGCTAGGGATTGAACCCAGGGACTTGAGCGTGCTAAAAACACATTCTAGCACTGAGCTTTGTCCTTGTCCCCAGTGACTGACTTGATTAACTGAGAAAGTAAAGCACAGCTGACTTTTAGATTCCAAACTTTGCATGTCATTCAACATTTAAAAAACCAAAATGTCAATTCCACATTTCTGTGTTCTAATTACATAGATATTGGTAGAACATTCATGTACTTTCTGGAAAATTTGCCTGAAGAAGTCTTTCTATATGTCTTGCCCCATCCTTGGTGTTTTCAGTCCTTAACTGATTATTCCTTTTGGAACAGGCAGTCGGTACTGGGGATTGGACCTAGAACTTTGCACATGCTGGTCAAGCCCTCTGCCACTGAAATGTATTCCCAGTTCAAGAGAGCGTAGGCTTGGTGTGCCTGGGGCCAGAAGGCTCAGACATGGACACATGATGCTCCCTACCAGAAAACAAAGCCATATGCTCATTGTGCCCCATCTCCCACCCCCTGTCATGTGTCATGGCATCCTGGCTCTCCTGTTTCTTAGCAGCAGCTCTGTTCTGGCAGCTTCTTTGGACTAGAACTGCCTGATGATGACTTGGCTCCATGGCATCTGAGTGAGAAATGAGTGACAGCATTTTACAAGAGCAGTCTGAACACCTGAAGTAAACAGCTGGCGTTTCTGCAACTCCAGCGGGCAGGAGACTTGCAAACAAGTTCCCCAAGCAATGTAAACTAACCGTAAGGCTGTTTGTCCTTTAGTTACAGGTTCAGAAAGACCCCGTTAAGTTTACTCTTCAGTGCTTGCCCGGAAATGAGTGTCTTTCCTAGACTTTGAACGATAACGTGTTTGGATACTACTCTTCAGCCCTTGTAGAAATCCTTATTTGTCTCAGCTTCTCAATGTGAAGGTACGGGGCAGACATTCTCAAGAATTCCTAACAGCCATAAAACAAAGTCATGGGCATTAAAACAAAGTTCTGTCTTCTTGTGTGTGTCTTAGAGGCACACCTGGACAAAACCATCTTTGTCAGATTTGACTGATAAATGGGTTGGAAGGGAGATGCATGACATGCCAGTTCGACAGGATGTCTTGACTGGTAGCAGTAACAGAGGGTTTGGAGTGACCTGTCCCTGGAAAACAAAATGGTCAGATGTTTCTAGTCATCAATCACCTCTGGAGCAGCTGTTTTAAGTCCAGAAATCTGACTGATATGGACATGACTCCCTCAGCCGGTGGCTGGAGGTTAATGTGTTTTTCTGTGGTGGGAGGAAGCAGTCAAGTACTCAGATTTTGGGTTGTGATGAGCATGACCATCTAGAAGGAGGTACATGTGGAGGGGGCAGGTACAGGGGATATTTCTGAAGTTCGTTTTAAGAACCCAGTACTAAAGCCTGAAATCCAAAGGTGTAACAAGATGTCTCCTAGGCTCTCTTAGTTGGTAGTTCCAGCTAAGGAAAATTCCTGTTAGCAAGGTGTGCCACTCAGAGGTCTCCTGGCATTGGGGGCCTTTGTAGACTTAGAAACCACGAAGCTACATTTTGGCTCTTCTGATGTTTTTTAATTTATGGTTGGCACATGTCCTTAACTTTGCAGGGTTTTCCAGTCACACCAAAGTAAACTGGATGGTTTAAAAATGTGATGCTGAGTTTTCAAGCCAGGGTTCAATTTAAGTAACTTGTTTTTGAAAGAATACTCACGCTGGAGTTCAAACTGCACGGGTTCCTTTGTTAAGTGTGTGGCAAGTGACAGGACTAAATCCCCAAAGGGCTAGCTAGTCCTGATGTTCCCCCTTGATTTGGCCGATGCCTGTTGTTTCTCACCAGATATATTAAGGAGCTCCAAAATAAATTTAGGTAAATTTAAGACTCAGATATATTGCCCACTCTCTCTTTGGTGGCTGACAGGCAGGCTTGTTATTTTCTTTATTTCTCGAGACAGGGTTTCTCTGTGTAGCTCTGGCTCTCCTGGAACTTGCTTTGAAGAACAGGCTGGCCTCAAACTCAGAGACCCATCTGCCTCTGCCTCTTGAGTGTTTGGATTAAAGGTGTGCGCCACCACTCCTGGCCCAACAGGCTTGTTTCTGATCATAAAATTGGCAACAAGTTTGCTCATGGCCACCCATTTTGAGTACCTTGGGATTTGTTAATGCCTGAGTTCACCTATCAAGGCAGCGTCATTTGGAATGTGCTTTGTTAGGATTTATTTATGCACATATTTTTCCAGAATTACTCTGTTTTTATTTCTCTAATGACTTTGGTTTTGAAACCAGCAAAAAGAAAACAAAGTTCTTGGACCACATCATGCCATTGTCCAACATTTAAATATTTTAATTTATATTAACCTCAGTATTCACTCTAGAAATGAAGCAATTGGTCACCTCATCTGTTGCCCATTCTTCCCTTTTTTTGCTCTCTCTTTCCTACTCTGTGCTGAACGCAGTTCTGTTCTTTAGTGGCTAAGCTGGTTCAGCCACAGTTTAACCTCAGGTGTAGATGGTTCGTTATACTGCTGGCGGCTGAGTCTAAATATGAACTTAGTGATTCAAATTTGTGGTTACTATCCAAAAATGTCGAGAGAGAGAGAGAGAGAGAGAGAGAGAGAGAGAGAGAGAGAGAGAGAGAGAGAATGTGATAGCATATCTGTTATCTGTAGAGGCCAGAGGGCAACCTGTGGCATTGGCTTTCTTCTTTCACCATGTGGGTTCCAGGGATTGAACTCAGGGTGCCAGCAAATGTCTTTACCTGCTGAGCCATCTTGCTGGCCCTGAAAGGAATTGCTTTGAAGAGTAAGTCAGTTGTATAACGAAATTTTCCTTTAGAGAAATTTCATTTTCTTTTTAAAATTCCTGGGGAAAAAAAGTAGGAAATTCTGTTGGCACTAGCCTCAAAGGGAGCTGACAGGTTCAGTGGCAGCAACAACCACTTTAATACGTTACCAAAGGAGTCAAGTTGGGTATGGCTTTTAATCTCAGGTTCGCTTAATGGATTTTGATGTTGTTTTGTGAGTCTCTCCAATGTTTAGCAAAAGTTCAAATCCTTTCGAAAACCAGTTCCATGTCTCCTTGAGAAACAGGTTTGGCTGGGCCTGGAGGGTTCATCGGTCACAGAGCATTTGCTGTTTAGTTTCTAGCATCCACATGGTGACTCACACCCACCTCTAATTCCAAGTGCAGGGGGTCCAACACGCTCTTTCAGCTTCTGCAGGCCCTGCTCGCATGTGGTGTACTTACACGCGGGCAAAATACTCATTCATGTAAAAATAGACTAAAAAGGAAACAAAACAGGTTTGGGTTTTCTTGCATTGAGAGAAATGGTTTCCCACAAGAAAGGCAAAAAGGCTTTATAACTTTGAACTTGCAGGCTGCGTCCCAGCAGGGCCAAATATAAAGCCGAAGAAATCATGTGTGCATTCCTACCCCAAGCAGCATTCTTTATCCCTCCAGATCCCTGTCACAAAGGAATTTGGCTAAATACAAAGACCCCGAGGTACAAAGGTACAGAAAAGTCTTTTAAGAGCCACCTGCAGTCTGCGAGTGAGCGGGAGCCAGCCACTCACATGGGTCAACCTTGCCCATCGTTCGCTCAGGTTGGGAAGTGTTGTCTCGGGTCACAGGCAAGTTAAGAAATAAATTAATCGCAGCAGGGGGGAGGCGAAGTGTGCATTAAGCCATGTCCAGGAAATTCAGCGAGCCTCCTCAGTGCTGTGTGCACCATGAAGAGATGCTCATGAAGGGGTCCTCTTTGCACCCTGAATGCTTGCCATGTGATAGAATGAGCCTCTGATACCGAGTCTTCCAGAGCATCTGTGACCCATTTCAGTCCTAGCAACTTTGGCAAGTATAGCATTAAAATTGGAGGCTTTAATAGCAAAATATTAAATATGAAATCAAAAAAATGAAGAGTAATTGCGGGGCTCCCGGCCCACATTCTGTCCCCGTGATTGCAGTTTGGATTCTTACAGCACCCTGTAATTGAGTGCTGCTCGGTAATTTTGTGACTATTCTCAGTATCAGAAGCCTTACAGCTGCAGCAAATTTACACTGGCAGCTGGGTGATTTGTTCTGAGTTCTGGAATTTTCCTATTGTGTTGTTTATTGATTATAAAGGCCCTAGGATGTGAGTGGTGGAGCTTGTAGTTTAAAAAAAAGGTTTTAATTTTATTTATGGGTATGTGTGTGTGTATGGGTGTGTGTGTGTGTATGGATGTGTGTGTGTGTATGGATGTGTGTGTGTGTGTGTGTGTGTGTGTGTGTATGGATGTATGTGTGTGTGTGTATGGGTGTGTGTGGATGTGTGTGTGTGTATGGATGTGTGTGTGTATGGGTGTGTGTGTGTGTATGGATGGGTGTGTGGATGTGTGTGTGGATGTGTGTGTGTGTGTATGGGTGTGTGTGGATGTGTGTGTGTATGGATGTGTGTGTGTATGGGTGTGTGTGTGTGTGTGTGTGTGTGTGTGTGTGTGTGTGTGACATATGTTTGGGTGCCTGCGGAGGGGAGAAAACAGCATCAGATCTCCTGGAGCTGCAGCCATGACCAGTGTGAGCTGCCTGATCTGGGTATTGGGAATCGAACTCTGGTCCTTTGGAAGAGCATCCATTTCATCAGCCTGTGCCTGGCATTTTATAGGATGTCGTCTTGTTGCACCATAGCTCATGTTGATGGTGACAAACTTGATGCCTGCCGCGGCTCAGTTCATTCACTCACATCTGGAACAATATTTCATCCGGTAAACACCAAGAAAAGTGCTCTACCGGGAGAGCCAAGAAGAAACTCTAGTTGTTGTTTGAGGCAGAGTTTCATCCCTTTGTAGCTCAGGCTGTCTTATCATGATCCTCCTGCCTCACCCTTTCATATCATTCTATGTACACAGTTGATATGTCATATGGATGGATGGCTTTATTAAAAGTTCTGTTAATTATGGCCATTTTTGGTGATTCATTTTTTATTTCTCAGTTCAATACAACCGGGTACCATGTGTGATGAGAGGTCCATAGCAGAGATCCAGGGAAATGGCATTTCTTACCACTGATGACCCGACAGTCACCGGCTCCCCGCGGCAGTACCTCTTAAGAGGACCTGAACTTGGCCTTTTGTTCTGGTGGTGGGTGAGCAGCTGATCCCACAGCTCAGACTGCTGTACTGTGGGGGGCCAGTCCTGCTTCCTGCTTTCTGGAGAGTGATGGGAATTTAAAGACTCTTTGTTTGAATTAGGAATAGGTAAATTTTGTGTGTGCAATGAGTTATCATCCTTCCGCATTCCCTTTCATGGAGGCATGCTTGTCTCTAAACATTTCCACATGTCTGATGGAGCTCCACCATGAGCAAATGTGAGTGAGTTACTGCTCTTCATGGTGCCCTGGTGGAAGGGGAATTTTGGAACTGGATGTTCCCTTCATTGTTACCATTTTTGAAGCTTCTCTGGGAGAAGCGCCCCTCATGAGAATTGAGCAGCTTTGGATATCTATCCTTTCCCCAAGCATTTAGTTTTTGTTAGAGGGGCAAAATCCCAGTACAAGACACCAGCTGGGTAGTGAGGGACCTGATATAGCATTAGTATAGTTTAGTAAATTTAACTGTTAAATTTTACCTAACATTGGTAGAAAGAATGAAATGTAGGAGGAGAAAGTCTAGCTCATGAGCCCTGTGCATTTGCTAAAATCCATTTCCACCTTCCCTACAAATGAACTAGTGGCATGGTGAGCGTCATGGTGAGCTTTGTGGAGAAGGACTGGATAGCACTGCTGTTAGAAGGGAAGCAGAGGGGAGTCCAGATAAGGTGTGGTTTGAGAAATATTGTATTCCTAATGAATGATTAAAATTATTGTCAAGCCATGTGTAGTAGCGCACACCTTTAATTTCAGCACCAGGAGGCAGAGGCAGGCAGATCTCTTGTGAGATCGAGGGCAGCTTAGTCTACAGAGTGAGTTCCAGGACAGCCAGGCTGCAGAGATGAGACCCTGTTTCAAAAAACCAACAACCCAAACCAAACAATATAAAAACTGTATTCAGTGCAAGTTAATGTCAGTTCCATACTAGTTTCTGGTGCCAGGCTTCAGAGTTCTTTCTGTGTGACAGAGGGTCAGGTTGGCTTTCTGCTGCCGTAGACACAGGCATACAGCACTCCAGCTCTCCCAGAAACTCCTTGGGTGTGTTAACGGGGCTGAACCCAGTGGTTCCCAGGTTCTCTTCCAGCTTAGGTTCTCTGTTTCTCTGATGATCACAGGCGCCCAAGCAACACAGGCAGATGAGACCTTAGGTAATGTTGATTAGACCTACTGGGCAGAGGAGACCATTAACTATGCACTAGCAGACTCTCTCCACGGAGGCTCCCACGGCTACTTCATTCACAAAGAATCCCTTGTAATTTGAAGGTGGGGCCTGCAAGGTACCTAGAATAATGGATAAACTGCGGATTGGAATACCCAAAGACGAGTGATGGTCTTCCTTCATGTGCTTTTGTTTCTCCCTCACCTTTCCAACATCAACTCTGTCTTAACAATTAGTTAAATAGTTCTTCTTTGAGGCCTAAGAAGAATTTAATTTAAATTACACATGTACATGAAGTAACTACTTAGGTTTGCACTCCCCCACACATAACTATTCTTTTATCCAGTCAACACATTCTTTCTGTGCTTCTCCACAGGTAATTTATTAAGTTCTGGGATGACAACCATGGCAAGGCAAACTTAGCCGTTGCCCAAAGGGCAGGGCATAGTTGAAACACATCACTATATGTGCTGTTGTGACTTCTAAAAATTTTAGATATTTGTGATTGTGTGTACACAATTGTGTGTACACGTGCACATGCCTGCCAGATGTCAGCCTGGACTGTTGTTCACAAGAGCCATCCACCTTGTCTTTTATGAGACAGAGGAACTGGGGTCTGGGGCTTGCCACTTAGGCTCCGGAGATCCCCCCTCTCTGCACCTTCCCAGCACTGGGTACAAACACCAACATGCCCATCTTTTTATGTGGATGCTAGGGTTGAACTTGGGTCCTCAGACTTGCATACACACACACACACACACACACACACACACACACGCACGCACGCACGCACGCACGCACGCACACACGCACACACACACCAGTACAAATAAATAAAACAAATCATTTTTTTTAAACAAGAATAAATATGGTATTTATTTATTTCTCCATACTAATAAAGATAAAGCTAATCTCCATACTTATCTGCAGTGCATGTGTGGTTGTCTGGAGTACGCTGTTGAATATCCAACGTTTTACAGTGCATTCCTTCTCTCTCTACATTTGTGACTTCAGACGGGAAGACACTCTTCCTGTGTCAGGGCGTACTGCAGGGAAGAGCCACAGGGACAGACAAATGACAGGACGCGTGTGAATCCCTGGCATTTTCACTCCTGTTGCGAAATCTCCGTGGAAAACACAGCATATCCGTTTCCCAAGTACGGCCTTGGAGAAGCCGCGGGGAGTGTCGAGTTCTGCACACCGGCTTTTAATTCCCTTGTTTCCCCCTAAATTACACGTAGCTGAAACTGTTCGTTCCGATGACAGGCCAGGCTTGCGGTGTCCTAGCTTTTTTTTTTTCTCTCGCTGGCCAGGCTTCACCAGTCAGACTTGGCAGAACTATATTTAAGAAAAGGGAGTCAGAAGAATAAGAAAAGTGCCCGTTCTGGTCCATCACCTCCAGCGCATGCCTCCTGAATTCCTCCAGGTGCCCTGCCATTCCTCCTCCCCTCCCCCACCCCCACCCCCAGGCCTTCTGGGTCCAGCCAGCTTCAGTAACTAGCAGAATAATGTGCGCTGGTCTTTGGTGTTGGTCGGGAACCCAGAGAACCGGGTAAATGTTCAGCCTGTATCTTGAAGTCGTCCCCCTTCCCCTCCACCTTCTTTTCTGTTTCCACTGTGAGAGTTGTCTCATTTCATAATACTCCTCAAATTTCATTTAAAATCCGAGTGTTTACCTCTGTCTTTGTTTTCAACATGTAACAATGAATCTCAAGTAACCCGCATTAGTTTCTTACAATTTAGAAAGAAGGAGAAAAGTGTTGGGGTTTAAGGCTCCTGTCAGAATGGAGCAAATTTGCTAGTCTAAACCACATGCACATATACAGAATAAATAGTGCAATCTTTTCATTTCTCCAGATTGTTATTTCTTCCTAGCTGTCTCCTCCCCTGCCCCCTCAGTCCTCCTTGTAGACCATCCAGCCACAGTGGTGTTCAGTGCTTTCTCACTGAGATGTTTACATGTGATCAAAATCCACACAGTGAAATGGATGTAAGTATTCAACACTAGTGTGTGGACTGATCATAGCACTCACGGTTTTCCCGTGGCTTATAGTAAGTGGGAGGGGAAAAAATCTCTGTCCAACATGGGTAACATTGTTTCTTTCTGTAGCAACTGTATCCTCTGTTTGCTTCCCCCCCCCCCGCCCTGTGCCCCATTTATCATGAGGACTATGTGATGACCCAGCTATACCGCCCCTTGTCATATGCCCAAAGATTTGACATCCTACTCCATAGACACCTGTTCAGCCATGTTCATTGCTGAATTATTCACAATAGCTGGGAAATGGAAACAAATGTTCCTTAACTGATGAAAGGATCATAAAAATGTGGTGCATATCCACAACGGAATATTAAAGGTTTGTAAAGAAAAAAAATGAGATCATAAAATCTGGGGGTAAATGGGCAGAAGTAGAAAATACTATATTGAGTAAGGTAACTGTCATTTTTGTGTGTCTGTTGGGGAGGAGGGTCAACTTGGCACAAGCTAGAGTTGTCTGAGAAGAGGGATCCACAGTTGAGAAAATGCCTCCATAAGAAATGCCTCCAATAAGCTTGTAGGCAAGCCAATGGGGCAAGTTCTTAGTAATTGACAGGAGGGTCCAGCCCACTGTGGGAGGTGCCACTCCTGGGGAGGTGGTCCTGCATGGTAGGTATAAGAACACAGGCTGAGTAAGCCGTGAAGTGCAAGCCTATAAACAGTGTGTTCCTCCACGGCCTCTGCACCCTGACTACACCACCAGCTCCTGCCCTGACTTCCCTCAGTGTAACCCGAGAGTTGTAAGCTGAAATAAGTCCTTCCCTTCCCAAGTTGCTTTTGGTCATGGTGTATTGCAGATAATCCACAGATACTGATAAAGGAACCATTTATTTAGAAATTATATTGGGGAGAACAACTCACTAAACAAGATAGAGCAAAGTCATGGCAGAGTCCTGGAAGGTTGATGTTCTGTCCCACGCTGCTCCGGCCGCCTGAGTCAGTCCACACCATCGAAGCCCATGAGGGAGAGAAGAGAGCTAGCTAGTACATGTGCTCCTCAGGTCTTAAGCTAACCCCGAGGCCATGCCCTAAGGGCTGGTACCTCAAGGTCATAGGTGGACCGGGTACCCACTACAATGATGTTTTTTTTTTTTTTTTTTTTTTTTTTTTTTGGTTTTTCGAGACAGGGTTTCTCTGTGTAGCTTTGCGCCTTTCCTAGAACTCACTTGGTAGCCCAGGCTGGCCTCGAACTCACAGAGATCCGCCTGGCTCTGCCTCCCGAGTGCTGGGATTAAAGGCATGCGCCACCACCGCCCGGCTAAATGTGTAGCCCAGGCTGGCCTCGAACTCGTGATCCTCCTGCCTCCACCTCCTTCAGCAAATCCTACTGGCGTGCGCCACCACCACTGGCATACAATGATGTTTTATCACAACAGCAGAAACCGTATCTAAGGCAGTAACCGAGACCCAGAAAGACAAACGTGGCATGGTTCTGTCTTATTTTTGGTTCCCAGGTTCAGCACTTCAGATGTGAGTCAGTCACCTGAAGTACCACAAATACCAGGAGAGTAAAAAGGGACCATGGGAGATGGGGACAGAGCTGGGGTGGAGCTGGGGAAGTCAGACACAGAGGATGGGAAGTGGGGGATGGGAAAACAGAGTGGGGGGAGACTTGCCTGGAAAGAAGGGAGGAAGGGGGGATAAAAATCTTCTTCTTTTTTAAATATTGTGAAAAACAAAAAAACAAAACCACTCTGCAATGATGAAATGTGAAATCACTAAAGACTCACCAATCCCTTGCCTAGCCACATGCTTCCTTTTATCCTTTTCCCATTGGATTTCGGACGCCATGGTTCTTAGCTGTACCTCTGGGCTTTGACATGCTCTGCTTTGTGCTTTAAACCTGTTTATGGGGAAATATGGATCAAGCTATTCTGAGAATTTTTCTCTTCTTTGATGCATATATCTGTCTAAATTGGTAGCAAATGTTCTCCTGTGGGTTCTTGTGGGATTCAAAAATATTCTTGGGAAAATGTTAGCAAATATTTTAAAATACTTTTTATGAATCAGCCTTATTGAGGACTGAGAAAAAAAAGGATCAAGAATATTATTTCCAGATTCTGTAATTTGCATGCTGAAGGGAACAGCACACCAACTTTCTGTTTGCTTCTTCTGCACCATCAGTGCCAAATACCTGCAAATAAGGGAAAGTTTTGCAACATTTTTTAACTTAGTATGAAATTTTTCCAACTTTGGTCCCATAAAACTGTCATTTTTGACATAATGATGCTTCATAATTATTGTAGAATAGAATATTTGTTTAATTATGTAAAGATGTGTTTCTTTTGTTTATGCTGCATTTGTTTAATGATGTAAAGATGTGTTACATTGTTTATGCTGCATTTGTTTAACTATGTCAAGATGTGTTGCTGTTTCACCTTGCCTGCCTAAGGCACCTGATTAGTCTAATAAAAAGCTGAATGGCCAATAGCTAGGCAGAGGAGGGATAGCTGGGGCTGGCAGGCAGAGAGAAAAGGGGGGCGCAACCAACTAGACACAGAGGAAGCAGGAAAGCAGGATGGACAGTATGTAGATGAGATAAATGAGCCTCAGGGCAGCACATAGATTAATAGAAATGGGTTAATTTAAGTTAAAAAAGAGCTAGCCAGATACAAGCCTAAGCTATTAATTAATAATAGGTTTCTTTGTCATGATTTGGGGGCTGGTGGTCCAAGAAAGCCTGCTATACCTAATGATACAAAGAGATGATTGTAAGGGTTATTTGTCTTTGAACCGCCTTGTTTATGTAGCACGGAATCGGATATCACCCACTGTGTGACTCTTAGTAGGATACCCAGCTTGCCTCTCACTGACGATTCTGGGATCCCCTGTTGGTGTTCCTAGCTGACTCTGATAAGGGCATTCACTGGATGAAGGCTATCAGGTATCTATACCTGGAACTGAAGGATGGGCAGTCCACTCAGTGTTCACCATGGTGGTAGAAACACGTGATTACCACGGCAGTGAGGATGGTGGTCCAGGCAGTGGCATTGTGGCCCAGGTGGTACGGAGCTCGTGCATTGAGCTCAAACTCCTGTTTGCTCCTAGTTGTTTGTCAACACCCTTCTCAATAATGATGTGAACATATCTGACATTATTTTAATTCTATTTCTGCTTACAGAAGCCAATAGTGTCAGTTTGGCTGTCTCTATTATTTGTGCTAAGAACCCCGATTGATGTGGAATTTGACACCAGGAATGGCTACAGGAAGTAGAACTGCCAGGACACTGGTGACCCCTGGGGTTGCTGTCTGGGTAGTTGGAGCTGATGGCTAGTGAAGAATCCAGCTGTAGCAGGGATGGGATGTAGGCACACCATCACACACAGAGGAAATTCCACAAGGGGAGACTCTGTGAGCTACTACAATGAAGTGCACAGTGGGGGAAAGGTTCATGGGCACACACGGGGCTTCCATCCATCAACTCCAATGGGATGAGGACCAGGAGCAGTGAGGTGATGTGGCTGGCCACGGCTTCTTACCGAGACAGGTGGTTTAAAGAGAGAGAACACGGGCAAAAATCCCCAGATTCCCTGTTTCACTATGGATCAAAATGTAAAATGTTTCTGTGAATACATGTAAAGAATTCTCTTATGTAATTTGTTTTGTAAAGGTAGAAAGTCAAATACAGAATGACAAATTATAGTGTTGGTTAAATCCACAGTCAGGTCCCTTAGGTTAAAGTTTTGGCACATTCAGAGGGTAGGACCTAAGAATAGGCAGGAGATACAGTAGAATTTGGTGAACTCAGGGTGCGATAAGTTCCAGAGTCCCTTAAGCCATCCCTGCCAGCTGAAGGAGCCCTGAACTCTACTCTGCTGGGGCTCTTCCTGTCCTGATGGAAATGTCTCTCTCCTGACTCCAGTTGTGTTAAGGTGGATCAGCTCTCCTTACTCATTTTATGGAGCTGTACTCACACTTAGATCCCAGCATACCTTAAAACACCATCAACAAAGGCAAAGCTAAGAGGAGACAGCTTATGGTGATAGAAAGTTGCCAAGCCTTGCCAATTACCATTGACAAAACACCCAGGGAGCATGCTTGACAACCACATTTGAAGGTCCTAGGTCAAGTAAAGAAAAATGTGGGTTTCAGATGGATTGAATTTATTGCCAGGGAAGCACTGAGCCAGGGACTCTGGATTGAATATGCTAACATGAATAGATGGCATTAATTCTAATGGTTTCTTTGATCTGTTGACCAAAACTTAGCCCCAAATGAGACTCTAAAAATTTCGTTACGTGTTATCAGAACACAAATACCAATACCCAAGGCTAAGGTTGTTGCAGGGATGAGGGGTATATCATGAGTGTGGAGACCTGTATGCCTTAAGAAGCTCTTGATGGAGACTTTTGGACAAGAACCTGGAAGAGTAAATGATGTGGGGCTACTAGCATCTTTGGGAACAAGAGAGCCATCCTGCACTAGCCGGCCATGCTGACGGATGAGGCTACAGTTGTTGCTAGGGATATTGGGCGCTGGAGTAATGGGTCAGAAGCCCTAGCACTTTGCCATTAGAAGACAAGGTAGGTGTAATAGCTGCTATCATATGCATCCAGATGCACATTTAAACAGGACTAACTACTAAGGGTCCTTAGAAATGGCCGTTGATAACAGGATCCCAGCGACTGAAACAGTCATGGAATTAACTATGTCATCTGGTTTTTGTAACAAAAACTTCTGGGATTGATTTAAGCCATTTCAACAAGAAATTGTGCTCCTGCTCAGTTCCCAGACAGAGATCAGTTCCTAAATTCATCATCCCTAAACAGGGCATTATGAAAGACCCTTGAATATATTTGTTAGAACAATGAGAAAAGAAAAACCAAGACCCTTCAGAGACTTCTGAATGCCTGCTTTGTTCAAGATACAGCCTCTTGGCTCCAGCAACTCAACTCATGCTTTGATCCTTGTAGTGAATTTGCTTAACTGGGAAAGGCTTCTTTCTTATAGGCAAATGAATACATATTCCAAACAGTTCGCTTTTACTGGATAGAAGCAACACAGTAACTTTACAGCCTTACCTTAGGTTACGTCTTCTTTATGACTGTCACCATTCTGTCTTCAAGGCTGTTGGTCATCACACACGACACCCTACCTTGTTCATTTAATATGACAACACACTAATAGGACTTTGCGAGTAAGGTGTAGCAGGTGCCGCTGATGCCTTGGTATAAGATACATGTGTGCCGGGCGGTGGTAGCACACACCTTCGATCCCAGCTCTCAGGAGGCAGAGGCAGGAGGATCTCTGTGAGTTTGAGGTCAGCCTAGGCTACAGAGTGAGTTCCAGGAAAGGCTCCAAAGCTACAAAGAGAAATCCTGTCTCAAACAAACAAACAAACAACAACAAAAAAAAAACCCAAAACAAAAATAAGATACATATGTGCTAGTGGGAAGGAGACAACTCCTAGTCTCCCAGCATGCAACAGTGAGCTGCATTCACAACCCCATATATATATATATATGTCTACTCTCTCTCTATATATATCTATATATATCTATCTATATATCTATATCTATCTATCTATCTCTCTCTCTATATATATATACACAGGAATGCTTATATAATGTTGCAGATATTATTTTGCTCTGAGAAATAGCCCTAAAAAGGTCATATGCTGGTGTCTTGGTGATGATGAAGAAAGGGAAAAGTGATTTCAGAAAGCTATGTGTAGGAAGGTAGAAGGCTGGTGAGATGGACCAGCAGGGAGAGGTACTTGTTTCACAAACACAGCAACCTACAGGAAGTGGAAGGAGAAAGGAGACTGCACAGCACTGTCCTCTGAATTCCATACTCATACGGCTCCACACGCATCCCCACTGATGACAAACACAACCTTTAGACAGTGGAATTGCTGGGTAAAGGAGAAAGTTGTTCTGGGAACTGGAGCTGAGTTATACTGCTCATAAAACGCTATAGCCAACTGTCATCATCACTGAAAGGTTTCCAGAACGTGACAGGTAGGTACCATGAGTGATGTAGAGACAGTGAAGAGAATTGCTCTGGCTGACTGGAGGACTGACTTCGCAAAGGCATTTAAATGAAGACTCTATAATGTCTCTAAGAAGTTGGTTTGTGACACGAAACTGATCTATGCGTTATCTGAAGCACAGATTCAAGAAGTGCAAACGTAACATAAGAGTAAGGGAGGGCTGGAGAAATGGCCCAGCCATTAAAGGCGAGGCTCACAACCAAAAATATAAAAGTGAGGGATCACGTTGTTTCCTGAGAATAAAAAATATGGATTATGATGAGAACATAGCTGTATGCAGCATATATCGTTTCCAGAAGCAGCATCTTTTTAAGTTACATGTTTACAATATTCTTAACATATCAAAATACGTTTCTAGGCGCTGAGAATAGAGCAGTGAATTGATCCAAGCTTCTGCACACACGGGCTTAAGTGCCAGTAGCAGGGAGTGTACAACGGGAGTCTTATATGACGGTCCTTTCTCATCTGCGGGACATACTTTCCATGATCTCTGGTGGCTGCCTGAAATGATGGCTAGTACCAAATGCAACATCTTCCATGCTTTTTTTCTATTTACTGACTTATGATAAAGTTTAACTGGTGAATTACGTGTAATGAGAGTTGACAGCAAGAACCAATAGTAAAATATGGTAAATGCAGCAGTTTTTCTCCTGAAAGGGGGTGTGTGTCATCTTGTTATTGCTCAGAATGTCTTATTGTGCTGTACTCATCCATCTTCATGTGTTGAGACGAGAGAACTCAGTGCTTGTGTGAGGAATCATTCCCACGGCTTGAGGCTAAAGCTGACTTCCTTGGAGGGATTATTATTACCGTAGAGTTGATCATAACCACGGTGGCTGCTTGGTGGGAGCATCACAAACCGCTGGGATGGAATGAGAGATTTCTTCATGCTACCCTGAACAGTTTAAGACTTATCAGTTGCTTATTTCTGGAATTTTCCTCTTCATATTTGCAGGCCATGTTTTACTATAGGTAAACAAAGCCATAGAATATGAAACCACCGACTAAGGGAGACTCCTGTACTGTCCCAAAGGGGCACGTCTTACATGTGGAGGAACAGGAAACAGGAAGGGCATAAGCAGAGACAGTGCAAGTAGAAACTTTGGTGTTTTGACCTGGGATGTCCAGGGAAGGGCTCAGGGAGGTGGCATCTGGACAGATGGTTGGAAGGGATGAGGGGACATGCGCTGATCTGGGCAAGAAGCATTTTCAGAAGATAGACAAAGGACAAAGGCGCTAAGGCAGGAGTATGGGTGCTTGTATTCAGCAAGCCAGTGAGCGAGGCTGGATGGAGCGAGGAAGGAGGGAGATACAGAAGAAAAGGGCTGGGAGGTGATGAGAAACCGAATTCCCAAGGACTTCGTCTCGGAGGGAGCTGGGCTTGGATTGGATGATTTTGAACAGGAGCACACACAACTGTTCTCATGTTTTACTGAGAGCGCTCTGGATTGAGACTTGACTGACAAGACAGCATGGCTAACAGCAGAAAAAAAAATGCAGGCTGATGCAGAGACCTGACGAGAAGGAATGATGGGGTGCAGCGTGGAGGAAGTGACAGTGAGGTAGAACCGGAGATAGGTTGAGAGCAGAAGCAAAGAGATGTCTGTAAGGGTTGTACAGGTGCCTCGAGAGAAAAGGACCATCCCAGGGATCGCCACAGTCTCTTCACTGAGATGGGGAAGACTGTGCGAGGATTGAGGTGGCAGCAGGATATTGCTAAATTTCAGGTGTGCATTTGAAGTCTGAGGAGATATTAATTAGGCAGTTGGAGATGTGTCTGAAGTAGGAGAGAACTGCAAGCAAGACTTTGCACTTGGGAATCATCACTGTGTGGGTGCCAGGAGTCACTAAGAGTGACGATGAAGAGAAAAATGGGAAAGATCCAAAGATTGCACCCTGGGGCTTTCCTTAAGGAAAAGAGGTTGAGATCCGCTGGCCAGGGGGATGGAGGAGGAAGGGCGAGAAGTGAGAGGTAGCAGTGATCTGGAGGCCAAGGGAGGAGGGATCAGTTACACCACAGCCACACACTGCTGGGAGGCCAGGGGTGATGATGTGGACTGAGCGATGACTGCTGTTTTAGGAATTCGGAGAACTGGTCCTTGGACAAGAGCAAATGCCAGTGAAGTGTTGGCAAACCCCTTGCAGTGGCTTTAAGAGGATTTTGGTGACAATTTAAGAGTAATTACGTTAAGACAGTTTTTTTTTTTTTTCCATAAAGAAAATGAGAAGCCAAGTATGGGTGTATAGGCTTTGTAAGCCTAACACTCAGAAGGCAGAGGCAGGAGGATTGTCATGATTTTGAGGCTAGCCTGGGCTATAGAGCAAGATCCTGTACCAAACAAACCCCACCCCACTCCCCACTCTTCTCAAAAAGAAAAGTGTGTGTGTGTGTGTGTGTGTGTGTGTGTGTGAGAGAGAGAGAGAGAGGGGGGAGAGGGGGAGAGGGAGAGAGGGAGGAGGGAGGGAGAGAGGAGCGAAGGAGAGAGGGAGAGTTCTTAAAATGTTGAAACAATGGCTTCTGCATGTCTGTGGGAACAAGCAGTGAGGACAGGGAAAGGTAGAAGGAACTGTAGTGGGTAGCCATTCCAGCTTGGTTCTGGAAGTTCCTACCCCATTGAGACTCTGGCAACTGTCACGCCTACGAGGCGGGCGAGGGGAGGCGCGGGGACCGAGAGCTGGATGGGCAGCGCTCGCTCTGGCGCTCTCTCGGTGCGGACACTGACCAGTGCAGATTGACTGTGTAGAGCTCTGGAGAACACCGCTGGACTGCATTACACCTTCCCCAGACCCTGCGACCTACCCATTACTTAATTTGTGAGTTACGCCATTAAATAAATATCCTTTTAACTACGTGGAGTGGCCAAAATAATTTCTCCAATAGGGAACTGGCAGGCAGGCTCTGGGCAGACATGGCTGTGGGGAGCTCGTCTGCAGTGAGTGGAAGCATCTTTGGGTCTACACCTCTGTGCTCATGTTGGCCATTTAGATTCCAGCTATCACCCTACAGTTAGTTTTAGTACTGGATTTGGGGAGAAATTGTGGGTTTACTTCACACACTTGACATTGAAACATTAATTTGAAATGTAATCAAATGGAGATAAAACTACTCATTATTTTTTGTCTGGTTTCTAGTGACACTTCATTATGTGATCAGAAGGTACAATATCTGAAGCCCTTTCTCTGGGTCTTCAGCAGGGTGATTTTAGTGTATTTAACCAGGTGGTCTTTTCAACAACCCCACACTGACAACCCTGATACCTGCCAGCCTTCAGACAGCCCCTGTTCTGTCCGAGTGACCCAGCACCCTGTGCAGTACAAGGACTGGGGTTCATCTGCCCATCATTGGGAATCAAAAGAGAAACCTATTTCCTGGAAAGTGTTCAGATGGAGGTGGAGGCCCTGTTCTGTTCATGTCCTTATTAATAAAGCCCCTTTGAGAATGCCTTTGCCCTGTAAATGCCTACGGAAGGAGGCGCTTTGCTGCGTGTTTGTGAGACTTTCTATTTAAATACACAAGTGGATGCCCATAATTAAACCCTACCACAATAAAAAATGGAATGTTATCTGGCTGTTTTTATGGCAGAAGAAATTAATCTCTATGTCTGACTTGCAGTGAATATCACAGGCCTGCGATTCAGGCTTTTTATTCCTCTTGAGTTGTGTTTGTGTGTGTGACTCTAAAGCATTTCCCCTCAGATATTGTCACCTGTACCCTGAGGTGGGGTGAGTCACTGCCAGTGGATCACTGGTGACACGGAGAAAACAAGACATACCTGTACCTTCAACAATATTGTCGTCTGTTGGCCCTCAATGGAACCTGAAATTCCCCATGTTGGGGAATTCTTCAGGAGTTAAAGCATTATTAATAATTCAAATTTGATCTGCCCTAATTTTAAGCAAAGTTTTAGTTGAACTGTTCCCTCCCAAAGTGGACTCCAGAGGGAACAGGCCTCAGGAGGGAGGAAGGGTTCTGGGGTTAGGCTGGGCCTTGGCCGGCGACCGTTGGTCAGTAAACAGACCATGACCTATGAGTTTAAGGGAGTTTCATTCTAGCAGGTAGAAGATCTCCCCAAGAAGGTGAAGGTGGATCAGCAGCTGAAGGTGCTTACTGCCAAACCTGGTGACCTGAGTTCAAGCTCTGGGGACCCACGTGGTGGAAGGAGAGAATAGATGCCCCTAAATTGTACACACACACACACACACACACACACACACACACACACACACACACACACACGACTTCGTGAAGTCTACAAATCTTCACCAAGTGCCTGTTGTTTGCCAGACCCTGGGAAGATATGGGGACACAGGGCTGAAGAGGACCCAGTTCTCTTCTTGAAGACCTTAACATGTCCTGGGAAGGTGGTCACAGAGGGTACTGCAGTGGTGGAACCTGGAGTTCCGTGTCTGGGGGACACAGAGGGTGGCTTCCATCCCCTGGACCTTTCCTCTTGTTCACACATTAGCGTTGGGCTCGCGAGGCAAAAGGGGCTTTGCTGTAGGCTACTGTTCCATGTCAAGCAGAAGGGGAAGCATTTGCCATGGTTCCACGCTGTTGTCAAGGTGCTTCCCTGGGAACAGAACTGGAACTCTTTTGAGCATCTGTGTGAAGGCAGTTGTGAAGATGAAAAGGCCCCGGCTGCATTGTTTATTAGTTCTGGACCTTGGACGAAGATTTTTTTTTTTTTTTTTGTTTTGTTTTTCGAGACAGGGTTTCTCTGTGCAGTTTTGCGCCGTTCCTGGAACTCGCTTTGGAGACCAGGCTGGCCTCGAACTCACAGAGATCCGCCTGGCTCTGCCTCCCAAGTGCTGGGACTAAAGGCGTGCGCCACCACCGCCCGGCTGGATGAAGATATTTAATTTCTCCGAGCCTTAATTTTCTTATCATTTCAGTGCGGTGCTCCCAACCCTGTTTACCTCAGCTTTAGCGTAGCCTGACTCCAGTGCAGCTGGCTGATGATGACATGGGCTTGTCTGGACACTTGCCTAATAAAGGCCCCGACGATGGGAAGGGAAGCAGAAAGACTCAGCTCAGCTTTATGTGAAAGGGAACATCGAATGCATCGTTTATGAAACAATAAAGCACGCCGCGCAGGTCCTTCGGCGTTTGTGTCCAGTTCGCTAGGTGGCTCTTCTGGTTTGCTGGCCAGAGAATTGAGCTTCCAGGATTTGGGTGACAGCATAGCTCGGAGCGTGCTCCCCACACTGTATCGTTCCCGGTGGCCGTGCGATCTCACTCGGAGACTGGAAATGTGAAAGGACAGTTCACTGAGCAGCGCTATTAATGGGAGCGCTGTGTTTGTGTCGGGCTTTGTGTGTGCTGTACGGAAGGCACGGGGTAATCAGATGCTTCAGATACATGTCTAGACAGGGCAGGGCTGCGGAGCACCTCACCCCTGGGAAACGCTACAGGTCACTTGTTTGTGATCAGGAATGGCTCCCCTTCATCAACAAATTCAGTGTGAGGTTAGCGCTACGGTGCGAGGTTTATAACCAGCAGGGACATCAAAGCTGATGCAATTTGACAGGACCGACGGTTTGTCCAACTGGGCTAGGACTGACTCTGCCTGGTGTGGCCTGATTTGAAGTGCTGAAAGGGATGGATGTCTTCCAAATAGTTTTCTGCCATCTGGCTGTGGGCCTGGATTCTGGACTTCCTAGAATCAGGGCTTTGGGTTACGTCATTCTGATTCAAAAGGGCTCCTCCAAATTCGAGTTATTCCTTGAAAGAGTTACATGTTGTGATCTCAGGAGTGTAATGGGGAAGCACATTTTAGGACAGGTAGGCTCTGAGGGTGAGGCAGTAGGAAATGCTTTGAGGTTTGGGGCAGAGTATATTTCATGGGGGAGGGTGTGCCTAGATGGAGAGGGGGAGAGGGCAGCTGGAGGTGTTCTGATGCCTTAGAGCCGTGGTTCTCGACCTTCCTAACGCTGCGGCCCTTTAATACAGTTCCTCATGGTGTGGTGACCCCCAACCATACAATTATTTCATTGCTACTTCAGAACTGTAATTTTGCTACTCTTATGAATCATAATGTAAATATCTGATATGCAGGTTATCTGATACACGACCCCCAAAGGGGTTGCAACCCACAGACTGAGAACCACTGCCTTAGAGTCTGGACAGGGGAAAGGGACAGTGGATGTCTGTGTGGGTGGAGCAAGAGACATTGGTTACCTACACCGCAGCCTTCACGCACTCACACAGAAATCTCATTATTTTGAACAAAGGTAAAAGTATCTCGAAACCAGCCACTTTCTGGTTACTTGCTTTGGTACTTTCTGGTACTGGAGATGTCGTCAGCCTCAGAGTAAGCCGATAGAGTCACATTCTTCCTTTGTCCCCGTGTTGGCTCCCTCCCAGCATCTAATGGTCTCCGTAGCCCCTAGCCTCTCAAATCCATTAGCATCCGTGGCAATCTACTCATTGCAAAGTGCTGTGAGATTATCTATAAAGCTTCATTCTTGGTACCCCAGAGAGACTCTCAAAGCTAAGGGCCAGCTGAACTTGGACAGTTCAAACTTCAGCCGGTAGCTTCCTGAGAAAGCTCATGTAGTGGTTGCTGCTGTCAGCTACGGAGAAGGCTGCATGCTCACCGGTTAGTCCCGGTGATGGCTAACATTGTGCATCTTCCAATCAGGCTTACACCTCGAGCAGCTTTATGGATGCCTAGCTTGCTCAGTCAAACGCTTCCTTGTCAGTGTTTCTTAAACTACTGCTTTGGAGCCAGCTACATGCTAGCATTTTTATCAGAAGTCTGAGCGGGAGGTTCTGTGATTTGTCCAATTTTAAAATCGCGAAGGAAAAAGAGGGCAGATTTAAACTTAGAGATACCAGCTTCCCCCCTGCTACTCTATGCTGCTGCTGAATGCGTTTCCTATCCCTCTGCGGAGAAAACAATAGTTTCTAGAAAGATAATAGGCAAGCCTAGGGGACATTTCCCCAGAGGCCCTTCCCCACGAGGCCGTGGGAACGCACATAGCACAGAAAACAGCGTGGAGAAAGGGTGCTGGAGACACATTCGAGATGCAGAGGAATGCCACATGTTCGCATGGCTTGCCTGGTCTTGCTTCGACTCCTCAGGGGCGGTTAGGGTCTGCTTCTGCCCCCCCCCCCCCCCCCCCCCGTCTTTGCAGCGGATGAGCCTTAGCAGCTGAGCAGCACTGTGTGGTCTCTCCTCTATCGCACGCCAGTCATTCTCTGTCTGCTTAGCTGTGATTTCGGCTTTCTTCCCCGGCTCAGTTCATATCCTCCCTCTATGCTCCTTCTGACTGCTCTGGGTAAATGTCCTCCCAAGTTTCCAAAGACATTTCTCCTTCCATCCTGCCCTTTGGATCATGCTCTGCCACTCAGGTCTCAGCAGTGACAATAGAAGTCAGCTGTTAAGCCCCAAACCCCAGGGATCCTCAAGTCCCACTTTGCTTTCAATGGTGTTGATGCTGCTGGCCATAGCTCTGTGGTCCCTGTACATAGTGAGCACAGCTCTGTGAGCCTCGTGGACCAATTTTCAGAGTGTGGGTGGAGTTCACTGGTGCTGTGCCCCGAGTCCACCCAACGGGTCAAGCTGCCACCCTCAGAGTCTTGCCAGGACTAGGAAGCTGTTGCTTCTTGTCTCAGTGCTAGCGGGTTAGTGTGACTGATGTTTTAATGTTGGGAGGCATCTCTAGGAGCATCATAGGAGTTGACTGCCTACTGAGGGGAGGACCTGACCCACTTGCTTCCACTCTTTTGGTTTAGCTTGGCCTCTAGTGCAATACTAGTGCACTGGTTCTCAACTTGTGGGTCACGACCCCTTTGGCAAACTTCTTTCTCCAAAAATATTTACATTACTATTCATAACACTAGCAAAATTACAGTTATGAAGTAGCAATGAAAGTGATTTTATGGTTGGGGGGTCACCACACCATGAGGAACTGTATTAGAGGGTTGCAGCATCGGGAAGGTTGAGAACCACTGTCTAGTATGTGTTCTCTTGCTGTTGGTTATCACACATGTGCAGATCTAGGTGATGGCCAAACTGATTCTCCTCACACTGGAGTGTTTCAGCGGCAGGACAGCTTGGCTCCTGGACATGGTGCTGTGAGGAAATGTCTTGGCCATGCAAGAGATTGCTCAACTCCTCTTTCTAGTCCCTAAGGTTGAACATTGTTTCTTGTGTGGGTGGGGTCCAGGTGAGTGTTCTCTTTTATGGAGGAGGGACATCTATATAAATCATCTCACAAGCTACAGGCATCATCCTTGGGGTAGCTATGAATGTGAATTGATCACATATTGTGGCCCCATCTCTGGAAATCAGGAGTATTTATGGTCCTGAGTCAAGTCCTCATCCAAGCTCTTGACAGGTTGTATGAGACCAGGTACCACTACTTTGTCTCTACCTTGATTTTGTACCAATAAACAGACTCCTTAGTGCCATTCTTGGCTAGATGTGAGTGGACATCATTTATTATTATTTATTATCATTCAACCCTTGTTGATCTGACCTGGCCTTAGATGAGTTCTTCTGCAAGGTGACCCTGTGCTTAGCAGCCATCTCAGTCCAACCAAGAAACCATTGTTAAAGATCTTAGGGACAGTGTTTTAATGATATTGTAGTTTTGGTTCGAAGCTTGGGTAATGACAAGGACAAGGTAATGGGTTGTAGAGAGACAGCCCCTGTGAGCTAGTGAGGTTCCTGAGGGATCAGTGACACATAGTATTTCCAATTTAACTCACTACCGGCTGACTCTTAGATGGAGTGAGGCAAGATTGGCTCTGCCCACGGTTAAGACAATTGGCTAACAGACTTCTTGACTTCTGCTCCCATCATGACCTCCCTTAACTCATCTTACTTGTATTTAATAAAACTAAGCATACACTGAGTATGGAACCATGCTTCAACCATGCAAATGATTCTCATAGCTCACATAGGGCAGGAAGTCAACAATCCCAGTGAATTGTGGGAGTGACATACTGGATAGTCTTTCCTGGGGTAAGGATGGAGAAATCATCTAGTCCTTTATGATACAAACTTATACTCAACCTAGAACCACTTTTTAGATTGTTTTTGCAAACTTACATACCTTATGCCCCAGCCAACCTTATTTTTCTGGGAAAATGGAGTAGGGTGGTTAGACTCCCTTTTCTGTAGATCTAGAGAGCTCTGGCCCGGTTTCAGGAAGGGGAAATGATAGTTGTGTGATAAAGGCTATCCCAGTGACTTGCCCAGAACAAAGGGGACCTGATCCAACTGTCTCTATTATTTGGAAGCAGCAATCCCCTAAAATCCTCTAATTGCAGTTGTCCTACAAAATAGAGACATCAGGACCCCTTGTGACCAGCCACCCTACTAGAAATCAGAGCAGTGAAGTTGCTCTTTCTCTCTCCCGTGCGTATCCACATCTTTCTAACTATGTCAACATTACCAGAAAATTCACCGCCCCTTTTCAGGGCCGTTTGCCTTGCCCTTCATCACACTCAGTGGTTTTCTCTCCTCCAACTCTCCAGCTTCTAACCTGGGACTGACTCACTTTGCTGTTTATGGCCTTGCCTCATCCCTCACACCTCACACTTTTCAGTTTCTCTGGCAGTGAACCTTGTTTTCCTTTTGACTACAATTCAGGCTCTCTTCTGTCCAGACAGCTTCTATTTTTGATTAAAAACACAGCAGATCTTTTCTGTCCCAGAGAACACCTCCTAGCAACAGTATGTTGTCAGATCCACCTTTATGTGACTGGGAAAGCCCCAGGGCAAGAGAGGAAGGTTGGAGAGGGGAGTGTGGTGATATATTGTGTACCCTAATAAAATTTGCCTGAAGATCAGAGAACAGAACAAGACACTAGATTAGACATAGAGGCCGGGCAGTGGTGGCACACACCTTCAATCCTAGCACTCAGGAGGCAGAGATCCAGAGCCACCCTGGACTACATGAGATTGACTCAGTCTAGGAGAGAAAACAGAGCCAGGCAGTGTGGCACACATTTTTAATCCCAGTACTGGGAAGCGCACACACCTTTAATCCCAGGAAGTGATGTGGGCAGAGAAAGGTGTATAAAGGTGTGAGGAGACAGGAACTAAAGGCTTTTCGGCAGGAGTGTCCCTTTCAGCTAGAGGCTTTTTCAGCTGAAGCCTTTTTGGTTGAGGAGACTCATTCGGCTAGAAGTCTATGAGGTGAGGTGAGATGTGGCAGTGGCTTGTTCCTTTGTCTCTCTGATCTTTCAACATTTACCAATATCTGGTTCTGGGTTTTTATAAAGACGGTTAGAATTCATGTTACAGGAGAGTGAGTAGAATATGGAGGGAAGGAGTCAGGGGAGGAGAAGAGCTCATCCCCTCTTGAATCCTTAGTTCACCTGGGGCATATGTTAAAAGTGAATGCTAATTATTTTATAGCCAAGCTCTTAAGATCTGTTTAGCTTGACTAAAAAGGTTAAAAGAAATGATAGGAGCTTTTTAAGTGTACGATCCCATTTTGACTTCACACTGCTGCTCTCTGTTCCACCTGAAATGTCTTTGTAACTTTGCTGACAAGGGAATGCTTTCCTTCCTTCCATCTGTCTTGCTTTGGGGTCCGGGCTGTCCTCCAACTTGCAGTCTCCTCACCTCAGCTTTCTGAGTGCTAGGATTCCAGGGAGGCATCACCACAACTAAGCACAAATGAATGTCTTCCAACAAGCAGTTCTATTTTATACCTTAGTTAACTGTTCAGTGAGTACTCAGATTTAATGAGGTTGGTGATGCTGTGAAGCACCTTGACAGATAATCCTTTAACTGGCTGGAGAAGCTGCACTAAGTGGCAAGTCCTTGCACAATAATTGTCGTTTATCAACATGGTAGATTTGGTATTTCCTGCCCTGCTTATGCCTACTCTTGGGAAACCATCCCTATCCCTGCCAGAAGCATTGACTTGGATGGCCATGTTTGTACTACGTGAGCTCCACTACAGGTGATTAGACTTGAACTTGATATAGTAGGTCCATCAACTTGACAATGATGGTAAAGATACATTGTTGAAAATTGAATCTAAAGGTCAAAGTATTCATAGTCACTGGTGGACGCCAGTTGCATGGGTGAGTGGCGTTGTAGAGAGGCTGCTTGGTAGAGAGGAGGATGCATCTGGAAGGAGTGTGTTAAGAGACGTGGAACAGAAAGAGAGTGATGGACCTTGATGGAGCTCCCAGTAGCTCAGCTCTGGACTCCTGAAAGCCTGTTGAACTTCATTTCTTCCTCTTGCTGTCCATTAAACGACCTCTTAGATGCCATACCTGTGACTTTGTCACCCTTTTCTTTCTCAAATTTATTTTTTATGTGTATGTCTGTGTGAATGAATGTTTTCTCTCTCTCTCTCTCTCTCTCTCTCTCTCTCTCTCTCTCTCTGTGTGTGTGTGTGTGTGTGTGTGTGTGTGTACATGCTTGAGCATGCACAGAGGCCAGAAGAAGGCTTTGGAATCCTTGGAGCTGGAGTTACAGGTGGTTGAGAGCCGAGTAACATGGGCACTGGGATCCAAACTCAAGTTCTCTAGATTAGTACATGTTCTTAAGTGCTGAGCCATCTCTCTAGCCACCCCCAGCCTTTTTAAAAAACAAGATGCTTCTATTAATTATACTCCTTAAACTGTGACTAAAATAAACAACTACCCATGTGTTGCCAGCAGTGATTTCAGAGAGTCGAAAATGTACATCTTGGTAGCTAAGCCAAGGGTGGAATGTTTTCTAGTTGTTTGTTTTGAAGTAGAAGTAGTTTTTAATGAAAACCTTTTACCTTTGCTCTTGTGGTTGAGTACTTAGGACACTCTGTCTGCCCACCCATTCTTCCCTGTGAGATGGAATTGTTTTTTTTTTTTTTTTTTTTTTTTATGGTGTTCTTTAGAAACTCTGTTGGGAAAAGATGCCTGACAACTTAAGCTCACATCAAAGCCCCAGAATGCTCCTGCAAGCTTGTAATGGTGGATTTTACGGTTGTTTGCATTACACACCTAATCTCAATGGCTCTGTCAACAAATCTGATGCCCAAATAATTAGAGATTTTTATGGCTGGGGAAACTGTAAATGTTGAGCACAGGAGGAGGGTAGGGATGGGAACGAGGCAGTTCACATCTGCTTCATCTCCAGCAACTGAAAGTTTCCCCTGAACCAGATTTAATTCTGCTACCCAAAGTGGCATTATCTGGGTGGAGAAGTGTAAACAGTGGGCACCCTGAGAATGGAGCTTTGGCTGTAGTGTGTTTTTTCTTAACAAGTTAAAAGAAAGGACACTGTGTTTATTAAAAACATAAATCAAGTCTAGGCCAAACATTGAAAGTCAAGTGAAATGCTCTGTGGAAGGGTTTTTTTTTTTTTCTTGTGAGGATGGATAGAAAAGAACATCAACTTGGAAGAAGACATGTGGAGAATGAAAGAGAGACATTATTTACAGTGACTCCCAATCAAACTCTGAACCCAAACCATCTGTGTTCACCGAACTCCAACTCTACTACTGGGCAGCTGTAGACATTGGACATTATTTAATTTATTGGTGCCTCATTTTCTGTATATATAAAGTGAGAATAATAATCAGAATGATATCCACCCCTTAGGATCACTACCAAGATTAAAGGAATCAATGCATATAACATGCATAAGGCAATATCTGGCCTAGAGTAAGTACTTAGAAAATGCTAATTATTACTGTTCTGCAAGACATCAGATGGTGTCAGTAAGACCAGGAAGGTGCCTGGAATTAATCCTACATGTGTATATGATTTTACTGATGAAGCAAAATCCAATACATTTACTCTGATTATTTTCTGTGTGTACATTGGCTAATAAAGAAAGAATATTCAAAACAAAAGCAACATCTCTGAGTTAAATGAGACAGCTAAAGAATACACATTCTTCTTAGTAGTCCATAGAACTTCTCTAAAATAGATCAGGTAACCGGACACAAAGCAAATCTTAACAAGCATAAGAAGACTATAATAACTCCTTGTCTTCTCTCTGACTGCAGTGGACCAAATCTAGAAAACAATAGCAAAGAAGCTACAGAACATGCAGAAACTCAGGGAGATTAAAGATAACACTACTGGACAATGAACAGGTTCTTGAATGAGTCGAGAAGGCAATAAAGTTCCTAGAGTTGAATGAAAAGGAAATCACACGTACCAAAACACATGGATCCCGTGAAAGCAGTCCTTCCAGAACTTGAGATTTCCAAGTGCACATAAAGAAATCAGATCAAGTGTAAATAACTAGCATTGCACATCAGGGCCCTGGGAAAATAAGAGCAAGCCAAACCCCAAGCAGCGAGAGAAATAAGCTCAGGGAGGAAATTAATGGACTAGGAATGAAAAAAGAGAATTCCTGAATCAATGAAATGAAAAAATTGCTTCTGGAAAGATGACCAAGACCAACAAACTCTTAACCAAAATGAAAGAGAGACCCAAACCAATAAAATTAGAGATGTAAGGGCAGACCTTATTATACATACCAGTAAAATTCAGAATACTATCAGGATATAACTTAAAAACTTATAATGTACTAAATTATTAAATTTCATTAAAGATGAGATAAATAATATCAGACCTATATACCCCACCCCGCTAGAAGGGCAGACATTAAGAAAATCAGCAGGAGTCAGTGCTGGTGGATGTGGACTGAAGAGAATCTTAGGCACTGCTGGTGGAGAGCTGAATTGGTGTGGCCACTGTGAGAGTCAACATGGAGGTTTCTCCAAACAGATATCCCATATGACTCGGCCACATATTCCTGGGTACTTAGCCAGAGGAATCCAACCTAATGTATCACAGAGATACTCACACAGCGGTTGTTTATTATAGTATTGCTCACAGTAGCTAAGCTATGGAGCCAACCAAGGTGTCCAGCAATAGGGGAGGGGGTAAGGAAAATGTGTGAATATTCAGTAGGGCTTTTTTTTTCCCCAAACCCATAAAGAACTAAGCTGTATTGTTTGCAGGAAAATGGATGAAACTGGAGATAATTGTATGGAGTAAAGTAAGCCAGTCTCAGAAAGACAACTATTGGTTGGTTTTCTCTAACTGTGGCTCTTACACAGAAAGAAAGACAGACAGACAGACACACATACACACAGACACACATACACACACACAGAGCTATGATATAAAAGTAGAAGTAAAACAGCTTAGGGGACCAGAGGGGCTAATGGGAAGGAGAGAGGAGTCATGGGAGAAATGTCCTCAACTATGGTAGTATACTTGTAAAAAAGTCAAAGGAAAGAGGACCCATAAAAGGGCAGCTGAAATGAAGATGGGAAGAGGGACTTTTGCTCTCAGCTGTAGCGAATGAAGCCTGGATGCACTGGATGGGCAGGAATGATAAGAGTAGCTGGTTTATGAGAGTGTGGAAATCAGCTGACACGGACGTGAATGCTTGAACAGGCTCCTAGACTTCTTACACTGAATGGTTCAGTTATGGAGCTCACCAGCTCAGGCATGTCATGAGCAATCTGGATGAAGCCTTGACCACCATGGTCAGGAATGGCTGTATAGAGCCTGAGTATGGTCCAGTCTATCCCCTGTGGGCAGCTTATGCGGTAAAGTACTTTCCCAAGCACCTCGGGCCTTCCTCACTTATTTGATTTCCACCATTTATTGAGTTTTTCCATGGCAAGGCTCTGTTGGGAACCACAAGATGAGAAAAGTGGGTCGCATGGTATTTTCTGATTTACACTGCCACCCAGAAACACTGAACTAACTTCATTTTTCAAGATTACTATATTCGATTCACTTTTGCCGGTAATGTTTTGAGAGGAAAAAGTTCCAACAGTTCACCCCTGTGTTGTGGACAGGCGAAAGAATGCAAGTTCTATTTTTAAAAGTGTTTTGTGCTCATAGCCAGGCTGCTCTCCTGTGTCAACAGGAAGTGTTTCTTCATTTGCTTTTGTTTTTCTTTACATTTTGGTGACACTGAGGACTGAACCCCGAGCCTTGCACGTAAAGTATACACCTGCCCCCCACCCCCAGCACCTCTGCCCTTTATCTTTTTTTTAAATACTAGTTGTTTATTAAAAAAAAAAAACATTTCAGAGAAGTTAGTTGAGAGAGCATCTTTGTCATCTTCATCTCCCCATTGCTAAGGTCTTTGCTTGCCCTACAGATACAAGTTCTTTTCTTTTACTTACTTCTCACTCTTCGCCCTCCTCTGTGTATATTTGACCCCAGACCCTTCATTTTTATAAGATGTTTTGCTTTCCTCCTAGAGTTCGTAATTGCTCTATTCTTCTGGGTATCTAGCCAAATTCATCGTCAGAGTTTCCAGGCTTCCAGCCTATCAGTGTTACTCTTGGAAGCAGCCAGACATAGCAGATGACTTACCAGTTCCCCCTCCCTGTTACCCCAGAGACCCAGCGTCCACAGTCCTTTATTCCCCTGCTCCATCGGGGGCCAGTTGCTCTGTTGTCTGGCAGTTTTATAACGACAGTATTCAGTGAGGATGTGTATGTGGTGTCTTCTTTCTAGACCCCGCTGGTAGCCCCTTGCAAGTAATTTCATATAAGCAGCACGGGAAGGCGTATTTTAAGCTGCCTTCGCTGCCCAGCTGATCAGATTTACATAGGAGGGTGAAGGAAATGCTCTCAAAATGGGAACATCGCCACATCTGCATCCTGGAAGTTGTTTATTAAAAGCAGGATGTGCTACCGTACAATTCAACTCCTATTTCTTCACATGCATATTAATTTCAGATTAAGCTATCTGAATTGTATTCCAGATTATCACTAAGAAAAAATGTCTAGACAATCAATTTCTTATTATTGTCAAACTCACAGTGGTGGTCGCCATTGAGTTTTTATTTTATTAATTTTTTTTTTTTTTGAGACAGGGCCGTACCATGTAACTCTGGCTGGCCTGGAACTCACTATGTAGACCAGGCTGGCCTTGGACTCACAGAGATCCCCCTGCCTCTGTTTTCTTGAATGCTGGGATTAAAGACATATATAACCATGCCTGAAATCACTGAGTTTTACAGATTAGTTCAATATAATTTGAAAACATCTATTTTTAAAGCATGATGCAAAACTTGTCTTTCCAGACTGTTTATTAGCTGCCTGAGAAGCAGTCGGGTATGAAAGAGGAGGGAGTTAGGTATGTTTGTCCTAGGAATAGCCAGAACAGCCAGTCCTACACATCTACATACACAACATATACAGAATATTTAGCTGCTTCTTCTGGTTTTGGTGCGTGCGTGCGTGCGTGCGTGCGTGCGTGCGTGCGTGCGTGTGTGTGTGTGTGTGTGTGTGTGTGTGTGTTACTAGGGATTGAACTCAGGGCCTTGTACATGCTAGACAGATACTTTCCCACTGAGCTGTATCTCTCATCCCTTCTTTGTGTATTTTCACAGTAGGCAAAGCGTATTGCTGAGGTAGAAGTTATGGCTGTTGCAACTGATGATTAAGCTTTCTTATGGGGCCTTGTTGTCAAGCAGGCAAATTAGTGTTTTCCTCCATGTCTTTGAATGCTGACTTACTGGAGGAGGGCACTTCTTCATTGTGTTTCAATGAAGGAAAACCATTCCTTTCTGAACTGATTCATTTTTTTATGTTTCCTCAGAACATCACTGGAAGAAAAATTGTGACTTTTTAATGTTAATTACATTTGTTTTTAGACAGTTTCACACATATAGTCAATACACACCAGCCACTCTTAACTCAGTTGGTAGAATAGCTTGCCTACTATGCACAGAGTCCTGGGTTCAAGTCTCTGCGGTATAAACCAGGTGTGGTGACACATGACTGGAAAAAAGTGTTTTTAAATTCATGTCTTGTTTAAAACACTCAGCCCTGGATAATCTTTATAAGTGGAGATTGAATCCATGTAATCAAATCTTTCTACCTGAATGCACTGCTCTTGGAATGCCCCTGGCCTCTGCCTGGGCCTGTAACTTTGAAGCAATTACACATCTCAGGATGGGCCACACCTTCAACCTTCCTTTTCTGTCCTCAGCAGTATTGTCTACTGAGAGCTGTGGACAGATACATGAGTGGTGCATCCTGGGGGGCAGGTGCCTTTGGTCCTTGTTTCCCCCAGTTTCAGAATTGAATTGCATGTGGCTTCCACTGAGGACTGGGTGGAGACAGAGGAATTCAGACTGGAAATTATGGAAGGATTCCTTTCCTTGTGACCCAGTGGAAGAGACTTCATCTTTGACTCCTGGTGTTTCTCTGTGTTAAGAGGGTGCTAGTGGATGGTGCAGTGGTTCATTTTTATCTGCGTTATATGATTACCTCCTCCAGATTACTGTGTACAGTTGATTCTAAATCTATTCTGTAGGTTACTGTTTAGCGTCCTACAGCTTTGGACCCTTGAAAACAACTTAGTTTCCCATTTGCATGTGTTGGGTGTGGACTTTCCTGACACTTGAAGTTCTACTGTATTCCTGGAAGTTTACCCAGAATAAACATATTGAATCAGCCAACTGACTATGAAAACTTTTGATCTCTTTCCTCAGTTAAACTTCACACTACGTCTCTCTGCGGAACAGCTCAAGTGTCTCCTAGATGAGTGTGTATCCCAACAGAAATGCAACCCTCTTGGCCTTTCTTCTGAAAGAGAAGACAAAGATATTGATACAGCACGTGGGCCCCCACAGCTTTGCCCATCCACCCCCTGTGAGTTACTAGATGAGTCCGAAGCCAAGGTCCAGAAAACCCGGCTAGATGATGCAAAGAGGCCCGAGAAGGAGGGATGTGGTTCTGCTGTAGGCTCCTATCTCATCAAAGCCTTGGCTGGGCACTACAAACCGGAAGCTCTCATCATTGAAGTGGAGACCATGAAATGCCTCCATTTCTCCAAGGAGGGGGCTTTCGACGATGCAGCAGACTATTTTATGTCAAAGACCATTGGCATTGGGAGACTAAAAAAGCCCCCTTTCTTGGATGATCCCCTGGATGACATCAATGTGGACTCCTCCTCAGATGACCACCCGCCGAAACTCTGCCATCCAGAGAAACCAGTAGTAGGTAGGCTGGAGAGCATGTATTTTGTGAATATTTCTCAGAATCATCTCAACATAAAGATATTATGAGTTAAATTAGATGAGAATGCAGTGATGCACCTCTGATGTAAGCCCAGATGCTGTCATTAGGAGCTTGCAAACCTAGGTGCGTATTTATCAGTGTTCTTAAGAGGCCAAGGAGAGGTTAACACTCTTCTGAGTGTATTATCCTTCATTATAATTCTGATATCCAGAAAACATTGGTTTTAGAGAAAAAGAGAAAAGTATTTTGAATCTTTAAAAAGATTTCAACCTTTAGTGATTAAAATTTTCTTTCAGGGTTTGTAAAATACCATGCTCAGATGTGAAATACCTGCCCAGATCACTCTTACATTTCCAGATATGATGCCATGGTTCAGTCTTGCATTTTACAATAGTACAGTGGCATAGGAGTCAATCACTATGGGTAGATTTTAATATGAACAAGTATTAAATTACTAATTCGTGTCAGAAATTGATGTCATAATTTGTGAGCCTATTTAAACAGCTTAAACTTTAATCTCTAATGTAGTCTACTTTAAAGCCCATTATCTATCTATCTATCTATCTATCTATCTATCTATCTATCTATCTATCTATCTATCATATGTCTCTATCTGTTCCCTTTCAGGTCTATGACTGGTTGATCTTGAACTAACACTCTGGTCCCATGTTTCTACCTGACTTCCAGGCAACTTGACAACCCCACACTCATTTCTTCGTCTTTCCCTTTTAACTCCCATTTCTCTCCTGATTCCTGTTTCTTTAATCACTTAGGCTCAAAATCAGAGTCAATATTGAGTTGGATAACATTATAGAAGGAACAGTGAATGCTGGGGAGATGGGAGGTGGAATTAAAGGTCAGCCCCCAAGGGTGAACTGCCCTTCACTGGGTGGGATTTGACCACTGCACAGAGAAGGACTAAAATTTACAAAGCACAGGGAATGCATGTCCCTTTCTTATCTGTCCCAGCTCCCTCTACATCCTGGTTTTCCCTGTTCCCATCCCCCAGCTTGGGCAAATACCTAGAAGTGGAATTGCCAGGCCTATGGTAACCTTTTGAAGAATTGACAGTTTTTGATCCCACGTCCTACAGCTTTCTCCTTATTCCCCTTTTATTGTCTTCTCTTATTTGATTTCATTGTGGTTCTACCTTTTTTGCTAACTTTTCTATCGAAGGTAGAAAAATATGCCCCATTGGTGGAACAATTCTTCCCCCTCTCTTTTAAGAGGAAAAAGGCGATTGGCCTCATCTGTCCTCCATGGAGCATTTACTTTGGGCTTCAGTCTACTCCTCAGAAACTTAGTAGAAAGCAAAAAGGTAATTTTGATGTCTTCCCCTAAATCTTCAGTCTTTCAACCCTCGATTGTTTTCTGAACTATAACTCCAGGGAAGACAGATGCCTTCTTTTTCCCTGTGGACTTGTCTGCAGTCTGTGGTGACTATTCTATAATAATAGGCTGTGGTCATTGTATTATACAGCGGAATGAATGACTTAATGCTTAATAGGCTGAATGATTTTTCTTAATTATGCATGTGTTTCTGATTGATGATTTTTCTTACTTATGCATATGCTTCTGATTGTATAATCACTGTGACTATTTTGTTAGCAGATGAACAGGAGGCTGGAGTTGCTGTGGATGAACCAGAAGAACATGAAGCATGACTTTCTGGGGTTTAAGCTTAAGAAAGTTGGAAATCAAGTTGCATTATATATATTTTTCTTGAATTCTTTGTATTCAATGAATGCATCATAGAGACTATTCTTCAAATGATTTCAACATTTGAATTCCCTTCTTTGCTGATTACATTCATTCCTTTGGTAATTTTGAAACTTGGAGTATAAATGCTTGTTGGTTTTTATTCATTGAAATTCATGGGAAAATTGTTTACAAATGTATTGTTAATGTTACAATCTCAAGGATACTTTATAAAAACCAACACTGTAACATACACAAGGTCTGTGTTAAGTGTGGCACACAGGAATTTGTTGCTCTATATTTGATTTTTTGGGGGCAGTGCCGGGGATTGAACTTAGGGCCTTGTGCATGGAGGCAAACACTGTCACTAAGTTGACCCTCCAGCCCACTGCGTTGGGCTTACATGTTTCAACTCTATCTGATTCAGGTGAATGTGGCCACCGTGGCTGTTTGTTCTGCCTCTGATTTCCCTTCTCTGTGCCTGTCTACTGTTTGTCCATAAGTACAGCTCGCCTCGGGGAGAAACGAGTTCCCATAATAAAGAAAGGAGAGCAGTCTGCTCCCTTGTTAGTGAAGCTCCCTTTCTTTTCTTTCTTTTTTAAATAAATGCATTTTGAAATAGTTTATTTATTTTTATTTTAGGTACATTAGTATTTTGCCTGCATGTATGTCTGTGTGAGAGAGTTGGATCCCCTGGAACTGGAGTTACTGACAGGTGTGAGCTGCCATGTGGGTGCTGGGAATTGAACCTGGGTCCTCTGGAGGGGCAGCCAGTGCTCTTAACCACCGAGCCAGATGATATCTCTCTTAAATTGGGTGTGATGGATTATTTATTACTCTCAGTCTGTTATGTTCCTGTGGAATGTGGGCCTTTTAGTATGCAGGAAATAAAGGTGAACCTTATTAAAAGAAAGCCTGTAGCACTATTTCAAGAGAGAATGTTTGTCCAGTTCTGAGTCTGTAATCTGATCTCGTGAGAAGCTTTTATGGCCTCACGTGTATGTTGAGTTGGCTTCCTCATAGATGCAAGACTAGTTCATTCCTAATTCACAATAAGCTTATTGTGGCCCTGGCTTTAATACAGTTTGGATTACTGCATGTACAGTATTGTTCATTTTGTCAGCACACCTTTGTGTGCTGGCCCTATTTGACATTAATGATAGCTTACATATTTTCCTGACTTGTTGAAACGAAGAATTCTATAGCTATTCAAGCATCCACATACTATGGATGTCTTTAGCCTGTCTTCCTGTTTCAGTTTGCTGCTTGTCCATTTCTGCTGATTTTGTTTTTGAGGTACAGGGGATTGAACCCAGGGCCTTGCACATGCTAGGCAAGCCCTCTACCATGGAGCCACACCCACAGCCTACTGTTCATCCATTTAAAATAGCAATGGCCCACACTGACGTCCATGTACTACAGTGTGGTTTATCTTAATGCCTGAGTTTTGCTGTGTGATGCTTGTAAAAGTTAAAAAAAAAAAAATCACAATCTTAGGTTCTCCCAGAACGATTTGTGGCACTTCTGGGTACTGAAGAGTTTGGTGGGAACAATCAGAGGGCAAAGGTGACAGGGTGGGCACTTGGAGTGGGACCGAGAGAAGCCATTATTGCCCACCAGACTTTCAGAGGAGTTTAGACTTTCTCCATCCATGCTTTTCTTGTATTTGAGGTCTGTGTGTGAAGGGGGGGGGGAGTGGAGCGACAGAGGCCAAGAGAGAGGGGAGGAGAGAGAAGAGGGAAGGAAGGTGAGAGAGAAACACAAAAGAAACCATTTCCATGGGAACTGCACAGGCTTATGACTTTACAGAATGCTTCTGCAGATGGGGTTTGAGGCATAAGGAACCCGGCTATTGCCAAAGTTAGGTAAGGGGAAGGCAATAATGACGTTTGGTAATGAACCTTTTAATTAAAAGGAGTAACATCATTCCACAGCATGCTAGCTGAAAGGGGCAAGGGTGCATAAGCAAGATATACGGTGTAATATAACAGGCAGTCTCCTGATTGAGAACCAAACCGAGCCACGCCACGCCACGCCACACCACACCACACCACACCGGCTTCTTGTAAAGCTGGGGTGTTTTCTCCAGAACAAGAATAAAAATTACAGGAGAGAGAGAGGGGGGGGGGGGGAGGGGGAGGGGGAGGGGAGGGGGGAGAGGGGGAGAGGGGGAGAGGGGAGAGGGGAGAGGCGGGGAGGGGAGAGGGAGGGGGAGGGGGGAGAGAGGGAGAGGGAGAGAGGGGGAGAGGGAGAGAGGGGAGAGAGAGAGCAACTTTGGGAAGGAATTCGGGGGTTGTAATATAGTTTTTCTAGACAGGACTCTTTAGTAAACCACCAACACTACCTTGGTTGTAAATTCTCCAGGACCCAGTTTATGGCCTTTCAGCCAAACAGTTCCAGAACACATGACAATAAACTCCTGTATGAGTCAAAATCTATTGTCTTGATGATGTAATTCTCGTTTTTTAACAAGTCTTTAATCTGGTGTAATCTACTGACTTGAAGGTCGATCATACAGTAAAATGGAACAAGCCTGGCCTAAAAGCTCTGATCCGGCCACTTTTTCTGCTTCATCTTGGCATTCTCTATCAGCTTTGTTGCAATATTTTGCTAAAAATTAAATAGAATTCTTCTCCAGGAATCCACATATGGAGCAATCTGGGAGAAACTGATGCCACATTTCAGATAGTTTTCACTTTCAGATCATTTTCTCACCACATCCTAGTTCTCACTGCATCACGTGGGTCTGCAGGGCGAAGGGGCACTTCATATTTGTCATTGTGCCACCCAGGTCAGTGGCTTTAGAACAGTGGAGAAGGCTGGCCAGGGAGGCGATCCACCTCACACAGCCCGTCTTTTCTAGTGTTTCCCAGACCTCAAAGCCGTCTTTCACCTGCTAGAATTTCTTTATTGATCTCTTCATTAGAACTAGAAATTAGTTGGATTTCCACATCCATGGTTAATCCACCCAAGACTTAAATTCTGCTTAGCATTTGAACAGGATAGCATTCTCATCACTGAATAATTTCATGCACACATACATACCTTCCAAAATTTGCATTGCTGTAACAAAATGATCAAAATGGTGTGTGTGTGTGTGTGTGTGTGTGTGTGTGTGTGTGTGTGTGTGCAGGTGCCTACAAAGGCCAGAAGAGGGCATAGAGGGCCTCAGATCCCCTGGAAGCAGTGTTACAGGAGCCAGTGAGCTGCCCACATGGGATGCTGTGATTAGGGTCCTCTTGAGGAGCCGCAGATGCTTCAGCCCTCTTACCTGCTGGGTCACCCCTCCAGCCCGTTTTGCATTGCTTTATTATCTGTTTTTGACCCAGAGTGTGTATTCTCCAAACTGTTGTCTTGAGCAAACTGTTGTCTCGGCTGAGTCCAGGCCAGCTCCCCCCTCACACTTCTCTGAGAGCTGCCGTTCTGTGACCCTGCTGCCATCACTTAAGGTCAGGAGAAGTCACATGTCCTCACAGCTGTCCTTTCCTTTGTCACCACTGTTCCTTTAGAGACAGGACTGGACTTGAAGGATTCAACACCAGACACCCAATATTAATAAAATATGTAATGTTTCCTTTGGGGACTGGTGACTCAGGGGTCATTTTTATTTTAAGGTTTTCACATGGCAGACTCATGCTTTGTGTCTCTTTCAAAAAATCTAGCAAATGTGTCTTCTGAGTCTAGTGTCTGTCAATCATACAGCAACCATGAATGCTGTTTCCTGCCACACTGCATATGCGCTATGGGTTAAGAATGGCTTTTGCCCACACCTCATGATAGCCAGACAGAAAAGAACAAAACAAACACGGACACCGTAAGTATAAATATAAATTTCCATATGATTTATTGTTGTTCCTTGTACATAAGAAACAGTAATATACAAGTTACACTGCTTTAGAATGTAAAATGGATAAAAATGTGTACAAAAAGCATGTTCCTAGAAAAAAAGGGCATTGCAAATAGTAAAAACTGGGAAGTAAAAAGCCAAAACAAAAAACGAAGAAACAAACTAAAACAAAACAAGGAAAACCAACATTTCTTCAATTCAGTGTGCAAACATATAAAAATAGAAATACTAACTCTACAGACAGTATTTCCTGATAAATTATTTAAATAGCATATCTACATAGTCTGAGATCTCTATTCCAATGGCAATGCGAAAAAAATAATTTATAAAAATAAACCAATGGTATACAAGATGATAGAATAAAACCAGAACTTTAAGAAGTTGTATTTAACATTTCAAAGCTATTTCTTTATTGGGATCATCTTCTGCGAAGGATTTTTATGCTATGTACAACACCGACTTAAGACACGACAGTAGTTTTAAGTTTATTGACACTTAAACTCTTTCTACTTGATCCAAAATTCTTTTCTCAGTCACACAACAAATGAGGTAATGTTTGTATATAAGTTCCACCTTTGTCTCATTTGGGAAAATGAAAAAAAAATGAAAAAAGGAAGGCGATTATGTTTTCTTCTCCCTGGAAACAGGCACAAGGGGTGGCGTGGACTAGCCTTAGAGTGTTCATGGCTCCCTTTACAAGGAGAAACTCATGCAAACGGGCAGCCACCTGATTCCACTTGAAAAGACAGAGGAAATGAAGGGAGAAAAGCCCAAGGAGTCCAAGTCATTCACTCTAAGCCCCAAAGTGAAAGGTGGTGGCTTCTGCTGGCTTTCTGCACACTGACTTTGGAGAGGTCTGCCGAGCTGCTCAGCTACCTGCTCGCAAACATTTGCCATATGCAATCTAATTCCAGGTAGAACAGGGTTAATAAATAATCGGTATTTACAATCTTACAGTCATAAAGACTCACTACGAGGATGATTCAGATAGCCCCACACTTCCTGTTTCAGTAACAATCCTTCAGACAGGTCCTCCAGAATAGGGAGAAAAAGAATATAAATATATTACATTGCTAAAGCGTTTGTTACACAAAAAACAGAAGAGAAATGGAAAACTCCATGGTAACTGAGGGGGAAAAAAGAAGAAAAAAGGAAAAGGAATGTTTTAGTTAGGTTGATTAAGAAATTTTGTGCCTTTCTAACCATAAAATAAAGGCGTGCTGCCCTCCCTGCAGAGGCAGCTAGAGCCCACTGAGATGCTCTCCTGTGCTCCTGCTAAATCTGCACATCGCATGTGCAGAATAAACCGACAGTTCCAGCGTTACCAGCCAAGGGCAGCCAGCACTGCCTTACACTTCTGACCCCCTACCCTGGCCACTGCAGGTGAAAGCGCCCCAAGGGAGGACGTCCAGAAGCCAGGCTTTCATCGATGGCTGGGTTAGCTCACACGAGCCAGCATGAGGAAATGCAACAAGTCTTTCTGTCCCCTGAAAACGATTTAGTACCGAACAAGTAACAGCTCCTCCATATTTTCTTCATACAATTGTCTCTGGGGTATGCATCCTCCCTAGCGCTTTGGCTCCTGCTTCCCCACTCCTGAGGACCTATGTCAGGGGCGGGGGTTTGGTGCCGAGTTCCAGTGAGTCCTTCTTTCTCTGACATGCCTGAAAATGCTTCTGAGTGTGCTGCTCAGAGACGGCCTCATGGAACCCTGGGCTCTGTGAGCAGGGCAGAGTGGAGCGGGCACCTTCCCAGCGGGAAGTAAATAGACACTTTTGCTTTCACAAAAGCAAACCAAAGTGATTCTTCGCGTTCTTGGAAGATGCGTTCTCATTCATTAAAGGCCGAGAGTGCTGAGTCTGGGTTTGAAGACAGCATTTTCTTGAGGCAGGTCACGTGCTCTAGAAGTCCAAACTATGCAAGAAGAGAAGCAAGGTAGGCAAGGAGAAGTGATCCTGGCGGGGGGTTTTCTCTAGCCCTTGGTTCCAGAAGGTGCAGTGCCAGCGCTGGTTATGATCGACAGCTAATGATTAGGAATCTGTTAAATGAACAAAGATATACATAATTGAATATGAAGTCAACAGGCATACAGTCATCTTAGTATTAATCGTCAGACTAACAACTCAGGGCTAACTTCTAGCTTTGACAGGGACAGAATCATGAGCCTCCCTACCCCATCCAGATTAGCATGTCTTGTGGTGTCATCCTTGTTTAGGTCATGTTTAGGCAGCCATGTTGGTGAGACTTTACTCTTGATGTCTTTGCTCTTAATACCCAATGCCTTTGAGCTTGCAGACATCGGACTCGGTAAATGTGTACTAAGAAGTGGTCGGTCCAATGCTAGGCTCAGAGTTTAAATAATCATGTGGTGAGGAAAAGGGAGGAAATCAAGCTAAGGTTATTAGTGAAAATCAGTCCTCTCTCTGCACCTGGTCTTGGGAAGAACAGCTTGTGTTGTGATGGCATGAAGATCATCATAAGCCAAGGGCGAGGTATGTAAGCACGCAGATCTTTAAAGTGCTACCAGTAAAGTCTAATGTTGGTAGAGACTTGCTTACTGTCTGCCTCTGACCTGTGTGGGAAGAGTTCAGAGACAAGCTGGCCTAGCTCCTATCTATAGACCTAGCTGGACTCTATAGACATCACTTCGTGTTTAGCATTGTATCCTCAAAAGCAAAACAGAAGTGACTCTTGCTCTCTCCCGGACATAGTCTTCAAATCAGAGCCTCCCGTCATTGTCAGCCTTGTTGATCTGTGGACATGTCAACTGTATATTCATCACAGTGTTGCTCCTACCTCGACATTCGTATTTCATGTCTGAGAAGAAGACCATTTCTTGAGAGAAGACAAATAGACCTAGTCTACCACCAGCGTAGGTTTTATCATAGATGGGTCCTGAGTCGGCCATGATTTTCTTTCCTTCATACATCACCACTCTGCACAGAAAAAAGAAAAAAAGAAAATCTCATTCATGAGACTGTTACTTCCTGGTCTTATCCTTTGAGCTTATTCGGTGTGACTACAGTGAAATCCAATCATCGCAATCTTACCTGATGTAACCTGTCTTTGGCCTGTGGCTGAGACGCCATCTGTAAGCAGTGAAATCCTTCCAGCCTATGTGACGGGGGTCATGCCACAGGGTGCGCACCTGAAGGAAAAGGACCAGAAAAGGTTGAAACACAGCTCCCTCCGAAGACTCCTATTTCATTCCACAAGAAACTGCTTAAAAGGCACCGAGCCAACCCGTGTTTGGAGAAGGGGCAGTATGGATTTTCCCCAAGGCATCTCACACTTACTGTGTGCCACTCAGTGACTATAAACCAGAGAGAAGGAAAGGGAAGGAGGGTCTGGTTTGAAGTGGCTGGAGCTGCCTGAGGGCTTAAAGGGGAACTCTTGGTCAGAGCCCACTTGCTTCCAGCACACTATGGTTTTGTACCACGGTTGGTAATGCTGGGAACTTGACAGCCAAGACTCCCTGGTGCCGACTGTCTCCTGTACCCCCCCCCCCCCCAGGGCCCATCAACTCTCCCTTCTAGATGATGTCGCTTCTTACCTGGCCAGGGGTGTTTCCTGTGTGCCACAGAGCATTGCGCAGGTGCTCGCCAGGTCCTGTGGTGGAATTCACAACCTTGACCGACAGGCCCGAATATCCCTGAGCCCTGGTGGGGTTGGTGTCCCAGTAGGATTGAGTGACTTGTTTCCACATCACAACGTAGAAGCGGCTGCTGGACTGGTAGCCGAACACAAAGCCGGCATAGTCGTCGTCCCTCTCGGTGTTAATGAAGAAGGTACCACTGAAGTCCACGGCATTAAACTCATCGTAACCTGGAAGGCAAGGCCAGAGTTGGATTAAAGGCTCAACGATCATAATTCATATTTTCCTCCTTCCAGCGTACCCCTCTGGATCTAAGGAACTCACTACTCACCTACAGCAAGACCAGGATCACAGTTTACAGTCTGGACGAGTTCTTTGCCCTGATGGCGTACAACCCAGTTAGGGTCATTTTGGGAGGTCCCTTTGGGATCTAGAGGAATCATCTGGAACCGGCGGAAATCGGTTTCACTGATGTCGACATTCTCAGGACAGATGTCATCAATGTCTGGCACGTTGTCATGATCAAAGTCGTCTTTGCAGGCATCACCTCGGCCATCACCTAAGGTCAAAGAAGGCAAAGTTCTGTGAAATTATGAAATGCTTATTATGAGTGGGTCACCAAGTTACAATCTTGTAAAAACTGGTGTTTTGTTCCTCTGTTCTCTCAGATGCTCTGTTTTCATTTCTTGTGTCTGGACAGCTAAGGTGTCAGTTATGCTGTTCGGAACTGGCCACGGTGACTCACCATCAGAGTCCTTCTGGTCGGGTTGGGCACCAGTCTGCAATTGTCCCTGTCATCAGGAATGCCGTCATTGTCGTCATCATGGTCGCATGCGTCCCCTTTGCCGTCTTTATCATGGTCGGCCTGGTTGGCGTTAGGCACGTAGGGACAGTTGTCCATATTGTTCTGATGGCCATCCTCATCGATGTCCTGATTGTTGTCACAGGTGTCCCCTATGCGGTCGGAGTCAGAGTCCAGCTGGAAGAGAGGCATCAACAGCGGGTGAGCCAAACAACAGACACCAGGGTAAAGGGAACATTAATGCCCCGGGGCAGGGAGCATTCTCTGTGTTGGACGTGGATACGGGACTCATGTTTACTTCTCTAGTACCACAGAAAGACACACTAAGTTTTAAAGAGAGTTTTACCTTGATCCTTATTTTTACATGAAAATTGAGAAGAGAGATTTAATATTTTAAAAATATACATCAGAAGACTTTCTAATTAATAGTTATTTTTAAATCACTCGAGGGAATGCAATGTTTATTATTTATATCTTAATGTACATTTTGTAATTTCCCATTGACATCAAAAGCAAATATTGACAGGCCAACCTCTACTCTAGGCCTTGAGTCATGGCAGTGGTCTATGCAGACTGTCTGCATAATATGTATGAGACATTAATTACTTTTTTGTTTTTGAGGCTTTTGGCTTTCTACATCTATTCCATAAAGATTTCATTTGTTGGATAAAGTCAAACTCTAAATTTTTTTTGAAGCAGACTTTCCCAGAGTCCATAGCATTTGGTATGTGTGAGGTGCTTAGGGACCGTTTCTATAAAAACTGGATGCTTCCTTGACACTATTTATACTCTTTGCTTTTGAGATCTTTATATGATGATTGAATTTGCTTATAGAATTTATTCTAATCTGAGGAATCAGAAGCCCACTCAGTGAGGTTAACTGCTATTTCAGATGTTGAATGTCTGGTAGACCCAAACTCAGAGGAGGCCATCTCAGTGCCACGTGGCCAGCAGAGAATACAGGCCCTCAGGGTTTCCTATGATGATGGCTTTAAGTCATCTTGCTTTTAGCATGATATAACTTCCTAATTAGGAGAAACTTCAATTCTCATTTCTCTAGTCCTTAAAAAAGTTCTGTTCAAATTTCGGATTGCTAAACCTTTCAGAAGCATCATTTTAGGAAACGGAAAACCTGCTGAACTTTTTCCCTAGACACGTTGTGCAGTGATAGGAAGGGAAAAACTCTACTGGGAACCCGTGTGTTTACACGCATCTGCACCATCGGTAGCACCCACAGCTTGTGCCGGGAGGAGCCCAGGAGGCTGGGCTCATTGGGAGAATGGGAGAAATTCTCCAGCTTTGAGAAGTATTTCAGCTTCCTGATTCCTGGCAGACTCTGTTGCTAGCCACGACACAGGAGCTTATTTTGCTTCTGGACACTGCCTTCCTCTGTCTCACATGCGTTGGATAGGACTGTAGAACTGTCCATCCCAGCTCCTTGTGTAATTTGTCTTAATGGTGGCAGCAAACAGGACTGAGGTCACAGGGTTTTCACACTAACCCCTGGAAGAGTTTGCCAAGGGCTCATGTCAGGCAAACTCTACAGGCACACATTGCAAATGGCTCTGGCTGTCCTGGGAGCCCCAGTAATGGGAGGGTTTGACGTCTCTTGAACTCACTGTTTTAAAGGCATAGAGAGGAGACACAATAGCTCACCGAGAGATTCTGAAAGGAGTCTACCTACCTGGTCTGGATTGTGTTCCAGGGGGCAGTTGTCACACTGATCTCCAACCCCATCCATGTCAGTGTCCCTCTGGTCCACATTGTAAACATACTGGCAGTTGTCTCGCTCATTGAGGATTCCTGCAGAGGGGGTGCAGATGGGAGCTGAGTCCTGAGGCCCCTTATATTTCAACTGAATCACTCATTAATAGCCACCAGGTAAGCTGCGCACTGTCACCGTCTCTTCAGGCTGTCAAGCCGGGGGATGCCTTACCGTCTCCGTCGATGTCCACGGCACAGGCATCTCCCTCCCCGTTGTTGTCTGTGTCTGCCTGGTCAGGGTTGTGGTTGTAAGGGCAGTTGTCACAGCGGTCTCCCACATCATCTCTGTCGTAGTCATACTGGGCCGGGTTGTAATGGAATGGGCAGTTGTCCTGCAGAGAGGAGAAATGGACGCTCTGTGATGCTGCCTGGGAGACCAGATGATGCCTTCAACCTCATACACAGTGTTATAAACCCTCAAAGGTCTGCAGCAGTTGACCTTGTACTTGGTCAATACACTAACTGAGTGATGGATGAAAACTGGATTTCTTTTTGGTTACAATTAAGAGAGATACAAGACATAACTTTATCGTCTCAGCTCTCATTATAAAAACACACGCATTTAGACATTACATCTGAATTGATTCTGGGGAGCAGAATGCTAAGTGTATTTGCTGTAATTTCTCAAAACTGGGGGAGGCGGTGATGAAAAACGAAACTCTAACAATCCTTTAAGCAACATCTGTGTCCTCGAACGATGGAGACACAGTGACCAGTTTCTAACTGTCCTGTAGATCGGTTTGGTATGTTTTTGCTATCACTCTGCAATGCCCGCACATCCTAGTGTCTCGGGATGAAGGGGGGATAGAGAGCATGTTGTCCCTACCCTGTCATCCGGGATCTTGTCGTTGTCGTCATCGTCATCACAGGCATCGCCGATCCCATCTCTGTCATAGTCTTCCTGTCCCGAGTTGGGAAGGTTGGGGCAGTTGTCCTAAGAAGAAGGAGACACACGTGACAGCGACAGTTAGCATGGGCACATACCTGGAGGGCCACACCGGGATAGCCTAATAGGATGCTCAGGTGCAGGCATGCTTTTATGTCAGGGTGAAGCCACAAAAGGTATTTGGGGAGGTTGCTCTTGTGGAGTCTGTATAAATGCTCTAGGCTTCATACTCCTGTCTCATTCAAGATCTTGGCACCCAAATGACTCCATGCTAATGGGTGTCAATGCCCTTCTGTGTCTGGGAGATTTAGTCTTTGTCTCGTTTTCAGTTTTCCAACACCCAGAATTCCTTCGTACACTCCTGAGAGGGGAACCCGCGAGGGCGGCTGGCCGTACCTTTTTGCAGTGGTAGGTTGCGTTGGCCACACACACCAGGTTCTCGTTAGGCCAGCCGTCGAGGTCTGTGTCCTCTCCACAGATGATGCCGTTGCCCGCGTAGCCAGGCTTGCACTCACAGCGGTACATGGGGTCGCTGTAGTGGCCCAGGTAGTTGCACTTGGCATTCTTGTTGCAGTCGTGCGTCCCATCCATGCAGGGGTTTCGTGGCTTGCACACCTGAGGGTACAGCGTCCCAATGCTATCACAGAATGTTCGAAAGCCCCAAGACACCAGAGAGTCCAGATCCCTCCCATCCTGGCGCAGACAGCGGCCCCGTTAGGAGAAAGGTGGGATTCCTCCGTCCCTCTCCACTCTCTCCGAGTATACCCAGGCTACTGGCAAATGCTGTTTTACACTGAATTTTCTTGGAGCTGCTCAGCTTGTAAAACATGGCATGTGCAAGCCCACCCGGTCACGGCTTCTCTCGGCCCCGCATTTTCGAATACGTTGGCTGCCCTCTGTGCATGCAGTGCCCTCTCTGCCCGTCAGTTGTTGGGTCGAGGACAGCCCTCTTCCTCTACTCTGGCCCACTTCTCTACTCTACCTGTTTGTTGGCCATGGCGTGTTCGACACCTCGGCCGAAGGGCTGTGAGCCAGTGAATCGTGGTGGGCAGGGCAGGCAGTTGTAGCCAGGGTCTGTGTTCTCACACCGGTGTTCTCCATTGTGATTGAAGCAGGCGTCGGGCACTTCTTTGCACTGTGGACGAAGTGAGATTTTGCTTAACACTTGGCAAACGCCGTCTTAAGGAAGGGCCCTGGGCCGGGTTAGCTGCTTTCTCCGTTCTGATACCTTAGAGCCGCTGGTTGCTTACCTCGTCAACGTCCTTGCACTGGATGCCATTTCCACTGTAGCCAGGAGGACAGGCACCACATTTCCAGCTACCATCAGGATAGCTGGTACACTTGGCACCAGCAAAGCAAGGGTTGGACAGGCATCCATCTGAGATGAGGCAAGAGACAGGGAAATGGTTGGGTCTAAGTTGCCATTACCGCGTTGTGCTACTTAAAAATGATACAGAATAAGACATTGTAGGGCCTCTGCTACTGGTAATGGTCCCCCCCTCCCCCCTGCATCTTAGAGTAATCAGACGACCAGGACCAGTCAAAGCCGGATAATCTCCCTCTCCCCTGGTGAATCCTGACTGTGACATTCACAAAACAGAAAGCTCCCAGGGTGGTTTGGTTGCTGGCTTCACAGCTTACCAATTGGACAGTCCTGCTTGTTGCAAACTTGATTTTCAGTCACATCACCAACACAGTCTTTGCCTCCGAACTGGGGTGTGGGGTTGTTACAGAGCCGGCTGCGTCTCTGCACGCCTCCGCCACAGGTGACAGAGCAGATGTCCCATGGTGACCAGGGACCCCAGCCTCCATTGACTGTAAGAAAATGAGTCACATGTAAAAATCCAGTTTTCAGGTGCCTTTGCTGTCCCAGAAACCTGTCCTGAGCCCGTCAGAAATGCTTTCGAACCCAGCCCATGGGGAGAATGTTTGGGAATTGGGGATGGCTGAAATGGTTTTCTTTCTGTTTTCCATTAAAAGAAGCTGCTGAGCACGCAGGACTTGGTTTCTGTTTGTTTCTCTAGTGAGTGGGCTACCATGCTCCACGACCCACTGAGCTGGAGGCCACAGATAGGAGGCCACCAGCTGGGTAGAGCCGCCTCCCATATGTCCCTGGGTCAGGCCCACACTTACTTGGGCAGGCATCTTTCTTGCAGGCTTTGGTCTCCCGAGCTTCACCCTCACAGGGCTTCCCGTTCATCTGGGGGCTGGGAGAGTTGCAGAGCCGGATCCTTGTGATAACACCATCACCACAGGTCACGGAACAAGACGACCATGGGGACCAGTGACTCCAGCCACCATCCTGCTTAACTGAAAGGTAAATCTGATGGTCACAACTGGGGCTGCCCCGGAGAAGGCCACAAAGAAAGTCTCAGACACCAATAATTCTAGCAAGTGATCAATGGCCGCTTAAACAAGTGTGCAGTAGAAACTATGGCCACATGCCAATGTCTGTGGAAAAACTAGCACAGGAAAGATGGTATTTAGCTGTCTGTGTGAGCTGATGTCAATAGCTCAACATTTATAGGCTACTGGCCAAGAGCCAAGCTCTATTCTAATTGTTTCATGTGCCTTATCTAGAGAAAATGCCTAATAAAACTTTATCAAGAATGGTTATTGTTCCCATGTAATAGATGCGGAGGAAGCTCAGGGAGGGAAGGTCGTTCTCAGGAGTGCAGAGATTAGGAGTGTAGAGATTAGGAGTGCAGAGATTAGGAGTACAGAGATCAGGAGTGCAGAAATCAGGAGTGCAGAGATAGGAGGAGAGATAGGAGTGCAGAGATCAGGAGTGCAGAGATCAGGAGTGCAGAGATTAGGAGTGCAGAGATCAGGAGTGCAGAGATCAGGAGTGCAGAGATCAGGAGTGCAGAGATCAGGAGTGCAGAGATCAGGAGTGCAGAGATCAGGAGTGCAGAGATCAGGAGTGCAGAGATCAGGAGTGCAGAGATCAGGAGTGTAGAGAGATCAGGAGTGCAGAGATCAGGAGTGCAGAGATCAGGAGTGTAAGAGATCAGGAGTGCAGAGATCAGGAGTGCAGAGATCAGGAGCGCAGAGATTAGGAGTGCAGAGATCAGGAGTGCAGAGATCAGGAGTGTAATTGCGGCCCCGATCCCAAGCCCAGAACCTGTGCCCTCAGACTCCTTGCTGCTGCTCTTGGTGTGACAACAGTGAGAAGTGAGATTGCCACCCCTTCGCCGCCTTGGTGCTTACATCTCTTGTCACACTCCTGAATGTGGCAGGTCCTCGTCTGTACTGAAGAGCCCTCACATCTGTTATTGAGGCTGTCACAGGAGCGACCACGTTGCTGAATTCCATTGCCACACGTTGCCGAGCAGGAAGTCCACTCAGACCAGGGGGACCAGCCATCATCAGCAGAGTCGCTGGCTGTGGGGAGAAACAGGATCGTTTGGCCCCTGTATCTAGTATAAACTGCTCTTTAGAGGGCTCCGTTCAGGGCCCTTCGTTGCCTGAGGTTGCAAAGCAATGGGTTTCTTTTTAAAATCCGTCTTTTCTCCATACTTCTAGCTTTATGGAAGCATGATTAACGAATAGAAGTTGTTGACATTTATGTGTACACCAGATGCTTGGCTCCCCAAGTGATAACAAGAGTGGAACTCATCATTTCACAGGCTTTTGTGTGGTCTGGGGTTTTCATGCTTTCCACAAGAGGAGAATATGCTTGTTTACCATCTGCTTAGACACGTGTGACAATGACATGTGTCGCCTATCAGAGGACAGGGGACTGTCATTTCCATTTGTCATCGGTTGAAAGTCTTCCTAGCAAACCCTAATTTAGGCTCACAGCTCTGCTAGCTCTCAGCCGGCTTCCTTCCCTGTAACTCACACCTCCAATGGATGTTGGACAGAAAGAGATAATTCAGAAAAACATCGTTGTGCCAAAATTGCTCCCATGGGATTGATTATTCTGACCCATGGCTCATGTGTGTCACTCTGTGTGTGTGAGTAAAGGGCAATTCGACATCCCTGATTTCTCTCTGATCCACGATGAGTCACTTTTATGACTTGCACTTTCTGCATTAAAATAGCTCCTCAACAAAGTGATTATACAGGCAACAAGCCCCAGAGGTAGACTGTCTCAGAGCGGTATAGTAGCTGATTTCTTTTATTACCCTGGAACTTCAGCAGATCCTAATCTCTTAGGTTTCCTCTCACTGCAGATAAAACAGGTAGCTTTTCAACCCTCAGTCCAATGCTTACACCAGTTTCTATAAATTCTCTGGTGGATAGTTTTCTCTAACAAAAAGATGAATTTCTAAAAGCAACCAACTTAAGACTACTGCCATATTCAACTCTTCTCTCACAGCATAACACCAGAACCCATAAACTCCATCAAGATCATTGCCTATGCCATAATCCAGATGGCAGGTTAAGGTTTGGTCACCGTGGAGGCCTGGGTTCTGTTCAAATAGACTAGCTTTTAGTTACCTAAGTCCACTCTGCAAGAATCTGCCTGGAAAAGTCTGATGGAGCTGGAAGGGGCTGGGCTCCAGTGCTGTGCCCAGCTGTCAGGGTGCCCCCAAACTGAGCTAGCCACTGAAGAATGGTTATATCATTTTAGGAACTTACGCCAACACCGTGGGCAGCATTCTCCATCAGGGACTGTGGCATTGGAGCAGGGCATGATGGGGCAGGACACCTTTTTGCAGATGGTGACTGAGTTCTGCAGGGCAAGTGAAGGAGAGGGAAATATGTTACCAAGCATATTGCAAAGAGGAGCTTTCTATGACATTTCCATTATAAACCATGACTCAGTCAGGGCAGTAAGCGTTCTAGCAGAGCAGTTTTTTAGGAGGGACATCTCTGCTGGATCTGCAGACCTCAGTGTCACCAAGTTGCAGGGTGAATTCTCACTCCATTCTTTGGAAAGTTCTTTTTAACTGCTGCTCTGTCAGGTGTGGACGTTACAGAACAGCACATTTGTATAAGGGAAATCAACGAACTTTGTAGCCTCATATCTCATAGCATCTCAAATGCAGATACAGCTTTATCACATTTTAGAGAAAAAAAAATCGGAATTTAATGGAGGTTATGTCTCAAATTCAGTCATCAGTGGTTCACATTTAAGCTTTGTTTTTCCTGGTGAGCTAGAGATCTGAACAGTGTTAGAAGAACCTCCTTGCCAGAGCTGAATACCAATCAGGACTGGTCAAAAAAGAACGCTCTAAGCAGGTTTTATGTACCTGACATTCAATACTTGGTCTTTGAACACTAAAGCAGCTAAATTATTCCAATGTTTAGGTAGGTTTGTTCTCTTAGCTACTCAGTCTGGTGCATAATTAAGTCTTTGATAACCCTTCTGAGAGCTAAAAAGGACTCTGTAGAGGTAAAAAAGAATTTGTAGATGTTATAATTGCATATTAAAGAAAAAAATCACTTTGGTTGCAGGCCAGGGCACATTTAAAAAACGTGTGTGGTCACTTGAGTATCTCCCAAGACACAGGCCATCAATTCTTACTGCAATCTGTGAGTGTCCCTTACCTGAGACACAGGCCATCAATTCTTACTGCAATCTGTGAGTGTCCCTTACCTGAGACACAGGCCATCAATTCTTCCCGCTATCTGTGAGTGTCCCTTACCTGACAGTGGCACTCAGTACAGCTATCCACGGTCCACTCCTCGTTGTTCTTGTACTGGATTCCATTGTGGAAGCAGAGGGGAGGCCGCCTCAGCTCACTGGCCAGTTCTCTGTTCTCCTCGGTCTGAAAGGGGAGAATGCTCGTGAGTGTCCAGTCTCCCATGGGACCACCTGTGGTGATCCTCAAGGGCTGGCAAACGAGAGAGCAGAGGTCACTGACCACTTTTCGGATGCTGTCCTGGAGCGTGGTCACGATGGTGCGCAGGCCCCTGAGTTCCAGGACCATGCTGGATAGTTCGTCACAGGAGAGACCACAGATGGCTTGCAGGTCCTTTGTTTTGTGGCCGATGTAGTTGGTGCGGATAGCAGGGCTGGAACCATTCACCACGTTGTTGTCAAGGGTGAGGAGGACGTTGGTAGCAGCTGAGAAACAACATGTAATAGAAAGGCTTCAACAGCTGGCCTCCCAGCCCCTGCAGGTTCTTGGTCGTCAAAGACATCCCATTTGGGATGAGGGGCGAATGTAGAGGGGGTGCATGCACATGTGGAATACCCTTTGAGGGTCACTTTTGTATATTTCAACTACGTCCCCCCTGGGACGTTGTGTATAAATCCTACTGCTTATTTATCAGGGTGTTTTTGGTGGAATTCCCCAGAATTCTCCAAATCTCAGAAACACAGGGGGATACTCACAGCTGGAGCAGCCTTTGTTCCTGAGAATGTCTTCTGGGGTGGTTCCAAACACAAACCTCACATTCTGCAGCACCCCCTGTGGGCAGAGGACACACACTGTAGAATGCTGGGGGTGGGGGTGGGGCAGCCTGCCTCATTCCGCTTGGAAAGGCATGCGGTGAGTTTAAAAGAACTGGTTTAAGATCACCCGGCCAGAGTATCACACACACGGACGTAAACTGCCAAACAACATCCAAATCCTAATTGTGTCTTCTGCCAATTTGAGCAATTTACAAAGAATCCAGTTATCTGGTTATCAGACTGCTTGGGGTACACAGGAAATGGAATCTGATCCCAAGTCTGGAGGACAGGATACTCTGATACTCCCCAGTGTCAAAGTTAATGTGGGAGTTCAAAGCCACGCTTGGAAAAAAAAAAAAGAAAAAGAAAAGAAAAAAAGAAAAAAACAAGGCAGAACAGCACATGACCAGACTACCTTGGATCCAGACTGGAAGCATCCAGAACACCCTACCCAGGGACTCAAATGCTGACAAAGTATCCTTTTCAAGCCACATTAAAACTGGTAGGTGATTTGATACAAGTTATTTTCCTAAGAGTGTACAAGGAGTGTCTGATACTGGAACAGGCTGAGTGTAGTAGGGAAACCATTTATCTCTCTGGGTAGCTTTGAAAGCATGGTTCCCAGGCCCTGGATCATTACAACTTACTTCTTATTAGAAGTGAAATTTCTCAGGCCCCTCACCTGACCTACCAAATCTGAACCCTGGAGTTTGTGGCAGCGGTGTATGATTTAACAAGCCCCCTGGGGTTGTCGGATGCTCCCTGTATTTGGGAATACTTTAGTCTACAGACATCTCCACACAGCCCTTGTGGCAGGTAAGAAGACTTACCTGAAAATTGTCATTGACATCTCCCTTTGCGATGCGGAGCCTGGCGACACTGGCCAAATCCCTGGTAAAGATGCTCTGGATGGGAACATCCAGCTCAGCGCTCTCCATCTTCTCACAGTCAATGTAGAGTTGGGCTCTGTCTTCTTGCACAAACAGAGTGATGGTCTTCCACTGGCCAGTGGCCAGGAGAGCTTCCTCCACGGACACCACTTGTTGCTTCCCGGGCAGGCTCAGACTCAGGTCCAGGGTGCCTGCTTTGCCGTTGGAGACCACACTGAAGATCTGGCCAGTACGATCTTTCCGCTCCACGGCCAGGAGTGTGCCACGAGTCTTCTTCATCTGCCTCAAGGAAGCCAGGAAGATGAAGCCTTTGTCGGCCCCCACGGCATCCAGTAGGTCTTGGAACTTGTCATCAGGCACAGGGGGAATCAGGTTGGCATTTTCAATCCGGAAAGCAGGGCTGGATTGGTCAAGGCCCTTCACCAGTCGGCGGCCGGAGCCCTTGCGGGCAGCTCCAATGAGTTCAAAGATGTCAAACACACTGTTGTCTCCCCCAGACTCTGTAGGGTGGGAGAAGATAGTCAGCTTTCGAGGCTGGGGGTGAGGGTGTAGGTCTTGGCTGTGAGGGGGCAAAGTGAGAACTCTTGGTGGTCACCGAGAGCTGAATGACCACGGAGAGGGAAAACTGCACCTTGGCACTAAGGGCTCAGAGGACACAGCCTAGGGAGGACACAGGAGGGTACACCTGAGCTGTCTTGTACCCCCTCTACACACACACACACACACACACACACACACACACACACACACACACGCAGAGAGAGAGAGAGAGAGACAGAGAGACAGAGAGAGAGAGAGACAGAGAGACAGAGACTCACCTGGAATGCGATTGCTGCCGCACATATGCAACAGGAACAGGACACCTAGTCCCCAGACCAGCTCCATGGTAGAGCCTTTGTGCCCAGCACAGAGCCTGTGGCAAGAAGCGCAGGAGGTTAGAGTCAGAGACCAGGAGGGCAGCAGGGTGTGTGTGTGTGTGTGTGTGTGTGTGTGTGTGTGTGTGTGTGAAGAACGGCAAAAGGATTTAGTTTCCAGAGGGCATCCAGTAAAAACTAAGAGCGCCAGACGCAGGAGATTGTGAAGTTCCACGAAGAGGCGCATAAAGTGATTTGGGGTTTCCCCTTGCAGCCCTTTAGAATGTACTTGGGGATACGGACAGCAAAGGTCAGAGACTTTTGAGAAAAGGTGAGAAAGTCTGGGGGTGTCTTGGAGGAATTGTTTGTGAACCCTAAGGCTGGAGAGAACCAGCTCCGGAAAGTTCTTTCCAGCGGCTAGACCGGGCATGATGAGGGACGGTTAGGGCAAGCAGACCGGGAAAAGTAGGAGACGGGGAGTCGCTCGACCGTCTGCATCCCAGGGGCCGGAGGTGGCTGGCCAGGTGCTCGGCGGCGGCGGTAGGTGGCTTACCTGTGTGCACCGGGGCGCGGCAGCCGGGAGTGGCGGCAAAGGTACAGCAGAGGACAAGGACGGAGGACAAGGACGCCGAGTCTGGTGGAGACGCTGGGGCGGCCGGTGCGCCCGGAGAGTCGGTGGCGGGACTGTCGGGATTGCCTGCAGGAGTCCGATGAGGCTGGCTGAGTCCGGGCAGTGGCTGGCTCGGCAGAGGAGCCCTGGACCATTTAAAGGGGCGCTCGCATTCCTGGGAATCGTCCTGGCCAATAGGAGTCGCGGCAGGAAGCGGAGAGGGGCCAGGAGGGGAGGACGACACGGTTCCTCTCTCCGCCTCCCGCCCCCCCCCCTCCCCCCGCTCCCCCCCCCCCCCCCCGCGCCTGCCTGGCGTGCAGCTCGAGGGCTGAAAGTGAAGGGGGAGACACTGATCGGGCACAGGAGCCCTGGAACTTCTCAGAAAAATAGGTCTCCACCCACGCAGCCTTGGCGTACTCGGACTCAGCGCTTAGGCTCTTGCGCCACGGGGGCTGGAGGCGCTCCTCCTGAGGGTTCCCAGACACAGGATGCTCCTTCGGGGATCACCTAAGACCCTTTAAGGGGGTTTTCACTAAAGCCTGTCTCCCTGAATGCCTCAATGACGGAGACACTTGGAGATGAGAATGTCTGGTTTAAAAATAAAAGTGAAAAGGGTAGTGTGTCGGAACTCTCTAAGAGGGTCTATCCTGGGGGGTGGGGGATCCCACGCCATCTGTGCTTCGCGCTCCACTCCTGCCCCGCACGCCTGCCCTCCGCCTGACCCACTGAGGGTGGCAAGTGCGGGGCAGCCAGGGCCAGCAGCAGGACCGCGCACCGAGGTCCCTTCCCACTGTCCAAGGCCAGAGTTCTTCCCCAGTTCTAATGTGCGTCCTCAACTCGCCGCTTGGGGGCGGTATATGTATTCTGATTTAGGGGATCCCGGACGGATAGTTTCTAGGGGCATTTTAAGGAAGCGGATTCGTGCCCAGCTCCTGCAAGGCAAGACTGACATTGTGTCTTGAAAAACAGTTTTGTGCCCACTCGTGTTTCTTAACGTGACTGGTTGGAGAATTTGCTGAACCGTCTGGCTCCAGGATCTTACCCTATTTACAGAACCGACCCGTAGAGTAATAAATAACTCTCTGCCTATTATTTTATTCCCCATTTTTCTCCCTAAACGTTCTTTTCATTTTTTCGGCTCCCGAGACCGAGGTGTGGGTTACATTTCTGTGGGTATACACATTTCCACGAGCCGGCTGCTGCCTGATGCTCCTGTCTCTGAAGTCTGGTCTTCATGCCACGGGTCCCAAGCCAAGATGACTCCAGCTTCCTGGAATTCCATTCATCTCTTTGGGAAGGGACGTCAGTGGCGTGGCATAGGGATGCTTCCCCAGCTGTGGTCCTTCGCGAACAGGCTTGGCTCTGAGTTCAGGGACCCAGGTAAAAGCATTACCAAATAAGGATTTCAGCAGAGTCAGGGTGGGGGCAGGCCAAGGGACCGATGGGCCTCCCTCCCCTTATCGGTTACACCTGGCTCGATTCCCAACTCTTGGAAACACCCACGACTTTATGCTCATCACACAGCAATTTCACTTTCCTTGTGTGGGAGGTGTTCTGTGACAAGGTGTGTGTGTGTGTGTGTGTGTGTGTGTGTGTGTGTGTGTGTGTGTGTGTGTGTGTGTGTGCAGGAGGGGCCTCACAGAGTGTTTCCTAGTTACCCAGGGTACAGAGCAAGTGCCTCCCGTAGATAAGTATGTTCCTGACACATGTTTGTTTATTGGACTTCAGATAGTCAGAACAAGGAGTAAAAGCTTCTACTGGACGATTAGTCAAGTTAGATTCCTGTCCTTGAAGTCACGGGCACTGACTCATCAGCACAGTGAAGATTCTGGAATCAGCTGCCATGCTTGTTCTTCGCTTCCGGTTCCTTCCTCGGGTCCTCTTTGCTCTGTGAAAGGTGATTATTTTAAATTTCCTGCTTAGCACTAATTCTTCCTGGTGGGGCCCTTAGGAACTAACTCTTCCTGGAGGGCAGGCAGGTGAGGTCTCAGGGTCCCCTTCCTCTTGATTTTGTACCACAGAGATGAGCAGAAGAGACCCACAGAGGTTAAGATGTTCTTTCCTTGTGTAAACCGGTCTACTTCCCTAGGCTGAGCCACAAGGGTGTTGATGGAACAGGAGCAAGCAAGCGCTGCCCCTTCAGGCCAGGAGCTGCCCGGACTGAGGGGTGTGGGCAGCTTGCAGGCAGCTTGGCTTCTTTCAACAATTCAAGACAGGTTTTGACCTCCATGCTTTTCAGACACCGCATCATGGAAGAACTCTGTTGTTAGAGAAACTTGGCAGTGGCCTAGGAGATATTGAGTATAAACACAGTCTTTCCCTAAACACAACATGGCAATCCAGCTGTTCCTGTGAAAACAAGGTTGCAGAGGAGGAGGAGGTTCTGAGGCAGCTGTTAGGATCACGCCCACATCCCCCATCACCACATACTGTGACCAGATTGCAGAAACCCAGCATATTCTTGGGGCATTGTAGATAATCATGGGAAGAGGAAAGAGTTACCACCTTTAATGTGGGGGATTAAAGTCTGTCTGTGTGCATGTGCGTGCATGCGTGCGTGCGTGCGTGCGTGCGTGCGTGCGTGCGTGCGTGCGTGCGTGTGTGTGTGTGTGTGTGTGTGTGCTCAGTGAGTAGAAACACAAACTCCCCTCCTGCTTCTTTGTCTTATATTCATTATTCTCACTTGGCCTCCACAATTCCTGTTAGGACTCAGGGTTCCCGGCCATAGCTCCCTTTCTGCTTTCTCCTTAAAGCGAGATTCTGCATACTAGAGAAAATGTATCATTTGTCTTTCCGAGTCTATCTTATTTCACTTAACATAGTGATCTCGGGTTCTGTCCATTTTCCTGCAAAGTCATAATTTCATTGTTTTTTTAAATAGCTGAGTAAAATTCCCTTTGTGTATATGTACTTCATTTTCTTCTTGCATTAGCCAGTTGATGGGCCTCTAGCCTCCTTCCATACCCTGGCTATTAAAGAGCATAGTTTTGAGCTACTAAATCTACCAACCCTACAGGCCAGGCTGCCTCTGGGTGTCTTTATGACATGTGTTTATTATTTAATCTGGTTTGCACTTGTTTTCTGTTGCTTAGAACCATGATGCCATATCTGATGCCATATCTGATAGTGACTTCTCTCTTTCCGTCTGCTCATACTTGGCTAGAATCTCTTTTTACTTCTGTAGGGGACAGAAATAAAAGTAGGTCATAGATTAAACCTTGGATAGCTTCTTCACCTACTTTTTAAAACGTTGCACTTTTTTTTTATTTAATATAAAACTTTCCACCTAAATTGCTTTATTCTCTCTTCTACTGTTGGTCCTAGAGATGAGGATGGCTTTTAATTCTCAAACAGGCTTATGCTGTGGGAAGCAATCTGGGCTGCCATATTTCTAGTCACCCTGAAGGAATACTTTATTTAGCATAGCACTAATCAACTCATTTGTAGAGTGGGATGTTAATATCCTGCCTGCAACTGGGAGTCCCAGGGAGCATCTTGGCTTTGTGCCAGAGTCACACACATGATTGAAAGGTGTGTGTGTGTGTGTGTGTGTGTGTGTGTGTGTAGGTCAGAAGATGATGTCAAATGTCTTCCCTTACTGCTTTTCACTTTATTCTTTGAGGCAAGGTCTTTCTTTGAACATGGGGCTCACTAACCAGCTAGCCTGACTAGCCAGTAAGCTCATTATGTCCTCTTGTCTCTGCCTCTCAGTGCTAGGGTTACATCTGACTCTTTGTGTGGGTCCTGGGGATGCAAATTCAGGCCTTCATCCTCACACAGTGAGCGCTTTGCTCACTGAGCCATTTCCCAGCCCCAGTTGAAGGGAACTTTCACACATGGCCAGTTGGAGTGTAAACTAGTCCAGCCACTATGGAAATCAGTAGGGATGTTCTTTGAAAAACTAAAACTAGGTCTACTATGTGAGCAGCTACACCACACCCAAGCATTTACCCAAAGGACTTCAAATCAACACGTGCTAGAGATGTTCACATATTAGCACTCCTTGCAGCACCAACCTGAGTGTCCCCGAATAGAGAAAGGAATCAAGAAAGTGTGGTACACATACACAGTGCCATTTCTTTCAGCCATAAAGAAGAACAGAGTTATGTCATTTATAAAAACATGGATGCCAGCTGGGTGGTGGTGGTGCATACCTTTAATCCCAGCACTCGGGAGGCAGAGGCAGGCTGAACTCTGTGAGTTTGAGGCCAGCCTGGGCTACAGAGCAAGATCCAGGACAGATGCCAAAAACTACACAGAGAAACCCTGTCTTGAAAAACAAACAAAAAACAAACAAACAAACAAACAAACAAAACCATGAATGCCACCAGAGGTAAGCCAATGAAACAAGTGAAGGCAGTTTTGGAAAGACAGATATCATGTTCTCTCTCATATGTGGTTCCTAGATCTTATATAGATCTATAAAATCATGTACGTACACACACACACACACACACACACACACACACACACACACACACACACATGAAATTAGACGTGAAACTGCCTAGAAGAGAAAAGGGGAGAAGAAGGGGAATGTGGGAGAATAGACTTGATTCCAACATGTACTTGCATGAAAACATTCTTATGTACTACACAGTACTGTATGAAATGACTGCATACAATGATTATTTTAAAAAGAAGCATAACTAAGCTGGCTTACTAAGGAGAAGGATGTGTCTGAGTTCCGCACTTGTTCTTGCTGAGACTGGAAAGGTCTCGATCTTGTGACCGTCACAACAGCAGTGACTTTGGAATGAACAACTTCCTAAGCTGAGGACTACACACTGGAAAGCCCCCGAGGTAGGTTGTGAAGTGTCTTTTGCATGCTCCCCCGCAAAGGAGTATGGATTAGGTAGTTAATCTGAATTCCTGGGCTAGGTGTGTTCCCACCCAGTGACTTGGTGATTCACTGGGTGACCTTCAGAGGTCCCTGATAAGGAAATACATGGATCTGAAAAACCATGAGACAGCGGAGTTTCTAGAACTTCCACAATGGAGTTTTTCTTTAGAAGTTGATTAAACACTCCCCCTTAAAAGAATCAAACTTTCCTAGGTTTGACATGCTCCTTCAACACCACCGATTTGCAAATTATAATTTTTTCAAAGTGTCTGAAATCTTCACATGTACATTCCAGATTAAGTGATAATTCCAAGTGTTCTGTTATTTTTCTTGGAAGAAAATGATGAGTGTCAGTTAAAGGAATAAAACAAGCGAACGTGAAGAACAACCTGACTGCCACTTGGATTATGTAAAAAATTCTGAAGATTGATTATGACACCGAGATAGGCATCTGATTGAAATCTGGGTGAAGGCCTCACATGCTTCTGAAAAGTGTGGACAGTGCCCCAATAGCTGAATTATTGAGCCTATGTTTACAGGGACATCAATCATCCAGGAGGAAGTTTTTTCCTTTTCCTCTTTTGTCTTTTTGTAAGATCATACCAACTTGGATTTTGTAGAACCTAAGCCAAAATAGCCATAACTCTTTCTTTCTCTCTTTCTTTCTTTCTTTCTTTCTTTCTTTCTTTCTTTCTTTCTTTCTTTCTTTCTTTCTTTCTTTCTTTCCTTCTCTCTCTCTCTCTCTCTCTCTCTCTCTTCCTTCTTTCTTTCTTTCTTTCTTTCTTTCTTTCTTTTTAAATTGTTTTTTTGAGACAGGGTTTCTCTATGTAGTTTTGGTGCCTATTCTGGATCTCGCTCTGTAGACCAGGTTGGCCTCGAACTCACAGAGATCCTCCTGGCTCTGCCTCCTGAGTGCTGGGATTAAAGGTGTGCACCACCACTGCCCAGCGCCATAACTCTTTCTGATTTAAGAGTGTTTAATTTTATGATGACATTGTAGTAAACGTGGCTGTTCCAAGGATGAGGAGGACACGGATGTCTCTGGTTGCCCCATCCCAGCTTTTCTTCTGTATTCTTTTTTCCCCTTTTCATTTTTTCCTTCTCTCTCCACTTTCTCTTCTCCTTTTTCTCATCATCATTTCTTCTCTTTTTCTTTCTGTCTTTCACTCTTCTTCATTCCCCCATCCACCTGACTGCACTTCTCTTTAGGATGCAGTGAGGACAGAATACAATACTAGTTAAAAAGAACCGAGTGACTGAAATCCACTTGCTAGAATTCCAAATGCCAACTTCTCCTCAGAGTTCTAACAGCTCCCCCATTCTTCTTTGTACCAAGATTCTAAAGCAGTTCATTCTCCTGCTTCCCTCAACAGGTGTTCATCCTGAGGTGTAGTGCCTAGTGCCGTGGCCTTGCTGAATCCTAGAGCTTTAGAAACGTGAGTAGGAGTGACAAGGGGTATTTATCATCAAAATGATGAAACTTGAGTTTCAGGGGTCCTCACATTGCGAGATGCCAGAGAGACCTTCATGAAGTTTTACAAAAGTAAAACCTATAAACCAGAGAATTGAAAGTTATTGCTTGTCCATGTTAAGTGGCTTCCTGTTCTCTTTTTCATTTGGGCATTAGAGCTAAGATGAGAGGCATACATGGGAGCCTCATTAAAAGGACACAGCAGAAAGACATCACCATGTGGTTTGTGGTCAGTTCCATACAAAATGAAAGAATGACTAGTTTTCCTCACGTGGATCTTCCTGCTGCCCACTGAGGTCTAACCTGAAGATGGACCGTCTGAGGCAGAACACGAATGGTCATGTCACCCTGCAGTGGCTGTGTGTTTGAATGTGAAAAAAAAAATGAAGAGAGATGAGTGAGAAAAAAGAAAAAAAAAAAAAAAAAAAGAGAGAACCACAGTGGGGAGTGTCACAGAAGTGTGGAGCACCAGCATTGAGAGACCACAGCCTGGGGAGGAGTGTCACAGAAGTGTGGAGCACAAGCATTGAGAGACCACAGCCTGGGGAGGAGTGCAGAGTGTGGAGAGCATGGAGACAATGAGAGGACCAGCGAGGCCCTGGGGAGGAGTGTCACAGAAGTGTGGAGCACCAGCATTGAGAGACACAGCCGGGAGGATGCACAGAATGGGAGCAAGAAGAGACACAGCCTGGGAGGAGTGTCACAGAAGTGTGGAGACAGCAGAGTGTCGCAGAAGTGTGGAGCACCAACATTGTGTTTATCCCCAGATTTTGTGATATTTATTGTTTTAGATGATAAAGATTCTTTTTTGGGGGGTGGTTCAACAGATAGAAGCACTGGAATGGATTTTTTAGGAGAAATAGCTTTTAATAACACCAGCCACTCACTGTAGGGAATGCTGGGATGGGAGAGCCAATAACAACACAGTAAAGGAGATTCCTCACTTTTATAGACTTTTCAAGGGCTCTCTGACAACAGATAAGGCCACACTACAGTGTGGAACATGCCTGGGGCTTCTACAAGCTGGGTGCCTAACTGGTTAGTGAAGTTGTGAAGACAGGACACACGGCCTTGGGCTTGAAATGGGAGAGAAAATGCAGAGGGCCCTGGCCAATCCCTCTAGCAGCACCTAGGGGCTAATATTTATTATTTTGTTTTGAGTGTGTTGAGAGAGACTTTCCTTGCTTAAAGGAAACATTCATTTTACCTAATGTTAAATTCATAATTTGATTATTTCTTGTGTAAAACAAAGTCCTCTACTTTGAATCCTTCTTTGGAGAAGGAGGAAAGAGAGAGATTGAAGAGGGACAGAGCTCTAGAGGTTTCCTGGAACTGGGCTGAGGCAGAGGTGTCAAGCCATATTCAGGATAAAATGCACAGGACGCCCCGTCTTGTGCTTTCCTGCATGTATGATAGGCACAGAAATACATACAACACCAGGTGGCACACACCTGTAATCCAGCACTCAGGAGGGAGGCCTAGGCTACAGAGAGACCCTGCCTCAAAAAAAGCAAAAATAAACATAAGCAAATATAATTCCTCTAAACTAAATCCAACCAAAAAAAAATAAGAACTAAAACCAAAACAGACTATGGCATTAGGAGCATGGTAGACACAGATATTTCTACATGCATTAAAGAATAAGATAAGCTGAAGAGGAGAAAAAAAATGTAATTTAGCTGGGCTAATTATGACATGAATTGTTTTCCACTAACACCTAATTACTATGATTACTATGTAATAGAATAATAATTAGGTATGCTGATTAATATCTTACAGTAACTTGTCTGAGTGTTATTTGACTCTAACCTCACCCATTCTCTGCCTTAGCTCACAGAGTGTGAAGGCTGAGCTCCGACAACTAACATGGTAATTAGTGTAAGATTTCAGGAGGTCTGGTTACACTGCCTTTGATGAGGCTGTCACTGTGCTCTACCAGCCAAAGCAGATGCCCCCACGCTCTCAGCAGTTCCACTGGAGAGTTACATTTAGGCTAATTACTCTTAGCAATTTGGAACGATGTGGAGGATTACATACAGCCTGTGGGATAGGCCATTATTTCTCCTTTATTGTATGCCAACTGTTTTCCTGTTTAATGGATATACACTTTAAAAACTATATCCTCATTATTTAAGGGTGCAGTTTTTTTGGTGTTTTTTTTAACATCTGTGTTTTGAAACTTTTATGCATTATAGTTATTCTGAGATTATTTATTAGGTGTCTCTTGTGTGCCAAGTGTCTGCCAGGCCTGTGAGGGATTGCTGATAATGAGGGCTAAGTCATAAGGGATGGGCATGAGTGTGTGAGATAACGCAGAGCAGGGTCTCGCTGGCCTGCTTGTGTGTGCAAGATTGAGGACAGAGAGCATTACAAAAGATTTTCTGGAAGAGATGATGCCTAAGTTCAACATTAAAAGACTTCATTCAGAAAGGTTTCAGCCTTTGGAAACAGAAGGAAGACCAACTAATGTGTTTAGACTCACAGCCACCACTTTTATCTCTACTGAGCCCACTCAGCACCTGGCTAAGTGGATCCAACCATTCACCAAGGCCCCAGAAAGCAACAGCTGTGTTTCTGAGGGTTCCAAGTGCATCTTGGAAGGGTTGTTCTTCTTTCTCTCTCTTGCCATCTGTGTTAAGAAAATACTGCAGGGCCAGGGAAGCAATTAACGAAAGGCAGTAGTTATCTTTCTCCTGGGCAGCATGGTGAACTGAGATTTCCTGGCTATTGGGATTGGCTGTGGGTTGTTGCCTGGTGTCTTCTTCATTGGCAGATTTGCTGGTCACCCAGATGCTGCTTTTCCTGAGTTTCTATTAGTCTAAGATTTCAGAAGCTTAAATTATAGTACTGTATACACACACACACACACACACACACACACACACACACACACACACACGTTCTCAAATGCTCCATACTTCTTTCCTAGATATTTCTGTTGGCACAGAGCTTTCAACCTATTAAGCTTGTAGTAGTCACCTTCTGCCATTAAAAGAGCAATGAATGAATGAATGAATGAATGAATGAGCAAATAGCCAAGATAAACTGTGTTAGTAACAGAGGTAAGCCTCAGAATGAGTAAAGGAAGATGTTAAATTCTTTCCTATTTTGATGTTCTTAATTATGGTAACCCATTTCCCCCAAACCAAACTGATCTCAAAACAACTTTAATTTCCAAATAGAGATGCCACAGGAAACAGGGAGTTTACAACTAGTTATCTGTGAAAATGCACGTGGTTCACTAAACATGCCATATTGCAGGGAGCTTGGGGGATTATCCAAGAACAATTTGCATTTTCCACGAGTAGTTTAGGTTTTAAACACGCACAAAACCAAAAGGAAGACAGAAACAAACCTCCAAACAAGAATATGGCTGAATGGCAGACACAGAGGAGTAAGTTAACCCAGATGCCATCCACAGCAAGCCAGCTGCTGGAGCCAGACGAGGCAGGAAGATGTCTGGTCCCCTTAGCCATATTCGAACCCAGGGGACTTTGTGGTGATATTGTGTTCCCCAAAATATTGTGCACCATAATAAACTTATCTGGGGTCAGAGAACAGAACAGCCACTAGATAGAGAGACCAGAAAATGGTGGCACTCATGCCTTTAATCCTAGCATTCCTGAGGCAGAAATCCATCTGGATTTCTGTGAATTCAAAGCCATACTGGAAACAGCCAGGCATGGTGACACACACCTTTAATCCCAGGAAGTGTAGAACTGAATGGTATTGTAAAATAAAATAAAATAAATTAAAAAAAAAGAAAGCAGAAAGGTATATAAGGCGTGAGGACCAGGAACTAGAGCTGGTTAAGCTTTTAGGCTTTTAGCAACAGTTCAGCTGAGATTCATTCTGCATGAGGACTCAGAGGCTTCCAGTCTGAGGAAACAGGATCAGCTGAGAAACTGGCGAGGTGAGGTGGCTGTGGCTTGTTCTGCTTCTCTGATCTTCCAGCATTCAACCTCATACCTGGCCCTGGGTTTGATTTTATTAATAAGACCTGGTTAAGATTCCTGCTACAGGGCTTCCTTGGCTGTATCTTAAAAGGATGCTGATATAAAAGCCCGGCCAAGTTATTATCTGAAACAGTGATGAAAATGAATAAGGTGTGACCTTGTAGTGATTCCCGGTGAGGCTGGGGACCTGAGGGGTGACAGGTGCTTAGGTGGACAGCTCTGCTCCTGGGTGCCTGTGGTGAGGTCATGGGTATTCTGCTCTCTCTTCCACATTGGTTATGATAGGTCCAAGGAGGAACAGAGCATCGTTGTTTCCTATGTCATAGCTCCAAGACTGGTTGCTTTAGAAATTGCATTTAAATGCAAACGATCCTTAGGCTGATAATTGTTACAGACTGAGTTCAGGGGTTACTTAAAAACACCCAATGGAGGCTGGGGGCTAACTCAGTAAAGTGCTCGCCTTACAAGCATCAATGCTTGAATTGTTATCATTAATTTTTAAAAATGTGGTACAGTGGTATTTTCTTGTAACCCCAGGGCTTGGGAAACAGAGACAGGGTGATTTTCAGAGCTCGGTGGCCTGTTGACGTCACCTCTTTGATGAGCTCTAGGCCAGCCAAGGCTCTGTCACAAAAATGTAGACAGTGCCTGAGGAACAACACCTGAGATTGACTTCTGGTCTCTATACACACACGTGTGCATCACACCCACACTAACTCACACATATATGTTAACACTCACACATGTGCAGGGGAAGCCAAGCATACTGAAACTTTGATCTTAGAGGAAGATGTTGATTTAGATGTCCCATTTAGTGCTGAGAACTCACAATCACTATTCTTAGCATTCTGACCTGTTATGAGTCTCTGCACAAACCACTGCTCACTGCACAAAAACAGCTTCTTCAAGCAAGACTGAAAGCAGGCAGCATCTACGGACATAAACACAAATATTTAGAAGGCTGATTGATAACAAGTCCATTTAGCAAAACAATAGTAGATTTCCCTGAAGTTTTTTTTTTTCCCCCTTCGAGGCAGAGTTTCGCTATGTAGCTTTGGTGCCTGTCCTGGAACTCACTCTGTAGCCCAGGCTGGCCTCGAACTCACAGAGATCTGCCTGCCTCTGCTCCAGAGTACTGGGATTAAATGCACCACCACTGCCTGGCCTCCCTGAAGATTTTTGCTCTTCATTTTTCTACAGACAGGGTCTTAAATAGGCCAGGCTTCTCTCAAATTCATTATGTAGCCAAGAATGACCTTGAACTTCTGACCCTCTTGCCACCACTTCCCAAGTGATGCAATTATAGGTATTTGCCATGATGCACAGCTTAAATCAAATGGTTTTAAACATTATTTCTCTTAACTTAACTTAGTATGTATTTTGACTACTTGTAATCCAATGTGTAGACTCAACTCTAGACGGCAGAAGCTAGATGGTAATTTGAAATCATAACCATAAATTACCCAACTCATGCATGGGTGCAGGTCATTACATGTTATGGTTTGAATCTAAAATGATCCCCACAGGCTGTTTTACACTCTCATGCCTCAACTGGTGACACTATTTTCAAAGGCTATGGACCCCTTAGGATTCGGGGCCTAGCAGGCAGAAGGAAGTCATCGGGGCCTTTGAAGGTCTTACTCTATCACTGTTGCTCTGCACTTCTTGGTCTGCTGTGAGGGGAACAATTTCTACCACACACTTCTGCTGTCCTGCCTTCCCAGCCATCATAGGCTACAAATCCTTTAAAGCTGTGAGTCAAAGTAAATCTTTTCCCCATTAAGTTGGTTTTGTCTAACTGTGGTCGCAGGCATACACAAGTAACCCACACCATTCCACATAACCCTTACAGTAGAGAAGAAGGGCTGCTTTATTTTAATAGGTTTAGGAAAAGCAGACAGCCTGAGGCCCTGACCAGGGGTCCCTCGTGCTCGTTCATGCACAGGTTACAGGAAGCACAACTGCAGTAAGCTACTCTAATGCTGTTGGTAGAATTGTTTTGTGTCTATAGGGATGATCCCAAAGCTAGTCTATAACAACAGTGACTTCCTAAGTTCTCATTACAGAAAGGCAGAAAATAGAGATACAGAACCACATGGGTGTGCTTTTTTTCACATTACAGACAACTGCACTGTTTCCTGAGCACCATTCCCAGCTAGAATGTTTCTTTGACTTTATGATTTCATGTCTCCGGCACGTCAACCACAGGAGACCATCGTAATGGAAGGTCTGATCTGTTTAGTGTGGAGAAATTCAATCACTGTTTTCTTCATGTGTGGCAAATAGTTGATTATATAACACATTAGGGTTTTCCAGAGAAACAGAAGTAATTGGATATATAGACATCTAAGTGGGGATTTATTATGGAAATTGGCTCTTACCATTGTGGAGACCAAGAAGCTCTATAGATCATCCACGAGCTAAAAAACCAAGAAAGTGTCATCCAGCCTGAGAGTAAGACTTGAAGAGCAGGACTGCTGATGGCAAGACTTTTGGTCCCAGGCAGGCAGTGTGAGGAGGTGGAGGCTGTCTGCCTGAGTCCCTGGGTCTGAAGGCCCAAGAGCCTGGAGTCTTAACCTTTGGAGGCAGAAGAAGAGCTCTATTTCTCTCTCTCTCTCTCTCTCTCTCTCTCTCTCTCTCTCTCTCTCTCTCTCTCTCTCTCGATTCACACATCTATATGCTGTTTCTGTTTTGGAATGTCTAGAAACCTGGACAGATGACATAAAAAATAAATCAATAAGATGTCCTAGTCAGGTGTGGTGTTGCACACTTGTAATTCCAGCATTTGGGAGGTGGAGGCAGGAAGATCAGGAGTTCAAGGCCAGCCATAGCTACATAGTGAGTTCAAGGCCAGACGGAGATACACAGGATCCTGGAGAGAGAGAGAGAGAGAGAGAGAGAGAGAGAGAGAGAGAGAGAGAGAGAGAGAGAGAGAGAAGAGGAGAGAGAGGAGAGAGAGAGAGGAGAGGAGAGAGAGAGAGGAGAGGAGAGAGAGAAGAGGAGAGGAGAGGAGAGGAGAGAGAGGAGAGAGAGGAGAGAGAGGAGAGAGAGGAGAGAGGAGTGAATGAATTTGCCCTTCATCTGCTCCTTCATCCTACTCAAACCCTCAGTGGATTGCATGATGGCACCCAACTGGGTGAGGGAAGATCTTCTTTGTTCAGTCTACTGATTCAAACAAAATACTTTCACAGACACACCCAGGATTAATGATTTTCCAGCAATGGAATGTCCCTCAACTCAGTCTCATTAACACCTGACATATAGGAAATGCAGCTGACCCCAGATGTGGAAAGACTGAATAATAACTTTGACTTTCGGCAGAACTAGAACTGATTGGCTACCTGAATTACTCAGGAATGCTCGGTGTTCCTGGAGCAGCAGGCATCTCTCTTATTTGATGTCATAAGGCAATACCTCTCTTAGAGCATAGATTACCCACACCTTCTGAAACATGTAAGATCTGCTTGAATTATGACTTCTTAAAGAATATTTAAATTTATAATTAAATTATTAGCCATGCTATACACAATTGTGAATCTTAATATGGAAATCAATCAGAAGCAAATCATATTTAATTAATTTAGGAGAAAAGAAGAAGCAATTTATACATTTTTAAAAACCAATCCTTAAATCAACTTTCATCTTTCTAGAAGGTGAGCAATATTGGATTAGAATCTATTTAATAACCACATAGTCAGTCTGGACAATTAGCTCAATTTCTGTGCTTTCTAGAAACCTGAGATATATTCAAAACCTGTCACTAACAACAAAGGAATCTACATGCTTATATTTATGGGTACACATATGGATGTGTGCGCTTTAGATTGATGTGGGATATGCTTGTGCTATCTGCCGTGTTAAGACAGAATCTCTAAGCCCTTTTGGAGCTAAGTATAACTATGCGACTTGATTTGGTCAGGAAAATGTGATTGGAGGTGATATGTGTCACTCACAAAGGGCTATCAAAGATTCCCATGACCACAATGGACTTGTGGGCTCAGTGAGAAATAAACTTTTATTGATCTGAACTTTTGAGGTTTCAGGGTTGCTGACTGAAAGCACCATGCTTACAGCCCATCCTAACATAATTGATAACAACACCTGTAGATGTTTGTCAATGACTGTGGGCATGAGGAGGGGCAAGAAGCATTCATAAAAACAGCTTTTGTGATTGAAAGGCCTAAGTAGTGCTGATTATAAATCCATCACAAAAACACTCGTTTATTTAGATGTAACAGGATAGAATTGGAACAACGATGATCTATCTGGTAGTAGAGGACAGGATTACTGGTATGAATTTTGTGAGACTTCCCTATAAGTTTATTGGACCTATGCACAGAGCATGGCTAAGGAAGTCCTGGTAGAAGCAGCTTCTCTGGAAAGTCTTCACCCAGCATGGATGACGGCTCCCTCATAGACACGTAGAAGGCCCTTCGGCTAACCTTTCCTAGCCTATATAATGTAGCCAGGAGACTTCAAAGGTTGTGTAAGGTTAGGGTGCAATTGACTATTATCAGGGTATAATACAACTGGCTAGGAGGAGAGACTGGATACTCAGGTGGGACCCTCCCCATCCTCTCTTTCTGTCAGGGAGGATCAGCAACCTTCAAGCTGGCTATGATGGACTCTCACAAGTAGGCATAGCTTGATTCACAAACATGGCAGCAATTTGGCCTGGAAAATAGTGGTTTCTAACAGTAAACCATAAAAGGTTATATTACTATTTATTTAAGAAACTAAGATACTCATAAGGGTTCAGAAACGAATAGTTTTTATACCCAATGTTAAAACATTTAATGAAAAAAAAAATTTTTTTTTTTAAGAATTCAAATATTCTGCACAAATTCCAGCAGGGTTTGACATATAAATGTTTTAGTTTTTCAGCTGGGCATGGTGGTGCATACCTATAGTTCCAGAACTTGGGAGATCAAGGCTGGAGGAACAGGAGTTCAAGGCCAGCCTCAGCTACAAGAAAGTACAAGGCCAACCTGGGTTACACAAAACTCATTCTCTGAAAAAATCAAATTAAAAATAGTTAAATAAAATAAAAAAAAGGTTTTTCAAAGCAGTCATCATTGTGAAAGCAGAGGGTGGTGGCTGCTAGGGAAAGGAAAGAGAGCAGGAAGGGGGAGAGGGAGGGCCGGGGAGAGAGCATGGTCCATTCAGGCATTTCATGCTTGGACTTGGTTCTGCACTGTCACAGCATTTCCAACATTTGTCTGGCCACCCAGATCATAACGAGCAGGCAGGAGAAATGGCTGCTACTGGAATTGCTCAGATTGCACCTTTTCGAATCTAGTTCCCTCTCCCCTTTATTCCACTCTTACTTCTTTAAGAAACCATTTCTCTCGTTAGCCAATCCACTCAACTGCAGGACACCTGCCCGAGCTGTTCACCCTTCCCGAGCCACGGGTAGCGTGTAGTAACTGCTTCACAGCTCTGCCACTCGTGACAAAATGAACCAAGTATCCAACGTGGGGCTAGACCACAGCAGGCACTCAGCATGTGATCCCTCTTACCTCCAAGGCAGATACTGGTAATGGAAAGTCTTTCTTCCCTTGATCCACCAATCCCACGTCTTTGTTGTCTTAGGTCAGGCTGTGGAGGTAGTCTGGATGCTTTACTGACTTGCTCTGTTTATCTGCACATGGTGATCCAAGTATGGCAGGAGGTGGGATATAAAGATGTTCAGTGGCTTATTTGAGTAATGTGTGTTTCTTACAGCCTTTTCTTTTTGTAGAAAGAAATGGTCTGTAGCAGCTATTAACCCACACACTAGTCACGCTTTGCATTTGCTCCTATTGACACTGATCTGGAGTCTGGGGGACCACTGGGAAGTTCCGTGAACCCAACACCCTTGCCCCCAAGGTGGTGCCCACTTCTATCTCTGTGTGTGGTTCAGATATAATCAGCCCTTATGGACTTTCCTCCAACGAGAGTCTTTGGTTTTTATCAGCAATTTCCCCTTTCTCTTTTTGCCTAGAGGTTAAATCTTATGAATTCATTCATCTCAATTTTTAAGTTGACTTCAGAGTATTCCCCCCCTCCAGGTCTTTTTCTAATTATAATATACAATTAAATCTAGAGCAAGCAAGCCCTGCCCCCAGGACAAACTGCTAAGTGCCTCCTGAGGTGGGGCCTGGCCACAGAACCTCACTTCTTCACAGTCCTTTGAGTTCCACACATGTGACCTGCTCTCCTGCCAATGTGAACCATGTCAGCAATTAAAATTTCATGAGCAGAACACTGCGCCTTGTCCAGAAAAGGAAACATCTGTTGTATTTCTGTTCTCTTCTACAATTACTCTTTCCAAAATCATATATCACATTGTTCTTCGTTCTTTTTCCTTATGATAATGGTCCTTGTGCCTATAGCTCAAGAGATGCCATCATCTCAATACACTTCTAATGCATGTTTTCCTATAAGAACCCTTGTTTTGCTCATTGGAGACACAGAGTTGCTGCTTAGGTTTAGGACATATGTCTGGACATTTTCAATGTCTACTTGCCTCTGTCTCTTGTTTGCCAGCACATTTTACTGTTTTCTCAGATCTTTGGATACTTTAAACTACTTATTATCCAGCCCCTTTGAGTTAGAAATGCTCAGGATGTTCACCTACTGCTTGTGTGTGTGTGTGTGTGTGTGTGTGTGTGTGTGTGTGTGTGTGTGTGAGTTTTCAATCAGTTGGATAGCAGAGTCTTTGAAGTAATACCATAGTGTCCAGTTCTTATTGGAGTATGGTAGATTTTAGCTATGGCTAGATGGCTGGATATTAGAATCTAGGGTGAAGTTTTTAAAAAAATGTAGATGCCTACCTACCTATAATCCCCACAGCAAACTATTCTGAAGTAGAGGAGTTTTGCTATTGGACTATGAGTGTATGTATCATTGTAAAACTTCTGGGGAGTCTAAAGGCACTTGCTGTGTAGTAATTTCTTCCACTGGAAATATCTCATCATGAAGGGACACTCCTTAAGACTGAGGAAGTAAACTATTTAGAGGTCTCAGAAAGGTCCTGAAATTTACAAGATTCACAAGGTCCAGACCCTTTTAAGGTTATAAAAGCACTAATGACTGCTGAGGAGGTGAGACTCCTCAACCTGTCAAGCTGCCTGCAAGTCATGTAGAGAGGTCTACGGTTCTAGACTTTATGAGTTGTCACTCATGCTAGGGTGGGCTTCCAAATGATGCAGCTGCTTTACGTTGTCCATGCTCCTGTAAATCACTCTTTACCCATACTCCTCTAAGTAATATGATAAACTCTAGTTCCCAAGTTGAACTTTGGTGATATCATTACTTTGTTCTCTATCTGGGTTTAGCAGATGTTTATTCCTGTCTCTCCAGAAACAGTGCTATATAACAATGCATTTCCAAGACAAGAAGCCCAGGCTTCTGACCATCTAGCCTTACTGGCTGGCTCCAATAAGGCCCTGAGCCCTGGTCCCATAGACACTGATCCTGTCCTCTGGCTTCTGTCAACTATCAGTGGCAACAGAGTTCATTTAAGCTGGAGCTTGGATATGTGGGAAGGTTGAGGGGAAACGATGAAAGAAGAACTTTAGACAGAGTTGAGAGCAAGAGGACAGGACACAGGCAGGATCATGGGCTGGCTTGCTGTGCCAGGAAGACACTTGAGAGGGTAGTGGGAGTCCAGGACCCAGAGTGCAGTCTTAACCCCATAGATGAACTGATGGTGGAGGCTAGCCCTTAGATATTGTTCATAATATCACCCCTATAAATAAATCCTAGTCCTATATTCTCTTTATTATCTTCGGGGCAGATTATTTTTTTAGGGAATACAGGGTACACTTTACTTTTCAGTTTCTTCCTTAGGGGCCGTGTTGTTGAATATTGCTTTTGAACTTGATGGGATTTAGAATAATCTAGGAGACCAACGTCTCCATGTGTTAAAGAGGTTTCACTGAAATGCGAAGCTTCCCTCTCAACGTGGGCAGCACCATTTGTGGGCTGGGGTCCCTGGCCGAATTAAAAGGTTTCAACATCAGCATTCATCTCCCTGCTTCTTGACTGCAGATTCAAATGACCAGCCACCTCTCCACCCCTCTGTCTTGATTTCCCGGCCTTGACGGACTCCACCTTCTCAAGCTGTGAGCCAAAAAAACTCCTCCTCCCCATAATTGATTCTGCTGTGTGTGTGGTCACAGAGAAAAGTACCTGTTCTGGAGGCGATAATCACACAGACGGCTTCTGCTACGCACGTGGCCCAGGGTCCTACTCAGTTTTTCCCTGGGTTTCTGCACGTTGGACCCGAGGCTGTCTCTCACCTGCGGGCCAAGACAATCAACAACAGCAAACAAGGAGGCATTCCATTCTCTTTTCCTGATGCCGTTTCTGCTGGGAGTTGTTTTGTTTGATTTTTTGCTGTGTTTTCTAGGTTCCCCTTACAAGATGAGAGACGAGAGGATGCGAGACGAAGAGTTCATTTGTAGTTAGTCTTTCTCCAGATATAATTGGTCCGGCATATAGTTCCACACTTTTGGGCCAAGAACATCGAGGCCTAAATGAAGTTAAGTAACTCATCGGTGGCCACAAAATAGTAAGTGGTGGAACTGGGCTGGAAAACCAGGCCTCCCCAGCCCCAAGCCTCAGCTTCTTTCATTACCACCTCAGGCTGTGGCCGTGGAAGATCTGCCAGGGCATGGTAGCGTGTTTGTGGTAAGGCTAAGACTCCTTTGCACTCTTGATCAGACACCAGTCTAAGAGCATGTCTGGGAAGAAGCCTATGTTTATTGGAGGATTTTGGAGCAGACTGAGATGTTGCTGGAGGGCTTCTCTCCAGGTTCCCCAAGCCCCGCAGTCCCACAATCCACTTATAAAATAATCACTCAGACGCTTATATCACTTATAAACTGTATGGCCGTGGCAGGCTTCTTGCTAACTCTTCTTTTGTCTTAAATTAACCCATTTTATAAATCTATACCTTGCCACGTGGCTGGTGGCTCACCAGAGTCTTTACATGCTGCTTGTCCTGGTGGTGGCTGCCGTGTCTCCCCGCTCAGCCTTCCGCTTCCCAGAATTCTCCTCTCTCCTTGTCCCACCTACTTCCTGCCTGGCAACCTACTTTCTGCCTGGTCACTGGCCATCAGTGTTTTATTTATATAGAGCAATATCCACAGCACTTCCCCTTTTTTTCTTTTTTTAAAAAGGAAGGTTTTAACTTTAACATGGGCTATGGATTTGTTCCAGATTAAGATACATCAGGTTTCACCAGCCAAGACCCCCTGAAAGGTCTCCGATGACACCATGGCCCAGATGATCCAACATCCAGAGAGGTTTCAAGGCAACTGGTTCACACAATACAGCCTCACGGACTACCCCATAGGCCTAAAATTTTCTTTGCGTCCTCATAAGATACAGCACCCCCCTCCAGCAACACTGAGAGGTTAAGCGCACGCGGTATCTGCGATATGGATGTGGAAGTCAGAGTGGGATGGTTGTAGCTGACTTTGCTTGCCTTGCAGTCTCACCCAGAGAATCCTGAGATACATTGTTGTTCAGGCAGAGGTGCCAGTGACTCTAGAATTGTTAGTGTTCGTTCTTTCCTGTGTGAAGAGGGAAGGCCAGTAGGCACACCGCTGAGGACTTCCGGGAGCTGTTCCTGGTTATGTTATGATTTATTACTCACTCCTCACCCCCGCCAGGAAACATGCTGGGCAGATGCACCCCACGCGGGACATGGTGGTGGTGGCCATTGATACACAGCCCAGACGGTGCATCTGCGTGGAGAGTTTATTATAAGGGGGGGGTGGAGGGAGGGAAGGAGAGAGAGAGAGAGAGAGAGAGAGAGAGAGAGAGAGAGAGAGAGAGAGTGGGAGAGAGGGAGGAAGTGGGAGAGAGGGAGGAAGAGGGAGAGAGGGAGAGGGAGGGAGAGAGGGAGGGGTCGCACACCTAGTGGGAGAAAGAGCAGAAGGGAGAAAGAGGAAGGGGCGGAGTTTTTCCTTAAGAAGAGGCTTCTATGTCAGGATGCACAGTGGCCCCAAGGGGTGGGATCAGAATATTAACACCTTCTGCATCTGATGATAGTGCCAGGTCTACCAGGTCTGTGGGACAGTCTGGCAAATCAAGGAGCTACTGGAGTTTAATATCCGTGGGGGCGGTGTCTACCTGTGTATCTCCCTCCTGCATAGGAAGTGCTTTAAAAATATTTGTTGAGGCCTGGAGAGGTGGCTCAACAGTTAAGAGCACTTGATGCTCTGTAGAGAACCTGGGTTTGGTTCCTAGCACCCACGTGGTGGCTCATAACTCTCAATGGCTGCTGTTCCAGGGGATCTGATGCCCCTTCTGGCTTTTGTGGGCACCAGGCATGCACACAGCGTACTTACATCCGTGTAAGCAAAACACTTATACACATAAAATATAAATAAATAAAATTGTGAGATATATACCGGTGTTTGGTTCCATGTGCTCATTTCTAGGTTAGAGAGACTCCTCGGTTCAACAGATAGTGCGGGGAGAAACAGTCCACGATGCATCTTTACTTTTTCCAAGCCGTTGTCCATTTTAGGGTCCCTTTGTCTCCTTTTGTTCTCTGGCCAACTTCCCTCTGCCTATTGTTGCATCTTCAACATACTGCAGAGGGAAAATGAGCTGCAAACACTGTCCGCACATCTTGGGGGCTGCTGAGCATTGTGGGTCCTGCTTGTTTTGAAGTTCTCCTCATCCATGGTCCAGGCAGGCCATCCGTGACAAGAAGGGACAGTTGAAGGACAGTAAGAGACTGACAGTCTTCAATAAAGTTGAAGGTACAAAGAAGTCAGAGACAGGCTGTCTCCCTCAGATGCTTAGTCTCACCTCCCCCCTCCCCTGCGCTTCCCCCCCCCCAGTCTACAGCCTACCAAACAGTCACTGAGTGAGGAATGACTGGAGGTAACAGGCTTTCTGTAAGTTTTACTTCTTCCAGCCTCCGCATTATCCCCTCCAGGTGTCTGAAGCATCCTGGGTGTGAGTGAGGAACTGGGAACAGGAGTGTTCGATTTTATTCACTTCTAGGAAACGTCTGGGGTTTGGCTGTGAAAAGAGGTCAGCTTCTTCGGCGTGGTTGGGCTCAGCCGAAAGTGAGAGAATACGCACATGGGACTTTCTAAAAACAGAACACACTTTAGCATCACAATTAGTTTATATGAGCATAAGGTCTTATTTTTAAAAAGCACGTCTATTCTCTTCATACACAGGTGGGGTTTCTCCTCCTTAGCAGCTAGGGCAAGGAGAGGCCTTTAGTGACTCTTTTGTTTGCATTATTTTTTTTTTCTTTCTAATTCTTGTCCTGTAGGTCTGAAGGTTACAGGGTTTTAAGGTGAGGGTGATCCAGCAAATTCCTTCTCACTGAGTTGTCAAAGAAATCAGAAATCTGTAAGAGCTGAGTTGCTAAAGGGAACAAACAAGGCAAGCAAAGCAAACCACACACTGAGAAGATGCTTATCCATGGAGGGTGGAGTTACAGAGGGCAGGACGGGCCTGCCCTCCTCCGCTTTCTGTTGTTAGGATGAACGCATGACCCAAAGTCGCTTGGGGAGGAAAGGGTTTATTTTAGCTTACAGGTTACAGTTCATTACCAAGGGGAGTCAGGGCAGGAGTTCGAGGCAGGAGCCTGGAGGTAGACACTGAAGCGAGAGACCATGGAGGAACGGAACTGCCTTACCTCCATGGCTGGTTAAACTTGCTTGCTTGGATACCCCAGAACCACATGCCCGGGTGCCAATCTGAGGGAGGCAGCTTCTCAGCTGGGAGTCCCTCCTCCATGTGTCTCAACCTGTGTCCAGTTGACAACGCCTCTTCAGTGATATCTTCAAATGTTTATGTTACAACTCAGTTCTCCTTCGTGTTCAGTTTATCTAACGCTACATGCTCTACATTTGTAATACACGGGACCAGGGAATCCATCCTCTTTATTTTGCCTAAAGCTAGGCTAACTGTGTGGTAGAGCTTTGGTCAATTAAGCAAAATCTATCTCCTTGGAGTTTTCCTCAGACATTCCCACTGGAGTCATCAAGTTTCTCCCCTACGTGACCGTTTTCCAAGTAATACGTTTGTGAACCTTTTATAGTGGTATAGTTTATAACAATATCCTGGTGTTTTCATTTGAAATTGGCTTGTGAAAATTTTCTTACATGAAAAGAAATTTGAATTGACATGGCTACAAAGAGTTACATATTTATCCCTCTCTTATTGAACATTTAGGCTATTTACAGTTTTAACCGTGGAATGGCAAAACAGTGACCCCAAACTGACTTCATCTCTCTTGTTTCCTCAGACTGTCTTAGAGAGGAGGCTACTAGGTCAAAGTGAATAGGTGTTTTGAATGGAATTTTATGTGTATTATGTTTATTCTTCACAAAACAGAGTCTAGGGTAGAAATCTGTGCACACGACTTTATTGGGGGCACCTGTGGGAGGATGAGGGTGAGGGCTTGGGTAGTGGAAGCAGAACCGTGGTGTTTTGTGACAAAGACACCATCCACTGTGGAGTATGATGAGGTCATTATCCTTGTTGAGTATGACGTTAATTGTGGGCTCCTTGTATCTGGTCTTTATTATGTTCAAGCATATTCCTTCTACATACACTTTTTTTAGGAGTGCTCACCGTGAAAGGAGATTGAATTTTCCCATTGCCCTTTTGCCTCTAGAGAGGTGATTGTGATTCTGGCCCTTGTTCTGGTTGTTCCTGAGGTGTGTCCTTGATTGATTTGCACCTGCCAGTGGGGCCATCCTTGTCCCCTGCATGGCAGTTGAACTTGACTCTGGCATATCATTATTTAGTGTGCTATTGAATTTGGTTTGTTAATATTAAGAAGTTTTACATCTATATTCACCAGGGATATTAGTCTGTATTTTCTTTTGTAAGTGTCTTTAACTAGCTTTGTTGTCAGGGTAACACTGGCCTCAGAAAATGAGCCCATAAATATTTTGCCCTCTTCACTGTTTTGGAAGAGCTTGATAATGACTGGGGGTTGGGCCTAATTCTCTCCATGTTTATTAGGGCTCCTTCATGATGTCATCTGTGTCTGGGCTTTTCTTGGGGGGAGGCTTTTGATGACTGAGATAATAATATTCTTGTTTATTGTTCATCTAGACAGATGTGTTTCTTCAGAGTTGAGTTGTGGCTGGTTGTGTATTCCCGGGAGTTTGTCTCTTTTAGTTCATCTGGTTAGTTGGTGCATGTTTGCTTCTAGAAGACCCTTTGGCCCTGGGCACTTCCGCATCATCTGTCGTAACATTTCCTTCCTCAGTTACACTTTTCGTTCTTTGAGCTCTCTATCTGTTTGTTGCTTTATCTAACTGCAGATTTGCTAGTTCTGGTTTCTTTTAAAAACACCAATCAGAAGTTTCATTGAGAAAACTTATGTACGGCCTGTGTTCCTTCTTACACCTTTATCTGTTCCCGTGGTGTCCTCACTCTCACAAGAGGGTTGTGACGCTTCCTTGCTTCCCCAGCCACTCAGGTCATCTTGGCTCCTGTATCCCTCAACACACAGACTCCTTTTCCTCAAGATACGGCTTCTTGGATAAATGGCCGCCAGACCCTTTAGGGAACTGAAGCAAACCTTATGTACTTGGTCCTGCAGGATATCCGGCTGATTCTCCAGTCACAAGGAGGAATATATAAAACTGGTCAGTTCTGGAAACTCGACAAGTGATTACGACTCTCCCCCTTTATTATTAAATTTTAAATTCTTTTTTATTTTGTTTGGAATTGTAATTGAATGGTAATGAAGACATGACTGCTCCTAGGTGTGAGCATGAGGAGGAGGTTTTTATTGTAGATGTGAGGGAAAAAACAGCCAGAGGCATCTGGAAGAGTCCAGACTGACCATGGCCAGCAGAATAGACTGGGCCATGAAAGGAGGGAGAGAAGAGGAGAGTGAGAAAGAAAAGAGAGAGGGGCAAGAAAGGGGACCAGGAGAGGGAGAAGAACCAAGAAGAGCGAGCGGACAAGGAGGCCAAGAGAGCATATGGCCAAAATGGCCAAGGAATATGGGAAAGAGAGGCTGGTGGAAGGGAAGGGAAGCTCAGGGGCTGGAGACGTTTGGGGTAAGGGTGAGAAGTGCTGAGAGGAGCCAGGACTCTGTGACAGGTACTCACAATGCTGGGAGATGCTGGGGGATGCTGGGGGGGGGGGGGGGGGGGGGATGCTGGGGGATGCTGGGAGAGCTTGGTGGCCAGGGTCAGCTCTGATACGGCTTTAACAGGCACCTCAGTTAACCATTTGTCTCGAGTTTCCTCCAGACCCAACAATAATGTGATTACATCATTTCCCCTTCCCTTTCCTCCCCCCAAGCCCTCCCCCACACACCTCGTTGCTCCCTTTCAATTTCATGACCTTTTTACATTAATTGTTACTTGAATACACACACACACACACACACACACACACACACACACACACACACCCCTAAGTACACTGTGCTCAGTCCATATGATGTTGCTTGTATTTTACGGTTTCAGGGCTGGCCATTAGGAGTTGGACAACTAGTTGGTGCGCTCGTCTCTGGGGAAGACTTTCTCCCACCCTCAGCATTCCTGAGTTGCTTCTAGCTCTTTGTGTAGGGTTGAGGCCTCCTGGGCTTTCCCCACACCCACACTGGCATGTCTATCCTGTTGTCTTTGTTCAGCTCATGTTTAGGCAGCCATGTTGTGAGACTTTATGGGTGTAGTTTCTGACATTCCTAGAAGATGCAGTCTCACAGCAAATTCTCTGTTCCTCTGGCTCCTACAATCTTTCTCTCTGACCTTTCCACAATGATCCTAGAGCCTTAGGCGCAGGAGTTGTATTGTAGATATATCTGTTGGAACTGGACTCCACAACTCTGCATTTTGATTGGCTGTAGTTTTCTGTCTCTATCTCTGCCAAGAGACCTTGATGAGTGGTGAGGACTGTACTTATATATGGGTATGAGGACAAATATTTAGAATGTAGTTAGGGATTATGCTACTTTAGCACAGTGAAAGATTCATGACTTCCCTAGCCCTGGGTAGTTAACAATTCTTTATTTTCATGTCCAGCCCACTCTACTGTGAACCGTTCCTATGGAGTGTCCTGTCCTGTTCCTAATTCTCTTGTTGCTGTGGTGGATGCAATGCCCTCTTGACTTCCCATAGAACATAATTGGATGGTTACTTTTCTAGGTTCCCCTGTATGCACCCCCTCCCCACTGCTCATTCCAGTTCCCCTTCCATAAGCTATTATGGTAGTTCTGGCTTAATCTTTTTTTTTATTATATGCCATTGCTGTTGCTTAGTTTGCAAGAGATATCCTTGCAGAATATTAGCACTAGCTGCCTGGTGCTTACAGGTGATGACACCCGGTCAGAGCCTCCACCCGTAGGGGAACCTCTTCCTCATGCATACTTATAACCCATATTCTCTTCATCCACTGAGCCTCTAGTTCTGCTTTGCAGCTTCCTGATATCTGCTGGTGCGAGCCGGCTGGTACCTGAAGTCCTGTTTGGGTCTTGTCTCTTCTTCTCATAGCCCACTTAGTTGGTTTGTAAGGTGACCCTTTGGGGCTAGATCCTGAGGGAGGCTGTGTTTTTTTTTTTTTTTTCAGTGACTCCTGTGTTATCTTTAAAGAAAGGTGGGGCATTACCATTGAACAGGGGTGAGTAAGTTACTGGAAGGACATATGGCTTTGGGGTTCAAGACCTTTTAGTGCATCATTTCAGACTATTCCCATCTAGACTCTCAGGGTCCCCCTTTCCCCAACCACATCCTCAGCTGGAATTGAAAACTCAACCTTTTCTCATCTCTTCTTTACTTGCAATTAAACCAGATGCCATATCTCAGATGAGTCCGCCATATGGCCGCAAAAGGTCAGTCTCCTTTTCGGGCTCTCACACTTTTGACATCAGCTCACAATTGATTGCCTTAGATTTTTGCTGCCTTTTCTAACTCCCTGATAGTTAGTGCTCAGGCACTGTGGTTTCCTCGGAATAGCTCAATGGCTGGAGCTGTGCATCCTTTGGCCAATTCCTTCTGCTTGGATCCCATCCTGCTGCATCACTGATGACTGTTGTAACATGTGCACCAGCGCACACGAGAGCTGTGCATGCCACACTTCCATGAGGGATGGAGTCTCTGTAGTCCATGGACCCACGGACAATACAGCTCCTGAACATCACTTTAGACTCAGCTTTCTGAGACCACTCCTGATAGCCATCATTGTAGCCTGAGTTTCCCAGGAAACACTCCAAGGCAGAGCTTCATTAACATGATAATAGTTTTAGAGACTTAAAGAATAGAATCTTGGAGAGTGTAAGGACATAATTAGACAGAGAAAGGGGCCGGGTTTTTACAGTAAATTTCTAGCAGTGGTTTTACTTGGCCCATGAAAGGGAAGGGTGCCTCAGATCTAAGTGAAGGAACTGGGCCATTGACTGTCAATCAACCAATTTTTGGCTGTTACTTTCCTCTAGGACACACCCTTCACTGAGGCAGCTGCCTTTGGCCAAAGATAACTCTTGGTAAGAGACTCAACTATGAGTTGCTGGCAGATGTGCTAGGCAAAATCATAGCCCCCATGGATGTCTATATCCAATTCCTGGAATTTGGGGAAAATGCTGTTTTATGACGAAGGAGCTTTAAAGTTGTGTCTGTGATTAAAATGGGGAGACTATCCTGGACAATCCAGGTGACCCCAATGTGATTACCAGGTCCTCAGAGAAAGAAGAGGGAAAGAAGAGTGTCAAGATGTGATGGGAAAGTTTCAGCTTCCACGATGGAATGGGTCTATGAGCTGAGGAATGCATGAGACTTTCAAACCCTGGCAAAGACAAAAGCCCAAAGCAGACAGCACCAACAAAACAACAACAAACAAACAAAACAAACAAACAAACAAACAAAGAAACAGGTTCCTTTCTAGAATCTCTACAGAGAAGAATGTAGGCTTATTAACACCTAGATTTTAGTCCCGTAAGACCCATTTCAGACTTAAAAACAAACAAACAAAAAACCCAAACCTCAGAATTATAACATAGTTTTTAAAAAACGCACTTAATCTCGTCTTAGAACATAAATAACTAAATGTGTGGAAATTTGTTCCAGTAGCTATTATTATAGCAGACTGTACGCCTACAACCAGGGAACGGCTCCCTTGTTTGTCGTGTGTGTGGGTATGTCCGTATATCTGCATATGTGGGATATGTGGGCCGTGTATTTGTGTGCAGTGTATGCAGGTATATGTACGTGTAAGCATGGGCAAGAGACCAAAGAAAGATGCCAGGCGACCTGAGATATCACTCACTGGCTTGTTCTCTTATAGCACCTGGGCTAAGCTGGCCGCCAGCAAGCCCAGCAATCAATCCTCCTCTCTCTGCTTCCAGCTCGCAGCTCTGGTGTGGCAGCTACGTGGCTTCCTTTTGTTTTCAAGTGGGTACTGGGATCTGAACTCATCTCCTCATGCTATGCAGCAATGGCTCCTATCCCTCCAGTCCTGGCTCCCAGGGTTCCTCAAGGAGGCTCTCTGACAGTCGCCTCCCGTGAGATATGTCCCATGCCACGCCACAGGCAACACAGAGCATTGTCTGGGCCTAAAACTATTTTGTCTTCTCTCCTCGGCATGCTTACCATATTCCCAATACCAAGATCCATTTCAGCCAGTTCTGGTGAAACTTTGAGATCAGAGTTTCCACCCAGGCCTGTAGCTCTGTCTCCCATTGCCCATGCTATGACACAGGAACACAGCGATCCGGGTTTGTTAGCGTTGCTTTGGCCTGGCTCTCGGTTGCTTCTGTGTGTACTTTACGGATCATCTTTCTGCTCTTGTCTTTCTTGGCAAACCGCTTGTCCTTCAGAGCTTTCTTCTGCTGTTCTGACTGGCATTTCTCTCATGGTGCTCAGGCATTGTGAGGGATGCTCCACTTTAAGCCAGAGGCCGTAAATTTAGTGCCTGAAATGTAAAACACAGAAATGGAAAACTTGGGCTGGGGATGCTCAGTGGTAGAGTGCTTGCCTAGCAAGTGCTAGGCCTTGGGTTTGATGCCCAGAAGAGCTCATGTGCGCACCGCCCCCACACACACACACAAATAAAACGTTCAAAAACTTGTTTGAATTCTGTGTATCCAGTCTTCGGCTTCTCCTCTCTATCCCCCTTGGCCATTACTTACAAACTTCTATAGGAAAAAGCAATAAGCAAAGCCACCACTTACCCCCACCCTTTACCCAGATTCTTTCCCTCAGTGTTCTCTCTCTGAGAAGGAAAGAGGGAAGGGAAGAAAGAAAACTATAAAGACCACCAACTGCGATCTTGGTGCCGCTGTGCCAAACCCTTGGTACTGACTTAACTCCATCAGCAGGCTTGGTGCTGCTGTTTCTTTACACAAACACAAAGGGAGTTCTGCTTCTTTATCTCCAAAGTCGGCATCCTTTACTACATTGCTGAGAGACACATGAATGCATCTTTCGTTGGTAGACAATGGAATTTGGCTAAATCCTGCTCACCTCTTCATTGATTATAAAAGGGCCATGAGCCTGTGTGATTCAGAGTCACATCTTATCCCTATCTCAAGCTCTTCTGGGGCCTGCATGGCATCCTCACATCTGGGGCCTGCATGGCATCCTCACATCTGGGGCCTGCAGGGCATCCTCACATCTGGGGCCTGCAGGGCATCCTCACATCTGGGGCCTGCAGGGCATCCTTTTCAGTGGTCTACACATTTTCTCCCAGAGGACTTGTAAAACATGAGGCTCTGACTGATTGTGAATTTTTGTGAATTAAGAGAAAGTAAAAGATTTGCCTCCTCTTTCACACTTCGGCCAGGTACTTTGATTCAGCATTGTCACACCTCTGGTCCCCTTTGCCATTCTAACAGGTTGACCTTCCCTTTCCCAGACATGCCATTGTATCTACTGTAGACATTGTTCTTCCTCCTCCATAACAAATTAGGAAAGAGGCCTTCCTCTGCCCCTTAAATCTTCTCTCATGATAAAACCACTCCCATATTCTCTCTCTCTCTCTCTCTCTCTCTCCTCTCTCTCTCTCTCTCTCTCTCTCTCTCTCTCTCTCCCACCCCTCTCTCTCTCTCTCTCTCTCTCCTCTCTCTCTCTCATTCTGTCCCGGCAGGTGGCTGGGTTGGTTTCTCAGCTGGGTCGGTTTCTATACCTGTACCTTCAGTTTGCTTCTCAAATGACATCTCCATTCTTCACAGCTCTGACCTTCTTCTTGGCTAATTTCCAACTACGGTAGCGGATAGCTCTGGCTTTGCCAGGCACTCCAGCTTTGAATTGCCAAGGGCACCAATAAATCACCTTTTACTTTTCTCCCTTCTTATTCCACACCTCAAATCTCCCTCCCTTAGGCCAGACACTGCTCTTTGGAAATTTATGGAAAAAAGCCGCCAGTCGGCCAGCTCCTCCAAACAGCTTTTGGCTTGTTGTCTACCCAGTAAACAGAAAACTTGGAAACATTTTCCAGAATTTTTTCACCTTTCTTACCTTCCAGCCTTTGTAGCCAGGCCAACCTGGGATTCCACTCCAGAATCTGAACACAGGAAATAAGCTTAGGAACCACCTAGGTTTGTTGGTTCCTGGGCATTCTTAGGCTTGGAGAATATTTCTGTCTGGCTCCGCTGGCGGCAGACCTCTGAGGGCAGAGTGAGGACAGCTCAAAAGCCAGCAGCAGAGCTGTACCCTGTGTCCTGAGCCTGGTCTTACAACAAAACAGGAAGAGACGCGCATCTTTCAGGCTCCGTGTTAACACCGCACATGAAGTGCAGCGAAGGTCAGACATTTCGGAGGGGCCCGTTCCCTAGGAACTGCCAAAGGGTTTGCAGTTGCCTTCTGTTGGGAAGATTCAAGTTTATTCTTTGGAATGTTTGTGGCCATTCAGCTCAAAAATATAGTCCTCTCCCTGGTCCTTTATGCTTGTCCTTGTGGCTTTTTGTAAGATAAGGCAACTTTCTTGGAGACCCGATCACGTCTGGTTGGTGAAAATGGCAGACGTTTTTCTCTGGGGAAAAGGTTATGTCTCATTCCCACACATTTATTACAGACTACAACCATTAGGGAATCTGAAGACTGACTTTTCAGCTCATTATTCCCTCCCGTATATCTTTCAGTCTGTTTACAAAGGATAACCTATCTGTTTACCAAGGAAGACAATAATATTTTAGATTGAGGATCTTGGTTCTCCCCTGCTTAGAAGGATTTCTGTTCACATAAGCTTTCAGTTGAGCCCTAGGAATCTGGAATGCAGTGGGACTAGCCAAAATTCTGGGCAAACCCTGATGAAAAATGTCTCCTGAGATCGCCCATGCTCTTTCCAAGGGAGAGTGGGTCCACAGACCTATGAAGTTAGAAGTCTTTGCTGATACCCAGTGATGAAGAGACCACAAGGAGGAGATAAGGAAAAGGGGACCCACTTGTGTCTGACCTATGAAATTTGAAGCAAATAGTGGGAGTCCCAGAATGACACTTTCTGAAAAATCTTTATCAATGGGAGTCTCTAGGAGATGGAAGATTTGGATTTTCTACAGTTTGATAGAGTAGGGAAAATACATAATTTTTAATTTTTTAAATAAAGATTTACTTATTTGATTTTATGTTTTTGAGTGTTTCGCTTCCATGTATGTGCACCATGTGGGTGCAGTGCCCATAGAGGCCAGAAGAGGGTGTCAGATCCCCTGAAACTGGATTTGCACACAGTTGTGAGCTACCATGTGGGTGCTGGGAACCAAATCCAGGTCCTCTGCAAGAGCAACAGGTGCTCTGCACAGCTCAGACATCTGTGCACACCTGACATAGTTCTTGTGTATGCTTGCTTGCCTCACTCTTACCACTACCTTCTCCGGTCAAGCTGTACATTTCCACACCTCCAGGGGCTGCACATTGGCAGTGATTGCCAGTTAACCATCCATGTTCTTCATTATGTACACTCAGTAAAAAAGTGCGTGCAGGAGGTACAGGACTTGATAGAGTCCTTTGTTTGACTTATTGGACCTTGCCAATGAAGAGGTAGATGGGAACCTCTGAGACTACACCCCTGGGAGGGACCTCGAAAATGTTTGTATTTGGTATATGGCTCAGAGTCTCATCATTACCGAATGTTTTGACTTTGAAATTTCTCTCGTTAACACAGTTTACGAAGGTCCTTGCTGCACAGAGTGTTCTTCAGGCATCATGGAACATGACGAAGGGAATTGTCCTTGATTTTAGACAGTTTAAGGACATGTGTAGTGGAATATTATTTTAACTATGTAAAGCTGTGTTACATTTGTTTACGCTGCATTTGGTTAATAATGTGAGGATGTGTGTTTAATTATGTAAAGATATATTGCATCTGTTTCACCTTGTCTCCAAAGGCACCTGATTGGTCTAATAAAAAGCTGAATAGCCAATAGCTAGGCAGGAGAGGGATAGGCGGGGCTGCCAGGCAGAGAGAATAAATAGGAGGAGAAACCTAGGCCCTAGAGAAAGGAAGAAAGAGAAGGAGGAGGAGGAGAGGGACATGTCTGGGGCTGGCTAGGCAGTCGCAAGACAGACAGACGTGAGAAGCAGTGAAAGCAAGATATACAGAAGTAAGAAAGGTAAAAAGCCTGAGGCAAATGGTAGATAAAGAGAAACAGGTTAATTTAAGTTAAAAGAGCTAGCCAGAAATGACCCTAAGCTAGGTCAAGCATTCATAACTAATAATAAGTCTCTGTGTCATGATTTGGGAGCTGGTTGGTGGCCCTAAGGAAAAAGCCTGGTACAGACGTGTGTGTGTGTGTGTGTGTGTGTGTGTGTGTGTGTGTGTGTGAGAGAGAGAGAGAGAGAGAGAGAGATAGAGAGAGATAGATGAATTTTCCCTTGATCAAAAAGCCACCTGGGAGTCACCTGGAGTTCAGCGTTCCCACTGCTTCTGAATCTCTAAAGCCACAAATGAAGCTGGGCAGTAAGGTGGCTCCAGACATGCAGCTCTGGCTGAGCTGAGATCACGGTTTGAACTTCTGGCTTTATTAATGTCAGTCTCTTCTATACTTCACTGTCAGTCACACTTCAGCCTCGCGGTGCCTACATGGTTCTCCTGGAACGTGGAAGACTGTGATCGCAAAGTACTTCAAGCCAAAGACTGTCTTCATCTGAGCTTAGAAAAAAAAAAAATGACCTCTAACTTCCCAATGGAGCAACTGAAGTTAGGAAATGCTTATCAGAGATCTCAGAATGTGAGTTCTCCCTCTGGCTACTGCTCCTTACCCAACATCTGTCCTTTTCCCCTCTGTATCTACTCCATCATTTTCTCCCTCCATTGGTGCTGTGTTTTCAACTCGAAATGTTCCCCCTAGGCCAATATGTTTGAACATTTGGCTTCTAGCCGGTCACACCGGGAATTCGAGATCTTTAGAGGGTGGAGGATTGTGAGGCTGAGCCCGGAGGTTTTTTTCAGCCCAGTCCCACTTCTTACTGACTCTCGGCTTCTGGACTGTGGTGCAGTGTGACAAGCTGCCCCTGCTGCTGCGACCACGGCTTCCTGTCATGACGGACTGCATCCCTCTTGAGCTGCAAGCCAGAAGAAACTATTCCTTGTGTGTTGCTTTTGTGGGGGTATTTTTGTCACAGCAACAGAAAAAACCAGCTAAGATAAAGCGGGTATGCGTCGTCTTCTGGGGCTGGCTAAACCCCAAGCAGCTACGTGCAGCCCGTGGAGGCTCTGTTAAGACACCAAAATGCAAAGGTTAGAACAGGCTTGAGAAAGAACGTATTTGCCAATCCAGTGCTGGAGCAGCTATTGGGCTAGAGGGAGTTTGAAAATCCCAATCATGCCGAGAGTGGATATGGGGAACAGTAGGCGAAACTGGAGCTCTACTAGGCGTCAGGTCAAGGATGTAGCGAGACCACAGCAGGGCAGAGAGACCCAGAGGCTGAGAGGTGTAGAACCCGAGGAGGAGGTTGACTGTGGGTCTCAAAGGTGCTGCCTGTGAGTAGGACTGATTCTGAGGCCTGTTTTCAGATGGTATGGATCATACAGGACAGAGTCAGGCCTGCTAGAAAAGGGGTTGAGTATGAAGGAGGATGAAGACCTTGAAGATGACTTAGTCCAGACTCGGTATGTGGTCTATGATCTCCTTCTGGTCCCACAAGATCATTTTGTGCTCTAGACAGTGTTCAGCTCTTGATAGCCAACTACAGCTGACTTCAACAGCCAGTTTTTTTTTTCTTTCTAATTGTTTTGTTTGTTAGGTCTATCTCTTAGTGAGCTCTCTGACAATTGAACTGTGCCATCTTGAGATTCTGTCATGGAACCTGGGATCATGAATGGTGGAATAAGATGAGCAACTAGCAATAGCTTCCTTATAATGCCTCTGCTTTCCACAGCTTCTGAGGAAGAAGACAGACACATTCTGTACAGAACCCTCACTCCCAAGGGATGCCCATTGTTATTGGATGAGGCAGGACTGTAGCACAGGGACCTCCATATTTTCTTATGCGTACCACCTGCCACCTGCCAGACTGGCTTTCAGATCACCATGTTCACTGGTTCATTTTGGACCAGTACTGACTTTTGGGCCTCCAGACCTAACTTTCAACTGTGAACACGATTGCAGCCATTCTTCTGGACTCTGACCTTGGATTTATTTTCTGCATTTACAGGACACACATACTCTACAAATTAGTCAGTGTTTTAACCCTCCTCACCTCATGTCAGGACTCTTCAAATGCGGATCCAGAATCTACTGAAATTAGAGCAAGCTGTGAAAACGGTGAAGAGAAAGTGAAGACTCATTCAGTCTTGACCTGGGTCCATTGAAGTGGTTTTCCAGCATTGCCTGGCTGTAAGTCTCTGCCCTCTGGTTCACTCTGTTCTTCAGTTACTGAACCACTGACCTCACTGTGACACCACAGACTTCCTGTTCCTTCCTGTCAGGAGGGCCCCTCATCCTGGAGGCCCTCTGCTGCTCTCTTCTCTTCTATCTGGTCCTTCACTTTTTCCTCAGTCACATTGAGAGGACTCACCTTGTGCTGTAATATAGGTCCGGTGCCCCCAGAGGTACCCAAAGCCACACTAAGTGGGACAGCGTTGGCCTCTGTTTTCCCCCTGCCCTGAGATGTTCAAGAGGGTCACTGAAAATGGGGTGAGGTTTCTGCAGGTCCAGTCACTAGAGAAGTTGTCTGTGTTCCTTTCTAAATGGAAGAGAGGGGATCTGGAAATGTAGCCTCAGGGTGACTGAACATGGAGAAGATGAATAATAGCAATAAATGCCTGCCCTCCACAATTACTACAGAAAGAATGTTAACAGCTCTTCATGAACCCATTCTTGGTTCTGTGATTTTTAGTGTAAATATAATAATAAAGGCAGGTTTTATAAAGGTAGTCTCAATGAAAAGGTTTTTGCAGCCTTTCCATTCTGACTGGATCATGCTAACTTGCAGCAGGAGGCAAGGAAAGCCAGGGCTTCTCCTGGGATTTCTGCTGGAATTTGGCTCAGCCTCCAGGTCAGAGGTGGAGAAGCAGCTCGGTGTTGTTGGGAGAAAGGAGAACAGGCACCATTGTTAGTTCTTGCTGATAATAATGCGGCCTGCGTGGGCAGACATGGCTCATCCATCGGCTGGGGGAACATGTGTCTCAATGCCTGGGTTGTTCCTCACTTTTGCGTAGAGTGAAGCTTGGCAGGCTAGTGGGAATTAGGAAGCCTGTTCATCCTGGTAGAAATTCTTGTTTGAGAAACCCACTTCTATATATTAGCTTGGGGGCATCGTGAGGCTGGTTAGAAAACCCAAAGCTAGTTTCTGCAGCCTGTGGGCTCTCTCTTGTGTGTCCCTTAAAAGGGACTTTTGAGAAATTGTTCCTAGAGAAGCAAGCTCTTTGCTTTGTGCTCACCCACATACTTATTTTCTGAATGTTGTCAGTTATAAGGCAGACAGCGTATTTGCTCAGGCAAGTAAGGACAGACATGCCTTTGGGGTTGGAGGGCCGCCGATGGTGAAGGAGCTCAGAGGCTGGGAAGCCCTGGATTTTCCACATGGGATGTCTGTCCAATGTACTCCAGAACACCTGGGCCCTTAGAAGCAAGGGTTTGAAGTCTGTGACAAACGTCCTTGAGAAGGCCATGTATGATCTTGGCTCTGTAGCTCATGTTACTTACACATCAATATGTATTGCTCTCTATTAATGGGCTTTTGATTCATTAGCCAGCACAGAACTATGCCTTCTCTGTTGCGTTTGCTCCCTCATCTAAGACAAAAGCAGGGGCCCTACTCTATTCTCTAGTAATGTTGAGTCAAAGGTACCCAAGGTCTCCAAAAGGACAGGTCCTTTGTGTTCTTAGACATAATTTTTCTATGGATAAAGTGAGATACAGAATGAGTGGATGTAGATAAAACTAGCTACCTATAGAGGATTATGTTGCTCCTCATTTGCTTCCTATTGAAAAACACATCTGTTAAGTAAGCAGTAATATCTATGTTCCTCTGCAGACAAGACTTTGACAAGCATGCCTCAAGAAGTCTGTCCTCCACTACACCAGCAAAGCAGGGCTCTTTATCATGAAGATCTTGGGCCATTCAGGCTCACTTGGCATCGAGCAGAGATATGAGAGGCTGGCATTGGGGATAGAATGGTCATCAGCAATATTTTAATTAATTAATAATTTCTTCCCATGCTAGGAGTCAAACCCGGCCTTTTCGCATACCAGGACCACTGAGCTCCACCATCAGCCAGTCAGCAGTGGTTTAAAAGTCAACTAGACTGGAGACTGGCAAGATGCCTTCTGAGTGGATATAAAGAAAAAAGAGAAGAAGGGCAAAGACCAGGTATCCTGTCACTCTAGATGGAGGGGGACAGAGAAACCAGCAAAGGCAGGCACAGTGAGAAGAGAAGAATCAGACAGAGGAAGTGGTCATCTCTGAGCCTGGCTCTTAGGGCTCATTTATCTTTGACACTTAGTGGAATGGAATGGATCAAAACCACCAAATCAGTGCAGAGCATAGCTCATCAGTCTGTACAGTTCCCTTTTCAGCCCTCCCTGGAATTTTCTGCACATTTCTACTCTGTGGGCATGCCAATCAGGTTCTGATTATAAGGAAACATGCCATTAAAGTTTAAGACTGTAGAAGTTATTTCCAGGTTTTGAAACTAAAACCCTCACTTTTGGGTAGCACTGTAGAGCATTTAATTAGGAAGATGCCCCTTAGTGAATGTTGAAATTGACTCCCTCTATTTAAGGTATGGGTCAGGAGGTGAGTTATGTAGGTGGCCTTTCATCTACCTAAGTGTACCTGGTGGATGAGAATCCATATTTTGCAAAAAGCAAAGGGAATTAAATCTATTTTTATCAGGATCCTGAGGATCCTTATTTGGGAGATGTCAAATCTCTTCATAAATGAAGATATTTTAGATGGCACTTTTAATTTTCTTTTTGCTATGACCAATACTTGATTAGAGGCAACTTAAGGGAGAAAGATTTTTTTTTTTGGCTTATGATTTGAGAGGAAGTCTATAATAGGAGGGAAGACCTAGCGGCAGGCATGTGAGGCAGCTGGTTTTACTCCATCCACAGTCAGCAAATGGAGTGAACAGGAAGTGGGGCTGGTGGACAGTTTCAAGCCACCCATCCCTGTCTCCTCCTGCAAGGCTCTGCCTCTGGAAGGTTTTACAGTCTTCCAAAATAGCTCCCCCAGCTGAGGGCCAATTGTTCAAACATATGAGCCTGTTGGGAACTTTTCACATTCAAACCACAACAGATGATAAAGTAAGCTAATTTTTCACGGAAAGCCGAGACCCCTTGGGTTTACGGCTGAGAAAACCCTAGTCAAAAGCACATTCCTTGAGAAATTAGAGTAATCCCTTAACCTGGAAGTGGCCTCATATTCCGAGAGCCCTGAGCTGGGTGTTCTCATCCTCTTTGGATTCATTTGTCATATAAGCAGAATCCCTTTGACAAACTTCCCTACAATGATTCTTCCATAGATGGTGGATGGCTACCCTTGCCTCTGCCAATGATGTTGTCATTATTGGAGCGGGTCAAGCTTGGGCTCATGCTCATGTGATTAGAGCTTGATGTTGTCCATCCAAAGTGCATCATCTATTGGGCCACATCCACGGGAAGGAGAGACCTGAATGCCTCCTGCGAGAAACTTTAGATCTCAAGTAGGGATAGCAGTGTGCATTACAAGATTGGTCATCTGCCTGATTCTCCCTCCATTTGAGGATGAGTCCTTTCTCTACCTTTTAGTGGCACACCAGGTTAGGCTAAAAATATGTCAGTTCCTGGATGTGCCTGGGTCTGCAACCTTCTTCCTCAGACCCCTCACCTCTACAGAAAATGCCATACCTAAATTCTATATTCAGCACTGATTGATTTAAAATCTATCCAGACTTAATAGATTACAATGAGTGTTCATTATTGTTTTGTTCAATAACTAGATATTACATGAATAATCAGAAGAGCCAAAGTACAGATTCTTAAGCCATTCTTCCCAGTAGCACCATTTGGGGACCCTTTAAGCCCCTTGATGCCTGGGGCATACCCTATGCTGATTCAATCAGAATTTGGGGAGACAACTTGATTGGTTGTTGTTATTGTTGTTTTTCCTAAATTCACTTAGTGATTCCACTTATGATCAAGCCAGCAACCACTCTGCTAAAGGAGCATTTCCCAAACTGGAGTCAGTGTAGTCCTATCCTGAGTCTTGTTGAGTGAACTGCAAATTCAAATTCAGCCGGTCTACAGGGAGTCAGGTTCCTTACAAGCGTCTCTTGAGTGGTTAGTCTGGAAACCACCATCTGAGATTTGAGTAGCAAGGTGCTCAAAGTGCCAGCGGGTCTTTGACAGTGAGCTGACAGGAAGTCTGGTGCTTACCGCTAAGTGCCAAGGGGGAGCTGGAAAGAGCTGTGAGGACAGAGAGCTTCCAGGAAGACTCCGTCCCTTCACTGTACCCGGAAGACTCAAAAAAGAGAGGTTTGGGGACATTTGACAGAGACTGAGAAAAGCCAGCTGTTGATGACAAGTCTGCTCATCAGACATTAAGGTCATACATAGCCTTGGTGTCAGAAATCCCTGGCGTGAGGATCTGCTTTGGAGCAATACTTCCATTTTCCAAGAGAATGCTGGGATGCCTCAGTTTATGAATGACCCTGGACACAGCTTCCCTTTAAAAGCAAGAGAACCAGCAGATGATGCAAGAAGGGGAAGAGAAGCGTCTGGAAAATGAAGAGAGGCTCTTGTCTCACCAGTGGTCTTTAAATAAACACGGGGATGCTGACTCAGAAAGAGCTCCCAGTGGAAAAAGCCTCTGAGAAGATCCACCTCTTGTTGCAAGAATGCCCTGCCACAACCCACCAAGGATCAGGGGAAGAAGGCTGGGGCGGGTGGAGGGCTTGGGTGGGGTCATGTCCTGTATAGAAGCATCTCTGGCTGGACTCAGAACGCACCTGTTGGGAGTGAGCATGTTCCCTTCGGTGACCGGTTACATAATGCGTCTGTTGTCCAGGACAGTGGGGACCACAGGGCTAGGCCTCAGAGATGCAGAAGGGAGCAAGTCCCAGTTGTCTTTGAGTGGCTCCCCAGCATTCACACTGAGATGCAGTGTTTGGAGTCAGAGACATCAGCACTGTACCTTGAGGACCAAGCAGGCAACAACTGAAGTTAGGACTGCCATTGACCATAAGGCTGGGGTCTGGAAACTCTCACTGGGATCTTTCTTCATCTGTCCTTCATTTCTGATTTACTAGTCCCTGCTTTTTCCTCCTCTTTCTTCTTCTCACCCTTCTTCTTCTGTCTCTCCTCTTCCAGCTCTTCTTTCCCGTCCTAATACTTAGTTGCAGTGGGGCAGTAGACATTCACACTGGGAGGCACATAACTGTACATGGGCATCCCCTGTGATCTCCAGATCTACTGTTGCTTACTAGAGAGACCAGATGGAATTTTGGCAGAGAACAGAAGGTTCCATAGCTGTAGATCCTCAGGGTCATGGTCACACAGAGCCCTCAGTAGGACATAAGTGTACTCTGGAGAGGCTGGGAGTGAGTTTCAGGGGTGGTGACTCTAGAAGTTATGCCTGAATAGAAGGAAGGTTCAGATGCGGAAGTTGCAGCCCATAGCATACACACAGTGAAGTGGTATTTTCAGTTCTCAGCTGGCCTCAGAGGTGTGTGCTGGGGCTGCCTTGGAGTCCAACACCACTGTCCTCAGAGCTGAGCTCATAGACCTGACCTCACTGCCCTTCTGGCTCATTTGCTCCATTTCCTTTTTTATAAATGGTGCTTCTGTGGCTCGAGAACTAGGGTGCCAAGGCTCATACAGTCACTGCAGGCCCTGGGGCCCTCTGCTGAAACTGGTACAAGCTTCACTGCCAGATCCCGATCGCTTCCCCGAAAGCCGTTACATGGTGTCCTCACCATGCGCTATCAGAAAGTCCTTTTATGGCAATGGGTTGGTCCTAGGAAGCCATCTGGGAGACACTCAGAACATGTAGTTGTTTTGTAAGCAGCGTGACTGTGCTCTAAAGAGGTGCCCGATGAAGAAGGAAAGACCAATTAAAATTACAGACGGGAGGAGTGTTCAGGAGGGAAGCATGATGGACTTGGGGGGTCACAGGAAAGCTCTCCGTAAGGAATACAGTAGGAGAGGTGTCCAGTGTGCCATGATGTTTCATATGGGAGGGTGTGGTCACAGTCACAGCATCTTCTTAACTTCCCTGAAATCTGTTCTAACATCTGGGCAGTTGTTCCCAGTCTTGGTGTTTATCTTATTCTTGATCAATCTCTTCCTTTTCTGGGGGAGTGCTCACAAGGTCTCTGCAACTTATTTTTCCTGTGAAGTAAGTGTGAATGGAGCTTGGAAACTTAGTTTATTATAGACACCTTGGCAGGGGAGATACCATGGCCACAAAGGTGGTTTTTCCAGAGTGAACCTCATCCATTGCACTCATGATGAGCCGACCCCCGTGATTTCCCCCAAATTCTGGAAACTCGGCTGCATAATTTGTGGTCATGGGGGACTGTGTTTGCATTCTCCCCTGAGGAAACAAAAGAAAATTTTATATTGTTAATTAGATGTGCAAAGAAAATACACATCTTTATTTTCTGTCGTGCATTTGTTCTTGTTCTTGGATGAAAAATACTCTCCTAGTTAAATCATCTCAGATTCCTTTGGTTTGAAAATATCTTTGATTTTAAAAATGGTCAATGTGAGGGAAACAACATTTCAGTAAATTCCCACCTTTCACTTTTCTATTTCTGTCATTTCTTCTTTCTAAGACAGGGGCCTCACTAATGGGGTGTGGAGGGGCCTCAGGTCCTTGCATGTGGGCTCATCTAAGCCAGTTCCATAGGATCAACTTCAAATGAAGATGCTGGTGTTCTTGTGGAGTTCATTCTATTCTCTGTGAAAGTAGTAGATGGCCCTGGTCCCTGTCCCTGTGCAGAGCACCCTATGGCAGCCAGTCCTCCCATCAGCTAAGGGCCACGCACAGCTCAAGTTCATTGCCTGTGACATGAATGTTTGTGTTTCATTGAAAACCAGGTTAAATTTTAATCTTCTCTTTGACAGTGTAGGGAAGTAGAGCATCACTGGAGGGATTCAGGTAATGATGACTCTTACCTCAAGGTGGACTAGTTATGCTTGTAAAGGCTGGAGGGAATGGCTTGTCATAACAACATGGCCCTCTCTCTGAATACCCATTGAGAGCTCAATGGGACAACGGTAAGGCAGTAAGCCAAGGCTCTAGCAATCAAATAAGTGATTTTCACCTCAATACCAGTTGCCCAATTCACTATGTAATTCGTGAAAGATCAGAAGTGACCAGTTAAAAGGGTAGATTGAAAATTCTACAGGTGGCATGTAATCCCGTCTCTTGGGAAGTAGAGGCAGGAATGTTAGGAGTTCAAGGCCACTCTCAGTTACATAAAGTTTGAGGCCAGCCTGGATTACATGAGACCTTGTCTCACGAGGTGGGGAGTGGGGTGGGGGGGGGGAGGGAGAGAGGGATAGAGGAAGAGGGAGGGAGGGAGAGAGGCTGTTTTAGTAAAGCCACCAGCTTAGAACTAGAACTGGGCCACTGCCCCAGGTGGGCAAGGAATGTATCTAATGACAGTTTCTTTTATTCACTCATGTCTTAATTGTGATGCTGCTCTATTGTGTGATTACAGCTTTGGAATTCTAATTCTGTTCTTCAGTTGCAACTCCAGACAACTTGCAAACCCTTCTGTTTTCCTCAGATGATGACCATATTAAGTTCAAATGCCCAGGACTTAAAATGAAACCTCTGAGAAAGAAAATAACCAAACCCTACCACCACCACCAAAACCAATAACCAAACCACCACCACCAAAACCAATCACCAAAACACCACCACCACCACCACCACCACCACCACCACCACCACCACCACCACAACTGATAACCAAATCACCACCCGAACCCGAAGGAACAAAGCACTACACCAAGGCTTCCTGAACGGCTACTGAGAGAAAGCTGATTGGTTGGTACTTGGCACACAAGCCTGGCTTCGTGACGTCTACAGTTTGAGCCACAGCTTGTTTCTCGACTCTCACCTCTCAAATCTGTCCTTTGTGAGATTTTTTTTTTTTCTAAATCTTACTTAGCAGACAAGTTTTATTTCCTCAAACCAGGTGGTACCTTTCAACAACTGCCTTTGTTGAAGTCATCAAAGCCTAACTCCACGGAGAGTCTTCTCTGGTGTTCTGTCCCTGGTCCCTCTGCTTTCTTTAGGGAAAGCCTTCCCAGTGACCTCACCCACTGAGGGGACCTCTGCCTGTGGGCTCCAGCGCTCTCTGCTCCCACTGCCTTCCCCCACAGCTTGTTTGTTTGGACAGCTGTCTTGTAGATTTGTAAGGCCCTGAGGACACATCTTTGCCCCTCCACATTCAGGGTCTCCTGCAAATTCTGGCCACAGCCATTATTAGTCATTACTGATAAAGACTCCGAAATAATAACAATTTTCTTTGATGAGAGAGGGAACAGAGTTTATGAAATTTTAAGAACAACCCAACAGGCATGTGACAGGTAGAATCAGATGGCAGGCCCATTTCATGCTTCTGATTAAAAGCATTACAGATTGGATTCTCACCTTCTCCACAATAAAGCTATCTATCTATCTATCTATCTATCTATCTATCTATCTATCTATCTATCTATCTATCTGTTGGTTTGTTTATTTATTGAGACAGGTTCTCTCTACAGAGCCCTGGTTGTTCTGGGACTTGCTCTATAGAGCTTGAATTTAGAGATCCGCCTGCTTCTTTCTCCCGAGTGCTGGGATTAAAGATGTGCACCATCACAGCCCATAATAAAGTTTCTTACTTGCAGCTTAATACCCAAGTTGTTACATTTATTGGCCCGGGATGCAAAAATGTCTTTTCATTTATCCACTGGAAGGGGACTTAGAACTGGACATTGAATCTTTTTCAATGCTTTTGGAATAACAAATGTTCTGTTGAAAAACTATTTAAGTCCAGTATGAGTTGTTTCCTCAAAAGCAGTGAAAAAACTTGTCAGCCCCCCACCCTCCTTTTGTGATCCTACTCACGTGGGAGTCATTGAATCAGATGGAGAAATTTTCTATTGAGGCAGATAATGAATTTTTCTAAGGGAGACAATGTTTCCTAGGTATTCGGGGCTTTTGTGTACATAGTTAAGAATTCAGAAATAACTGCACAGATGACACAGACTTATCAATAACGGCTCTGTTATCCAAAATGCAACTTGTATTCCAGAGAAAATTCAAATATTTTTTTTTTTTAAATTCCAAGAATTTGGAGAACTAAATTACAGAAATACACATTTTTTTTTTTTTAATTTTTGCACCAGCCTTTGTTTGATAACACTGCCAAATATATAACAGAGCATTGTGGAATATCGGAAAGATAGCAGTGTGGCTGTGAAAGGGAGGCTGCCTGGCCCTGCCTGCCCTGTGGTGGCAGGTGGGTACTGGGGTGCAAATTCTGACTGTTGCTGATTTGCTGAAGCTAGTGTTTGGGTCTAGGATGGGCCTTTTGGGCATATATACATATGTACATATATATATATATATATATATATATATATATATATATATATATATACACACACACACACACACACACACATGTATGTCCATATGTATGTATGTAGAAGGCTTGGTTCTCGGCCTATAGAACCACTGGGGAGTGGTACAACTTTCATAAGTGAGCCCAGTGGAAGGAAGTGAGTCAATGGGAAGTTTCTCTGAGGGGATGAGACAGTAGGACCCTGGCCCCTCCTCTTCTGACTTTGAGTAGTCCCCTTAGCCTTGTTTTCCTGTCCTGACGTATTGTGTTGACTTAGGCCAAAGTCAACAGGCCCGAGGGAGCAGATTAAAAGGTCTGCATCTGTGAGGGAAAACAAATTGTTTCTCTTTCGGAGTTGATTTATATCCTGTATTTGCTGTCGTAAAGGAAAGCTGACTAATGGGGCTGGTGGGAGGAGCTTTCGGCAGTCATCTACCTGGCTCTCGCTCTCACCTTCTCTAAGTGGTCATTCAGTCCGGTCCAGACCCAGATCCAAGGAAGATGTCACTGAGAAAGTGGTGAGGTCCTTTGTCAGTATTGGATCCAGCAGCTCATACTGCCAGGGCTCTGGCTGCCATTTTACCAGGCCATGATGCCTGGAGACTGTAAAGCTGTGCTGTGATGCATGGAGACTGTAAAGTTGTGCTGAGATAGAACTCAGCTGCTGCAGGAGCCACCGTGGGATACATGCCCACACAAGTAGAATTCAAATTATATTTTAAAGATTCATTTTTAAGTGTGTGTGTGTGTGTGTGTGTGTGTGTGTGTGTGTGTGTGTGTTTGAGCATGTGCATGCTTGTGAGTGCAGGTTCCCATGGAAGCCAGTAGAGAGTGCTAGATTCCTTGGAGCTGGAGTTACAGGTGATTATGGGTCATCCAATATATTTGCAAGGAACTGAAGTTGGGTCTTCTGCAAGAGTAGTGTACATGCTTTTAATTTTGGGGGATGCTCTAATGTGTTGCTTTGCTTGATTGATAAATAAAATGCTGATTGGCCAGTAGCCAGGAAGGAAGTATAGTATAGGCAGGATAAGAAGAGAGGAGAATTCTGAGAAGTGGAAGGCTGAGTCAGGAGACGCTATAAGTCACCGCTGCCGCCATGAGAAGCAAGATGTGAAGGCAAAACTAGGAAAAGGTACCAAGCCACGTGGCTAAACATAAATAAGAATTATGGGTTATATTAAGTGTAAGATCTAGCTAGCAAGAAGCCTGAGTCATTAGGCCAAACAGTTTTAGTCAATACAAACGTCTATGTGTTTATTTGGGTCTGAGTGGCTGGGGGCCCAGGTATGAGTGGAGAAAACCCAGCTACACTTAGTGACTGAGCCATTTCTGCAGCTTAGAAAATAAAAGTGATCTCAGCTTTAGGTTGACACCAGAAGGAACACTCTGGAAAGCCACTGTCTCAGGTAGGGTTTCTACTGCTGTGAAGAGACCACGGCAACTCTTACAAAAGAAAACATTTAACAGGGGCTGACTTATGGTTCAGAGGTGTAGTCCATTGACGTTGTGATGGGAAGCATGGTGGCATACAAGTATGCATGGTGCTGGAGAGGTTAGAGTTATATCTAGCTTAGAGTTCTACATCTGGATCTGAAGGCAGCAGGAAGGGACTGTGAGACACTGGGCCCAGCTTGAACATCTGCTACCTTAAAGCCCGCCCCCAGTGATACATTCCCAACAACAAGGCCACATCTACTCCAACAAAGCCACACCTCCTAAGAGTGCCACTCCCTCGGAGCCTGTGGAGGCCATTTTCTTTCAAACCACCACAGCCACTGAGCTGGGCTTGTGCTTCACTTCATTTATGACAACCTGCTTTAGGATAGGAGGCTATGGTCTATCTGGCAAGACAATAGTACCCTTGAACTACTTCTACCAGAGTGGCTGGAGGTCTTGGTAATGGCTTCCCTTGTCAGAGCTACCCTTTCAAAAGCCTCATGGTGGCATTGTCACAGTATTCAGAGAGCTATCCTCAAAGGCTTTGCATTCAAACTCGGTAGAAAAGCAGTCTGTGCTCTATGGAAGCGTTTCATAAACACATCCCCGGAAGAAATAGTACAGTTCTATGTTACCTCTGTTCCCGCAGCTGGCCAGAGCCCATGGGTGCTTTATATTTTACAGCATGCTTCCTTCAGACACCTGGAAAACAATGGAAAAAAAAAACAAAACAAACCAAAAACAAACCCTGAAATATTGCATAAAAGCCATGGTGTACCCAGGCCTGAAGAGTGGTTTGTAAGCTGCTGAGCCTCGTCAGGAGCTGGCAAGGCTGAGTGTTGTTGGAAAATGTCTGTGTTTCCTTCTAAGTCTTCATCTCCTATTTTCTTCCCTGAAGGAAAGGAATGAAACAGGAGAGAACACATTTATTTATTTTTTCTGACATTCCCTCATCTGCAGAATATTAGCTGCTGGTTTGTTATGGTCCTCCTGCTTTGCTACTGGGCCAGGAGAGAGGAAATTGGAGGTATAGGCTGAAATGACTCCTTGATTTGAAAAGACAACAATACAGCCAAACAAAATCTGCAGGCCAAGCCTCAGGCTGGTGCCTGCCGGATGAGGCTTTGGACACAAGGACCCACATTGCTTGGACTAGGGTGTGACCTTCTCAGTGAAACCTGCATCTAGTCAAACAAAAGCAACAGTCATTCCATGTGGTGAATTTTTTTTTGATAGTTACTCAACTACCTAGAGAACCTTGGAACCTCTGTTTACACGTCAGCTGAGCTGGGTGAGCATAAACACTGGCGTTTCAAACCTTGGAACTTAGCTTTACTCTTCAGCCTCAGCTGGTGTAACTGAGATGGTTGTCTGATTTGGGAGGGTGTGTGTGGATGCTGAACACTGGTGTCTGCTCAGGAGATGGCAGCTCTCTAAGGATGGGACCTTTCCCTGTGAATGTATAGCTCTCAGGGTATATTCCTTCTCTATTACATATATGCTCTCACTGTCTGGGGTGACCAATGCCAGTTCCTCATCCGGGTCTGATATGGTATGGTCTCTATTCCACTTGTCCTACTGGGAGAGGGACCTTACTGAATCTTAATTGATTTGGTGCTGAGATTCTGTTGATCGGTGATTTAGACAGTGGCCACATGTCCTGTTCTGTATCAGGAATCTTGAAGAGTCTTATTAATAAAATCAAACCTGAGCCAGGTATTGGGGTGAACTGGAAGATCAGAGAGACAGAACAAGCCACAGCTAACCTCACCTGGCCAACTTCTCAGCTGATCTTGTTTCCTCAGACCGGAAGCTTCTATGTCCTCATATCCCAATGGCTCTCAGCTGAACTGCTGCTCAAAACCTAAAAGCTTAACCAGCCAAATGCTTAACCAGCCAAATACTTCTAGTTCCTGGTCCTCATGCCCTATATACCTTTCTGCCTTCTACCATCACTCCCTGGGATTAAAGGCTCGCTTTTTGGGATTAAAGGCGTGATGAGTCACCATGCTTGTCTGTATCCTTGAACAGATGGATTTCTGCCTCTGGAATGCTAGGATTAAAGGTGTGTGCTACCATTGCCTATTCTCTATGTTTAATATATTGTGGCTGTTCTGTCTCTGACCCCAGATAAGTTTATTAGGGTGCACAATATTTTGGGGAACACAATACCACCTCACTGTTCCATCACTGCTGTCGTTCTTTGTGTTGGCTAATGGGCAGAGGCAGTTTTCAGAAGTTTAAGAATGACAATTACCCCTGTGGGTTATTTTATCCAACCTCCCTCCTCTGAAGGGCATTAGCTGCGCATGGGGAGAAGTTCTAACTCCTAAAAGGAAGTTTGTTTTTCTTCTTCTGATTAAAATCCCCCAGCTCTTACCAAAGGCTGTAGTTAGGATGTGCAAAGACAACAAGCTGCATGTAGAGGCCTGGCTGTGGTCCGATGTGTGCCAGGCCTGGCTGTGGTCCAATGTGTGCCAGGCCTGGGCTCCAGGATGCAGGCTCTCTCTGAGCCAGCGAAATCACATTCTCAAACTCGGGTCTTACCTTCCCGCCTCTTTCCCAAGTCTAATTTGGAAAACTTTCGATTCAGCTGTCCATGAAAATGAGTTGTGATTCTGATTGGGAGGGGAGAGCAACAGAGTGACCACAGTTGGGTATATATGTTTTTCTTTGAATTAAAAAGAAGATAACGATGAGATGAAGCCAGTGATTATTAACCTGAGTTTCTGCCTAACTTGTGAAAAAGATATTTAGCATCATCCACGCAAGGAAGAGCCAGGCCAGAAGTAATGCTTCTGACCGATAAGTCATGTGGCACCCTGGGGAGGTGTTGATATGGTTCAAGAAATACTAAACTTACAGCCTGATGCCCTGGGTTCTTGGAATGTTTGTCCTTTATTAGCAGTGTAGCTAGCAAGTCACAATCTCACTGAGGCACTGTTTCCTCCTCTGTCAAAGTGTGGATAATAATGTTTGTCTGGATCACCCCATGGGGTTATTCTGAAAACATAACAGAATACATTGAAGTTCGGCTACATGCCAGGGGTATTGGATATGGAATTATGTGTCAAAGTTAAATATCCCATCTTCTCCTAAGTTCAACACAACAAGTAATTTCCCCTCTGTTCTGCTACAAGTCCTGTTGTCTCTCTGATTAAATGCTAGAGGAAGGATTTGGTTCCCATTTAGAGGCTGTGTTGTACAAAAAATAAGTATGTTTTAAACACTAGCATTTCACTTCAAATGTCCTAAAAAGGCAGGTTGTGAACAATGGGTCCAGATAGAAGAGAAGCAGCAGTCAACACCATACCCCTTAGTCCCACGAGAGGACATGGCCAGATGAAACCACTTGTATTGTGAACCTTGTCTCTCTCTCTCTCTGTGTCTCTCTCTCTCTGTCTCTCTGTCTCTCTCTCAGCTACTGTCATTGCCTTTCTTTATCAGCTTGTATTCTTGTGTACTTGAATTTTTACGTTAAATGCATGCCTATGGCAAAGATTTGAAAAACAACCACAACCACAACCACAACCACAACAACAACCAATCAAAGGCCTCTACAAATAAGAGATGAACCTGTGAGACAAAGAGCAAGAGATAGTAAGATGCCCAGAATATTGAGTCAGTCTCTGCATAAAGGCTCTGCTCATCAGGGAAGGCAACCCAGGGCATTAGTGTGGATGCCACAGTGGATGTCTAGTTCCTGAGACCAGAAGCTTGACAAAAAGGTTAAGATTCTGAAAATGGGCAACTTTCCAGATGCATATAAACAGCATTTATTAAAAGTGCACAGTTTAATGGGTTTTGACAAATGTATGTATACTCATAGTACTACCAGCACAATCAAAATAACAAACTTCTCCATCACCCCCAAAACCTCCATGTCTTTTAGTAATCCACACCTCTTCACCCCCATTTCTCCTCTCTACCTTCATTTCCAGTCAACCAGTGATATACTTTTGTCCTTATACTTTCTTTTTTTGTAATAAAATATAACAAGATAAAACCAACTCATTGAGATTGGACAAAACAAACAGAAGAAAAAGAACCCAAGAGAAGGCACTAGAAACAGACAGCCATTCATTCACATACTCAGGAATCCCACACAAACACCAAACTGGAAGCCATGATATATACACAAGGGACCAATAGGGCAAAAAGAGAGAAGAAAAAAATATAAATAAAAATAATAAGATTTAAAGAAAGAGGAAAAACCCTGACATTGTAAGAGAAGGAGCCTCCATTGAGTTTGTTTTCTGTTGGCCATCTACTTCTGTTTCCCCAGTGAGATTCCACTAAATTTTCATTTCAGTTGGAATGTTCCGGTTGACTTAATGACTATTTTATATTTCTCCATATGTACCACCAGATGTAGCTTTCGTGGTTCCACTCCAGTCTGTGGGTGCAACCCTGCATGTAAGTCCACAGCCAACCCTGGCTTTGGCCTTTGGTAGCACCAGCCGGAGATCAGACGGTACAGTGTCAGGATGGCAGAGAGTGAGACTTCTTCCCCTTCCTGGCCCACTCCTCCATTGAGGGCTTTAGCTTCCCTGGAGCTGTCTTGTCAGCCACGGCTCTCTTGGCTTAGCAGCGGCTCTGCTCCTTGACCTTCAGCTCTAAGGGAGCAGGCACCTTTCTGCTGGGGTCAGTGCTGGAGTGCTCAGCCATCCCCACTGAGTTCCCTTAGTCATCCCTGCAAGTGGTTCCTTCCTGAATGGGGACTCAGCATCTGCTTCCTGCAGGGACCTTGACTGATGCAGTGGCCACAATAAGCTCCGAGGCGCCGAGAGAAGCATAAAAGATAAGGAAGATAATCCTATCTGCTTGCTGCAGCCTTCTGCGTGCCAAACCCTGTGGGAAGTAGTTTGAAGGTATTCAGCAAGCGTCTGCCCTGTGCTTTCTCTGGATACACAGTACTACACAAATAGTTCTGCTCCCCAACAAGATGGCAAAAGTGAATCCTTACAACAACCCTGTTCTTTATCATGAGTTCAAACGTGAGGAACTGAGTCGCAGAGAGGGTTAGTTACTCTTCCAAGGTCTCCAGCATGTAGTTGCAGAGTTGGGACTGAACTCTGGCTGCCATGACAACAGTTGCTTAGGACCCTAGTCAGTGGCTGTGTGAATTTCTGGGTGGAATGGTTGGTCTTGTTTGTCTTAGTGACGGGAAGGTGTACAGGAAGCCTGGCTGCTTCATGAGAGAAGGGCATGGCGATGAGCCTGTTAGGAGCTGCTTGATCACTGAGGGGCCGGAGGAGGGCTATGTGGTCCAGTGCTGGCAGATGTACTTGAGAAGGCTGAGAATGAGGAATTTGGATTTTTAGTTTTGGCCCTTCCCAGTTCTGCAACAAGCTGACTTTGACAGCTGCTAGAGATACCACTTTTGTTCAAGTCCAGGGCTATTTCTCTGCTCTGGTCCAGGCATTTGTGAGCCTCAAAGAGAATGTCCCTCCCAGGTGGGAATCTTCATGAGGGGGTCACTCTTCTCTGATGCTTCCTAAAGGAACAGGTTAAATTCCAAGGAGAGACAAAACAAACTTGCTGACCTACTGTTTTTAGAATTAGGATTCAAGCTTTGGGTCCCCCTCCATCCTTCTGAGAGTTGTTCATCAAATCTTGAAGAAAATGGCCTCAGAGCTGAAGACCTCCCTGGAAGGGCTGTTGTTGACCAGTGGTGGTGGCAGTGGTCTGCCCACCCACAGCTCACAGAGCTCGGGGCAGAGCCTCCAGGGAGCCCACCTGTGATCATAGATGGTGGAGACTGCAGGCTGGGACAGGACCACTGCCTAGTTCTCAGTCTGGACACTGGCTCAACCAGGGTGTGCCACAAGTCATGGTGAAGGGCTTGGGAAGTGTTTGCAATTCTCTTTCATCCCAAGAAAAGCCAAATTTTTTCACTGCTATGATTCACTTGTAAATTCCAATGAGCTCCCTACTAGCCAAGTTTTTTTTTCTGCCTCTTTTTCTTCTTTCCCACTTCCCTTTTTTCCTACACCATCTTTGCACTCTACACCTCTCTTTTCTATCTTCATGATCACCTCCTTCAGTCAGCTTCTTGCCGTGGAATCCAGTGTTTGAAGGGACTGTTTCTTTTTAAGGGCACATCTTTGTGGAGAAGCAGATCAGAGTCCCTGACACTTCATTTTCTCATCAGGCAGATAGGTGGCCACCTCTGGACATGGAAAGATCCTGACCTCAGAAATTCAAATGACAAAATCATGAACAAGTGTAACTGGGGTTTCTGGAAACTTCAGGGGAGTCTGATAACACTCACTAATTTTATCCATGTCTAGCGTCCACAGTCAGGCTGACTGAAACAACAAAACCTCTTTTTCTTTAGTGTCTTTTTAAAGTAGGTTTATTTAATTACAGCGATAGATTTTAGGAATATACAGTGAAAAAAAGCACATTTCTTAGTGTTTAAAATTTTTTGGCATGTTTGTTTTCAAGATTCACAGACAGTATAGCAATATTCCCAGGAATTCTTAGAAATTCAAAAGTATGGTTATTTTAAATTATTTAAATATATTAAATTATTTTAATAAACTATAGTCTCCATAGTCTATTATTTGGATAGTTAAGATTCAGGTTCAAAGAATGAGTTGTACAAAGTTCAGCAATACTTGCAAAGGAAGACCTCCCTGTTCCATGGAATTAAAACCCAGCGTGACTTTGAACTCTTTGTCTCTCAGCTTTGCACAGAGCCAGGTAGGGCAGGACCAGCGGAGCCCAGGTTGGAGGTCAGGTTGTGTAGCTCATTTCCTGGGCTTTTATCCTATAGATCTCCCCTGTCTTGCAGGAAGTCAAGCAGCTTGTCTTTAACTTTCCTTCCATCCCCATGTCTGACCCACAATGCCGGTTTTTCCACAGTCCAGATCGAGAGTTGATGATAGAAGTGAGAGGCTATTGCCAGGAACTGTTATTTGTAGAGAAATCTCTTGAGAAGCTCTTCTCCATCCCCACCCTACCCTGGTATCTATCCCATTATGATTGGCCCAACATCTCTATAATCCAGTCCAAAAAAATGGGTGTGCTGTCCCCCAAAGGCCTTATAACTTTAAGTGAAGTTAGGTCTGAGTGTCTGTCTCCCATGCCGCCATCTGGTAGGGATGCTTGGTATCCCCTGAACACAGCACCTGCAGAGCCCCAGAAGTTCTGGGACCCTCACCCTGACATCACCTGGCACACACAAAAAGCTGGACTCCCTGGAGCTGTGAGCTCAGTTTCCAGGGCGGGAAGAGGTAGATTGTTTGTATGTGTTCTGTCCAAGAAATGGCTGCTCCAGGCTTGACCCTGTGGAGACTTGGTGTTGGGGGAGGTGATGTCACTCTGCTTCCTGCAGCTGCTATAGCCTGAGGAGTTGCTCTCCTCCCAAATCCCAGAGAGCGTGTGTGGGCTTCCGGACCGGAGTAGCACTTGCACTTAATGGCAGAGGAAGAAAAGTCGTGAGGAAAACAGCAAAGGAATCAATGTCAGTGCTGGAGCTGCTGGGAAACGGGGCAACCCCGAAGCACAGTCGAATCTCTCCACACACTAGGCTAGTGCTGATCTCACTCTTAAGTCTGAGGGGTCAGCATAGATCACTGAATTGTTCTCAGTAGAGGTTAAAAGCTGGGGACACCACCACAGGGTTAGTTTTAAAATTGTGTGTGTGTGTGTGTGTGTGTGTGTGTGTGTGTGTGTGTGTGTTCACACGTGAGAGTGAGCAGAGGTGAAAGGTAGAGGCTGGGTATTTTCCTTAATTACTCTCTACTTTATGTACCGAGGCAGTCTCTCACTTGAACCCATATCTCTACCCAGCTCGGTAGACAGCCTAGCCAGCTTGCTCTACGGATCCCCTGTGTCGGCCTCCAAGGTGCCCTGAAATGCCCACCTGACATTTACTTGGGTGTCGGAGACCCTAATTTTGGTCCCTGCAGTGGGACATCAAGGACTTTCCTCCTGAGATGTCTCCCTAACCCCAGTTTGGCAGTTTCTATTGTTTTTAGGATGACTTTGTTATAAGCAGAGCATGTTTCTCCCAACTGGCTGCGTACAGAATCTCAGAAGAACAGTTAATGTGTGCTACCGAACAAACCCAAGCAAAAGTGTGCTCACACATGGAATAGCTCCGAACAAATAGAAAGCCCACACGTTCTGACATGTGAACTGCGCATTAGCAATGAAGCGACGTAAGAGCCCAGCACTCTGTGTTAGTCTAGTGTTTTGTGAGTGAAGATGACTGCGTCTAACAATCGGCTGCATTTTGTAGAGTCCAGTGTTCCTGGGCTCGTCTCTAGCACATCCTGTTGCAGTTGGGCGACAAAGCCACGTTACCTTCCCTGTCACAAAGCCCTTTTCTCCCCCCCCCCCAATTTGCCACTCATTAAGTAGGTAGTGATTAAATCCATTTATCCACCCACTTATTTACTCATACCTTGTAATAAAAACGTGTGATTGTTGCAGTGAGTGACCAGCTTTGCCGGAAGCCTGACAGGAACGAAGCGTGCTTTCATCTTTTAGAGCCTCACAGTCCTGTTGATACACTTGAGGCAAGTGGCCGATAAAGCAGCTGGCGGTGCAGAGCCTGAGGCAGGGGAATAAGATCTGAGGCTCGTGAGTATAGGGATGGGGGAGGGGCGTACAGTGGGTGCAAGGAGGGCTGGGCCAAAGGCAGAGGGGGATTTCCAGGAACCGGGTAACCTAGGGGTTGGACAGAGGGACAAGAGTCTGTGAGGGGGACAAGAAACAGAGTATAGAAGGAAGCCTCCTTAGCTCTAGAGCAGGGCTGTTCTCTGACCGCTGTGATGAGGGTATTTTTCTCCTTGGGCAGCGAGTGGGCGGGTGGCATCCATGGTGTGTGGTTTTGCGCGTGTGTGTATGTTTGAATGAAGGATGATAGTATGGAGGGAACTTTAACTCATTAACTAGAAAGAGAAGTGTCAATTGTTTGGGAGGATGACCCTGGAAGCCAAGTGGTCTGGTGTTCGGAGCATGAGTTATAACATCAGGCCCTACTTGAGTCCTGGTTGTGTTACATGACAGAGGGAACCTAAAGCATTTCCTTTTTTAAAAGTAAAGTGTTTAAATAAAGCTGTCACTGAATCAAAGAGGCAGGACAAGTTTCCTTTGGGGAACATATCCATATAAAAGCACACTTTAGTATCTGTGCCCGAGTTTACGCCAGTCTGGGAGGGGCGGCCGCAAAGCTTCAGGTGGACTGTGGAGTCAGGGAGCACTTGATCCTTGTGGTAGAGACTTTGCTGATTGCTGAGGATGACTGACTCAAGCCGCCAAAGTGGGGAGGGGCTTATTTTAGCTCATGGTTTGAGAGTGTCACAGTCCAGTACACGTCAGAGAAGGCCTGGGGGCAGGCGGCTCCACTGTGAAGACAGTGTGTGGTTGAGGTTTCTCATCTTTTTCCATCTCAACAGAACAGGAAACAGAGACAGGACAGGAAGTGGAGTCAGGCTATTAGCCCAAAGGCCAACCTCGTAGAAAACTGTCATCACCTTCAGTTGGACCCCAGCTTAGAGAGGTTCCCTATAACCTACCCCAAACAGAACCATCAGCTGGCAATCAGGCATGGAGGGTGCATGTGTGTGTCTGTGGGGGGCGGATGATTTCACATCTAGACTCTAACAGTCCTGCAGCCTGGGTGTGAGTTCTACATGAACATGGCCTGCTCTAAAGAGGAGCCAGGTCAGCTGGTCTTTCAGGACAGAACTCCTGGGAACACCAGAATATCACAGGAGGTGTGGTGGTTTGAATGAGAAATGTCCCTCATAGTCTCAGACATGTGAATCATTGGTCCCCAGTTGGTGGCCCTGTCTGGGGAGGTTTGGGAGGTGTGGCCTTGCTGGAGGGAGTGTGTCACTGGAGATGGGCTTTGAGAGTGAAAACCTTATACCATCTAATTCGTGAGCATCCACCTTCTTGCTTCTGCGTCACATCTCTTGCCTGCTGCCTCCACCCTGCCACTATGGACTTTGATCCTTTGGGAACCACAAGCCAAAATAAACTCCTCTCTCTGTAAGTTGCCTTGGTTATAGCATTTTGTCATGGCAACAGAAAAGGGACTAACATGGTGGGTCTAAGACAAAAACCATGCTGGAGGAAAGGCAAAAGGAAGACAGTGCATTGCTTCCCTGATAATCACATACCACACAGACTTACTGTGATGCTAGGCATGTGTCAAATAGCTCATTAATGCTGTACCAGAATGTTTAAAGGTAATATGTGCTATGGTTTGAATATGTAAGATTCCCAGGGGGACACTCTTTTGAGACCTTGATCCCCAGCTGGTCTTGGTAGTTATGGCACATCGAGATGTGGGCCTTGATGGCTGAGGAAGGCCTAGAAATGGCATCAAAATAAAAGAGCAAAAGTAAGAGTATATTTTTACTGTTCTCTGCTGCATTATATTCCTTGTTCCTGCCATTATATGGCCCTTGACTTTGTTCCTGTGTAGAAACAAATTGTTAATAACTTCCTCTCTTATGCTAGCTATTAACAACAACAACAACAACAGCAACAACATTGCCACCAACAATAAAAACAACATCATAATCAACATCAGCAACAATATCACCACCACCAACAAAAAAATAATAACAACAGCAACAACATCATCACCACCACCAACAGCAACAACATCAACATCATCAACAACATCAGCAGCAGCAACAACATCAACAATAGCAACAACAGCAACAACAACAGAATCATCAATACCAGTAATAACAACAGCAACATCAGTAACAACAGCATCATCAACAACAGCAGCAACAACAACATCATCAATACCAGCAACAACATCATTAGCAACAGCAACAACAGCATCATGAACAACAGCAACGGCAACAACAGCATCATCAAAGCAATAAACAGCACCAGCAACACCAGCAGCACCAGCATCATCAACAATACCAGCAACAACAGCATCAACAATAGCATCATCAACAACAGCATCAACAATACTAGAAACAACATCATCAACCACAACAACAGCAACAGCAACAACAACAAATCACATCAACATCAAGAAACCTAAACACTTCATTCCAAATTCCTGAACTTTTTAAAAGCTCTGTGAATTGAACCTAGGGTCCCATGTATGTGAAGCAATACCTACCTCTGAGCTACAGCTCCAGCCCTCCAAACCTCTAAATACCTCCCCTGTCTGTCTGTGGCACCATAGTGATCTCAATGAGGTGAATTTGTTCTGCTGTACATCAGTGTTCAGGTAGTCAGGACTCCATGGCTTTGAATCCATGAAACCTTTTGTCTTTTCTAGTTTCAAGGAAGCTTGGTGAGGTTTGGAGAATGATGGGTTCTTGAAGATGAAGCAGCAACCTCGGGAGTTGAGGCTCAGTAGGCAGCATCAGCTCGCTCTGGAGGAAGGTGCTTCCACACTGGACTGTTTTGCTCAATAACTTTGTAGTCATGATCTATTCTCAGGACTTTTCCAGAAGATAAGAATTTTTTCCTAATTTCACCTCAATATACATTTCCCAGTATCCTTGGCAATATTATAGGTATGTTGGGCACTTCATTTCAATCATCCTCAGAACAGCCTTGCATGATTAGCATCACTCCCTCTACTTTGGGCTGAGGAAGTTGAATCCAGAGATGCTGGACTCAGAATTGTAAGTCTCAATAGGCCTCTCTGGTCTTAAATCTTATCTTCTTACTGCACCTGAAATGTAGATTATACTGGTAAATCATCACACCTTATTGGAGTTCACTGAGAAGCTGGCTCTGAAAGCCAGATTGCCCATCCCTCCCCTTTCAGACACCAGCATGTTGGGGTCATTGACCTCTAAGGCCCCTGTCTGGGTAGGAGCTGCCTCCCTGACTCTGTGACAAGGCGGGAAGAGAGGAGAACAGAAACAGCTTCAAAATAAAAACATTGTATCCTTGAGAACAGCTAGAGGGTAAACTGCCTCCAACAGCAGATTACTTATCTCATGATATAAAAATGCCTGCAGTGGGAAAGAGAAGCTGGAATTCAGCCATGGGAAGCTCATCCATAGGGAGAAACCTCAATGGGGAGCCCCACTGACTGCCTCAACTTCCCCAGGCTGTCTTTGCTGGTTGTTGTGAGTGCCCTATTTGATGACACCACCTCTATCTGTTGCTATTCATTCTCTCACTCGGAAGCCTCACCTGAGGGGCACCCTGCTCTATCCTAGACTCTCCACTTCGATTTTCTGCTGTCTTCCTTCAAGGGGCTTCCACAGTCAGTCTCTGGGGTTGTTCTGGGCACCGGATTTGTTGGTGTTCTGCTATCTACCAGTCTATCTACCTACAACATGCTCTTTATTCTTTGACTTGGGTTTAAAAGTCAGTCAGGCGTGGTGGCACATGTCTTTAGTTCCTGCACTTGGGAGGCAGAAGCAGGTGGACCTACATGAGTTCCAGGACAGGCAGAGCTACACAGAGAAACTGTGTCTGGAAAAAACAAACAAACAAACAAACAAACAAAACAAAATCCTTCAAAACCAAAAGGGTGGCCTTTATAGATCCTTCCCTGGATTGCACAGAACATCGCTGTATTTCTGCTATTTGACATTTCTATAGCTGGGCATTAAATAATGTGAAGAAGAAATGGAAGCACACAGAGTGAGCTATCAATGCTCACATTAGACGAGCATGAGCCAGGAAGTACTGAGAAGAACGCATGGGCAGAACACCACTTTTCTGATTCGTGTGTGCATATTGCTTTCTCTCAGAAATTAACTTGGCAGCTAGCTCCAAATTTGTCTGTCCCAGGCTGGTAAAGTTTATTATTGAAAACCTTTCCAAGCCTATTTTATTTTCTCTATATGTATCATATGTTGATTGTTTCGAAAAATGGGACCTTTATCTATATATTTTGACCACTGTACTGTGGAGGTCAAGGTTCACCCCACTTACTCCAACTTGTAAAGACAGAATTTTAATCTATAGCCCAGGCTAGGCTCAGGTTGGCCTTGAACTTGTAACTACCTTCCTGCCTCAGCTTCTCAGGGCTGAGCCACTATGACTGGCTAAGAATATAGCTCTTAAATATGCATTCTTTAGTCTATGCATAGATTTTAGAGACTCCTGATGAAAACTGTTTCTTTCTTTCCTTCTTTCTCTCTCTCTTTCTCTCTTTCTCTCTCTCTCTTTCTTTCTTTCTTTCTTTCTTTCTTTCTTTCTTTCTTTCTTTCTTTCTTTCTTTCTTTCTTTCTTTCTTTCTTTCTTTCTCCTCCTCCTCCTCCTCCTCCTCCTCCTCCTCCTCCTCCTCCTCCTCCTCTCCTCCTTCGTTTCTCTGTGTAGTTTTGGTGCCTGTCCTGGATCTCGCCCTGTAGCCCAGGCTGACCTCAAACTCACAGAGATCTGCCTGGCTCTGCCTCCCGAATGAGGGGATTAAAGGTGTGTGCCACCACCGCCCAGCCAGACTTACTGTGTTATTTCTAACCATGTAGAACCTGGGGTAAGTACACCAAGGCTGTTTGGAAAGTCTCAGAATTCTTTAGTGCTGTCTGAGCCTCAAGTGACAGCCGTGTGTCTTCTGAGGCACCAAGAAAGCTGATAAGAAAACCATGTTTGCCAGAGGAGTCTACAACAGGGAAGCAGAGGGGCCTCACTTCTTGGTTCATTTAGCTGTTCAAGCAGAAGGGGCTTGGTCAGTTGGTTCAGGTTTCTGTGTGCTTGTTTTCAGTTCTGGGGATACATGGAAATGCTGAGTGACTCTTCTCCTTTGTACTCCATAAATGCATGGCTGTTTGTGTGTGACACCTTGCTCCCCACGGTATTTAGTCGTTGTTCAGTCTCTGGTAAGGCTTCTGTTCTCAGTAAGAGGGTCCAGTCATCCTCCAGTTTGCAGTATCTCCAGTTTCTCTCTAGCTGGAGTGATACAGACTGCCTCCTTTCTTGGTCTGACTCCTGCCTGCAAGGTTTTCCAGTATTTCAAAGCAAGTTGTTCTGTGTTCACCAGTAGCTCTGGAAAACAAGAAAATGCCTGGCTTTTTTACCTTGGAGTGCAGATGAATCAGAAGCTCTGTGCGTGAACCTTCACAGCTTCGTCCCGTCTGTGGATGGCCTGCAAACGACTTGGATGGACTTCCTTGAACCTCCAGGGCATGAAACAAAGTTGCTGTTACCTTGCATGAAATTCTAGATAAATTCTATCATTTTTTTTCACTTAGTCCATACAATAATTTTGAAAGACATGGCTAGAACCATTTGACCAACAAGGCTTTTCAATGTGAGGAGTTAAATACCTTAGCCAATCTTATACCACAGGGAGGACCAGGATTCAGGATCAGCTTTTCCAGCCCAAAGCTGTGCTATCACCATTCCATGGCTGTCAAGTGACACACTGGAGCTACGGGGAAAGCTAGCGACCAAGGCCCTTTGCGCAGAGGCCGCCGTTCATTTCATGACTATACTGCTAACCGGCTGCGTGACCCGGGGTACACTCCTCAGCCTTTCTGTGTATTTCCTCTTCATATTGAGGCTCACATCAGTAATCATTTAATATTGCAACTGTGAGAATTGACAAATATATAGAAATTTCTCAGAATAGTAGCAGATACATAACAAGCCCCACAGAATGTCAACTGCCACTCACTACCTGAAGCTTCTCTGCCTCTTCCTCTGAGCTCTTCTTATCTTGGTGTTATGCCTGCCCTGGCTTCTCTGGGATAAGAGAATGGGGAAATGTTTTGTTATTCAACCAACTTCTCAGGGAGACTGAGGCCTAAACAAAGTTAGAGCCTTGGCTTTTTTAATGCAGGATTTAAAAAAAAAAACACTTCTGTGGCAAAATGTCTCCCACTCATGTTTATGTGGAAAATTAGGAGCAGCACAGTTGGCCACGCTTTTCTTCATTCTTACCTGTGGACAATGGGGGCTGGTGATTGACAGGTGCACTGAAGGCCACTCATAGTCATCATTTATTTATTTTGTGGCCATGGGAATAGAACCCAGGACCTTGCTCACCCATTGGGCTACACTACTAGTCCCTATTTATTTTTAGATCCAAGGTCTTTTACACCTTGAGTAAGCGTGTTTCCACTGAGCTATGTCCACAGTCCTCTTTTATTTTTGGTTTTGATAGTTAGACGACAGTTTCATTAAGTCTCACATGTTGATCTTAAATTTACTCTGTAGCCCAGGCTAGACTTGAATTTAGCATCTTTCTGCTTTAGTCACCCATGTAGTTGGGATGGCAGGCCACCAGATCCAGCCCCTATCTGTTTATAAGTGTTACTCTTGACAAACCCTGTCAGAATTTCTTCTGGCCTTTGTGCTGAGTTCTCTGAGGATGAAGACACTAATAACATGTCTGCCTGCACAGAACTGCCAGTGAGGGGATCTCATGAAGGAATTAATGAAGTCCCACTCGGAGCTCCCCAACATGGCTGTCCTCACAGGCTGAGCTGCTCATTTGATTTTTCTCACTGAGGCAGTAATTTTGACAATGACAGAAAACCAACACCATCTAGTCTCAGTGCTTTCTTGGCTTGGGCTAATAAATTAAACTAAAAAAGTCTGTCGGGTCAGTCTGGGGAAGGTGCCCAGCTCACCTGTCACTCTGGTGCTGCAGTTTGCCAGATGGGCTCTGGAGCTCTTTCAACCCGGAACCACAGTTTATCTGGCATGACTCCATGACCTAACCCCTGGCTGGATTTCGTTCTGTCCCGTTACATCATCATGACTAATTTTTTTTCTTGAAAATATGTTGTTTGCCTCCGGCATGTGCTGACTGGCTTGGGCTTGCAAAGCCCTGTCCTGGATTGAGCTACTGATGTTGGTGTCCTAAGTAGCAGGGGAGCTATTTAGTTAAGGCTTCTTTGAGAAAGGGACAGCTAAGTGTTCTAAAAGGAACATTCTGTTTCTTAAACAGAAATTCCACATACAGCCTATCTCATCAAGAACCACACACTCCTGACGACAGGAGTCGGATGCTCATACTGTGTAATTTTACTGGAATTTACCACGGTTCATGGTTCTTGTAGTAACTTAACACTGACCTTATGTTTCTTTCCATGATGACAGCCTACAGTCTCCTCTTCAGATGCTGGCAAGAGAGGCAAGTTGGCTGAACAATATAGGATTAAAGTTTGTAAGTGAAAGGAAAGCCTGGCCACAATCAGAAAAACCCAGAAAGTGTTTTAAGGACGGGATGTCAAATGTTTCCAAATCAGGGCAAACTGAGTTCATGAGGGCTGTCTAGAGATCTCTGATTTATACTGAAAATGCTAATCAACAGAAGTGTGTAATAAGAGGCAAAAACAGCTGTCATCTAGTTGTGTGAGACCAAGAGGAGAGACACATGACCCCCAAAGTGTTCTGTCCCGGTGCTGAAGCTGCTCACAGTCACATCATTGGGCCAGCTGATGCTATCCACACACAAGCAGATGCATCCTCATGTTGCTGAATGGAGATCCGCAGACCACCATTAATATGCCTCAAGTGAAGCTGTCTCCCCACTGAACACTGATGTAGCCCCAGATCAGGTCTCCAACTCCTATCCCAGCAACAGAGTGATGATGCTTCCTAGCTTCACTGGCTCCACTCTGACAGCAGCAGCAGCAGCATCACCTGGGAACTTGACAGAGCTGCAGATTCTCAGTTCTACCAAAGATCTCCTGAGTCAGAACTTGGTTCTACCAAAGATCTCCCTCCTGAGAGGAAGGGACAGCAATCTCCTTCAGCCAGCCTCTTCCTGTCCAAGATTCCCATGCAGGCTAAGATTTCAGAATCATGAATCTAGACCAGTGGTTCTCAACCTGTAGGTTGAGACCCCCACAGGAGTTGCATATCAAATATCCTGCATATCAGATACTTACATTTTGATTTATAACAGTATCAAAATTGCAGGTATGAAGTAGCAATGAAATAATTTTATGGTTGAGGGTCACCACAACATGAGGAACTGTATTAAAGGGTGTTAGCATTAGAAAGGTTGAGAACCATTGAACTCACTCCTTCTAACTCACAGCTGTCAATCAACTGCCGAGTCTACTCACCTAGTAGCACTTGACATTCGAGGACAACTAGGTCAATTAATTTTAAGAATGAAATTAAAAAAATTTTCCAGGTGTGTCTGCAGCCAGAGCTGGTTGTCATTGTGAATCTGAACTGAGCTACTGTTCAGTTCAGTCAGGTGCTTCTCCTAGTCCACTTTAGAATCTGCGATGGTTTCTACTTTTCTACAGCCTTAAGTCCAGAGTTTTCTAAAGTGCACTGGAGTGCAGATCAGAATAGAAAACACCCATATCTGGCGTCTGCTGTATTCCGGAGCCCATCCCTTCAGTTCCTCAGGACTAGGTTCAGCTTGGATGCAGGGAGCTAGGCTTGTCATGATCCTTTCTATTTCATTAGTCATCCCTTTGGCCTCTTTTATTACCAGAACCCCAGTCCTCAGAGCCAGCTACATGGATTGTGTGACCAGCCAGACCCAGCTACTGTCAGTGCTGAACATGAGTCCCAAGGCTGGACCTAAGCAAGGGTAAAGGAAAAGGGCGGGAGGAGGCTCTGAACACACTGTGAGCAGGGGATACTCCTGTGGTTGGACAAATACCAGTAAGTTTCAACGAAGTTTGAAAGGCAACTTCACCCGGGGCCAATAGGGGTGGAAGAGTTCCCGCTCTGTGTTTCCTAGGCTGGATTGGAATGGGTCTGAATTTGGTCAGACATGGGTGGGCAAGAGCACAGAGTCAGAGACCAACTTTGGAGGCAGGGAGAGTTCTATATTGTGTCTGCTTTGCCAGGGCCACAGCCAGGATCAGGGAGAGAAGAGGATGGAGAGCTGGTAGTGATGGTGAGATCCTAAGTGGACTATTCTTGCAGTCAGTGTGGCCTTAGGAAAATCGTCTCTGGAGTCTTCTGCATACCCTGCAGTCCTTGGCAGAGCACCTAGATAACTACTCAGTGGGGGTGAAGCTATGGTTATTGGAGGAGAGTCTACAACCACTAATTTACTAAACCAGCACAATCTCTAACAACAATCTATAGACATTTGTCCTTATAGCCACAGATTGAGTGTAATCTTTACCTCTCATCAAAAAAACTCTCTTTGCAACAGATGGAGATGACTAAAGAAAACCACAACCAATCCAAATGCAGAGTTCTGGAGTCCAGTTCCAATGGATACATCTACAAAGTGCTCCCACACCTAAGGCTCAGGAAACATTGTGGAAGAGGGGGTAGAAAGATTCTAAGAGCCAGAGGGCCAGGGAGTTTGCTGTAGACTGTGTTTCCTAGTAATGTCAGAAGCTACACCCATAAACTCTCACCCACATGGCTGAGCAAATGTGAGCTGAACAAGGATGACATCACTGAGCATGCTGAACTGGACAGAGAGAAGCCCATGAGTCTTCAGCCTACAGAAGACCTAAAACTGGGAATAGGGGAGGTGGTCTTCCCCAGGGAAGAGTACACCAATTGTTATCACTGCCAGTCAGTCAGCCCTGAAGATATACATACAGAGAGCATTATACTGATTTTTAAGATTGTGTGCGTGCGTGCGTGCGTGTGTGCGTGCGTGTGTGCGTGTGTGTGTGTGTGTGTGTATGTGTATGCGTGTATGCGTGCAATAACGAGTGAAAAAAGAGACTATGTATTTGAAGGAAAACCAGGAAAGGGTATGTGGTATGTGGGAGGATTTGGAGGGAGGAAAGGGAAGAGATAAATGATTTATTATAATTCCAAAAATAAGAAATAAAAAAGAGATGATTTCAACTTAAAGAAACTAACAACACTAAAAACACAACGATGACAATAAACCACTCCCACAATAAAGAAACAAAAATGTAGTTTTCTCTTTGTTTCAAAGTAAAGAATTGCATTATAAGTCATAGTTTCTGGTATGTTTTGATTTTACTTGCTTTTTTTCTAGCAAAGTCACTGAATAGTGTCCCAATATCATAGGAAGTTCCTTTATTGTAGGAGGCTCAGGAACGGCTTGCCAAAGCCTTTCCAATTGCAAAGGACAAGGAGCCAACTTCAGTCTTACCACCAGCTCCTGGGTCCTCCCCTCTCCCCACTATTATTAGCCCTTCTTCTTGGTGAGACAAACACTGGGAAGCAAATGACGGGAACTGGCTCCCACATGCTCCGAGTCACTGTTGTCCTAGCACATATTGCAGGCAGGACAGATTGTAGGTCAAAGGTTTTGAGGTTGGGTTGGTGTTTATGTTTCTCTTTTGGAGCCAGCAACGTGCCTTCCCACACCAAATAAACTACATTGTAGTGGGGAGGGCTTCGTGTAGGCACCAGGTTGACTTCTCCATGTTCAGTGAATTGTGTGGGTGTTTTCTTCAGAAATGGGGCCCCACACTCAGTTTGCAGAGAGCAGCCTTTTGTCTTAGCAACCAGTGTCTGATTTGATCTAAGTCCCACTCCATGAGAAGGAACCCACACTTGTTACTGCTTGGGAAACCGAGAACCAGAGACTAGAGAACCCAGAGATCAAGAGTAAAACCAAACCCTACTGGTCTAAAAAAAAAAAAATCAATGAAATGACTCCTAACGATATTCTGCTATACTCATAGATCAGTGTCCTATCCAGTCATCACCAGAGAGGTGTTCTTAGGCAGCAGATGGGAACAGATGCAAAGAGCTACAGCCAGATGTTATGTGGAGAGAGAGAGTCTAAATTGGAGGTCTCCATCAAATCCCTCCCCTTAGAGATCAGGGAATCCCACAGAAGAAGAGGCAGAAAGATTGTAAGATCCAGAGGGGATGGAGGACAGAAGAATAAGGCCCTCGGAATCAACCAAGTCAGGTTCATATGAGCTCCCAGAGATGGAAGCAGTAAGCATAAGACCTGCATGGGTCTGCACCAGGTTTCTGTGTATATATTATAGCTATTAGTTTTAAGGGACTCCTGACTGAGAATAAGTGGGTCTCTGACTTTTGTACCTGCTCTTGGGATGGTTTTCCTCCTGTCCAACTTTGATATGATAGTTTTTGCTTCATCTTATTGTATTTTATTTTGTCATATTTGGTTATCATTTATTATAAGCCTTTTCTTTTCTAATGAGAGACAGAAAGGGAGTGGATCTGGAGGGAAAGGAATGTGGGGAGGAATTGGGAGTAGAGGGAGGGGAAACTATAATCTGGATATATGAGAAAAGAATCTATAAAATAAAAGAAAAAAGAACAATAAGGAAGAAAGAAAAAAACATAATTTAAAATTGTGTTTAATTTTAAAAATGATCACAATATAATTTTGACATATATCTCAGAAAAAGTGTAGATAAACTGACTGATAAATTTATTCTAGAATTCTTTTAATTTCTATATATTTGTTTGTTGAAAGTATAAAAGTTTTATTCCTAATTGCTGACATTCATGTCAATGGAAAATAAAATTTAGACAGTCCTAGATGATTATTGATACAACTTATAATAAATTATATGTAAACTAAATAAATAGAAAATAAATGTGTCTCACAAATAAAAGTTAGCTTGAAAATTAGAAAAAAAAAGAACTGGCCCCCAAGGAAACCTATCCCCCAGGTCCACTCTTAACTGGACTACTTTGCCTCTTCCTCTCTACCTTTAAATTCAGCTGGCCTTGGGATCAGATTGGAGCAGCAGAATAAAATGGTCATTACTTTCCTGGCTCTTGAGAGGCCATAAATCTTCCATTTCCCTTCTTGCAACTGTGCCTCATGTAAAGAAGTCCAGCTGGTCCTGCTAGAGAGAGCATGACCACATAGTAGAGACAGAGGTGTCTTAGTCAGTCACGGGCAGAAGAGAGATCGTCCTAAACCCTTCAGTCCTAGCTGGATTTCCTCTGACGCCATCACTGACCCCTGTGAGAATCTCTACCCTACCAGAAGGACATGTAACATAAGACTCGTTATTTTAAGCACCTTGGAGTAATTTGTTACAAAGCAATTGAAATAGTTACACACTGGTGGTGACTGTCAATTTGACAGGACTTGGAGTCATCATGGAAACAAACTATGAGGCATGTCTGTATCAGAATTTGTAGATTAGGTTAGTAGGGAGATCCATTCTTCATGTGAATAGAACCACCCTCTGTATGGAATAAAAGGGAGAAGGGGAGCTGAAGAGCAACATTCATCATTCCCTCCTTCCAGACTACCAGTGCTATATGATTAGCTACCTCGTGTTCACGCCATCATGTCTTCTGCATCAAGATGGACTGTATCCCTTAAAACTGCAATCCAAAACAAATCCTTCCTTAAGATACTTCTTGTCACCAGGCATGGCCCAAACCTTCAACCCCAGTACCTCAGAAGCAGAGGCAAGCAGTTCTCTGTGCATTCCAGACCAGCTTGGTGTACATAGTTCCAGCTAGCCATAGCTATATAGAGAGACTTTATTGAAAAAAAAGAAAGAAAAATTAATCAAATAAAAAATATTGCTTCTTGTTAGGTCAGAGCAACAGGTTATAAAAATAGCTCTAGTACTTAATCCATTACTTGTTGCTGTGATGAAACACTGTGACAAAAGCGACTTCAGGAAGGAAGGTTTATTTTGGCTCACGGTTCTCGGGTACAGTCCATCCTGGTGTGGAGGTCATGAGAGCAGGATCCTGACACAGTCAGCCAGATTGAATCTACCGGCAGGAAGCAGGAGGAGGTGGATGCTAGTGTCAAACCCACTTTCTCCTTATTCAGCCCAAGACCCCAGCCCAGAGAATGACTCTACTCAATAGGGTGGGTCTTCACAGTTCAGTTAGCCTAGTCTATGATCCCTCACAGGTATACCCAGAGGTTTGTCTCCTAGGATCACCTAGATCCTGTCAAGTTGGCAATCAATACTGATCATCCCAAGTATGGGCACTGTAGAGTGATGATGACCCATGTTTTTCCTTTAGAAATTTGTCCATTCAGGTTCTGATCTGCTAACTTGGTCCCTATTGTTAACATCCAAGGAATTAGCACAGAGCAGATGAAATGGAATCTGGATGCAGTTGGAGAAGATACTCTGTGTTTTTGTAGTACAAAGTTTAGCTCGTTCCCTAACCCTGCCCATAATCCTATATTCTCCTCTGTCTTCTCTCCAGTGGAAATAATTTTTATGGCATCTTGAATGCACGCACAAAACAAGCTTCCAAGACATGAATCTCTGTAGACTTTGTTTAGGTAGCTACAGCATAGGCCTGAGGTGACAGACATGGGGAATATCAGATCTATTTCTTGCCTGGTTCTCAATTTATTTCTATGATCACATTGAACTCTGGAAATATCAGTTGGAAGACTGGATGGCTGAATTAGATATGCCCATGTTTAAGTATAAGGTACAGGCTTTGAAAATCCATCCCACCTTACTCTAGACCTTTATGATTCTAGAACACTCAATCAAATCTTGATGATCACTCTTCTAGACCATCCGACCACAAGTCATGTCAACTTCCTTTTAGCATTACCTTGAACAAGGAAAGCCTGTCCTAGGCTAAGGGACAATTTTGAGTCACAATAGGGAACGTTCATTGAAAAGAAATTAGAAACACTCCAAAAACTGTAGATGAGAAAAGTGCTGCAGTCCAGCCCTCCCAGAGCTTAGCTATGCATACTAGCTCAAGTATGCTTCCCTTCCTCTGCCAATCACACAGCCAAATTCGAGGTCCCTTGTTTTCTTCCTCAAAGAAAATTCCTGGACACGATACCCATTGCTTTTATTTCAGAATGTCATCATCTCTTAGTTATTCTGGTCCTTGGACTCCTTATCCAATAATGATGGGTTCTTGATGGCTCCCACGTGGCCTGAGATGGCTTCCCACTCAGGATCCCTGATGCAGTTTTGCCAGGCCAATTTTTTGGCACATTTCGAGACTGAAAATATAGACCTCCAGGGCTTTCACCCTATAATCGCTCTGTCAGCTTTATCCCAAGTTTATTAGACCCTCAGGGCCTTCACCCTATAATCGTTCTGTCAGCTTTATCCCAAGTTTATTAGACCCTCAGGGCCTTCACCCTGTAATCACTCTGTCAGCTTTATCGCAAGTTATAGCACACCCCCTCTTCCTGATGGGAGATAGGGACAGAAACATATCTCAAGAGGTTATCCCAGCCAACCTCCAGCATACAAACTGGGCAGTGCTGGAGCATCAGGTTTTAAATGAAATATTTGCAGCTTGTCATAGATGCTAACAGACTATGGTGCTTACCAAACTTGAAGCATCTGTCGGATTCAGATCCCTCCATGTGAAAGGTGAGTGTGTGCTACTCCGTGTTTAGGGATGATGGTGGGAGGTCATCACTACTTTTCTTTCTGTGTTATTTGCAGTGGCTACAAGGAGTGGTCTTGGGAAGGCGGGAGTAGGAGAATAGATTTTAGCTGTTTTTTTTTTTTTTTCCTAATGCCTTTCAGAATCTATGATTGAACACAACTGCTTACACAACTCTTGCTTTGTCAGAATCCTGTGATTGATGACTCAAAAATATTGTGGATGGTTTCTTGGAGTATAAATGAGCTTTGTGGAGAGATCAGTCTCACCCTTTTGTGGGGACCTGGTACTATTTCCCAAACTATCTGTGCCTATCTACAAGTTTAGAAGACAGGAGAAAATTCAGAGTTTAGGTAGGGCACAGGCTTTGCCTCCATCTCCATATCCTACTCTGGTGACAGAAGTCTGTAGTAGCAACAGTGGCTACGGTGATGAAAGCGGTGAGGTCTCCTTGTGAACCACTTGTCAGCTTGTACACACGGCTTCAAACACCCCACTCATCCCTTTGCTGTGTTACTGGAATACTCGTTCATTTAATGGTGGACAGTAGACATTAATAGCCCTGGATGCCTTTTGCCTCTTTCTGCTAAGATGTGTTATGATCAGGCTCATGGATGCCTGCAGGGGCCTCCGTCAATCCAGGCAGGCCAGGCAGTGGCTCCCTGATGTGGCATCCTGGCAAGAGCCGAGGAAACCCTTTCTTGAACAGTGCTGTTCTACTGCCTGGTGGCCAACTCTGGGCAACTTCCCTATCATCCGCAGTCACAGTCTCATGTTCTCCAGGTGAGTCTCTACCCTGGTGGAGGGTCAGGCTTGCTCCTCAGGTTCTCTTCATACCTCGGGCACTTTTCACACTTGTCTTTTATTTCCATGTAGCAGTAATTTCCAGTGCATAGTTAAGAGTTGTTTGCATTACACCTTTGCTTATACTTTTGTGTCATTTCTGTGTCCTAATGGGACTCAGATGTCTACTTCCTGCTATGTGGATCATCTTCTACCACCTTAATGATGTAGGTGTTGGCACTAACCCAATCACACAGATGAGTAAACTGAGGCTGAAGTTGTAGTCAGTTCTGAGATGAACAGCTCTGAGAAGACACCCTCTTCCATTCAGGCCCCTGGCCATTCTGCTCATTCTTAGGATCATTGAGAGGGTCGTACTGAACAATGCAGTCTACTTCAGGGATGTCCGGCCTTCTGGCTGCCACATCTGTGCACAACAAATAGCATCCCTGAATCTGTGTTGTAGAACTGAAAGAACTTGGTTGCTCACCTATTTTGCCTTCCCTTTCCCCGGATGACCAAGACAGGCAAATTTTCTTCATGTATAAAACCAGAAGTATTGTTTCCAGATAGCTCCAGAGCCTTTGAGGAAAGAGCAGCAAATGGTATTTATAAATCCGTTCATGAATTTGAGTGAAAAAAAAAAAAACAACATTCATGTGGGCATGGTGACATGTGCTTATAGTCTCAGCTACTCAGCAGGCTGAGGCAGGAGGATTGCTTGAACCATCACTACCCAGCAGTCTAGCTGGTTTATATGTCTTCCTTTGCTTTTCCCAGTCTTACTTCATCTTTATTTTCTGGGCTTCCTTGACAACCACCACATCTTGCTCAAGGTAAGACTTGACTTGCACAGATGGTCAAGTCTGTGACAGACTCTTGAGTTGAGAACTCAGGTTATAATGTCAGAATTTGAAAATGTGCTGGATTTGTCTTTTTCACGGTACCAGGAGAGGCAGGCCTTCCCTCCTACTGTGTGGTCTCTCACAGCTAGGTCTCTGGGCAACAATCTCACCAGAACACAGCTGAGCCTGAGGTGGTCCTATCGGCCACCTACCTGATTAGCTCTCAGCCTGCCATTGACCTTCTTGGAGCTGACCTGGAGCAGCCAGGAGGTCCAGCCTCACATCATTACCCTGTCATGTCCTGACTGTGGGATGCAGGGGGACCTACTTTGTGTTTTTACATGTTGGCTTCCTCATGCTCACTAGGTACAATCTATTCCTGTCTTTGAAAGCTGTTGAGGACAAGAGCAGGATTCACTTAGCACAACTTTGCATTCTTGAGACTCCCTTTTTTTTGAGCTTTTATGAGATTTGCCTGGATGAATAAATGTCAGTATAGGGCCTTGAAAACATTGTTTCCCAATGAAGACAGTGAAAAGCTTGTGAAAATCAGTGTTTCCTAAACCTGTCTCTGTCCTTGGGTGATGAAGGGACCCACATGTAGAGAATAGCAACTTGACCTGGGTGTAAACAGATTCTAATCTAACTAAAGAACAGACTGTAGCAAACAAACAACCATGTCTTGGCCAACCACAGCAGCTGAATGGTTATAAAGATGCCCAAATAAGGCAAATGCCAAATTGTACCAACTGGGTAAATCTCTATATGTCATTTCTTATTTTCTGGCCGTAAATTCAGCCCACAGTTATTGAAAGAAGGGACATTCTGAAGCACCATCCGTCTAGAGTGCTGCCTGTGCTTATGATTGTAGAACATTTTTTTTTTTTATTCCTCAGATGAACTTGGTTAAATTTAACTTGTGTTTTTACAACATTATTAAAAGGGCAATGTTGGAGTGGTGGTCATCATGGGAAAAAGTACAAAGTGTGGTCATCATTCCTCAGTAGAGTTGATATTTCTTTAAAAAAAATTCAAGGAGCTGGGAGATGTGTAAGCCGGCAAAGCGCTTGCCATACAAGCTTGAGGACATGAGTTTGAGCCAAGAAGCACATAGGAAAACTAGATGTGCCTGCAGTTCAGCACTGGGGAAACAAAGACAGGAAGATCCCCTCGGGATTCCTGGCCAGTTGGTCTAGCCAGCTTGGCAAGCCTTGGGTTCAGTAGGAGAGCCTGCCTTAAAAAACAAGATGGAGAGTGATTGAGGACCACAGGATGTCAGCCTCTGGCCTCTGCATGAGTGCACACCACACACACACACACACACACACACACACACACACACACACGCTCCCCCCCACAATACATACACACCCAACATACACACCCAACACACACATCACACACACAACACACATACCACACACATACCACACACCCCAACAAACACACACACACACACCACACACACATACCACACACACACACACACACCAATACCACCCACACACCATACATACACACCACACACACAACAATACACATTTACCACACATACACCCTACATAGATAACACACACATGACATACATACCTAACAAACACACATACCACACATACATACCACACACATACACACCACACAGACACACACAACACAACATACACACCAACACACACATCACACATACACACACCATACACACAACACATACACACATACCACACACCCAACATACACACCCAACACACACACCACACACACCACACAGACACACACAACATAACACACACAGCACATACACAACACATACACAACATACACACAACACATACACATCTTTTTTTTGTTTGCTGTAGAAATATTCAATAATTAGAGCTAGGCAAAATGGTTTCCAAGCTTTCTATAGATAACTATAGTGTATATTTGCTTATTCATTTAAGACATGTGCAAATACTATTAAATGTCTGCCATATTAATATTTTATAATATCAATAATGCTGTTATGGCTTTCAGAAAAGCAGTTTCAGATACTTACTGTTTTGTAAGCCCCATGTTAAGAATTTTGTGTTGATTACTTTGTTGTAGAATAACAACCACGATTATTGATTGAGGACCTATTGCCTACAGGAAACTGTATCTGATGCTTTGCCAAAATTTGTTCTGACCTTCATGAATGACATCCATAATTTATTAAACAATTATGGGTGTGAAGATGGTGGCAAGTTCCTTTCATACATCATAATGATCTTGGACTATACCCACTGTCCTAGTTAGCTTTAACTGTCAACTTGATAGCCCAGTCACCTGAGAGGGGAATCTTAATCAAGAGGTTTTTAAAGATCAGATTGGGAATGACTGTGGTAGATTGTCTTAATTTTTAATTGATGAAGGAGGTGCCAGCCTACACTCTGTATGGGTGGTACCATTCCTTGGGAGGTGGTCATGGGCTATATAATAGGGATAGCTAAGCTTAAGTCTTTGGGTAATCCAGTGCATTAGTTAGTGTTCTTTAGAGGAATGTAATTGGTAGAATGACTCTCTCTCTCTCTCTCTCTCTCTCTCTCTCTCTATATATATATATATATATATATATATATATATATATATAAAAGGGCCAATAGTTTCGTAGCTGTTCAGTGCATGAGGTTGAATGTTTCAGTTGGTCTTCAGTCTATGTTGAATCTTGAAGAAGTAGGTTCAATATCAGTGAAATAATAACCCAGGAGCAGGATAGATGAACTTGCCCTCAAGAATAAGGGAAAGTGAGAAAAAAACCTCAAACTTTCCTTCTTCTTTGTACTTTTATGTAGGCTGCAACCCGAAGGTGTGGCCCAGATTAGGGTGGGCCTTATGTCATTAAATGATCCAGATTCAGGGTGTGTCTTCTCAACTCCAAGGATCCAATCAAGAAAATCCTTCATTGGGTTCTAGATGTAGTCACGATGACAACAAAGGACAGCATCTTCTGCTTCAGGCTCCTGCTTGAGTTTCTATCCTGATTGCCCTCAATGATGGACTGTGACCTGTAAGATGATGTTAACCCATTCTTCCTCTATGTTGCTTTTGGTCCTGGCATTTGTCACAGCAGCAGAATGAAACTAGACCCCTCGAACCCTTCGTTCCATTTCCCTGTATGCTCTGACCACACAGAAAGTGTTATTCGAACTCTTGTGATGTGTCCTGCTCTTCTGGCCTTAGGGCTCTGCACTTGCTCTCTCAACTGCTCCTGTGTTTGAATGGCTGCTTCCTATACACCATGCAGTTCCATGGTGACACACAATCATCCCAGACAACTGCCACTCTCCAGTCTGTCCCATTCACTGTCTAGTTGTCCTGCATTTGTGCATTAATTTTAGTATATTTTTAGAAAGCAAATTCAGTTTATAAAATGTAGAGTGTTTTAAAAAGACACCATCTTCAGTTTGCACTCCCTGTCCCCAACATATAAAGCTCAAAGTATCCTTAATTATTATTATTAATTTTTTTTGGTAAAAATTTGACAAACTCCAATTCTTTTCCAGAAGATATCTTAAGAGGATGTAAGCCAACTCACTTCTTGTTGGAGTTACATTGTTGTGAAACACAAGTGAATGATTTCCTTGAGTTTTGACTGGATAGGTCAAGATCAGGTTCATTCACAAATTCTGCCAATGTGTCCATGCAACTTATTGCAGAGCAGCCTCAGTGTTTCTTTCCCTGTGAGGATTGTAGAGATTACGTAGGCCCTTGGGAGGTGTTCCTCCTCAGGCACCACCTGCCTTGCTCTTTGAGACAAGGCTTCTTATTGGCCTGCTATGCATTGACTAGGCTGCTTACCCAGGGGTCCTCCTGTCAACCTCTCCAGCATTGGGATTACAGATGAGCCTTTTTATGTGGGCTCTAGTGATGAGACTTGGATCCTCTCACTTTGTGGTAAATGCTTTATGGACTGCACCTTCTTGGGCATCTCACAGAACTTTAGAGAGGCATCTGGCTTTAGTCCCATTTTAGTCATTAGAAAACAGATGCTCAGAAAAAAAAACAACAATGGTATTGCCCATCAAGGTCACCACATGAAAGGATTTTAGTTCACATCCACCTGACTCCTCATCATGTTAGAACCCTCCAAGTCTTAGGGCTTCTGAGACTTGGAATCCTATCTTCCGAGAATGGGTTAGATTGTTCCAGGGAAGGATATCTAAGAAGGAATCATGGAAATATTGATATCTCCTGCTAAGATTAGATGCTGAAACAAAGTTGAAGTCTAAATCTGCTCTAATTCCATCTCCTCCATTAAGGTCCCACCAAATGGACCTTGGGAGTTTGCAGCACACTGTCTCTGGAAGTTATTAGTTATTTGGCCAGTTAATTAAAGGTTGCACTACACTGGTAGAATCTTGATTTTCAAGTCTTTTCCCATGTATATTTACATGCTTTCTTCTTGATCCTCAAATATTGGCACACCTTCCTGCAGCATGTAACCATGGACATTCAACTGTCTGTACTGGGAAGATGCAGCCTATGCGCTGACAAGTTATATAGATCTAGTAATATACAATACAGGGGTAGTTCAAATGTTTTTGAGTTTATTTTAACCTCTAAAATTAGGTGGAAGTGTAGCTGAAAGTTTTCCTGTGCCCACCCAGTTCCCTCATTCTCGCAGTCCTGCAGCCGCCTAGACCCAAATGAACACACAGAGGTTTGTATTAATTAAGAACTGTATGGCCTATAGGCTCAGACATCTCACTAGCTAGATCTTACATCTTAAATTAACCCATTTCTATAAATCTATGCTTTGCCATGTGGCTCATGGCTTACCGGTATCTTTACATCTTGCTTCTCATAGCGGTGGCTGGTAGAGTCCTCTCTGTTCTGCCTTTCTCCTTCCTCCTCTTTAGTTAGAATGTCCTGCCTAATCCTATTCTGCCTTACCATTGGTCAAACAGCTTTATTTATCAACCAATCAGAGCAACATATTTTCACAGCATACAAAAAGACATTCCTCCATCATGGAAGTGTATGCATATACTTATTCCTGAGTTGTTTTTGGTTTCTAGGGAAGGTTTCTACTGGTTGTCCTAGTCCAGCGTACATAAGGAAATAGTTTTCTCCACTTGAGGAGAAAGAATATGTCTTTAATTTCATATCTGTGCACTTAAACTGCTGTGTATGAAGGAATGGACACTTACATTTTGTGTGTCAACTTGACACAAGCTAGAGTCATCAAAGAGGAAGGACCTCAGTTGAAGACATACCTCAATGAGATCCAGGTGTAAGGCATTTTATCAATTAGTGGGGGGGGGGCCCAATCCATGGTGGGTTGTACCATCCCTGGGCTGGTAGTCCTGGGCTCTATAAGAAAGTAGGTTGAGCAAGGCAGGGGAGGCAAGCCAGTGAGCAGCATCCTTCCATGGCCTCTGCATCAGCTGCTGTCTCCAGGATCCTGCCCTGCTTGAGTTCCTGTCCTGACTTCCTTCAGTGATGAACAGCAATATGAAAGTATAAGCCAAATAAGCTCCTTCCTCCCCAACTTGCTTTTTGGTTATGGTGTTTTATCACATCAATAGAAACCCTAACAAAGGCAACCTCCAAGGGAAAGTACTCTATAGACTTCACCTCATCAAACATGGTCGAAGCTTACCTAAATGTAAGAATCATTTACACCTCCCTGGGACTCCATTGGAAATGTTAGCATCAGAGTTGACAGGGAAGTGCTTGAAGTCTGTATTGTGATGTTGAACAGTCTTTGGGGAATTCAGGAGTAGTCATCGGCTGCCGAGCCTCATAGAACAGAATGGTAGTTCCCATCCTCCATCCATGATGTTGCTGCCTTTTTCTCTGCATTGACTTTAATACTGTCTCTGTATGGCTCAATGACTTTCCCTTGCCTGTGATTTGTCCGTGGTCTGCTATGACTCCTTGAGTCATCTCACTGTTCCCTCCTTCCTGGGAGCTCACTGAGACAGTTTCAGTTTCCCGATTCAGTGTCTGAAGTGGTCACTCCGGAGTTCAGCTCGGAGTCTTGGGCAAGCTCACCAGAGACAGCACAGCGGTCCGTGTATTCACAGGCAGCACTCCTGACGGGCTCCCCAAAGCAGGACCAAGCCTTGTCACTTGATCGTCGGGATCCTGGACTTGCTTCTCTAGGCAGTTTTGAGAAACTTCGTGATTGTACCTTGGCACAGTCTTGGTAATGTGCTTGAGAGTGGCATGCTTTCTATGGCTTAGTTGTGGACATTCCTCAGATCTTTGGATTTGATGGCATAAGTGATTAAGCATCAGTAACTGATGAAATGTCCCTGCAACCTTTGCCTAGCATTGAGGTTCATGTGGTCTGATTTGCCCAGAGCTTTTCATTGTATTTTGACTTCAGTTTTAGGGGTCTTAGTTAGGGTTTCTATTGCTGTGAAGAGACACCATGACCATGGCAACTCTTACAAAGGAAAACATTTAATTGGGGCTAACATGTAGTTTCAGAGGTTTAGTCATTATCATGGTGGGACATGGGGGCATGCAGGCAGACATGGTGCTGGAGAAGGAGCTGAAGGTTCTACATCTTGATCTGCAGACAACAGGAAGTGAACGGTGTTCCACACTGGACGCAGCTTAAGCATAGGAGACCTCAAAGTTCACCTCCACAGTGACACACTTCCTCCAACAAGGCCACACGAACTGTAACAAGGCCACACCTCCAAACAGTGCTGTTCCCTTATGGGTGCCATTTTCTTTCAAACCACTACAGGGTCTAAATAGTCCTTCAGGAATGCACATAGTGGCTATGAGAAAAGATGAGAAATATAGGTATGATGTCTAATAGGATCACCTTTTTGCAATCTGTTTCATTTAGAGTGGATCAGATAGTGTTCTGAGTCTTAGCAATCAAGTCAGGAGTGAAGAGGCAAGGAAACTGTTTTGCCCCAAACTTTGTCCCAATTTCCTCATGTGTGTGTGTGTGTGTGTGTGTGTGTGTGTGTGTGTGTGTGTGTGTGTGTTTGTGTGTATGTGTATGCATGTTTTTGTGTATGTGCACATGTGTGGGTGGGGATGTACATGGAGGTCAGAGGTCAACTTCAGTTGTCACATCCCTCAGATGTGTTCACCTTATTTTTGTGACATGTTAGTTCTCTGGCCTGGAGCTTGCCCAGTAGGCAAGGGTGTCTACCAGAGAACCTCGGGGACCTTCCCGTTTCTGCTTCCCCAGTGCTGGAATTCCAACTATATGACACAAGGCTTGACCTTTTTTTTAGATGGGCTTTGGGGATTGAACTCAGATCTTCGTGTTCACAAGGCATGTTGTTTCACTCAGCTATTTCCCCTGCTCCATATTTTTTTCCCTAAGACTTCTTGGAAATCACCTGAGCTTTGACCATGGGATGTCCACATCCAAAATATGGCTATTCTTGACTCCCTCATTGCCCAAGTTTAAATCAAAATAAAATTCCCTCTGTCTGATCTTAGATTTACGATTGTTCTGGGAAATGTCACAGAAGCAGAGGCGGTGTTATTACACTAAAAATAGTCGTCAAGAGAAGAGTCATGCAGAAGGCTTCTGTGGCTCTGGCTCTAAAAGCACCCGTGATGTCTGGTGACAGGTTCATGTGAGGTCCAAACGATGGAACGTTACTTAGAGGTAGAAACGAATGACTCCATCTAATTGAGTTCACATGTTAATTACTGCTGCTCTTCTGTTTCTTTTTGTTTACCCTTGTTTGACCATGGGCACGGAACCCCGGGGAAGGCTATTGTCAAGGGTAGCATAGTCCTCCAGTGGCAAATGGATATCGAAGCTTAAGGCTGAGATCACGAATGCTTAGATTCCTGAGGCTTAGATTACACAGTCATTTGTGAGTGTGAACATTTGAATCTGGGCACTTCTTTATCTGTTCTGGCACACGTGTGAAGCTTAACTGCTGCTTACTGTTGCAAGAGCTACAGAAGAAACCCAAGGCAAAATTGTGTGTCTGTAGTAAGGTTTGGAGGGCAGAAGCAATCACACACACAAAATAAAGGAGTCGGGCCAAGGATCCTGGACCTATGAAGAGGGGATTCTCAGACGGTGGGACGCTTTATAGAGACTCCTAGTGATGAGACTTAGGAATTTGAAATCCTTCCTCTTATGCTATTTACTTTTGCAAATCTAGTTCTTACCCAATTAGAAAAATACTCATTCAATTTATATACATTTTTTTGAAGAAAAAGGAATAGAGTGTGTGTGTGTGTGTGTGTGTGTGTGTGTGTGTGTGTGTGTGTGTATGACAAGCTCTCACTCTGTCCTCTTGGCTGGCCTTGAACCCACTATATAGCTCATGTTGGCCCTGATCCTGCAGAGGCCTTTCTGCCTCTAGAGTGCTAGGACTGTTCCACCATAGCCAGCTAAGGTTTACTTTAAATAAATATCTCTCCACTTGGGATGTAAAAGTGTAAAGTCTGAGAAAAGGATCCCACTTCTTCTCAGGAGGTTAGCTAATTGTTGAGACACTAGATAGTAAACCCACAAGGGCAAATACATAGTCCTGTCTGGTTCTTGTGATTTTACCATGGGCAGCATGCTCTGTACACCACAGTGGCTATGTGCCTAAGATTTGATCAAAGGAATCACGTCATGAATGAGGCCTATGGTTGGTGAGATGAAGGACAGTTTGAACAAGGGCGTCGCCATGGAGGTAGCTGGCCTAGCAGAGAGGTCCAGGGCAGGTGGAAGGAACTTTGCACAGGCTGAGAAGGCCAGGTTGCAGATGGCTTGGAGTGAGTGCTATCAGATAAGATGGACAAAAGAGAGACACACAGAGTTTTGTGAGTGGGGAAATGATGGTGAGTGCTTTCAGAAAGAAGATACCTTAAGAAATTATTAAAAAGTGAGCTGGCAGGGCAGAGTGGCTACTTACGTTTTGTGAAGTTAATGAGGCATCGTCCCAGATGGTGAAAATTGAAAACTCCAAAGCCATTCGAAGAGACAGATGCTAAGGCATAGTGGCAGATAGGGCTACAGGGAGAAAGGGGACGTGGGAGGTCTAGTCTGGAAGACAGGACGAGATGAGCTGGTACTGAAGCTAGGGGTCCTTGGGGAGGAAGCTAGTTTTGGTGGATAGAAAGGGACCTGGCTCAGCTCCTGCTCAGAGCAGTGGAAGGACAAACTCTCAACTTCTGCAATCTGGGAGAGTTGAAAGGTCAAGTCAGACTTGCAGATCCAAGAGGCTCTAACCTGGTGGTGACAGCTCAAAACAGAAAGGTGGAGAGAGGCGAGCAGAGCATAGGCTTCCCTGAGGTAAAAACAGGGTGGTAGCTGTCAGCCTGGATGCAAGTCATCTCATGAGCCCCTTGGCCATTTCTTATTCAGCTTTGAATCTCTAGCCCAAAGCATTGTGACTAATTGGAACATTCCAGAACCACTGTACGAAGTATATGATTCTAGCCTGCTGTGCAATTAGTCTGTGGCAGCACAAACACCTCGAAGGCCAGCACCTCTAAGTCCTCGCCTGAGGATGATGGCTGTAGAGCAGAACAAGCCTTCTAGCTCTTCCTCCTTAGTAGTGGTGGCTTCGTAAATACAAATGTGGGGATGTCTCAAGACTGTAGAACAACATCGTCCTAGCAGACTGTGCCCATCACAGTTCACACTGCTTTTTCAAAACCTTGAAGGAGTTTTCAACATGGTTGGATTTTATGTAAGCCCTTGCTTTATGGACTCTCTATACATTCTGTCAAGTAGATGTTGGCAGTCTTTTCTTGTTGAATTCCTAAAGTCTAGAAGCTGCCAGAATATTTCCTTTGCTTTCCCCTCCTTCCTTTCCCCATACCAGGCTTTGAGAAGAGCCGCTTAGTGTGTTTGGTGTGCCAGGCACCCTGGGTGGATGTGAGGCTTTAAATGGTCCCTTTCTTTGCAGGTAGGTTGGCAGCTGGAATGCTGTTGGCAAAACGGGCAGCTTCAGATGCTCAGTCCAGGGCAGGAAAGCCCATTTGAATTGCTTATTCATTCTTCCTTCTGGGGCTGGTGTCTCCACATTCTACTGGGCACCCAGTGAGTTGGGATTTTGCTTGCTTTTTTTGGAAGAGTTTCTTTATGAAAAGACAAACCAAGATGTTCTCTCTCTCTCTCTCTCTCTCTCTCTCTCTCTCTCTCTCTCTCTCTCTCTCTCTCTCTTCTCTTTCATCTCTTAGCTTTTTGTTTTTTTTTTTCTGTGCCAGAGAGTAGATTCAAAACTCAAAGTCCTTAGATAGTCTTGAACTTGGCATCTAGCCCCAGGGTCTGCTTGTCTTGTCTGTTTTTCTGTATTTTTGCTACTGTGGATACCGTGGCTTCTTGTTGCTGAACAACACATGATGTTTGCAGCTTAATTTTGGCTCTTGGCCCTGGAGGGCTTCAGGACTCCCAGGCTATGCTAAAGAGGCATGCTAGATAGTGACTTCTCTGGGCCAGCCTTCCTCCTGTGCATTGCATATTGCTCTTCTTCTTCAACTTCTCTCTCTCTCACAAAGGCCAGAACACCATCGGATAGTCTATAGGGTACATGATACACAGCTTCCATAGCCCTAACTTGGAAGCGGGACTGCATGATGCCATGCACTCTCTAAGTTAGAGAAGCCTCAAGATCTGGTTTGGAGAGTGGAGTGAGAAGCAGGGGAGAGTAGAGGGTATTGCCAGCAGGAGATAGCCCAGCACTCTCTCAGGTACGGGATCTTCACTGGTAACACTGGAACCTGGCTGTGCCACAGCAAAGGCCGTGGAATGCTTCAGAGTGAAGCACAGTTGGCACAGTCATTAAGAAGAGACGAGGGAGAGTGTCTGCTTCAGATTTCAGTGCTGGCCTGTGTAAGCAAGAGAGTAAGAAACGCAGAGAGCTGGAGAAAGAGAGAGCCAGGGAGATGGCAGCACTCATCCGAGATGGGTGGGACCTTCTTGAGAGGAAGACTTGCACCGACGTGTCTTAACCATGGCTCCATCATCTATCTGGGGAGCATCTATTTGTCAATCATCCATCTATTTATTGTCTTTTAAGGCATCCATCATTTATCTTGGTTTTACTTATTAAGCTGAAGTAGTTTTTGACTGTATTAATTACTTTGCTGTTGCTGTTGTTAGACACCATGACCAAAGCAACTTAGGAAATCAAGAGTTTGTTTTGCCTATGGTTCCGGAGGGCTTAAGTCCCTGATGGCAGGGAGACATGGCAGCAAGCAGCAGGCCTAGAAGCTGGGACAGAAAACTAGGTACTCACATCTTGAATCATAAGCAGGAAGACAGAGCGCCAAGGATGACAAGATGCACTGAAATCTTAAAGCCCAACCCCAGTGATGTGCTTCCTCTAGTGAGGCCACACCTCTCAGACGTCCACAAATAGCACCACCAACTGGGGACCAAGTGTTCAAATACCTGAGCCTATGGGGGACACTCTCACTCAGGTCACCACAATGAGCAACACGCTTCTTTCCAACTCCTGTTCCTTTAATTTTACCATCTTTATTTCTCTAGTTTCTCTAGTTTCTCCAGGAACAGCTCTTGGGTGAATGAGAAGGCCTGGGCCCAGAAAAAGGGAGACTGACAGGGCTTTTTCTAGTTCAGGTGAAAGGTGAGATGTGATTGTCTTCCTCGCCTGTTTTTGTGGAGTACCGATCCTTCTGAGAAGGAGGTGTAGGGAGCCTGCACGAATGTGTGTGGGGAATAACCCCAGACAATGGGAACAACTCTTTGGCTGCCTGTTGGTACCATAGTCACTGAGAGGTTCTAAGGGACTAGATTGGCGAAGAATACCCACATGTTGCTGGCTCCAGGTTTGAACCATTTTAATAATAGTGAAGATTCAACTATCTTTCCAAGGCTAGCATGCTAGGCCCCTGTGGGTTGTTGCTTGTTATAGAGAGCATGATAGAGATTCTGTTTTCTGTGTGAGCCTTTGATTATCTTCAAAGTCAAGAAGATTCCCCGTGCACCACAGATATTAGTCCTTAAATACTCAATGTGCACTGGCTTTATTCCTTCACAGGGAGCCATTCTTGGTGAAAGTTACAGCTACATTTGGCTGGAAGCTGCTGCAGTCACTCCTCTGTTGGACACATCCAGTGCTCCAGAGAGCCTATAGAATAAGGGTAGCCATCTTGATGCCAATCAGGGGTGGTGGGTAGAATAATGATACCAGTGTATGCAAAGTTAAAGGCACTTGGTCTGGTCACTATGATTTGGTGGTGTCAGGCTGTGCACAGGCTGAATGGTGGGCCCTGCCCCCAGGGGGAGTCAAATGTGCTATTGTGATGACTGGAAGGGAGAAAGAACGAAGTAGATATGGTTCCCTGTGAGTTGACATCTTTTTGATGAAGGCAAATGCCTAATGGAAGCAATACCGTATCAACCGTCAGGAAATGTTTCTATCCTGCTTCTGTCATTGACTTGCTGAGTGAGTCACCCAGTCTCTTGTGCTTGAGATCTTCCATCTGCCTCTAAAGGAAAATGGTGTCTAATCCTTCACTGTGGCCAGAATACAGGAAGTGTTATTCCCGGGATTTCCATGGTGAAGATTAAAGATATGACTAAAGCTAGGCATCCGTGTCAGTCCAGCCAGCGGGAGCACTAACTTCCAGAAGACAATAGTCAGGGAAGCTCAGAGATGGCAGATGGCGGTGTTTGAGGTGGCAGAGCATTGTGGGGCTCTGGGGGGACTTATCGGTAAGCTCTGTGTGGTCTCCTTAGGCTGGAGAACTGGATGTGAAGATGAAACTGATGGTAGCCAAGGACAAGGTTGGAATCATCCCAGAAACATCTTACACAAAGTGCTGAAAAAGTTGGGGCTTCACCCTGTAGGCACTGGAAGCCACTGAGTGTCAAGTCCTGAGGTGACACCGTCTAGATCCTGGAATGCGAAGCTAGTCTGTAGAGCTGGCTAACCTAAAGAGAAAACTTCATAGACACACACATACACACACACACACACACACACACACACACACACACACACACACACACAGATAGACAGACAGACAGACAGAGACAGAGAGAGAAATACACATATACACACATACACACTTTCACAGCACACACATTCACACATATCACATACACATGCATGCAACATACACATACATCAGGTGCTATGCTGGCCAGCTTCATGACAGCCCAGAAAATGAGGCATGGATCCCACTCTACAGATCAAGATTTTTTTGTTGTTGTTTTTGAGACAGGATCTCGCGTAGTCCAGGCTGGCCTTAAACTCACTGGGCAGCAGAAGCTGACCCTGAACTTTGACCATCCCTCTCACTCCTCCCTCCCAGTGCTGTGGTTACTGGTGTGTGGGACAACATCCAACATTCAGTTGTTAGCAAGTGGTGTCTAAGTATGAATTCACTCATGAAAACCCTTTCAACAGGGGTTAAAAAGCAGTTTTAATTAGGCTCCTATGTGATGGTAACCACCCCACAGAGAAAAGCAGCGAAAAGTGAAGTGATGTATGACAGAGTAGCTTTGTCCACACCAAATCACATAGTGTACTTTGATTCCCTTAGTAAGAAAAACAGTTTGTTTCCAAATGCCTTCCTTCTAAGAAGGACAGTCTGTCAGTATTCGAACTGCCTGTTGTGCCTTGTAGGTTTGGCAGTTAAAGAGTAACTTTGGGAATGTCAGACTTAAGTGGGCATGGAATAAATGTATATAGACTTCTACTTCTTTGAACAACTGGCCTTGTTGAGAACAGAGAGAAGGGCTTTGTCTGCTTAGTCAGGGCAGGAGGGGCCTCTGAGCTAAGGACCATTTGCTTTAAAGAGGATTCTGGTACTTCTCATCTCCATGCCTCCTGGGCTGCGGTGGCTCCTCCATGGACATCTTGCTGTGCCCAATTTTGTATGGAAATATGCCAAACACCATTCCTGGTTCAGACTCAACTGATGGTCTAGAGTCCTTGTTTTATAAATTAAAAAGCCGACAACTGATGCTCAGAATCATTCATCAATTAGCCTTGATTATCTGAAATGTAGATATTTTATTTATTTTTTTCTTGGTTCTTTTGAGACAGGGTTTCTCTGTGTAGTTTTGGTGCCTGTCCTGGATCTCATTCTGTAGACCAGGCTGGCCTCAAACTCACAGAGATCCGTCTGGTTCTGCCTCTCAAGTGCTGGGATTAAAGGTGTGCACCACCACCACTGCCCGGCTAGCCTTGATTCTCACAACTAGTTACTGACAGGGCTGAGATCAGAGTTCTGGTGTCCTGAGTCTCTGGGAGGTGACTCCCTCCATGTTCCTCTTCTTCCCACTTTTGAAGCTGATGTCTTGTGGATCCTCAGCACAACTAAGAGACGTACCTGGACGTGGAAGACAAGACACAGAGCTAAAGCCTGCATTGTTTGGAAAGCCCCCTAAAGCATTTATATGACCACAGAGTTGAAATGATGAACAGACACAGTGAACTTCCTTATTAGAGAATCCTATGAAATCATAAAATACTTTCAATTGTTCCTGGTGGAAGACATATTATTTTCTTGGAAGCATAAGCCTTGAAGAGCTAGCTGTAAATAGGTGTCAACACACGCTAGGTGAGCGGCTCGCTTGATAGAAATTCTAGGGAAGGAGAATAATGAGATGGCTCAGTGGGCTAAAGGGGCTTGCAGCCAAGCCTGACGACCTGAGTTCGAGTCCGAAGATCCACATGGTGGAGCGTGAGAACTGATTCCTACAGGTTGTTCTCTGACCCTCACTTCTGAGACGTGGCATGGGATACCCAGCACATGCACAGCACCCCCTCCATGTAATAGAAATTAAAAAAAATTCCAGTGAAAGAATTTCAAGGTAACCCAGTACCATTGTACCAATAACTGTTAGAACTTAAACTCCTGATTATTATTATTCCTATGATAGATGCCCATTCGTGTCTATCATAGTGGGATTTGCACAGGGGAAACTTCACCAGAGAGCATCTTTCTGGCCTGGGAGGCAGAGATTTGACCTGCACCACCTGTACTGTCCTTCCGGTCATGGCAGAATCTGAGTTTAGCTGAGGTCAAAGGCTGAGCAGAGATGTCTAAGCTAAAGTCAGAAACTCTACGATTGGGCTAATGGGAACGGCAGGAGACCAACATGAGAAAGGGTCCTAAGGTCTCAGTGACTGAGTACTTTGGGTACTTTGTGTGCATCAATTCTCTCGTCCCTGGATGCTGATTTTAGGATGCATAAAGTTTTTTTTTTTCTTTTTGTTGTTGTTCATAAAAAGGAGAGAAAGTGCAGTTGAGTCCAAGAAACGAAGAGCATTCTGTGAGCAGCTTCTCCAGCTAGTCTGATGGACCACCACATTGACTGCTCATCAGCTGATTCTTTCTTTTAAAATACAGAAGGGTTTCTGGTCAGTGTTTGGGCAACTTTGGGGCCTTACCTGGAACATAGCATACACCTAAGAAGTCAGCTAATACTCACTAGAGGGTTGTAGTAGTAGTAGTTGTTGTTGTTGTGTGTGTGTGTGCACGTGTAGGCTGAAGGACAACCTTAGATTCCCATCTTTAGGAATACCATCCTCTTCTTTTGAGATAAGGTCTGTAGTTGGCATGGATCTCACCAAATTAAGCTATTTTTCTAGTGAACCCTAGGGGTTCTACTGTCCCCGTCTCTCCAGCGCTGGGCTTACAAGTGTGCACCACCATGCCCACCATTTTAACATGGCTTCTGGAGCTCAAATTGGGTCCTTCCATTTTCAAGGCAGCTGCTTTACGGATGAAGAAATTCCTCCAAACCTTATTTTTATATTGATATTCAATGAAGTGTTCATACTCATGTGATGACCCTTTCTCAGATGTTGAAATTGACTGCTTACTTGAGGGACCACCAATAAAAAATAGAGAAGGAGAAGATGATGCTGTATCAAATCTCTGCCAGATGTGAATTCCAATGTATATGCAGAAGATTAAATGGAAGTGAAGTGATGGTTCTTATCAGCTTGCCAGCTTGGCAGGACCCAGAATTACCCAGGAAAGGAACCTCTGGGCATGTCTGTGGGAATTCTCTAGGTTAGGTTAGCCTTGGGACATGCCTGTGGGGCCTTGTCTAGTTTACTAAATTGAAGTAGAAATACTCACCCTAATGTGGGTGATACTGCCACATGGCTGTTTCCTGGACTGTATAAAAAAGGAGAATGAGAAACAAGCATCCACATTCACTGTTCTCGGCTTTCTGACTGTGGATACAATTTGAACAACAGCCTCAGGATTCTGCTTCCATGATTCCCTCCCACTCTGCCATGATGGAATATATCCTCAAAGAATAAGCCCAAATAAACCCCTCCCTGCTACTTCTGTCAGGGTATTTTATCACAGCAACACAGAAGTAGCTAATATGAGTGGGAAGAAACATTACTCCTGAGCCATGTAAGTCATCACTGTGAACAGTCACAATAACCATTTAGGAATATGGAGGACGGTTGGACTTCTTTATGTACTGAATTAATCAGGAGCAACTCTACCCTCAAGGTAAGTCAGCTCTTAGTTTGGAAGACTATACAGAAAGCTTACTACCTTTTAAACATCTGGGGCCACTTATTGAAGAGATCAGTGAAACAAGTATTTTAATCACAGGCCAGAAACTAAGGTAATAAAATAAGAGTGTCTGCTGAGGAAACAAATTAAAAAGTAAAAACAACCTCAAACTTTATGGACACCAAGGAGCACCCTGGCCATTCAGGGACCAGTAAACCATGGGTGTGTGGGCTTGGGTCTTTGACTATGATGTAGGCCTTTGAACTAAATGAAGAATTCAAATAAAGCAGATGGGGGAAGAATGCTAACTGTGAACCACCCAGCCAAGTTTGTGGGTCCTAAAAGCTTATGCTCTACAGCTTTATTTTTGGTGCACTGGTAGATGTTTGGACTCTATTTATGAGGCTAAGTTATTACCCTAGAGAGAAGAATGTTCTGTAGCAAGAACGACACAAATATACTCACACTTTTTCTCACTGAAAGTTGGATCTTTATCCCCACTTAGCCTTCTGCTCAGGCTGGCTACCTGCTACAGGGAAATGTACCTTTATGAGGCAGTGATAGGGTCCTTCCAGAATGGGAGGTAGGAAAGGGAGTTATCATGAGTTATCAATGACTGTAGCAATAATGACTTCTTGTTGAGAACCTACAGTGTGTCAAGGACTATTTAAGGACAATTGATTAGTAAACCTGCGGGGACTCAGGACTTGTTTTCTGAGTTCATGTCTTGTAGTTGGGGCACCTGTTGTGGCTTGTTTACTCCATGACAGTTTTAATGAGATTGTTATCTCCATGAAGATGCTGTTAGTTTCCATGTTCAAGCTGGTGGAAGACTCTATTTTTTGCTCTGTCTGAACGTTTGCATTTCCCTGAGGGTGCAGTCATGCCTTTGAAGAAACAGGATCTGGCCACTTTCTTCAAGGTCTTGGCCTCCAACATATACTGCTTAGGAACTGAGTTATCTGGCCAATGCCATCCTGGGAAAGAGAAGAGACAATGGAAGACACTGCCAGGACCAGAGAATGGACGGGAAACTGGGGTAAGGACTGCCCTAGCACAGCTAATGTTAAGGTGACCATTCAGTACTCCAACAATTTCACTGGGAGATTACACAAGATGTCCATAAAAAAGGCTATGGAGAAGTCTGAGCCTTCTCATTGGTTTTAGGAAGTAAATGGAAAGTTCTAGAATCCACCTCGATGACAAAAGCATAATATTTAACAACATGGGCTTTGTCTGGAGTTCCAAATAAGTCTGGGACATCTTTGACCCTCAGTTTCTTCTTCCATTCTGGGGAGAGAGTGTAATGTGATTTTTCTTTATAGTGTTTATCAGTGCTCAAAATATATGTCTACATGTGCTTTCTTAAAAAAATTCTTTCTATATCCCCTCTCTCTTATCAGCTTCATGGAGGCTGGGACTCTTTAGACTTGTTTACTCTTGGAATCTTGGAAATGCTGGCTTGTAAATACTCAATAAATGTGCCTATTGACTAAGTGGATTAAGGAAGGCAATGAATGGAAATTCATTACTTTATGTAATGAGTACTTGATGAAATGATTTTTCTGTTATCAGTTACATGTAGACAGGGTGGAAAGCTAGTCAATACTCCTGTGATCACCTCTTTTCTTCCCAAAGACTATCTCATTCTAATCCTGGTGGGGCCAGGCAGAATGTGCAGGTCTCAAGGGCTACTAATCAATGCCCTATCATCTAGAGAACTCTACCAGGCCTCTGGCAATTTAGAGTCCAACCATTGGTATTTGGAGGAACTCTCTTCCTCTGTATTAGCAGGGAACAGCTCAAGAGTTACACTTCTAACGTATAATTGGGGCCCCGGGTTAATTCCATGCCCTGTAAAAGGAGGTCTGTGAGACACATCCTCATGTCTACACAACTCACTGCATATGCCATTACTTATCTAGAAGCTGGTTGTTTAGCTATGCAGTTCCTGGCTGCCAAGGGAGACAGCTGATGTCAAACTTCTAACTCAGGAAAATGTAAATTAGGTGGGTAAACCCAGTGGTGGAAAGGAAGGGAGGGGCTGAGCTCCTTCTCCTCACACTACCCCAGACACAATGGGTCCTCATTTTTCCTTGTCCCCCAAATCCCCAAACCAAACTCTCCTTCTTGGAATAAAATGTCAGCCTGTTACCCTGGGCTCTCTGTGTCCCCGTTCTTTACGATACAAGCTTGTATTCATTAGGGTTAGGTGTGTGCCAGCTCATTAGGTAAGGTACCAGAGAACCAAAGTGACTCCTCATTCTTGGAAGCCTGTGTTAGAGCATAGACCTGCCCACTGGCCTATTGTGTTTTTCTCCCGTGATGTTTTCTTTTACAGTGGTTGATGGCTCATTCTTATCTGGAGTCTTTCTCTTGGGTCACCCCAGAGAACTGCTTTAATGAGTTTCCACAGAGCGTTTGCAGTCCCTTCTTCTCAGATTGGTGGGGTTCTTATAGAAATCGGCACACCCTTCCCTTGGAACATAACACCCAGCAGTAATTTACCCCAGGGAGAAAGTCTGGAATGAATGCCTTATGGCCGCCCTGCTACACTCATAGCTGAGAATGAGAGCGGTTGAAAGAACAACAGCTGAGACAAGTATTTTCCATACTCTGCAGAGAGTAATCAATATTTTTGAGGGAAGTAACTTGGCAAGAGTGTGAACGTTCCCTTTCTGAAGCGTGTTCAACTCTGCAGGGCCTTTCCTTGCTCCTTAACCGCTGCTTAATGTGAATTCTCGGAATCAGCCCTCTTGGAGGGATTACGTGCCTTTTATCCTCCTCCTTTGGTGTAATGATGAAGCAGGGCCAAACGATGGCTGATTTTGTTCTCCAGAGCCCTCCCTCTTCCGTGTGAGCCTTTGCAGTCTGATTAGCTCACTGGAGGTGCAGCTGTGAGCAGGCAGTCTGCACACCCCGAAGCAGAGGAGAAGCAGGCTTCCTGTGACCTGCAGAACACATGTTGTGGTGGAAAGGACTTCGCTTTTTCATTCATTTAGAGTCCTCTGCTCCCAAATAAATGGCTGTAAATGAAGAGGAAGGGATATGATGTGTGATTAATTTCCCAGGGGGGCTAAATATCTCCACTCTTGACCCCAGTCTCTTGCCTCCCCCATCTCCCCACGGACAGACTCACAGCAGCTTTATTACAAGGTGGGTGTTGTGGGACAGTGCAGGATGGGGACTGAGCCCGCCGCCCAGCAGTGACATTCTTTCCATGATGCTCAGGCGGTAGGATCTCAGTGATCTAAGGGAGCAGGCAGTATGTGCTGGGTTGATTCAGCCGAGGAAGTAACTTAGCTTGGCCTTATAAGGCTGTGGTTCCGGCGGAAGCACAGACTGTCTCCATCTGAAAAGGGCTCTGAGCGTTCCCAGATGACATCTGTGATTTTTCCAACACACAGTCGGCCTCCTTGGTTCCTCACAGGGCTTTGGTTGTGCAATCAGGATTTGGCAGGTTCTTCGTGAAATCTGTACATTTTCAGCTCTGACATCTCAAAAATAATCGTTGAATCATTTTTATCGGAGTGGTTTATCGTAAAGCAGAAACTTTCTCGTCCACATTTTTCTTCTTACTAACCAGGATGAGAAATGTGACGGTTTATGGTGGAGGAAGGTGGCGTGGAAAGAGGGCTGTTTTCAGAATGCAGCAGTCCAGATTCTGCCCCAGGCTCCCCCTCTTTACTGTCCCAAGAACTTGGGTCTGTTAGGGCCTTGGTTTAATCGTCTGTAAGGATGAGAAAATAGTTGCTGAGGAAATGTGAAGATTAACTGTAATGTAAGCTAAGAGTTAAATAAGTAGATGGGTTCAGTACGTTTTGCATGAAAGAGTGAGTGATATGGACATGGTGTAGCGATGATCCCACTGGAGCACTGGGAGTGAGGATGTAACTGTATACGTAAGAAATATCAGCAGTCGTTTTAGCCCTTAACAAACCATACATGTACACAGGCAAACACTTGCATGTATATACACGGCACCTAGGCTTTGGAAACCTTGACTTTGGATGAGCAACTTGCTTCTGAGGTTAGGCCAAGATTACGTGTGTCTCTGAGTTAGTCTTCAGCCCTCTACGTTTGTAGCTGTCTGGGAATGTCTGAACTGTGTTCTACTGTGAGCCGTGGAGACCATCCCGAGGCTTTTCCTTTCTAGTCATCGGCTATTAGTGGGTACAATCAAAAGACATCGCTCCTAAGTTTCACTGTTATCTGAGGTCTGAAGATAATTATCAGCTGGAATTCTGGTTTCTGAGGTATGAGAGAGCTTTTTCTAGGACTTGGAATGTACTTTTATCACACAGCATCCATGTTGCTTCCAACGGAGTTTATGACTTCTTTGGCCCAGTCACAAAAGACATAGTTCTTCCTTTCACAAAGTCTCTCTGACATAATATTGGCCACCAACTTCCTAATTCGCTTAGTGAAAGACTTTTTATGTCACAATTATAAAATAGAAACAAATCAATTTAATGAATAAAACAAAACAAAAATGCTTGAGACAAACTAGTTGTTTGAAGCCTCTATACTGAGGCACCGGGAGGGGGCATATTTGAAGGAATTGGAGTCTGTGTGTAGGGGAAGGTCAATACTTCACTTCAGAAACAGCAGCCAATGGTAATGTAGAGAGTGGATTGGAGGGGTCTGTACCTGGAAGTTGGGAGGATAGGGACATGATGTGAAAGAGAGGACTCAGGCTTAATGTTGGCAGAGAAAAGAAGAAGCAGTGATATGCTGAAAATATTGTTTATCAGATAGAATAATTGGGACTTGGTATTCTGAGATACAGAGAGAACAAAGAGCGATGAAAGACAGGATGATACCTGCTTCTCTAACTTGAGAAGACAATTATATGGTATTCTATTTACTGGGGCAGAATGTTACAGAGAATCAGGCTAGGAGAAAGAAGCGTTCCATGTTGAAATTTGAGATGTCTAAAAATCTGTTGGCGATAGTGCATATGTAGTCGGATATTCAGACCCAAAGCTCTGGAAAAATAGTTTTCTAAGTTTGGAAGTTTTCAGAACAAAGTTATCATTTAATTCATGGGGATTCATCTACCAAGGGTGCTTGATTGAGAAGTGGACCGATGCCTCTGCAGAGCCAGTGTATTAAAGTTGGTCAAGGGGTGAGAAATGGCAAAGGAGAGGGAAAGAAACAGTAGATGGGGAGGAGGAGGAGGATGGGGAGATGAAGGATGGAGAAGTCAGGGTTCCAACACAAGACGCTAGTCATGTAAGATGGAGAAAGTTTCTTGTGGGTTTAATTTGAGAATCTGCTGTTTATCTTCGCAAGAATGGCTGAAGTGGAGTGTAGGGATGACGGAGGGCAGAGACGAGTGGGCTGTTGAGGACTGGGAGGTGAGCAGATGGACACACACGTCGGGGTGAAGACAGAGAGTACATGGGACAGCACAGAGTTAGAACGCTTGGCTTTCAGTTTGTTACTATCTTCAAGTTAGGAGAAGCTTGTGGGGGACAACGATAGTGAGAAGTAGGTGTCTGGGAGAAATCAAGCTGTGAGAGAGGATCACTGGCAGAGAGAAAGGATCCAAGTCCATGGTACAGGGATTGGCCTCATAGGATGGACGCTTCTTCCACTGTGAGAAGGATACACAGAAGCTGGTAGCTTGGGTGACTGGATAATTCATTTTTTCCTGTCTTCAACTTTTCAACTCATGATCTCCCTCAGCTTTATGCTACTGTTTAGATTATTTTTTAAAATCCGAGAACTTGTCAACCTGAGAATTTCCACTTTGGTTTAGGCCATCTGCTGGTGACTTCATGATTTAAATGTAAGTTCAGAGGGCTGGGTGTCTGCCTTGGTGTTCTGTCTAAGTGAAGCATTTTGGGATGAATAGATTACTTCCTTTAAGTGGTTAGGAGAGAGTCTCAGAGCTGCCTGGTCTATTCTGGATGAGCAATCACATGCTAGGGTGCACTTGTGACTTCAAAACAAAACGAACCGAGATTAAAGCTTGAATTTCATCCATCTAGCACTCTACCTGGCTGTGCAAAGCAGCCCCAGACACTCCTCAGCACTGGCCTCTAGGCCAATCCAGAAGCAATTCCTCAAGGCTCACTCTTCTCAGATGAATGACTGTAGTTTCTAGTTAACAAAAACTAGCCAGCACACATCTATCCTAGCAGGGAAGTCAAAGCTGCTGCTTGAAGGAACTGGTTACATCACATCCATCGTCAAGAACAAGGGTCAATGAAAGCATGCTTGCTAATGATCACATGGCATTCTTTTTTTTGCCCAGTCCAGGGTCCAGCCCAAATTTGATGCCCAAATTCAGAGTGAGTCTTCCCACCTCAATCAACTCAACTAAGAAAATCCTTGCAGATAAGCTTACAAGCCAACCAACCCAGAAAACTCCTCACCGAGAGTCCTGTCCCTTACACAGTATCAGGGTGACAATAAAAACTAACCATCACAGCAAGATTCACTGCATTTTGCATGCACACTGTAGGCATTTTCACCAGGCTGGTGCAGGAACAAAAGAACGGGGATTATCTCTGTGGGAAACTCCTTGGTTTTCAAGTAAGTAGTCTTTATGAAGATGAAAACCAAGGAAATGTTCTGCTTGGATTTTATATCAACAGTACCTGACACCATACTGCTGAAGGTGAATTTGGGAAGAAATGGCTCTTCATGGGGACGTAAAGACTGAGGGAGTAGGAGCTAGAGCAGGGCTCCAAGAAGCACAGCATTGGGTACTGTCGGTTCTCATCACTACATGCCAAGAAATCAGACTTAATATCTCTTGACTCTGTATTCTCAGAAAAGAACTTAGTCATTTTTCTTGGAGCCAAATATGAAAATTTTAAGGTAAAGAAAATCAAATCAATTCACATCTTCTTGTTTACTCCTCAAGAACCCAAAGGAGTTAATCTGACAATAATGTCATTTCCGGGATGCTGGCAGAGAACATGTAAAGTCTGAGACACCTCCTCTGGGATTTGAACAAGTCTTGTTCTGAGCATGTACTTAAGTTCTCTTTTTGGCTTTGCTCAGTCCCCAGAAATCTTCAGAGTTTAGCAAAATACTGCTGAGAAAGAGGTGATGTTTTCAGAGATAAGAAGTTCTTCCGGATCTGTCATTCTTCGGGAGAAAATCTTCAAACATAGAAAGCGTGGACTATTTTATATTAGATTTTGTATTTTTTTCAGTTCTAATTATCCAGGACAACATTCTTATTTAAAAGTTATGAAGCAATTTTATAGCTGCTTTGATCTTTCCCTCTAAGTGTTATAATAACCCTCAAATATATAAGAGGAAGACAGGGTGGTTCATTAGATTCTATACTTTGCACAAAACCCAGTATACATCACACCATCAGTTCCTTTGGGAGCCCTGGACAGAAAATGTAAGTAAGGTCACTGTGCCTATGAAGCAGAAAGCTCCTCCCCTGGGATTCTATCCAGGATGAGACTGCTGTCGTTTTATGATTCAACTTGAAATGTCTTTTGAATTGTCTCTTGGCAGTGATCCACATCAGGAATTTCTGTGGAAGTAAACAAGGTCAATACAACAATGCTCCCAATTGATTGGGTAAGAGTCCTTGGCTGTTAGCCCTTCCAGGAGACCTTTAAAGTTTCTCATAGCAACGGCTCAGTAGCAAGGTACGGTCTGAGTCACAGAGGAACTCTGGAGTGGGCAGCAATCTAGTTACAGGAAATTCATAATCCAAGCCCAAATGGGAACTTGCAAGAAGAGCGACATGCCGACCAATGAACTCTCGAACTTCTTCTCTTCCTGTAGAATGTATTTAAACAGAGTTTGGCCCTACCAGTGGGGATGAAGTAGCCCAGGGAGGATTGGCAGAAATATCAATTCATATATTATTCTAAATGAAGAGTTCTTAGCATTATTTTCAGTGTGAACCTCTTGACATTTGTAGATGTTTAGATTTTTTTAATTTAAAAATAAGATGTACAGGATTGCCAAGGAGAATACATTATTGGAACAGTCACTGATTTAGAAATGTAATATAGTAATAGATGTAGCTGTTAAGTGATGAGCCAAATCAACTTAACTAGTGGGTCTAGTACTCTCATCATGTCAAAATAGTGCTGCATCATAACAACATTCTGGAATTACTGTGGCAACTACAGTGAGTTGTTGAAATACCTATAGTTTTTTTTTTAATTTTGATAATAAAGTTGCAGGTCCTATGATACCACTTAGGGATACTGTTCATATTCATCTTGGAGGGGGAAATCTATCTTCCAATTAGATGTTAGCTGGACAAAAAAGTCCTGTTTTATTTTTCTCCCATGTAAGCTTGCAACTTTCTTCATTCTATCCATGATCCTCTGAGATCTGGAATGGTAGATTAGACACTCCTGGTATGGCTTAAGTCACACTTATCCACTGATGTGGTGGCCAGTTGACTCTATGACATGCTCTATGTTTATTGTGCAGGACCCTGCCTGGGGTTGGGGTGGGGACTAGTATGCTCTGAGTCACTTCCCCAGCAGGGAGGCATTGTAGCTGGATGGGGAGAGGAAGTTAGAAATCAAAGTGGGCTCCCTGGTCCGAAGATACAGCTTGATGCTTGTTTGGCCTTGTGAATGACACCTGTAGGACTTGAGGGATTTCCAGCCTGTAGAGATTTCCCAGTCAGTATTTCTGTGTGGATCATCTTAATCCTTCCTGAGTTGGGGGAGAAAGCAAACAGTATGTAAGGACCCAGAGAAGGGGTTAGGACACAGAGAGGCCTAAAGCCAGGGAAAGGAGGTAAGTAGACCTCAGACAGTGAGGAGAAGAAGCTGAACTTAGAATTCTATCCAAGCAGAATCACCTTCAACTGTGAAGTAACTGACTTAAAAGATGCCCAGTGTCATCCATGTTCCTGGAGAGGTTTTGTTCTCCTAGATTCATGCTCTTAGGTTCTCCTCAGAGGTTCTGTTTCTTCCTTCATTTGATTGATTTTTGGCTGCTTGTCTAACAAAGCTCAGTTTAGAAGGCCGGTTTTGGAGCACAGAGAGTGAGGACCCGGGGCCCTTATGGCCGGCCAGGATGCTGAGGCCTCCAGCTGCTCTTGCAGCACTCCCCTGAGGATGGATGCTTGACTCTGTAGCTTCCAGATGTGAGATCACCAGGCAGATGGCCTCAGGCAGAGGCTACCCAGTTACAGATGGCAAAGGACAGTCATGGGGCCACAGTCAGGGGATGATCAAGGGACTCATTCTGTGATGCATCAGTAGGTGTATGTGTCTAAAATGTTTGATGGCTTCATGCATTTACATCTGTCATTTTGTTTCGAAACCAGGGAGGGATGTTTTAGGTTTATAGTTTAATTTGGGAAAGAAGACAAATGAATTGACAGCTAAGGGAGGGTGATTTCTTCAGCTGAGAAATGCAGCTGGTAAGATACACCCCTAGGGCTCTAGCTCCTCCAGCAACAGGAAGAAACTCGAGGGAATCACGGGAGTCAGTGTGGTCCATGAGCCCAGTGTTATTTATGGGGAGAGCTTCTCTGCATCTTGCTCATCAAAAGCACAACAGTCATATAAAACATGAAGTAAATAGCTCTATCCTTGCAGTCTTCCTGCAGCTCTTGGGGAGATGTGATGTACATTTATTATCTAATGATCCAATCATGGCAAGTCAGTTTATCATTAACAAACAGGGATTCTGCTTGCTTGAAGTTCACAGGACCAAATCTGAGTTGATGGGGATTGTTGATGAGGAAAGAGATGTTTTGGAGAAGAATTTGTTGGAGTAGGCTGCCTAAGCCATAGCTAGAGGGAAATGTGGGTGCATCCAAAGAGGGGAGATCAAAGCAACCAGTGTCCCACTTGGACAGCATCATGGACCACATGAGTCAGAAAAAGGGCTCCACAGATTCCAGATCCAAATTTCTAACAGGGTGTGGTAGTGATGCTATAATCCCAGCACTAGGGAGGTTGAAGCAGAGTGACCCCCAGATCTGTCACAAACAAAAGGAAACAGATCCAAACTCCCAGTCTGTGGAAGAAGACCACAGAGAGGGTCAGATAGGTGAAGCATTTCCAAAGACACATGGTGTAGAATCAAGTCCCTGAGCTCAGTGCTCACTTATATGACAGACAATGTGCTTTTGCCTCTGTGTATATTGAGATAGCTGTGCAAGGTAAAGTTAGATGATATGGCTTAGGAAAAAGTTGCTCATAAACTCTTCAGGTCTCCTTATTTGAAGAGGCATTAGTTCTCTTAGGTTTGGACAAGAGCTGGAATAATAACTAACATCCAATGAATGAGATGGTTCTTACCTGGGGTCTAAGAATAGACTTCAAGGGCATTTTTTTGGACTTTTTTTTTTTTTTTTTTTTTACTTTTTCCAATAGGACTCTAAAACATCTTCAAGATTGTTAGAGGTGGAAGGCTGGAGAGATGACAGGCAGCTGTTCCAGAGAATTGGAGTTCAGTTCCCAACACTGACATCAGGTGGCTCACAGTCACCTGTAACTCCAACTCCAGAGAGTTAATGGTTTCCCCAGAGTTCGGACTCGTCATTTTTAGAACTGGTTCTATAATCCAGCCTTACTCCCTTGGCTCTTTTGGACACAGAGTAGTCCTGGGTGTTAACTATCTCTGTAGCTGCTACCATCAGTTATGTGGCTCTTATGTGGGAGCTTCTCCCGTGCTCCGAGGTATATAGGAAGGTCCAGAGGACAAAGTGGAGGCATTTATTTAGGCAGTGGCTTAGTTTACTACATGTTATATAATAGATACTACCAACTTCCTGTCAGGAGAGTGCTCAAGGCAGGCATCTGCTGAGTTTGTGACTCATGGTGGACTATGACTCTTTTTGGCCAAGGCAGGATGGACATCTCTGATGTTCCTTACCTCATGACTGCTGGGAGCTTGTCAAACCTTCAGGTTCCATGTGGATCTGTATACACTTCACCCATGCCCTTTTTCTTTTAGCAGGGGGTTCCTTAGACAAGTAGCTTCATAACTGATGTTGGTTTCAGGGAAAGACAGACAGACAGGAGAAGCCCTGACCATGCCAGGCGCCAGTGAGGTACAAGTCAGTACAGACTCTCACATATTATTGGTGGAAACATAAAATTCTGGAGTTACTTGGGAGAGCATATTTGAAAGTTTCTTACATTCAACATGCACTTAGCACAGGATCTATCAATCCTGACCAAACAGACAAAAATGTTTATGGCAAACCTGTATGCAAATGTTTATGGACATTGTTCATACTCACTTTAAAATGCAAATCCAATCATTCTTCCTTGATGGATTGTTCGTGTATTGCCTGTGTGTCAGATGAGAGGGTCCAGACCGGAAAGTGTATTTACACACAAGTCCATCTGTGTGGAGCTGGAGCGCAAGCCAAGTTCCAGAGCCAGAGGAGCATTAGTTGCTGGTAGGTGTTGAAAGTGAGCAAGAGGAATTTTTTTAGACAGAAGAAATTATTCTGTATCCAGATAGCAGAGGTGGTTTCATGGCTAGGTATCTGTCAAAACTCAGAACCGTCCACCAAAAAGAGTTAATTTTACTGTGTGTAAGTTTAAAAATAAACTCTAAAAAACACACACACACAAAAAAAAACGCAGAAAAAAAATGAAAGAGAGAAAAAGTGAAGTAGAGAAAAGGCAGGTCACTTTTGACTGGAACCCAGTTTATTACAGAGCCAAAAAAGGAGCTCAAGGCCACAGGGGACATTCCACTCGCTACTGCGTGTTCCACCCGCTTTGGCCAAGGCCTTGGTGCAGCCAAGCAGTGGGAAGAGCCTGGTCATTTTTTTTTAGGGTGCAGAGGCCCAAAGATATGACTCAGGAAACTGGAAATGGCTATGTTCTGGAGAAGAGCAGCTGTGTTGAAGTAGACGAATCAGTGTCATAACAAAGTTGGGAACAATTGTTCTGGCGTGACCTCTCTTGGGAAGCAGATCAGGGCCCATGGTGCCTGGCCAGAAGGTCTGAGAAGCTGTTGGAAGCCCGCCAAAGCTTGGGTGGTTCTGTAGAGTTTTCTTCTTTGCTGGCAGTTCAGTGAGGAAAAGCTGTGTCTGTCAAGGAAGCCAACATTGGGGGCCACCAGGCCTTGTAACAGTGGACTTGAAGCATTTTTCTTCTTTTATTCTCAAATAACAGGCAAGGAGTGAACATATTATGGCAGAGAGCACAGGGTTTAGCCTTAGACATACTTGGGTTGCAGTAGGATGTGTGACCATGTTGGAGTTACTTACCTTCCCTACATCTCCCTTTCCTACTCTGGGAAAAGGTGGCCTTATTGTGAACAGCAAGGGCATATCAGAATCATAACCTCACCCAGAAAAGACAATCAAAAACCGAAGCCAAACCATAGTCACCATTACCATCATGACCACCATGATCACAATTACCACTACCACCATCACCTCCATGACTACCACCACCACTACCACCACAATGAGCATCACTCCCACAACTCATTACCACTGTAAACACCATTACCACCATGACTACCACAACCACCATCATCACTACTACCTCCATGAACACGATAACCACCACCACGATGACCAGTACAACTACTCCCACCACAATGACCACCACCACCACACTGACTACTGTCACTACTGCAATGACCAACACTACCACAACCACAGCCATCACCACACCCACCATCCTAAGTGTAACTGCCATCATGACAACAAGCACCACTACTACTTGGTCCATGACCACCCCAGCTACAATCATGATCGCAGCCACTATGAGCATGACTATGGCCACCACCACTATCACGACCTCTACCTTGACCTCTACCACCACAACCATGGCCACAACTACCACTATCACCAACATGACCATACTCACCACTACCACTGACCCCCAACTCTGAACACAATCACCGCCATCAAAATAACTCCTATTGCATGCTCTATTGCTATTAAATGGTGCTTTAAAAATCAGTAGTGTTTTAATGGAACTTAATGTTCAAACTCTGGGAGACCTGTGTCTTATTATCTATACCCTCAAATTGAGAAACTATTCTTGAGGTCAGATATTTACTAACCCCATAAAATAGTTGCTTGTCCCAGCTGTAGATGGTACTACTGCCTCACTGTCTTGTCTTGGTGACTGCCTCTCACTGAAACACATCCTACACTACCATCTCCACACCTTTGCTGAGGATACAGTCTTCACATGGGAGTATCTCTACATCTCCGTACACAGGCCCACACATGCACATGTACACACACCATAGTCTGATGACAGCAGTCCTTAAGAAAAGCCCAGTGTGGCTTTTCTGGTCTCTCTTACAGTCTTTGTATCATGGTAAGTGTGCAGAGTCAGGATTATTGCTTTCGTTTGTGCTTCATTGTGCCACTAGATCACCTCTGTTCTCTGTAAAATTACAATAACAATCATCTTTCATCAGATGTAATCTGTTATGTGTTTCTAAGAATGTGCAGATGAGAGAGTTAATTTAATCAAATGCATCATGTGCAACTTGGCCAACAAGCCAAATATTTTCTTCCTTTTGTTTCAGATTTGTTCATGTACATGTGAGTGTTTGAGAAAGACATAATGTGGAATGTGTACATATGTTTCTTGCTTTCTCGTGCTCTGAGTCAATGTACCTTGGGATACTTCCATTCTATTCTGAGCAGTATAGAGAATGGTTACAGATGAACTTCTAATAAGTGACAGCTCTGGAAGAGACATGTTGTTAGGAAATGACAAGGTCACAGCAGGGCTATGAAGTTTGATTAGTCCATACAGTACATTCTGTACTCTTCAAGTGGGAGCCAGACAGATGTTTGGTTCAATTTCACTTAAAAGGTATTTTCCTCAGATCTATACACTAAAGCATGAGAATGGTATGCTTTTTCATTACTCTTGAGCTCCATGTGTTATCCATTATGGATCGGGAGGGCTGCAGATGCCAAAGCCAGTGTAAGCCAGCGTAGTCCAAGTGGAGATGCTAAGTGGCTTTTAGTCACTCCATCCTGAGGGCTTCTTCTCAGCTCCTCATGACAAGTGCTTGCAAGGTGCTCTCTGACATCCACAGTTAGTTTCTGGCAATCCTGGATAGAGTGCTAGGATACCAGACTGGACCTCTGGCTAGTCTCTTCAGGCATTTCTATTGGTAACAGTCCTGTGTGGAGAAGCAGCCTTTTACTTACTGGAAAAAGAATAGAGAATTTTAATTTTAGGTTTGAGATAAATGATTTACTGTTACTGACCCAAATGAGAGTCACACCCTGCCCTTTGAGACACCCCAAAAAGTCAGCTGGGAACTCAGTGAAGATGGACTCACCCATGTAAAGGGAGGAAAGGTCATGACGGAGATGCTGAAAGCACCCAGGGGAAGTGGTGCCAGCACACACACACACACACACACACACACACACACACACACACACACACACACGGCTTTATGTTAAGGGAACTCTTGAAGATATTTCACAACATTGAAAGTACAAAGGATAGAACGCTAGAAGCTGACTCAAATGTGGAATGACGTTTGTCAAAGCTTAGAAAAGACACTCACTTCAGACTTACGATATGAGAAAAAGGGAATCCAGTTCAAGCTACTCTTAAGTCTTTGCAAAGAAACATAAGATTTCAATTTTCAATGTTTCTAAGGTTTTAAATGGCATAGGACTGAACAAATATTGGTTTAAATTAGTTTTTCAATTACCTACGTACTCAAAACCTATGGTTGCAGAATTTTTAATGTTTCAAAAATCTTTTTAAGGCAACGGAATTGGCTATAGTTTCTCCAACTGATTACTCAGGTCTCTCTGCACAGTCAGCTTGTACAGTCATTTTCTGGTTCCATGCTGTTGTGCAAAGAAGGTACTTCCTCTATTTTTAAATGACAAAGACACTAAGTGCCAGGATAAGCATGTAGCCTGGGAATGACAAATTGGCTTCTGTTGTCAATCCCATTCTGTAGATGCCAGCTGTGGGTGTCTAAACAGGGGCCTTGCTTCCACCTTCCATGGCTCTTGCATCGAAAGGGTGGGAGACATGTCCCTGAGCAACACTAATTCTGAGAAGTTGCACATGAACTCTGATCAGCAACTATTTTTACTTACTTGGCTTCCTGAAGACTTTCCCAGTTGCCCTCTGACCTGTTAGCAGTGCTTACCTCCACAGGCTGGACTCATGAACTCTGTCTTTTTGAGTGGAGAATGCTTTTGGTGGGATTTGCTTTTCTAACTGTAGAGTCTAGCCTTATGGGTCACTAGGTTACTGAAGGTTGTTGTAAGGGCATATGTTCTCAGCTGCCTAGTTTCTATTCTGCAATATGCTGGAATCATCATTTCCTTTGGAACATGCATTCTTCCTTCATGATTTATGATATTGGTGTGACTCTGGTAGGGTCCCTCACACCTCCTTCGCCCATCTGTTACATCCCAGCACTGAGCAGAGTGGCCACCACAGCCTATTTTCCCTACTGATTCTGCTCTCTCTATCCCTCCTACTACCACTTTACAGACCTGCTACTTTACAATCATCCGGAGCCACATTTTTCAATTTCCCCCTTTCACTTCCAAGACAGTTTGTTCTCTAAGGGTTTCCCTCCACTTCTTTAGAATTAGTTTCTTTGCTTAAGAAATGTAATCTGTGAAATCTTTTGTTCTTACACTAGGCTGAGCAAGAAAAAGACAAACCACAAAGCTTTCATATAAAAGGATAATTATGAGATATGTGTCTAAATCTTGACAGTTCAATGGTTAAGAAAATATCAGAGTCAAGCTGGGGAGATGGTCAGTGGGTAAGAACATTTGCTTTATAAGCACGAGGACCAGAGTTTAAACTCCCCAGCACCCATGTGGAAAGATGAGCATGGCTGCACATCCTAGCAGATCCTGGTAGCTTGCTGGTTCGTCAACCTAGACAAAAGGATGAGAGACCCTGACTTGAAGAAATAAGGTGGAGAGTGATAGAAGGAAACACTTGATGTCTTCCTCTGGCCTCCTCATGACTGCCCATGGGCATGTGTACATGCATGCAGCACACAACACATCACATTCATACATTCATGCACAACACATGCACACCACACATACAAAACCAAAACCAAATTAAATTGAAGGCTTTTGGCATAATTCAATGGATTTCTCTCATAGTGGAGAAGTCTGCTGGGGACTAGGCCCCCAAAAGTAACTGGATCTGTGAATGTCAGCACATCAGATATAAACTTCTATTTTCTCAGAGTCAAGTGAGATCAGAAAGAAATATCCTGCCACAGGGTCTCTTAGCTCTTAAGTCATTTGTTGAACAGGCTTCTAGGCACTTGGGATAAACTAGTGAAGTCTGGTGAATACCCTTGCCTTCTTTGGGATTCCATCTTAGTGAGTAGAAATCTATGGGGAAACTTTCTTGGTCATTGCTATTTTGGACTTGGGACTATTGGACTCAGTGCAAGTAAAATAGAGATGAAACAGATCAAGTAAGATTTTACTTGAGTTTTTGAGTTACTGCCTCAAGTAGAAATCAAGTCCAAAGCCTTCAGAAGTGTTAAATTCTTTTCACATTTCTGGCTTTCCCACTTATTTTCCCTTTTATCAGTCATGGCCAAAAATGGAAGACAAACATGTCTAGCCTGGGTAGATTTCGAATCCTACCAAGAGATTCAACAGAGCCTGGTGCCTGGGGCTTGGCAAAGGTGCCACCGCATGCTTATTGCGTGGTGAGTATTAGATGATAGTGCCTGCATCTGAAGCCGGGTTTCAGTAGAAGGGGAGAAGATCCTGCCTGGAAGAATCTCCGATTTCCTTCCCCAGTTCAGGGATGAAGGGAAATGATCATGGAAATTACTGTCTAGAACTCATTCCCTGAAGAAAATTCATATAGTAAAGGAAAAGGGCTGGGCTCCTGGCATTCCTTGCAAATTCTAGCTTCTCTTATTACATTCATTTATTAGTTAGCCGTTGCTGCTTAGTGAAAAGTTGAATACAAACAACTTTTTTTGAAGCTGCCAAACTCTGGTATAAATCTCTAGAGAGATATAGATTTTGAAAATAAGTCATTGCCTTGCCCATCATATTTACGCACTGTTCAGGAGAAACCATGAAGTCTGACAATCGAGTGTGCTCTTCGAATTTAGTTGTCATTTTTCTTGTCATTGGGTTTTATGCATTAGATCTGTTCTTTATCCAGTCTGTGTTTCAAGTGGATATGAGCATCCATCCTCCACTTTGTTTTTCTGGCATTTTTGAGATACAGACTTAGGGCTGAACTTGAACTCCTGATCCTTCATTTCCCAAGTGCTAGGGTTACAGATATTTACACTCATTCTCAGCAGCTTAGGAAGACATTTAAATAAACACTTTAGAATTTTATGAAGTTGGGGTGCCCAGGCAAAAATCTACAGTGTAATTGAGTTAGAATTCAACACAAAAGGATTCAGTATGGTATCTCAGATAATCAGGAGTAGACAGAAAACTGAGATTTCCTTAAACACACACACACACACACACACACACACACACACACACACACACACACACACACACCTGTGAGTTGAAGCTACAGAAGTGAGAACATAACAGGTAATTTTCAGTTCATTTGGCAGAAGTGTGGAGAGTTTATGCTCACACTGTAAAGCAATCTGGACCGCTGGAATGTATCTTCTCGACCCCCGAGCAATTCCTCATCAGGATTTTCTTGAGGAGTTGGGCCACTGTAGAAGTGGCTATCTGGTAGACCGAGCCCTGGCTTTCAAGATTCACTGTTCCCCTAGTCAGTTCCCCTTATGACTTCCAGGGGCTCCTTAGAGCCTGCCACTGCTTATCTTTAATTTGTTTTGTCTGAGGTAAATAATGTCTATGTTTTCCGAGTCTTATTTTACATTTGCATGTACACCTATGTCTTTTCCCAGGAATACGTTTTAGTCAAATCTGCTAATTTTTTTCTTTATAATCTTTTATGATTTTGAATCTGTGTTAGACTTAGAAAAGGCTTTTTTGTCACAAAATAATATGTAGGATTTTTTCTCTCACCTTTCCTTGGCTTTTTTTTTAAACACTGACACATTTAGTCTGCCTAGTATTTGATTCTGTGTAGAATGTGCTCTTGTGTATTGATTATAACTCCCATGATTCCTGGGTCCACTTGCCCTGCCTTGGGGGGCCGTCATACTGATATTCATGTTGTCTGCCAGGCTTACATTGGAAAACCAAGCCTCTGGCCCCTCCTTCATCTCCAGAGTAGGAAAGAATGTAACTGGCATCTTTAGCAGTTGTAGGTTTGGCCAGAAGACACAATCTTGAAGTAAGGACAGGTAACCCTTGTGCTGTGAATGATGATTAAGGGGGAACAGGAGACAGAAGGCAGGCAACATCCCAACTCTCTTTCTGCAAGCTCTTTCAAAGTGCTCAGAGACACTCCTTTAATACTCCGTGTGTGTGTGTGTGTGTGTGTGTGTGTGTGTGTGTGTGTGTGTGTGTGTTGTAGGGGGCCTTTGCCTGGTTGTGACTAGCTGTGTCTCCTCGTGAAGCCCTAGCCCAGTCATTATTGCCTCCTGCTGGCCTCCCATCATCCTTACCTCCCTTCTCTTTTCTTCCGCCTGCATTCCCCTGAAATCAAAGCTTCTAGCAGACTTGAGCACATAAGGCTTGCTTCAGGGTCTGTTTCTAGAATACCGTAGCTAGCATCGGAAGCTATTAAACCTGTACCGCCCCTAAATGGAATAGTCCTTTGTTTTCCAAGTATTGGCTAACCCATCCTTCCTCACACATGTATCTGATACTGCTTATGGGGTCTATTTTGAACTGTTGGCTGCCTTTTTCTGTATTGTTAAGATCCTCTTAATTCCTATAGGTTTGGGGTTCAATATCTAGAAATTTCTAAGTTGTTTAGACAAGGACTCTGTAGCTATGGTTACTCTGACATTCACAGGGTAGCACAGAGTGGCTATGAATTTGCTGCATTATGTCTGTTTTTGCTGCCCAAGTTCTGGGATTAAGGCAGACATAGGCCCCAGCAGCTGGGTAAATGAGTCTCCGTTCACTGCCAGCTCCTCTCCTTCATTCCTGTTCTCCTCTCACATTGCCTCTGATTTTGATTTTTGTTTTCAGCCTTTTGTGTTTTCAGCGCATCATCAACGATTTCCTCTGATCTGTTGCCAGCCTTTGGCCATCACTGTCTCCTATTCTAGTGTTCTTTGTGATTCGAAAAATCACAAAATACACTAGTAGCCTGTTAGTAATCCTCTAATGGCCATTCTCTTTTTCCTTAGTGACAAAACCATGACTTTTCACTGGGGTAAAAAACCCATTTTCTGGACTCCCTTGTGCCCAGTTTTGGTCACTAACTATTGTCAGAAATGCCACATGGAAGGGTCTGGTGGACTCCTTAAGAGACAGTGGGAGGTGACCTCTTCCTCCACCTCTCTACCATCCTTTCCTCTAGTTTCCTGTTAGAGTCTGATTGACATTTTGGATTGTCTGAGGCCATGCACAGTTGAAAAATAGATAGATCTCTGGTTTCCCAGAGAAGCAGACTCTGACCTTTCATAATGATATTTAGACCATGTGTCCTTTGAGATAATTCTGTGTAGGGCTTTCTGCCTCTGATGGGCAAGAAGAATCAAGCTAATATACTGAAGAAATGCAGTGTGAGGGGCAAAAGGAGCCATGAATTAAGGTCCCACATCCCTTATCATGCTCAAGAATTTGGGCACCTTTTAGAAGCTTTCAGATCAATCAGCCTGTGGGCTTCACATGAATCACTGGATAAATAATGTGTTTAGCAGTCTCAGAAAGAGTCATCCAGCCCTTCCTTAGCCTAGGGACTTAGAAATCCTTATCCGGGAACATAATCTAGTTAGTACCCCATGTAACTCACACACTATTTCAGATGGTCTTCTGATATGGAGAAAGAACAAAAGGAAGACACTTCATGGTTCTATGACTCCAACATTCCCCAAAGGGATCCTTCAAGAGTGTTGTCACATGTCCTGGTGTTAGAGGGAACATGCTTTTGTCTGCTGGATGATGGAAGGAATACACACTGCTGAGATGTGGGAAATCCCTCTAAAAGGAAAATGAGTATCAGATGCAGAGTCAAGGATAGGTGGGGGTAGCGCTTCTCTTTGGAGCATGTGTGCATGATGGATTTACCCAAGCATCTTTTTCTCACATGGGTCCACAGGTATGGTTATTCACAAAGTTCGAGGAAACCAGAAATGAGTGCTTTCCTGTTGACATAATGAAATCTGAGTGAAGGTTCTGGGACAGCAGAGAAGGAGCAGCTGAGGCTTCCCAAGGGTTCCTGGGACAGCAGAGAAGGGGGAGCTGAGGCTTCCCAAGGGTTCCTGGGAAAGGAGAGAAGGGGGAGCTGAGGCTTCCCAAAGGTTCCTGGGACAGCAGAGAAGGAGGAGCTGAGGCTTCCCAAAGGTTCCTGGGACAGGAGAGAAGGGGGAGCTGAGGCTTCCCACTCTGGACCTCTGGAGAGTTCACTACGTGGTTGGAGTTTCTTGGGTTGTGGATGGCATAGGGGAAAAAAAAGGCTTGAGTCTGACACTGGGTCAATTATAGTGCCAATTGAACACTCTTCCCCTGCTCCACACAAGAGTGGGACCTGGAGGCTCAGACCTGAACTCCCAGACTAGGGAAACTGAGGCAGGAGTTCAAGGCCCCATTGGGCTCATTGTATAGAGTTAAAAATCATTTGTGTTGTTGTTGTTTGCTTAGTATGTACACATACACACGGCGTGAGGTTGGATCCTTGATGCCCAACACTGAAATCCAAACCAAACTAAAACCCATTAAAAACTAAACATAATGCTTGTAGTACTCATTGTGTTCCATTTCTTTTGAAAGACTCCTGGGGCTGTGAAGAATGAAATGACAAGGCAAGTAGTGCAGGGTCTCTCTCTGTCTCTCTTTGTCTCTGTCTCTCTGTCTGTCTCTCTCTCTCTCTCTCGTGTGTGTGTGTGTGTGTGTGTGTGTGTGTGTGTGTGTGTGTGATCTCATTGGTAAGGCTCGGAGTCACTAAAAGTATTAGAGAGTCCCCCTCTATGTCCACTTTTCCGGGGTTGCAGTTTTTGAGCCTGTCATTATGGTCACAGGTCCTAAATGCTTTCTGCTCATAATCTTTGTTTGGCTGTGCCTTAATGTCATGAAGTGATAATCAGGCCAAGGTCGTGGGTCCAACTCTTATCCTGGCCACTGGGATATGATTTTCCCAATAGGTCTCACGTCTCACATTCAACATTTTAAGCCTGTTACAAATGGGTGTTGCCATTGCAATTCCTTGCTTGTGAAAGTGTGTGTGTGTGTGTGTGTGTGTGTGTGTGTGCGCGCGCGCGCTAGAGGTGTGTGCGCATGCAGGCTAGAGGTCACTTGATCTTGATGGCATTTCTACACTTGATCTTAGCCAAAAGGCCGAGAAGTGATCTTGGATGGCATTTCTTAGGTGCCATCTACCTTATTTGTTGAGATGGAATTTCTCACTGGCCTGGAATTTGCCACATAGGCTAGGCTGGCTGGCCAATGATAAATTTAACTTTAAACATTATTGTTAAAAGTGATGCTTTAAAAATTTATTATATTTTATTTTGCATTGCTAGAAATAGAACACAGGGCCTTGGGCACACTAGGCAAATACTTTACCATGGACCCATCTCTCCAGCTCACTTATTATTGACCTTTTAAATTTGAAGACGTCTTTTTTAATTGAGAAAAGTTCTATCTTTTCTACATAAATAAAACAGTGGACAATTTTAAGAGGCTTTATTTCTATCCTTCTTGTGTGAAAGAGTATGTGTGTTCTAACACACTTTTCTGAAATACTACAATATTATTTTTGGTTTATGGATGGACTACCCAAAACAAAACAAGGACATAAAAAGATTTACTTAAAGTTCCTCTTGGGGTGAATCAGGCACAGGGTCAGATTTTAGGATCTTTTGGTTGTTCAGTGATGGATTAAATAAGATAAGACACAAAATTCCACCAGGTGCCGAATTTGGGACCATTTCCACCACAGCAATGAGCAGAAGGCAGCATCCTCTGAATCATTCAAATTCAGTCTATGGAGACCCCAAAGCATTTTCTTTCCAATTTGCTGAAGAACATGGGGAGCCTCAGTTTATGTATTTTTCAGCATGTAAAAGAACTACTTACAAGGCTCACCCTTCCCAGGCATTTCCACTTTCTCACAGTGTATGGGACCATTTTTCTGCATTGTTGTAGTGGATTTTTGTTCTTTTGTTCTTTCTCTTTGGCCATCTCTCTCTCCTGTCTCGTCTTGGTTGGAATTTCAAAACTGGGAGTGTTCTAGATATAAAGTTCTCTATGCAAACTCTAATTCTTAGATGAGAAACCAAGCTGAAGAGATGAAATGCACACACTTTACTTCCTTATGCAGGGCCTCAGCAGCACATCTGTCTTCATGGAGAATGATGCTCCAGTCTTAATGCAGGAGTGGTCCTCTGCCCTTGGCATCCTTCATTAAACTATTAAGGATAATGATAAAATTGGTGTCTTTTCCTTATCTGTCACTGATCATCTTAGGGGGGAAGATCTTGGCTATTTATGAGATTAACACTTCCTGTGATTTTTTAAGAATGTTACCTGAACTTGATAGGGATGTTTAAGGATCAATAAGGTCTTGGGGTTTGAGCGGCTGACCTGCCCACTTATTGCCATTTCAGACCATTGGGAAAGTGTGATGATTTGAATGAGGAAAAATCCCCTATAGGCTTGGGTGTTTGAACACTTAGTCCCCAGTGGGTAGTGCTGTTTGGGGAGGCTTAGGAGGTGTGGCCTTGGTAGAGGAAGTACGTCACCCGGGATAGGCTTTGAGAGTTTAAAGCCTCACACCTCTTCCAGCTCGTTTTCTCTGCTTCATGTTTGTGTTTGAATATGTGAACTCTCAGCCTCCTGCTCTAGCAGCCATGCTTGTGGCTTGCAACCATGCATTCCTGCCGTGATGGACCCTCTGGAACCATCATCCAAAACATGCTCGCTCCCCTAAGTCCCTTTTGGTTCTGGTATTTTAGCACAGCCTCGAAGAGTGACTAGCACAAAAAGTGTCTGTACTGGAAGCAGAACTTGCGAGAAAGGCTTTCACAGAAATCTGCAGACACCCTGGACCATGTGATACTAGGACTCTACAGGAATATTCCTGAATTCCTTGTCTTTCCTAACGAACCATAGTGTTTGGATGTGAGACTGGGGAACCTAGATTTCCTTAAGCTTTAGGTCAGTGGTTCTCAACCTTCCTGATGCTGTGACCCTTTAAAACAGTTCCTCATGTTGTGGTGACCCACAACCATAAAATCATTTCATTGCTACTTCATAACTGCAATTTTATTACTGTTATGAATCATAATATAAATATCTGATATGCAGGATATCTGATATGTGACTCCCAAAGGGGCCATGACCCACAGGTTGAGAACTGTTGCTCTAGGTGATTCTTGTAGCCATTAGGATTCTAAACCCATTGATGCAAATTCACAATACTCACAGTTCCCCATATAATTTCCAGATGCCAGACACTAATGTGCTTCATATTTTATGTACAATGTGTACTGTCATTGATAAGTGAGAAATAATGCTACATAAAGGCTACATATGTTATTCTAGATTCTATATAGATGAGGTCACAAACGGATTCTACAGTTTTTTTTTCCTACTCATGTATATAACATTGCATCATTAAGAAGCCATGTTTGCTGGGCGTTGAAGGCGCACACCTTTAATCCCAGCACTCGGGAGGCAGAGCCAGGCGGATCTCTCTGAGTTCGAGCCAGCCTGGCTACCAAGTGACTCCAGAAAGCGCAAACTACACAAGAAACCTGTCTCGAAAAACAAAAAAAAAAAAAAAAAGAACCATGTTTAAGACCATGTAACCAATATAAGGGAGTGTTAAATTGAGTCCAGATATGAGGGAGGATGGAAAAGTTGCCAGTGTGACAAGTGGTTTTACAAAGAGAGGACATTATTCAATTTTCCCCAGCTGTATAAGCTGCTCTAAAAATCACTGTGGCTCCTCCACATACAAGCAGACCATCTACAAAAGAACAGTGTCAATTTCAGACCTCAGAGAACACTAAGGTAGAAAATGAGTGAAACAGGACTCTTACTAGGGTATAAGCAGAAGTGAGCCTTGGTTGATCCTGTCTCACACTTCCCATGCTACTGTTACTGGCCTTGCCTTCCACACATGTAGAAACCCTATGCTTTTGAGCTATAAAGCTCATATGGGCCCACTAGACTATGATATTATAGGTCTAGACTCTCGGTCCTGGGGATTAAAGGAGTGTTTGAAGTGCCTGCCATTTCCCCCTCAGACCTACGTTAGCACTAACCACATAACCTCATGGTAAGGTTTTTAACCATCACTCTGAGATGGGAGTGCAAGTCTGAGCATCAAATTTGTTCCTGGATTTGGGATCTCAGAGAGTGTTTCTGTGGCTTTATTTGTTGCTCTCAGTATCATTTGGGGGGAATTCTTAAGTATTGCATGATAGAGGGAGGTGTCAAAGAGGCAGTGTGTCCTTTCACTGTTTTCCCCCTGTCCTTCCCTCCATTCCTTTTCTCCTGCTAATCTTCCAAAAACAAGGCATCAGCTGCTGCTTTCCTAGTTAATGACATGATCCTAGGTTTAGACAAGGGAAGTGATGTCAAGGCTGTCAGCACGGAATTGTTTCTTTTTAGGAGAATATTCCAGACTCGTTTGTTAGAAATTTAAAAACAAGCAGAACAAGACTGACTTCTCTATTGTGACACACACATACTTATAGACACACATACATACACACATATGCACACACACACACACACACACACACACACACACACACACACACACAAATGACCCAGGCTTCTTGGAAAGGGAACAAAAAATAGCAATGCAGATTTAGAAATTTAAACCAATGTTGCCCATTCATTCTGTGAAAGCAGTTAGGAAGTCCCCATTTGCAACAATAACAAGCTGCTACTTCACCCAGCTGTGTAAGGATGTAGATTTTTGTTATCTAGGTCTGCCATGCTGAATTCCTTGGCGTTATTATTTGTTCTTACAAAATGGACTCAGCAAGCTCATGTTCCTCATTATCTGCAGTGAGAGACGGACAGGATCTGTCTTGGCAGGAGAATGGACAGTGGATCACTTTGGAGTACGACGTAATACACTTTAGACCTGCCTTCTAGTATTTAGAAATTCCATCTGCTAGAGAAAAGGGTACTTACTGGGTTGGGGTGAGGAGTTCCACATGCCAGGGATACACTGCTCTTAGTCTGTGGTGTTACCTTTGGGTAACATACCTCTGGTACATTCTTTCCGAGGTTCATTTTATTCCATTATTTCAAGTACATGTCCACACAGCTGCCACAATACCATTTCCAAAACAAAGCCAGCATTATATAACTCCTTGCTTCAGCAACAACCCACAGCTTACGAATAGTGACTTTCAGCCCTGCATGTGACCTGAAATCACTGCAAAGCAACTCATCACTTCTGAGTATAGGTTCTGAGCATTCCCTGCTTCCTCAGGGAAGAATCCATTGGACCCCTGCACCCCCCAAACATTGAGACCCCTTCACAATCTGGTTATACTTCTAATCCCAGCTCAGGTTCCTTAGGGGTCCCCATGGTAGCTTACTCTAGCTCTTTCTACCATGATGCCTGCTCAGTTTGGTGAGCCATGGCATGCCTCACCACCACTGGGGCCTACCTGGAGCCACAAGACCATGTCAGGGATCTCCAAGAGAAAATGGAAATCTCCTTGCCATGATTCTGCAACAGTGTGTATTCACATTTTTATTGTAAGTGGTATAGCATTTTATCAAGGATTTCCACTATTAAATTTATTTTAAGACCTCTCCAAGAATAAAGACAGTACATGCTACAGTTCTCTACAGCTTGCCTACTGTATTAGCATCACATTGCTTTAATAGTCAAATTATAGATAACATATGAGCCCTTGCTTATTATACTTCTTTTTCATATTTTCCATAATTACCTCATACTTACAATCTACTGTAGTATGTGTATACATATGTATGTATGTATGTACGCACATATGTGCAGTACCCACAGGGGGCAGAAGAAGACATTGGATTCTCAGGAGCTGGAGTTACAGGAAGTGATGAACTGTCATGTGGGTGCTTAGACCTGAGCTCAGGTCTTTTCCAAGAACAGCAAACTTCTGGTACCATGATATCTAGTCCTCAAAGGAGGCTTTTAGATCGGTTCCAGCTCACAGGTCTCTGGGCCCTGTGTCTGAAGTGCACGGTGCTTTTAGCAATCAGGACTTGACTTCCACTTCTGGGGGGGGGGCGTGGGTAACAAAGGTTGATAGCAATAGCCTGTGGGTTCGGGAAGTTTCTTGGACAGCCCTACCCTCAAAGGAGGGCTTCTCAAGTTTGGTAGTAGACTTTTTGTTAGATGGTCTTTGGCTCTTTGGGGGAACATTGTCAGCCCAGATGGGAACATTTCATTTAAACTTTATGTGTGCACTTATATGCAAACTTATGTGTACTGTAGGATTTTAGACTAATTAACAGACAGTTAACAGTATGATTCCTTATGATTTTTTTCAGATATTCATAGTTCCTGTTTAATATTTCAGACATATTCAAGATGCCAGTTGTTCTCTAAATTTCAATATGCCCCCCCAAAAAAGTCATTTTTTTTTCTTCAAAAACCTTGAAACTGCAAAATTGGCTTCCTCTTTTATCCAAGAACTATTCGGGTAAGTGTCTCATCAGCTCCTTTTGAACACTGACCATTTTCCTGTGGTAACATGAAATACACAGAGCACACATCTTAGTAGCAGGGAATGCTGAAGGAAGTCTAGACCCAGACAGGGCTGATAGGGGCAGCTGATGTGGGTGAAGTGCTTGATAAGCAGTCTGGAGAGTCCTCGGAGAAGTGGGCTAAGAACGGGGCCAAAGTTGGAGAGAGGAAGTGAGGAGAGAGCTGAGAGCAGACAGCAGGGTTTAGCTGAGGGACAGCCTTGGCTCTCTTCAGCACAGATAGTGACTGATAGGTGCATTCTTCCCCCATGACGACCTTCTCCAGGCTCAGTGCAGCTCAGTGCCATGGGGACATCAAGAGTCTTTCGCTGACATCTTTCATCAACACAGCCAGGGCGACAAAGCAAGGTGCATATGCCGTCGGGGCCGAAGAGACCTGATGGCCTCCCCTTATCCTGCTCCCTATCTGTGAGGGATCTCTTCATAAGAAACTCGAAAGGTGCTCCCCTTGGGTGATGAAATGCAGAAAAGCTGGATAATACATTTGGTTCTCTGTCATATGAATTGTTCAAGCCACACTTGGTGCCTTTAGCAAAAACTCCCTTTGGCAACGATGGCCTTCATATTCGGATTCTGTATTTGTCTCTCTTCTCTCCCTCTTTTGGACACAGCCTAAGCATTGTTTGTGTACAGCTTTATGGGTGAACCTTCAAAGTGATGACAGTAGCTTGAAGGAAGCCTGGGAGGAACAGAATGTGGGGGCAGTCTGTACCTTTCTTCACGCTCCGTGTCTGAATTAAGTTTTCCTTTCTTTCATCTGGGGTAGGTGTTTTTGGATCTAGGGCTGAGGGGAGCATGCCTGCCCACCTCTTTCCTGCTTTTTTCATTTCAGCTTTGATAAGGCTCTTAAGGAGTTTTGGATGAGGTAGTCACCTGTCCTTTTGCCCTGGGTGGAGGGCTATGGAAGTGCACTTCCTGGTTTATCTGCTCTGTGCTGGCATTTCTGTGCCACAGACTCACGGCAGGACATCACATGATGGCTGACAGCCCACACCAGACAGACTGAAGTTCAGTAGGAAGGTCATGCCCTTTGATCTGGAACATTCCAGGGACTGTATGAATTTTGAGGCAAACAGGAGAAGTTTGAGGAAGTCTGTTACTGGGGTGATCCCCTTTTTGAATATTTTCCCAGAAACAAAACTTCTGTCTTTGCTCCTCGGATAATCTATTTCTACTCCCAGTACATAAACCTTTCTGGAAATGATTGACTAGGCTTACTCACCCTGAGGCAATCTTTCTTTGCTGTAGTAGACGATGCTAGTTGTCTCATGATACCAGTTCTCCAAGTACCAGAGAACACTGGAATCCTGCTGGGTCCATGCTGCCCAGAATGGCAGACTCTGTGTACGAGTTCATCTTCTGGCTACACATGCCCAGATCACCAAGTTGTAGCCTCTGCTGCCTCTTCCATTTGCCTACCCTTCCGCCCAACTGAGCTGAGTGCAGATGTTCTAAGGCCATTTGATCAAACTTTAAGTCTAATTACTTTTTTAGTCTTCAACTGCATCAAAGACCCCAGAAAGGTTAAGTGCTACCGAGTAACAGGGATAGCTTCCTGGACAGTCACCCAAAGTTATTCTGTAATGTTGGAGCATCTATCTTTGGCCTACAGGTCTAGAATATATGACATTTTTGATAAGCAGGGATTTTTGAAGGACCTGTCCTACCTTTGTCTTGGCAAAGTTTGGCAGTCACTTTTTTTTTTTGCATCCTTCTGGTCCAGTTTGGGTAGCAAATTGTCAGCAATTGAGGCAAGGGCAGTTTCTTTGCCCAAATGGCTAGCGTTTGCCATTAAAAAAACAAACTCCATACAGAGCTTCTTCGATCACCATTATCCTCTATTGAAGTAAGTTGCTGCTGTGAGGAGCAGATGTGTCTCACTGTCATGAAAAGCTTTATGTTATTAAAAACATTTTAGAATGCCATATTCTGAATGTCTTTGAAGTGTTTGAAGACTATATATCTACTAAATATATGTGTATGGCCTTGAAAACATACTTAACATGACTACAAGTTTGAGTATAATAGGTGACTAACCTGCAATTTTTTGTTATCCTAAATAGTTTGTAATAATAACTTTCAAGGACTAGAAATTTACATTACATTGTTAAATGAGTTACATAGATACAATAACTTAAAAAAGAGTAGAAACATATGTACAATATGTTCTAACAAAAGTAACTTTAAATATGTATCAATATACAAAATTATCTTAAACAAGAGTAGAAACCTATACCCAGTATAATAAGAATAACCTCAAATTTGTAGCAATATACAAAAATCCATAAAAATTTAAAAGATTAAGACTAGGAGTTGCTTTTTTGGTTTTAAAGTATATAATAATCTATATAATAATTACCCTTTGTCCTGTCATTTCTACATCCCTCCTTTTTATTTTCAGAACAAGATCCCTGAATCTAATCTCCTTTATTCATCTTTTTTCCTGACCATTACCAATAACAACTTGTAACCAAGCCCGTTAAATGATGACAAGTAGCCATAGCCCACTTTAGTGTTTGTTTACAACTAAAAACCACCCATCCTACCTCTTAGTAATATGGGCACTATGTTCTTAAAATTACTTTCTGTTATCTGGGGGTAATGACATCTTTAGGGGATCATGAGAAAACTGGGATAATTGTCAAGTCCTGGGAGAGCTAGCTGTATCATTTGTTGTCCAGTCTCTATGAAATTGGAAAGAGCAGAGCTTATCTCAAGTCCTGCTAGAGTAGTCTGGGAAGCTGGATCATCTCAGCTAGCCACCTTGAAATTGTCCTGAGCAGTTTGTAGTCCAAAGCCGATCTTTGGGTGGTGTGTGTCAGCTTAGTGGCGTTACCACAATCCAGGTGGAATCTTCAATGTGGGGCTCTGTTCTCTTTTGGGGGACTTCAAAGGTTGCTGCTAGGAATGGTCACAGTTCACTGCAGAAAACTTAAGCATTTAAAAATGTCATATGCAGAAGATCTCAAAGAGGCTAAAGGAACGTAATTTGTTAAGTTTATCCAGAGTACAAAAATTTAATTCCTAGTTACCTGGTAGAGACTCAAACCCGAAATCATGTACAGGAAGCTAGATGAAGCCTTTTTCTTTTTATCTTTTCTTTCTTTCTTTTCATTTTTTTTTCAAGACAGGGTTTCTCTGTGTAGTTTTGGTGCCTGTCTTGGATCTCGCTCTGCAGACCAGGCTGGACTTGAACTTACAGAGATCCACCTGGCTCTGCCTCTCGAGTGCTGGGATTAAAGGCATGTACCACCAACTGCCCGGTGAAGTCTTTTTCTAGAATTAGTTAGTACTCTATATGACCATTAACATCATGACAGAAAGTTTAATATATATTTGTATGTATATAAATTTTGAGATAATATTTATACCTTAAGAAAAGTTTTAAAGAGTCAAAATAAAATCAAAGAAATATGAGATTAGTGACAATAGAATAAATAGTCCCTTAATTTTGGTTTTTCTTCTGTCCCATATCAGGTGGCTCTTCTGACATGAGACAGAGATTTTGGATTTCCTTTAACACAGCATGTTTGAGTTTAGAGAAGGAGACAGCCATGTTCCAACTTCAAAGACAGCTTTAATTTTTAATTGAACTATGGCTACAAAAAGACCATTTGCCTTATATATCTGTAATACATAAACTTTTAAAGGTAACATACATACTTGCATTAATATAAGTATAGACTGTTCATTGTACATAAGTCAGCCAAAGATTTTTTTGTTTTGCAGTTTTTCTAGGCTTATTTCTTTGTTTCCAGAATTTTCAGGGGTCTTCCTCAATCAAACTTGATCCATATCAACCTAGAATGAATCCATAGCCTCTCATTTCTTGTGGAAATAAAAGCATAACTTCTCCCCCAAAGCAATAAACCTTTTGACTCCATTTTGAAGTCAAGATATCTTTTTTTTTTTTAGTTTTTTTTTTTTTTTTTTTTTTGAGACAAGGTCTCTCTTTGTAGCTTTGGAGTCTGTCCTAGAACTTGCTTTGGAGACCAGGCTGGCCTCAAACTCACAGAGATCCACCTGCCTCTGCTTCACTAATGCTGGGATTAAAGACATGTGCCACCATTGCCCAGCTTGAAGTCAAGACATTTTAAAAATATATAGGTTGGTTTAATCTAGTAGCTTTCATAATAAAATGTCTCTTAGCAGCTATCACTCCTTCATTAGCAGTCAAAAAATTCAAAGACAACACAATAACATATAGGATCCAGACTCTGTGTATTTCCCATCTTTATTCCACAGCAACTTGGCATATTTGCCCTAAAAGGGCAGATTGTAAGGATTTTTGGCTCACATGGCTAGCATGTAGCCTAGCATATCTTTGTTGGTAACTCTCATCTTTGCCTTTGCAGTAAAAGAGGCCATAGGCAGTTCATAAACAAATGGCTGTGGCTGAACTCCAGGGAAATTTATTTACAAAATTAATGTGGAAGATTGCATTTGGCCTGTGGACTATAGCTTGTTAACACCCGACATAGATTCCATTCTAGTTTGGTTTCTCTTGCTGTGATAAAGACCATGACCAGAGAAGCAACTTGGAGGAAAAGGTTTGTTTCATCTTACAGCTTATTCTGTCATGAAGGGAAGTCAGGGCAGCAACTAAAGGCAGGAACTATAGCAGAGACCATGAAAGAGATCTGCATGAAGGCTGACTCCTCCTGGCTTGCTTATCTTGCTTTCTTATACAACCTAGGACCATGTGCCCAGGTGTGGTCTTGTCCACAGTGGACTGGGATCTCCCACATCAATCATGTGCACAGACTTGCCTATAGGCCAATCCGGTGGAGGCATTTTGTCAGTTGAGGGTCCCTCTTCCCAAGTGACTCTTGCTTATATCAAGTTCATGAAAACCTAATCCCTGGCCCCTAACAGACCCCTGCTTTAGACGAATGCAAGGTCATTTGAAAGGCAGTTGTTTTGTTTTGCATTCTGCTTACCTTGAATCAGAAGTGTTTGGGTATTTGTATCAATAATAATAATAATAATAATAATAACTCTTATTTGAAATATATTAGCGTTTTAGTGAGCTATTTGCTTTGACAGGGACTATCTCACCAGTTGCCTGACAGAATCACTTCCTACTGCAAGAGTCAGAGGTGACCCCTTCAGACTGATAGACTGGCCAAGAAGGGTAGAAGTTGGACTGACAGGTATTTTGGGACTATTTTGTAGGAAATTAGGCATACTCATGAACACAAAGCCAAATGAGAGTGTGCTTCCTTCCTTTCTTTTCTTTTCCTTCCTCCCTCTCTTTTCATTTCTTCCTTTCTTCCTTCCCCCTTCCTTCCAGATCTGACTTTTTATTTTTAGTATAACCTCTAGTAGCTATGAGAAAGAGAAAGAGGATAGAAAGGTTTCAAAGACTTGTGTGTTTTCATAGTAAAAAGTGTAATACACCTTCCAAAGTGGGAATGCAAGGATTTCTCTTCTCCCCAGTCTATTTTTAAAAACATTTTTCCCACAGGCCAGAGATGATTGGGGCATTCATCTTTGCTTTTCCTCATGTTTGGGTAATCCTGATAGAAAGGGGGCTGATCCATTGAGAATTTAGCAAAACCAGAGAGCCATGTCCTAACATTGGGGCATTCATGGGCCTGCTTCTCTCTCTCTCTCTCTCTCTCTCTCTCTCTCTCTCTCTCTCTCTCTCTCTCTCTCTCTCTCTCACTTATATGTGGTCTCAAGTCTGTCAGTGGGTACTGACAGTGAGTACTGTCTCTGAGGTCCTAAAGGAACCAGGCTCACTCCATTAAACTTCCACTTCAGACCTGGGGCAAACAGCCTGTGTGGATACAAGATAACCCCTCTGCAAACAGAGCAGGCTTTAAAGGGGAGCATAGTAAATATTCAGAGTGCTTTTCTTCCCACCTTCCCTTTCTTAAGCCATATATGGTAGAGGGACCAGAAGAAGTAGCCTTGACTCTTTAAACAAAAGGCATTCTTTGATGTAGGAGACTGCACTAGCTTTTTGCAGCCTGTGGTAGGAGGGAGTCAAGGAAAGGGGAATTAAAGTTCATAGAGGAAGCTGCAGTCTTTAGGGCAAGCTGAGATGTGACCTTCAGAGCTTGCCAAATCCACGAGGGAACACAAATTGCCTTTGGACAGCTTCTCAATGGCTCCTCTGTGGTCCAGAGTCCCAGGCCCTGGTGGGATGCTCTCTGATGTGATCTGGAGGGTGAGCCTACCCAGTAGGGACCTGCCCTTGTGCATGTGGGAGGCTAACCAGTGGTATGGATCTTGTGAGAACCTGGAGAATGGAAGCATACATATAAATCTCCTGGCTTTGTTGCCTTGACCATATCTGCTTTCCTCTAAAGCATTTACCCAGCTCTAATTGGCCTTTTACCATAAAATGGAAGGGTGGCATTTGTTAAGTTTCAGCTCCTATGGAACTTACTTGGGTTTCCATCATAAGCTCGAAGCTGAGCCTGCTGATATTTCTCAACATGTGTCTTGCTGACCCCTCAGCCCTGAAATGGCTGTTTTTTTCCCTCTGACCCAAGCTCTTGTTTATTTAATCCTCTTAAAGGCTGGAAATGTTGCCAAACTGTGGTTTTTGTTTGATTTTATGTTTTTATTCTCCCACGGACACAAGTAAGATCAATCTTAAAAGGACCCGTGTTTATGGTTGTTGTCTAGTCAGGGTGTCTACTTCTCAGGCATTGACCCAAGACTGTTGTGTTTGGGTTCCACAAGAATGACGCTGTTGACATTTTTAGGGCTTTAATTTTTATTTATGTGTTTTTTTTTTTTTTTTTTTTTTTTTTTTTTTTTTTTTTTTTTTTTTTATAAAAGGTATCATTCTGTAGCCCAGGCTGGCTTAGGACTCACTGAAAGCTTGGGATGCCCTTAACTCATATCATCCTCCTGCCTCAGTCTCCTGAGCACTAGTGTTATAGGTGTGAACCAGTGCCAGGGTCCTGACGTTTTGAAGTCACACTCATCTCTCTTGAGTTTGGCACACAGGTTGGAAAACCTCCCAGCCCCAGTCTCTCTCTCTTCCTTTTTTTACCCCCAGAAAATTTCAGGGTCAAAAACAGAACCCAGAAACTGGAAAGACACAAAATAAAATCCTCACTTATTATAGGTGTGTGAACTTGGAAACTTGATCTGCTTAAATCTCAGTTTCTTTGTGTACAGATGCAGGTAAAAGCTGCTGTTGGCTTTTTTTGGAGAATGGACGTGCTCATTTCTACTACATGGCCGAGTTCATGTCTAGTGATAGTGTGGAAGGAATTGTTCCTCACTCTTTCCCAGCTCCGCCCTTGTGTCTCTCTCTCACCCTTCTAGTTAATGGATATTAGTCACAGTTCTCCAGAGGAACAGGACCCCAAAGAACACATGTAATGAAAAGGGGGATTTTGTAGGTTGGCTTACATGGTCAGTCTGCCTAGTCCTGCAAAGGCTACCTGCAGGCTGGTGAGCCAGGAAACCTGGTAGCTAGTTTTTTTTTTTTTTTTTAAATCTAAGAAGTTGTAACAAGAAGGACCAATGGTGCAGTCTCAGACCAAGACTGAAGGCCTGAGAGCAACCTAGAGCATTACTGGTTAGTGAATATCAAGGCTCAATCGTCTATAATCTGTTACCCACAGGTGACAACTGTGATTAGTACTGTACCTGCTTTTGTGTAGTGTACTAGAACCTTCCCTTTCTCTTCCATTTCTTTCATCTGTGTCCTCAACTATTAGATGGTGCCACCCACATTTCTTCCCACTCATTGTATAACCTACACCCCAATCTTCAGACATCCTCACAGATGTGTCTACATTTTAACACGTTTTGCAGGCATCTCTCAACCTAGTTTAGTTGTCAATCAAAATTAATCATCATTGTGCACAGTGAGAATACAGGGAAGCTAGCCCTCAACCTGGTAGCAGCTTTCACAAGGCAAAGGGAAAGTCTGAGATGTGCTCTCTGAGGTTGCGTGCTCAGCAGAGGTAGGGCCAAGAGAGAACTCCTCAAGGATGTACTGAGGTAAAGGAAGGCAGACTCAGCTCTCCTGAGATTCTTATACACCAGGCAACTCAGGGCTTCTTACATATTTCTCTCTAGGAATCACTAAGAAGACTGAGGTGAATAAGATGGGAAAAACATGGCTTCCTATACACAGAGGACAAGAGAAAGACACTTATGTGATAGGAATGGCCCCACTGACCTGTCACCTGACATGTCTGTAAAGGTACCAACAGTCAGAACTCCAGACTGTGCTAGGGACTTCAGCTCAACTTGGTCCACACTGCTAATGTGGTCCTATTAGAACTGCCATCTACCCGTCCATCCATTCCTGTGAAACTGGTCCTGCAGCCTGACTTATGTCATCATAATTGTCACTGTCATCATCATCATCATCATCATCATCATCATCATCATCATTGGAACTCCAGCCTGGTTTGCAATCTTATTTTCAAAGAGACTATCTTTGAATCCCACTTAGTTGCACAGTTTCAGCTCCTCAGGCCTCTGTGAAACTTCTTGAAGTCTGCTGCAGCCTCTAAACCTTTGCAGCCACTTTGTAAGCTACATATATGCCTATATAGATATATTGACTGTGCAATGTGTGATCTGAGAGTTAATATTAGCAATTAAGATTGGAATAAAAGAACCTGGGTTTGTCTTCACCAGTTATCAAAGAAAGTGGCATGATTTGGAAAATTGCTGCCAAGGAAACAATTCTATCTTGTGAATTTATTGTTACAAAACTAAACAAAATAAAACAAAACAAACTAACAGTGTGCAAAACCACAAAAGTATTTATGTTTCTAACAGTGTTCTCAAAACAGACCACCAAGTTTTTTCTTCTTTGCTCATAAAGGCAGCAGTAGAATGAGGTTCAAAAGAGTCTATGCGTCAAATGGCATTGGCACCAGGCTCCTCATTAGAGTTTTGGGGGCAGCTGTGATGTTGGGAGCCACTTGCCCATCCTAAACTGTCACAATCTGTCTTCTGGGTAATTTTCCCACTGTGTTGTTCCTCTTGTAACCAGAAACCCTGTGAACATTTTCATGCAACATGTAGTATTTTGATCTCCAACTATACGTTGGGTGTAGTGTTAGGGGGTGGCCACCCAAAGATGTACAAGCCCAAACAACCATGCCATTAAGAGGTTGAAAATCTAGCCAGGGAAACAACATTATTTGTCTAATATAACCATGTACATTACTTTTGTAATAATTCTACTTAGAAATTGCAATTAAGTCCATTATAAGATAATTTAGAAAACACTCAACAGCTAATGACCCTGGGTAGTCATTCTCCAAATAACCATGTGTACATCATCCTTTAATTATAATGCTGTGATAACCTACTGGCACAGTGGTGAGATTACACACTGGCAGTCTACTGGAGCTGGCAGCTAGGGAAAGTTTTCCCAAGGAAGTGGGCTTTAGAATACAATTGCAGAATGAGGAAGAGTTGGCCACAGGAAGAGGAAGTACAATGCCATGCAGGCCGAGGCAACAGAGTGGGCAAAGTTCCCCCGGGGCCTTGGGGACCAAGTTCCAGTGTGGATTTGAAAGCCCCCTAAATTTTCTCCTTCGACTTTCCAAACCAAGAGAGGCCACTGTGTGTTCAGTTTCCCCCACACACTTATTTCTAGCTCCCCTGCTCCCTTTTCTGTCTTCCCTACCCTCAGTTTTCTGTCCATACTAGTAAGCCACATAAAAGTCTGTGTGTTTATCAGCTTCTTCAGCAGAATCATGTGTCTAGACAAAAGACTGGTTAGTCTTTGGGAAAGTAAATGTTTCAGGTCTGACTCAACCAGACCGAGAGCCAAGAAAGAGAAGATAAGGCTGATGGGAAAGATCTCCTTAATGAATGGTAATAAAACAGAACCCAAAGGTGAAGGCAAGTAATAGCCTTGGCGTTTCCTGAGGCTGCAGCCCCAGACAGGCTCTTGAAAACTTCTGAGGATTAAGATGCAAGGAGGTTATTTCATTTCCTCTTCGCCTTTGTGTGTAACACTTTCCTTTTTTCCCTCTGATCTCTCTTCCCGACACCTCAGGCTTTGGGCAGTCACCCTCTAGTTTTCCAGTGTAAATATTGTCCCTTTTAGATGGGATAAAATGTCCATATTACACAGCACCTAGGATGGAGATTACTAAAGACATCTTTCCTGTTATCTTTAATAAAAACAAATGAATCCCTTTTGAACTCGGTGTGTTTATTTACAAGATGATTGGAAAGCAGCACATACAATGTAAACTAAGTGCTGATAGTTCCAACAGCAGGTTACAAATTATGTGGGAAGGTGGACATTGAGAGAAAAAGCTACCTACTCTTCACAGTCATCTCCAGGTGGCATGTTATCAGTGGTGGAGGAATTTACAATTTAAGTGTATATAAGAGACCTCATCCTAGGGCCACCAATGTAGGAATAATCTTCCAGAAATAGGGTATAGAAGTAAGGTTTAAGAGAGTAGCCAAGAGATTTGGATTTGTGTGTGTGTGTGTGTGTGTGTGTGTGTGTGTGTGTGTGTGTGTGTGAATGCTTATGTGAGTATCTGTGAAGGTGTATGTGTGGAATGACACATTGTTTTCATTGAGTATCCAGGGGGATCTCTTGGGTACCATAAAGCATCTCCTCATTGTTATCCATCACCTGGGAAGCTGAAGGATTCAGGGTGAGAGGATACAGGTACCTTAGAGAGAACACGAGAGTATAGAATAGAGGAGTGCCCTGAAAGGCTGGGTTCCAATGCTAGGAGTTAGTGCCACTATTTTCTAACACCTCATCTGTGACTGGAAGCATTTTTGAATGTTAAAAGATGTGCTGAAGTTGAGCAATTAAGACTGCAAAATCTCTTGCACGAAATTTTGACACCATGTCTTTCTCTTCTCTTTCTTTTGCTTCCTTTGCTGTTTGGAAGTTGAAGTGGAACAAGATGGATTTTGCAGTTTGACTCAGGTTCATGTTTGAGCTCAGCTGTTTGTGGTCTGAACTTCAGTTTTCCTATTGGTCAAGTGAAGCCAGGAGCACTTAGCTTATAGACTTTTTCCGAGCATTACTTACTGAATAACTGCCCCCAACACTCTGCCAGTCAGTACTGAAATGTTGGCAAGCATACCCTTGTGCATAGGCCCTCTTATAGTGGGACTGCTTAATTATACGACCATTGAATTATTTGTCTATAATTTGATTCCAGATTAGATGGTAAACTCCAGAAATGCCATTCCACCACCTTCAGGATCAAGCATAGTAGTGCCTGGAATATGATAACTACAAACAAACCCCTGCACAATACAGAATATTTCTCAAGTAAGTAATAAACTTGTATTATTTATTTACTTGATATTAAAGCAGAAATACAGAAGTATTAAGGAAGCTTCAAGAAAATTTGGTCTGTGTGGTCAAAGCCACAAAGGTCTCAGGGAAGATAGCAGTCTAGGGATCTCATTGGTGACTGCCCCACCTGGATATGTATGGGTAGGGTATGCTGTAGGGACATGAAGCACATAGCACCACCCAGCTTCTCCCTTTCAAATCTTTCAAATCTGTGGACTCTGAGCTTCTCTTGGATTCTGGCTCAGTAAACCAAGGGGTCTAAAAACACAGAGGAACTCCTCTGAAGCACTAACTCTCCTGGGTCACCTGTGTCTACTTGCTTGACACGTGGGATTGGAGATCAAACTTTGGTCTGGTCTCGTTTAGAATTCCAAGGGCATCCTTTACATTCTCAGCCAGTGTGGTGAGGACCAGGGGGCTCCTTTAGTGGACCACAGCTGCCTTCTCGGCACTGTGTGAGGACAGAAAGAGCTTGACATTCCCAAACTGGTGTTTTCCCAAACACAGAGGGCTGCTGTGGCGAACTGCTGCAGGCACCCTCCATTGCCTGAACTACTGCTTACTTGGGAAGCTCGAGTTCTTGGGTCCATCTCTGACTTTAAGTAGACAATTCATAGCTCACAGTTTGTCAGAAAATATACCAGAGATCCTGGTACCTGAAATCAGTATGAGAAGAGGAGGCTCATCTTTTTGTTATGAGACTGGTACACCTAAAAGTGAACAAGAGATACAGTGCTTATATGCACCTTCTTAGTTTTTGGTTGGGAACTCCCTTTGGCTAAAATCAGAAATGGGCTGTGCTTCTGGCACTGTTGGTTCAGCACAGAGCCTTAACATGCGGAAACTAAGGGGGTGCCCCAGTATCTATGAAAAGGCCCTGAAAACTCTACATATTTATTACACAACCCAAGTTGGAGAAGAAACGTCAGTGGAGCAGAACATGAGGACTCACTTCCTATGAATCCTACATGGGGTTCAGCGTCTTTGTCAAATGTGATGGCGCTGTGAAGAGTCATGATGACACGTGTGGCGTGTGGCAGGCTTTCTTAGTTGCTAGGACACAGCTGGGGGTTGACTAACCACAGGAAAGCTGGGATGAGATCAATCCCTCCCCTCCTATGTGTCTTGTTCCATGATTCAGGGTGGCCCCTAGCTTAGATCCAGAGAGCCAGATCGATGCAGGTTCCCTGTTGCCAAGTGACAAGACTCGTTTGGCACCAGCTATGGGCAGTACCCAGAGTGGGCAAAGCAGAACAATGTAGCCCCAAGGACTGGAGGCAGCCTCTGCAGCCGCATGCTTGCAGCCTCATGCTCGACCTTGGTTGCTGAGGATCCAGAGAGGCATGTGGTTGACAGATGCTGTTTGCAGTTAGCACTGAACAAAAGCAAAGAGACAGAATGTTGTGTAGAACGGTCAGGGACAGAACGAGTAATAAATCCAAACAGCAGGAACTACCTTGCCTCCGCCGTTTACACGTTGCTTTGTGTCTGTGGTTTACTTCTGAAGTCAACTTCCTCCTAAGGGCTGACTGGTGTTAAGAAATCAGTCAGTCAGTTCTGGGGTCACTTTAACCTTGTAAGCTTCGATTTGAGCAGCATCCATGCTAGGCTCTGGACCAGTTACTAGAGAGAATGGTCACACCATTTCTTAGGTGTTAGTTCCTAGGTGGTGAGAACCATATGCATCCATTTCGAATATCCCCTCCACCCACTTCTCCCCTCTCCTTCCCTCCCCCCTCTCTTTCTCCTTTCCTCCCCCTCTCTCCCTCCCTCTCTCCCCCTTACCCCCACTTGATACTTAGGTGTTTTAGGTGAGTGGTAGATGCTTACTGAACTGGAGAGGAAAGCTATTGCTCTTGCTGTTTTGAGTTCTCTTCTGCCACTGTTGCTAGAGCGCTATGTTCTTATTTGTGCAGGATTCTGCTCTCCTCCTAAATATTAGTGCATTGAGAAGACTTTCTGTGTAGGTTGGTCCCAGGCTTGGTGTTAGGGAGTGATTTAGTGATTTAGGAACATGATGTGAATAGAGAGCGCTTACCGTGACCGGGGGGGGGGGGGGGGACGACACAGGCGAGAGTCCTGTGCTGTTAAAGTCCTGTGTGGCTCCTCTCAGAGTCCAGCAGCAGCTGGTCCCATCAGCAGACCCTTCGGCCATTCCCCTTCGGGGGCTCTACAAATTCCAGGATCCATTCATTTGCAGAAAAAAAAAAAGAAAACTTGCTTGAAAATAATGGTGATATTTTGTCACATAATTGTTGAGACTATCATCTTCAACTCAATATTCCAACTAACTCCTGGTGTGACTTTTGCTTTGCTTTTCCTCGTGGTGACCTCTTGTGAACAACTTTAGTGACTTAGAGTTGTTCAGCAAATGTCTTCTTGTGTGTCTGTTAGGCAAGGTGAATGCTAGGTAAATGCGAGCCTAGTGTTGGGAGAAGGTGTATTGAGTGAAAAGAGGAAATCAACGGCCTGCTTTTCATTTCCAGTAGGAATTACTGTAACCTGGCAGAGTCACCAGGGTACCCTGGTACTGGCATCTTCCAGCTGTGGAGTCCTGAGCCATAGACTCGAACTGTGCCGGGCTGGCAAGAGCCACATTGACAGAACCACATACCTGCTTATAGAAACAGCACACTGGGGAAGCAGAGGCAGGCTGGCTTCTGCAAGTTCCAGGACAACCAGGGCTGCATAGAGAGATCCTGTCTCAAACAGCAGCAGCAGCAACAACAACAACAGCAGCAGCAGAAGCAGCAACAACAACAACAGCAGCAGCAACCACTCCACAAAAAAGAAACCCTCAAACAAAAACAAACAATGAAACAACAAGGTGAAGATTTGAGTCCACGCACCTCTTTTGTCTTATTAGACTTAGAGAACAGAAAGTCTCCTAGCATTTAGAGTATCATAATCCCGCATTTACCGACTCCCCACCACTCTGTGCTTGAGAGTCATTTACAATGTGCTGTCAATATGGCCATCAGGACTCATCTGTACTTCAGACTTCCAAAGGTTAGGCATCCACCCTGTGATCTATGCCTCCACACTCCTTCTGTCTTCCTTCTTCTATTTGATGGAAGCACAGGTGAGAGAGACCTAGGACAGACAGCTCCCTCTTGTCTGGACTTCACCTTCCACACCTAGAAAGAGGGGTAGGGCAGAGCTCCCTCACTAAGACTTTTAGTTTACAGTGAGTTTACAAGGACTGCTTTCCACTGCGGCAGCCTGTCCAGTTTGACTATTTGAGACTGTTGCCAGGAACCATCCATATTCTAAAAACTTCTGTGCCAACGGAGAAGTGTCCACCAGGGAATCTGGGGTCAGGAGTGGATGGTGGCCCCAGTCTTCCTTGTCCAGGACAGTCAAGTGCATATCTCACTTCTGCAGTGACACCTAGACTCTCCAAGAGAGGGACATGGTGCCTCGTCACGGAACTGTCAGCAGTGGGATGAGGCCTCTCTCCGAAAGCAGCTCAGCTGTCTCAGTTCTCCAAAGCTTGGCATTGGATCTCACACTTCTCTTTGTTCCACTAGAACACCTGGCAGAGATAGAGCTAATGATGCTCCTTTTTGGAGTTTATTAATTCCATAAGCCTCTATTTGTGAATGGCTACAATAAAGAGCAAACATAAAAGTGAGAATCGACAGATGGGGCATCGCTCCTTTGATGTTACCCTCAGATTACACAGACAAAATCCTGGGAACAGTTTTCCAAATTAGGCCAGCCAGGCCTGGTGGGACACAGAACTTGGGCCTTTGGGGAGCAGAGCAAGGCCTGTTTTACAGGCTCCTGCCAAGGCTGAGCTCATACTCAGCCTCTGGGGACTTGTTGGAAGAAAAATCAGATTTAATCATATCTTGAATATAAAATTGGGATCTGTTTTAGACTCTCCTGAATATCAAGATAGATTTCTTGAGGGCATATGAGAGTAACTTTGTACAGAGATATGAAACTATGTAATTCTAACACAGATGTGAGTACAGGCATGTGTGCATGCATACACACACACACACACACACACACACACACACACACAGAGAGAGAGAGAGAGAGAGAGAGAGAGAGAGAGAGAGAGAGTAAAGACACAGAGAGACAAAGACAGACAGATAGATAGATGCATGCATGCACACACGTGTACACATGGCCTGGAAACAATATTACGGATGGTAGAGGAAACTTTCTGTGTCATCTTTGGGGTGTGGTTTGCTTCCACATCTGGAGGATTTTATCTCCTGTAAAGAATTCTTGGGACTAGTAATGGGGCTCACTTGGTAGATGGCTTTACTAGCATGTATGAAGTCCTGTGTCTGGTCCCCAGTACCGTATAAACCAGTGTGGCCTTGCACATCTGTAGTCCCAGAACTTAGGGCAGAAGCTAAGAGGGTCAGAAGCTTAAGGTCATCCTACATAGCAAGTTCAAGGCCAGCCTTGGCTATGTGAGACCCTGTTTCAAATGAAGAAAATATTTTTAAGCTCTCTGGAAAAGAACCCTGCATGTTTCTGAGCCATATCCTTCCTGCTCAGGGGGTAGACTGCTTGAGGATCTCCATTCTGTTTTCAACAAACATACTATGTTGTAAAACTAAAACTTTATAAGAAAGAAAACATGCTCCAGGGCTGGTGAGATGACTTAGTGGGTAAAGGTACTTCCTACCCAGTCTAATCACCTGGGACCCACATGGTGGAGAGAGGGAACCTGCTGTGGGATGATTTGTATGTCCTGTGGGAGCCCTTCTTGGGTTCCTTGTGGCGTTACCCAGCAGGTCCGTATAGAGGATGATTAGGACCATGGGCCTGAGTGCAGGTGTTTGAGATGATCTGCACTTGGCTGTGCTGGGGGATGGTCTGTATGTCAAGTTGTTCTGATTGGTTAATAAATAAAACCTGATCGGCCGTGGCTAGGCAGGAAAGATAGGCGGGACTAGCAGAGAGGAGAAATAAAAGGACAAAGGCAGAAAGAGACGCTGCTGCAGCCGCCGCAATGACCAGAGACACAGCAGCCGCCGCCATGACCAGAGACACTACAGCCGCAGCCATGACAAGAAGCATGTGAAGTCGCCGGTAAGCCACCAGCCACGTGGCAAGGCATAGATAAAAAGAAATGGTTAATTTAAGATAAAGGAACAGCTAGCAAGAAGCCTGCCACGGCCATACAGTTTGAAAGCAATATAAAGTCTCTGTGTTTACTTGGTTGGGTTTGAGCGGCTGTGGGACTGGCGGGTGACAAAGATTTGTCCTGACTGTGGGCAAGGCAGAAAAAACTCTAAAGCTACAAATGGCGCCCAACGTGGGGCTAAAGAAAAAAAGGGAAGAAAAAAAGAGGGACTAAAGAAAAAGGACAAATGAACAGGGATAAAGGCCGGTGTTATGAAAAAAAAAACTAAAGACAAAGTCCCTTAACCAAGAGGCGCTCCAATAAAGTGTGATCTGAGAAGAATCCTCACATGGTGGTAAAGAGGATTCAGAACTCAACACACGGAGCGGTGACGTCGATAAGTTCTCTAGGAACGGTGACGTTGGTAAACGCCCCACAGTTCCTAATTCTCTCTCTCAAATGAGCGGCAGCCGCCGGTTTGAGTTACTGGCGGGTTCCTGGCATGTGTGCTTGACCTGCAGTATGGCGGGAATGAGGCCTCTGCAAGTGGCACATTAAGCTGCGTGGTGGAGGCTTAGAAGGCTACAGTTTGAAGCAATAAGTTTGCAATAAGACAGATTCAGATGGAACAAGACTTTAAATGCTTTACAATGTGTGTAAAAATGTACATAGGCTTGGAAGAGAGAGGAAAAGGAACATAGACAGTTATATAAAGAAATAGAAAGTTTAAAAAAATAAAGTCTTTAAAGAGAAAGTAAAGGTAATATAAAAAATAAGCCATGTAAAGATGGATATCACACAGAGAGTTTGGATTATATTGTCTTTGGGATTTTTAACTGCAGAAAAACATTTGATCGTAAAAGATGTTGAGTTAAACCAATATGTATATATTAAAGATATCTTGACTTTAAAATTTGGATATAAGGATGTGTTACTTTGGAAAGGAGACTCTGTTTTTGTCTCTACAGAAAGCCAGAGGCTATGGATTTGTTCCAGATTAAGATACATCAGGTTTGACCAGCCAAGACCACCTGAAAGGTCTCCGATGACACCATGGCCCAGATGATCCAACATCTAGAATCGTTTCCAGGCAACTGGCTCAGACGATACAGTCTCACGGACTACTCCATGATCTTAAAATGTCCCTATAAGATACAGCTCCCCCCTCCAGCAGGAAGTAGTTAAGAGAAGCTACGCCCAAATTCCCAAATATACCAAGCTGGCTTTGGAGATGTATAAAAGTTAAAACCTTCATTTTTAAAAAAAAGAAAAGGGGAAGTGCTGTGGGATGATTTGTATGTCCTGTGGGAGCCCTTCTTGGGTTCCTTGTGGCGTTACCCAGCAGGTCCGTATAGAGGATGATTAGGACCATGGGCCTGAGTGCAGGTGTTTGAGATGATCTGCACTTGGCTGTGCTGGGGGATGGTCTGTATGTCAAGTTGTTCTGATTGGTTAATAAATAAAACCTGATCGGCCGTGGCTAGGCAGGAAAGATAGGCGGACTAGCAGAGAGGAGAAATAAAAGGACAAAGGCAGAAAGAGACGCTGCTGCAGCCGCCGCCATGACCAGAGACACTACAGCCGCAGCCATGATAAGAAGCATGTGAAATCGCCGGTAAGCCACCAGCCACGTGGCAAGGCATAGATAAAAAGAAATGGTTAATTTAAGATAAAGAAACAGCTAGCAAGAAGCCTGCCACGGCCATACAGTTTGAAAGCAATATAAAGTCTCTGTGTTTACTTGGTTGGGTTTGAACGGCTGTGGGACTGGCGGGTGACAAAGATTTGTCCTGACTGTGGGCAAGGCAGAAAAACTCTAGCTACAGGGAACCTGTTCCCAAAGTCATCCTCTAACCTCCACACATATGCCGTGGCACACATGTCCCCTCATGAAAACATACATGAATCGAGTTAAGAAAAAACTGCTCAGTAATATTTGTTGGTTAATGTATAATAGATTCACTGTTCTGCAGTCCCAAATCAGTCCAGGTAGATGCCAGTGTGTGACATCAGATTCACTGTTCCGCAGTCCCAAACCAGTCCAGGTAGATGCCAGTGTGTGACATCTGGTGTCAGTCAGATCCTCCAGGAGGAAGATGCTGAGATTGAGGTGAGGCAGGAATAATGACCACAGAGAAGGGACAAGGTTGGGTGAGGACTGACTCTAGGGATGCACACAGCTTCTTAATCTGCAAAGGATAAACTGGAGAGGAAGAAACAGTGTTCAGGCAGGAAAGTCCAACTACTGTGTAGGCCTAGCATGGTACCAGGAAAGCCAAAAGTGAGCCTTTAGCGTGGAGGCTGACGCAAACCCCACAGGTGCCAAGGCTGGAGAATCAGCTAGCTACACTTCTGCAGCTGACTGCCAAGTTTCCTTTTCTTTTCATTGTGAAGGGAAATCCACACAGCACACCCCCACTGCCACACAGCTTCCTCTCCCATATTTTTACCAGTTTACCCCATTCTACCTGACCATACCAAATCTAACCAACTGCCATGTCAAGGTAGTTTTACTGGAGACATTTTGCTCTGATGGGTTGACCCTGCTTATCCTCAATACTAGCTTAAGGGACCATTCTCTCTGTCCTAGACTGATGGTTGATTGTGTGTATCTGCGACCAGTGCAGACACACAGAACCACATACTGCACAGGGACACTTGGGTTGAATGCTCTGCTTGAGCTGTCTTGAATTTCTTAGTGATTTTTATCTTACAATATGCATCTTGTAAGTAGAGTCTGATGGATTGGACTATAGAGTCTTGACCCATATACCATCTCATCCAGTAGCTCCCTCTGCACCGGCTTGGATGATTCTTAGCTGGACACTCTCCTGGTTTCTAGTGCCCAGCCTGTACCTAACCTCCTCTTCCTCATTATATGAACATGCCCTCCATCTACCTACAATGGGAAGCTGATTCAGACATAAGGAAGGAAGGGATTGGTGTGGTATCTTGGGACAAGGGATGTTCTGAACTAGAAAGGTCAAAGTGCATTTGGCAGGTGATTCCATGAGCCTCTTGCCCATCCCAGACCCAGGTATCTCAACTGTCTCACTCATAGTCTCAGAGTCATTGGCAGGATAGTGCTCTAACTGTCCCTAGTGAAATCCACTTATCACTCTGCCTCTGTTGAGGTCTTCTTCCCACTCTCTCATTTTTCTCATCCCTGATTGAGCTCTCTGAAATCACTTTTAAATTAGATGGCTTGAACCCAGTCTTTTTCTCAGAGTTGGCAGCCAGGGACCTCAAAAGAAGCCTGGCCCCATATGTCTTCTTCTCTTGCCCTGGGCTTTCTCTACTTTTACTGTCCTTTTGAGGTTGCTGTCTGTGTAGGGCTCCTTCCCAGCATGACCTCTGCACACACTGGCCTTCCTTTCTAGAATGCCTCCAATATGGCTCTTCAGTCCAGTTCTGTATTCCAGATGACCTCCTATTTGTCCTTCAGATCCTATCAGAAATCACCGTCAGAGGACTCCTTCTTGGCTCTCGTCACAGGAGGCCACCGTCTTCATTACAGGTCCTCAGCACCTCTGACAGCTTCGCTTACTTTGCAGATTTGTGTTTATAATTATGATACTTTGATTAATCTCTACCTCGTGCAGTAGAAAATGAGCTTCCAGGGAAGGATTACCGAGTGTCTGAATGTTTTCTACTTTCCCTCCGAAGCCTTCATACAACCTGGGTCGTTATTGGTGCTCGGTAAATATTTGCTCAAATGTTGAAGGAATTCATAGATATTTAAAAAATGTGTGACTACTCACAACCAACAAGAGCTCTGACTCACTTAAGCTGTGTGATCACAGTCAGGGCCTCAAGTTTTCTGAACTGAATTTCTTAGTGTGAAACAATGGGGTTGTCGTAGAATTTATCTTTGAAGGTTCTTGTCAGAATTAAATGAGATAATGCAAAATGCTTCGGAGGGTATCTGAGACTGACATATAGGAAACATTAATTACAATGTGAGGTTTATTCCAACGTGTCCAAAGAAAAGAAGGGTAAGAGATTATGGAGTGCCACACCACACTGGAATAGTATGGAAAGATATAAAAAAGAAAACCAAACGGCCGTGGTTGTAGCTCATTAGATATGCTAGGTGTAAAGTTAAATTTCCTTTAACCCTTGATGTTCAGTGCGACCTCCCTTATTCTGCTTTCTTTAATTACTGCCAGAGTTATTCATCACAGTCTTTACCGAGTCGTTCTGTGAAGTTTTGCTGTATCGCTGGATCTGCAGCCTGCATTTTGGGGCCCTGTGTTAGCTCAGGTCCGGCTAATGGTGCACCTGCCTTCCTGTGTTTTCTTCATGTGCTCTCCAGATGAGCCATTAACATTTGAATGTTCACTTGAGTGGTTTTCTTTTTCTTTCTTTCTTTTTTTTTGTAGATGAGGAAATGTAAAACACTGGAACACATTTGTGACAAGATTCTTTGCCATGATTAAAAATTACAATAGATGAACTGTTACTTAAGATTTCCACAGACTGAATGGTTATCATTATGTGTTCAATGTATTGTAATGATATTTTTCACTTGGGCTTTTACTTAACATTTATATTCTTATACTTATTTATTGAGTTAGCTATATGACATATTTATTAAGCTCCTTCCAACTCGAGAGAACTTTAATCTTATAAGAGAAATATTAGAATGGAGCATGGATAATCCTCCGTTTGATCAACAAATGCCTTAGCTCTTGCTCTAGTTCAGGCATGGTTCTAGATACTGGCTAGCCAGCCTTGAACAAGCAGGCTTTTCCTTCCTTAGAACTACTGTACATGTTCCAGATTACAGTCATAAAGGAAGACTGGCAGAAGCCTTCTATAAATTTAGAAAGAACAAAGAGTACACTCACCCAGGAAGCTTGCAATGAAGAGACATGCCTTAAAGATGGGCATCCACTAGTTGAAGTATAGATGTAAGTAAGATCCAAGGCTTCCTAGGAGGAGGGAGGGCTTGGAGCAAGCTTTGGGATTTGAGCATTAAACTGTGGAGGGGAATGCAAATGACCTATTAACTAATTACAGAGAAAGGAGTGAGGAGAAAGCTGAGGGGTGGGATGCTCAGCACTGGCAGTTTTGACACTCTAGTTATTCTTTGTTGGGGGATGGGTATGCATTACAGGTTGTGTAAGAGTGTCCCTGGCCTTTATTGTTTAGATACCATTGCCCCCCCTCCCGAAGTGGTAAGGAAGAGACATGGTCCCTGGAGGGCATACCACACCGCCCTTCTTAAGGACCACAATAGAGGGAGAGCAGACTGTCTGGTCTTATACTTCTATAGGAAGGGGTACTGGTTTTAACTGGATATAAAGAGCCCAGATACTCCACCTAACTAAAAGGATAAAAAGTCAAAATTGTCTCTCCCATCAACATTTAAATATATTGAAAGGGCAAAGGGAAGGTCAGTGAAAGGAGATGGGTAGTACATTGTTGAACCGAGCAGTGAGCCCACGAGAAAGAAAGTCTATAGAAATGACACAACTTAGCTTCCTTTGCCGTCTTTTTCATCTACCATTAGTTTGCTGTGTTTGACTGTTGCATTTCACTTTGCTTTGAGGGGAGATACTATACAGTGTTATAAGAGGAACCCCCTACCACGTCTTCATAAGTAAAGCAGATTCTCTGAGAGCCACTTTTGAGAGGAAATGAAAGACAGGAGACCTTGTAATCACATATATATGTCTGAATTTTGAGAAATTCAAGGCAAGATACTTAACCTGCCGAGGGCTGCTTTCCTGGGGATGGTATCAGGCCGTGAGACCTGAAAAGTGTGCACAAGGACAAGAAGACTGAAAGAGGCTCCCTGAAAGTTCAGGAAGAGGAGAAAGCTGCTGTAAAAGCAACCGTTGTCGTGGTCAACTTGGGAAGAGCACTCTCCATTCATTTGGTGGTGTGCGGGGTAGGAGTGTTAGTGCCCATATGATTGTGATGAGTCTGTGTATAATTCCTTCTCGTGGCCTTACAGTGGGGTGTGAGTTTACCCTCTGTATCTTTAGGATTCTCTTACTGTGGTCACGAGCAGGAAACGTGGATGCCTAGTGGTTCCTAAGGGTGGTACTTCTGATAAGCTGTGGGTCATTGGGCAAACCATTTCCCTTCCCTGTGTCTCAGCTTTAGGTCATTGAGAATGAGGAAATAAGAGGCCATGAAACATTTAACTTTTGAAATCTGTTGTGTGTAAGCCCTCTAACCCATAAACACATTACTCCTTAAAAAAAACTCTTCCATAATAGATTTGAAATTTCTTATGTGTGTGATTATTGTGTGAGATCAGAATATACACGTACATATATGCATAATTTGTAGATAGAAATGCATACTTAGAATTGAGCAAATCAGAATAAACATATACATGTAGCAAAAGCTTTTCCTCATTACATCTCACACCCATGTATTTATACATGTAATATTTTAAATAACAAAACCAGCTGTGGTTGAAACAATTGAGTGTCTCAGGTATCTCACTGTCCTGAAGATAATCTTCCATTTCTATGTTATGACCAGGCTTTGATCATGGGGGAGCCCACAGTCATTCCATGCCTGTCTGTGGTTTTACCACAAGTCTGATCTTGAGCCTGGGTATGTGCCGGCGTCCAAATCTTGGTCTTTAATAAACTTTGTTTAAATCCTTCTTGAGGCTCTGGGGCTAAACATACCCTGGGAGAAGAGAGCAAGGCACAAGCTGCCAGGATGAAAAGAAAATAACATCTGCGTGGTTTAGTGGGCAGAGCCAGCTTCAAGCTAATGTTTGCCTTCCTGTGCAGACAACTGATCTCTGGCTTAAAAACAACTGGGTTTGCCTCGTCCATCTTGTCTTGTTTTGTTTTAACTCAACATACACTGATTAAGTGCTTCTTAAATGCCCAGTCTGGGCGATGAGCAGAAAACAGAAGGTACACAAAGCTCTCGTCTGGACGTGCCAGTGGGAGAAGACAGACAGTATGAAAACATGTTTTATTATAGTGATGATAATTAATAAGGTAGAGAGAAAGAGTGATGGGGCTTTAATGCTTTTAGTGTGGTGGTCAGAGGAGCTATATTTGAAAGTAGAGATATAAGACATCTGGGGAGGAAATACCCCAGCCACTAAGGAAAGCACCAGGCCCATAGCTGAAGAGGAACAAGGGTGTGTCCAGGGAGTTCAGAAGAGGCACCCAACCAGTTTGCTGCATGTTTCTACCTTTGTAGTTTTTCCCTCAGAAATATATCAAAACAAGACATGCTCTAATCCACCAGGAAAACCTGGATTGTACATCTAGGTAGATCAATCAGTTTAGGAAAAGGAATCCGACCAAGGTGGGAGCTTGACTTGGAGCTGGTACACAAGCATTGAAGGGTCAAGGTTGGAGAACTGGTGACTGAGATGTCTGAGAATTGCAGCTATGACCCATAGATCACCTCAAGACACTGTGAGTGAGTGAAGCCTTGGAGAAATCTCTTGGCCCAAGCACCCAAGAGAAGGTTGGCAATGAGTTATGTGTGACTCCAAGCCCGTGTTTAGTTTTCTGCTAGACAGGGGATCATGTCTTCACTTACTGGCATCTCTCCGCACACAGGGTGGAGCACTAGGCTCATCCTCAGCACTTATCCATTGTTTATTGAACAAATGTGCTGTAGCTGGCATCCAGTGAAGCTCTGAGAACTCAGGGGAGCCTCTGATCCTAGACTGGATTATGAAAGCATGACTTTGCTTCCAGGTCAAGACAGAAAATACCTTCTAACTTACACCAGGCAGGACTTAGCTATCATACACCAGTCACTTGTCAGGAAGAGGCGCTGTCCTGCAGGGGGCTTGTGGCCCAAACCATAGCAGTCATAGTGTCCCAGTCTCCTAGTGACAATGATGCTTTATGATCACATCGGTAAAATATCTGTACACTTGCACAAACTGGGAAATTCATTAGGGAGCATGCCTTGTTCCCGTGTCTGTCTGAATTTCCTGGCATCTCACTGGCCAGGGTTGGAGGGGTACCATTCCTGGAGGATTAGATATCTGCACTCCACAGTCTTGTTTTTTGATTTGGAAGACCTCAAGCGAAGGGAGGGATTCTTGAACGTCACACACAAGGAAACACTAATTCTGCTCTATTTCCCCATTCCTCCCACCGTTATTGTCACCGCTACTACTGTGGTTTAGTTTTCTTTCTTTTTTTTTTTTTAAGTGTTTGGTTATTTTCATTCCAGATCTGTTAATAACTTATGCCATAATACTAGTTTTGCGCTAAATTTTGTTGGTAGGAATCCTAGTCTGCATGCAGGGAACTGACACTACTTAATTCCGTCCTTCAGAAACAAGCCTGTGTTTGTTTGCTGCTGTCTGGAATCTTCCTCGCTTTGTGACCTCAGGCGTCCTTCCTAGCATATCTGAACTTTGTTTACATTGCATTCAAAACAAGGGAAATAATAATATCACAGTACATGGGTCATTGTCCTTAAAACTGCTTAGAAAAAGAGGCCATTGAAATGGCTTAGTAGGTCAAGGCACTTGCTGCCAAACCTGACAATCTTGAGTTCAATCACTGGGATTCACATGGTGGAAGGAGATAACAGACTCATGTGTCCCCATACCCCCATACATACACAAAACACATAAATAAATAAACGTAATAAAAAATTCTGGTGTCTTTATAAATGAGTATACACAGTGAATAATAACTAAATGCATGCAAACATCCAATTATATATCAGAATCAACTGTCATGAATTGAGATCCAAAAAAAACAAGAGAATGTTAGTGATAATAATAAATAGAATTGGCAAAAAGAACATCACTAACCTTAGTTACTATATCCTGACATTAGCTAGCACACAGCTTAACTCTGTGCAAGTTTGGGAAGCTCTGAGATGGACTAAGGTCCTCAGGAGCAGAGGTGAAGTGTTTCAACCTGCATGTTAAATGCTTAAACATTTCCCCTCTCAAGAGCTTCTCATATCTGCTATCTCAGTTGCACATTTATCCTTCCTTTGGCATTCTCACCTGGCACACTGGCTTTTCAGGGTCTGCAAAAGTGTTCATCTACAACTCTGGCAAGATGTTGTCTGGATGATGTAGAGATCTCTCTTAGTAATGAGGTCCCTTGCATGGGACCAGTGGTTGGTGTACAGGGTCTCATAGCAATCATTGTCCTAATTTCTAAGTGAGCACACTGAGGTGGGCTGGGGGAAAATGGTGACTCACAGCAGGTTCAAACACTTCTTCACTGATTTTCATAAACAGGGGTCACCCGACAACACTGAATATGACCCATAGTCATAAAAATTGTAAAGCCTTCAAAAATTCTTGTGGTAAATTCTCTTTCATTTCAAACTACCAGCAGAATATTAAGGCACTGAGTAATAAGGGTTTACACAAAAGTAAAATGTTTCATATACTGTTTGGGGTATGAAAATTGGGTTGAATATTAAACAAATCAGTTGTCAAATTTCTTCAACAATGCCATCTCACATTACTGTAGACAACCACAGTTTGACAGTCAGAAATGGTAAATTAAGAAGACTAAGCAGCTCAGGTTAACATTGTCATTTCAAAGAATTTACACTAAGTTTGGGTACATAAGGATGGCATAATTTCTTCTGCATTTGCTGGGCATTGCCTCAGATATTCACAGATAACTTTCTGTATTTACAATGGCTGCACTTACTACTATCTGTAGAATTATTTTCCTTCTTTATTTACCTCCGAGCACTAGTGGTCACTCTTACAAGAAGGAGTTTTCTCTGCTGCTATATCCTTTCTCACCCGCACCAACACTGACATTTGTATGATCACTTAGAATCACACTCAGACCCCAGATCTTGGCCTCGGTGTGCTTCTCTCCTTGATTTTGGCTCCTCTCTAGACAGCGCTGGCTTTTTAGATACCTAACCCAATAACGAAGCTGCTTGCTCTTCTACCTTGTGGCATCACCAACATCCTATTGTAATATACCTTCAAATAACTTTGGCTTTTTTTTGGGGGGGGTTGGTTTTAAATTAAATTATTTTTTTTCTGATGATAGGTTAGCTATGGCTCTTGCTCAGAAAATGAGACCAGGCTTAAACAACTAGATGTCCAGAAAACTTAGAAACTGAAGTTATCTGGGGGCAAGGAAAGGATGGCAGGAAAATAAGTCATGGCATTTTGTGAGGGAGTTAGGACGGCCTTGTTCTGGAGTAGCGGCTTCAGAAGCAGAAAAGGTTCAATTACGAAACCCCGAACCCCGAACCCCTGGGGTCTAGGAGCAGGAAGATGGGACTAGATCGGGTATAGGCCAGAAACTCCCTTGATCTGTTTAGGTAAGTGTTTGAATCTCTGGTTTCTCCTCATTACTTGGACTACTGGGTACAGGAAAAGCTCCTACAGGCTGTTTCAGCTTAGGACAGTGTGCATGCGTGAATGTGCGTGCGTGCGTGCGTGTGCATGCGTGTGCGTGTGCGCGCGCACGTGGTGCCATGGCTGGCATTCCTCACAAGCCACCCACCTTGCTTTCAGAGGCAGGGTCTTTTACTGGGACCTGGTGCTTACCAATTAGTCTAAGCTGGCTGACCAGCAAGCCTTGGGGTGTCACCAGTCTCTGACTTCCCAGCTTTGGGATTACAAGAGCACTCCACCAAAGCCTTTTTAGCATGGGTTCTGGGTCTCAAACTCAGGTCCTCAGGCACATGCAGCAAGCACTCTGCTGACGGAGCTGCTGCTCTTGGCCCCCAGCTTAGGACATCTCAGTTGTAGTGAGAGTGAGAAGTATGAAACTCGCCCTGCGTCTCTGTGTTCGGCCAAAGATGTCACCATGTGTTTTCTAGTGTCAGAAATTCTTTGGACAGCTGTCTTTAATTGCACAATCAGAGAGTGAAGACTTAAACATGCAAATGTGATAAACGATGACTCCTTTGTTGAAGTTTGGAAAGGGACCGAAGAGGGGAATTTGGAAACTCAGAAATGATGCCCCTTTTTAAAGTTTTCTGCAGGCTAGTGCTGACTTTATCTTAGTCAACACCTGTGAGGAGTGGTTTCCATTTTTCTTCCCAGAATCCATTTAATGTTCTAAATCTCTAATCATAAATCTTGTCATCCAGCCTAGTGATTTTTCCCACATAGTGGCTTTCATTGCCCCCAGTGGATATGTCTGACATACTGGTTATTCATATGTCCTTTTTAAAAGGATTTACATGGTTTCCGGAAAGGGACAGTGAGATTCAATGTATAAGTTGAGTACTCCAAGTAAATTGGCAGCTTAGGGTAGCATCTAGGAAATTGAGACAAAAATAAAGCAAGGGAGGAGCATTTGCCTTGAGTGATGTGAACCAACCACATATGTTGAATTGGACAATTGGGGTTTTTGTTGTTGTTGTGAGAGCTCACGGCTAAAAACTAACACTTGACAACGATCCTGTTCCAGAAGTTTGTGTTTGACGTTGATGTCACAGCGGAGAATAAGATGTTGCTGCCCTTTGCTTAGAGCCTTGTGACTAAGACATGTAGCCAAGAGTCCCCAGACCATTTTCTAGAGACCTCTTCCTTTTTACGGAAACAGCAAAACCAAACAACAAAAAACCAGAAGCACCAGAGATTGAAGTCATTTTGTTGCAACTGGTGACCAGCAGAGCCAGGATTGTCACTCTGTCCACTTAACTCAGAGCCTGATCACAGCACAGATCAACCGAGCGAACCGAGACAGGCCCCCAGGAACTGTGGCTAGGAATTCCCACAGGAACCCGTGGTCTCCTTGACTTCAGAGTCCCTCCGTAGCTTCCTCAGGGGCTCCCAGGTACCCAGACAGACTAATATTGAGGTGAATTTCACTCACGACACTAAATGGGAGTCCATGCGGACATGATGAGGCAGAGTGAGGTGCACTGTTGGTTGGGGGAGTTTTCTTCCCCTACCCTACACCCCTCAGTGCATTTCTGGACCTGCCTGAGCAGAGGAGTTTGGATAACTACTGGGTTTTTATTACATGGATAATTAAAGTATGACTGAGAAGTATGAGTGAAAGTCGTCAGCACTTGCTGGATAATTAGTTCATTATTCCTTGGATTATGACTCAGCTAAAGGGAGTCTACACTGCAGCTTCATCTGGAATCAATAGAGGGACCTCGACTGATGGACTTCATGATTAACTTCTTGTTTAGTATAAAACTGCATGTTAGGACTATAGGCAGGTGGGGGTCTTGAACCATCCACACTAAATCTGTTGCTGCTCTTTATGAGACTTAAGAAGGCCATGTGTCTGTGTGAATGCACGTGTGCTCACAGATAAACATGGCAGTGTGTGCATGTGGCAAAGCAGAGGGCAACCTTAGCTGTTGTTCCTCAAAACTGCTACTCGTCTTATTTTGAGATAAGGTCTCTCTTTGGCCTGGTGCTTGCCCCACTAGGCTAGGCTGGTTGGCCAGTGAGCCCTGGAGATCCATCTGTCTCCCCATTCCCAGTACTGGGATTATAAGCAGGTGTCCCATGACTGGATTTACAGATCTGTTCCTGGATTTGAGCTCAGGTCCTCACACTTGCACTACAAACGCTACACTAATTGAACTAATAACTCAGGTGTAAGCAACTTTTAAACTCCTTTCAGTATTATCTTTTAGAGTGGCCCATTCATATTCTTGGACTTTGCCTGGAAAAGTAGGGATTTTAATATCTAATTGGGAGCTTTTGCACTTGTTTCATTGGGAATTTGGAATGCATTTTGATATACAGGATCAAGGACTATTCCTACACACATCCCAAACTAAGTCACCAGAAAGAATGTCCTTCCTGAGTCTCCCCACATATTTGATCCTTGTTCTCCCTGGAGTGGGAACTAACAATAGAAGTGTCCTCTTGAGCTGCAGATGATGTCTGTTTGTACCCCAGAGGACTTGTTAAGGGGAGGTGAACCTCAGAACAGCAGGGGAGGTTGTGCCCCAAATGTTTCCTTACACTGACACCTCATTTCCCATCCACATTATGGGGAAAGCGTCAGAGAGTCACTCAAAAAGTTAGTCATACTGGGAAACTTATCATTCTTAGGCACCAGTTCCTCTGAGCCAGGGGTGGTAGATATGTGGTCCATCTTGCAGATGCAAGCTATTTCCCAGTACTATCACGGATTCTACCAGTGTGCTATTTCCAGCTTGTCATTTGTCTTTGGTTTTTGAAACCACCATCTAAGAAGGCAGATGCATTTCTTCTCCCTGGAGTATTTCTCTCTGACATTCTTTGTTGATTACCTCTCAAACAGATGTGATCACTTCTTTGCATGGTCAAAACATCAGCCAATGGTATCTATTGCCAGACACCAGCCAGCTCAGCTGATACCAAAATATTCCAGTTAATAGTTTACAGAGGCAAAATCTTGGCTTGGCTCCTGTTTCTCACCTAAGTTGCTTTTTGTGGGGGTATTTTATCACAACAGCAGAAGTGATCCTAGAACGTACTATTTTTCACATAGTGTCCTGAACATCTGCAATCCAGACATCTCTTCTGAGTTTTCTTTTCTAGTTCCTTATCCAATAAAGATGGCACTGTGTAGTGTCATGGGCACCCTCTTGCTTCTAGACATTTTGATCTTTTTTTGTGACACCTCAATTTTGATGGATGCCACTTTCTGCTCTCAGACAGATCCTTGAAGTACACAGCTGTACGCTGTGAAATTTTTGCCATTTCTGTCCCCCCAGATCTTCACTGGCTCTTCCCTACCTATTGGGGAAAGTTCATATCCCTTAACTTGGCAGTTCGATCCAGCAGTTGATTCTGGGCTTTTGCAAGTAGAATCCTTTTCATGCTTTCTTTAAGCTTTGCAGTTCCTACCCATCTTCAGAGTGCTGCCCCTCCTAGCAAGATGAAAGTATGTAGGGCTATGCAGGCTACACCTGGGGGCAGCACATTTCGAACCATCCCAACTCAGAGGAATGGTGAGTCTGTGGCATAGGTTCTTTCCAGAGCTTCTTATTTTGTCCTTGAGTTGAGCTATGGCCTTGAACTTCCTCTCCCAGCCTTTACGTCTTCACTCATAAGAATGTGACACAGATAAAAGCAAAAGAATTCTGTGGGAGAAATAACTTGATAAGATACAGGATGAGCTGGAAGAGAGACACTTTAACTGATGGCTGAGATGGGTTCTGAATGGAGCATCTAGAGAAGAATGTCAGCTGTTTAACCGACAATTCATTTACGTGAAACACCTCCCCTTTGTTCAGGCTCCTTAGAGCCCTTTGCTTGATGAGGACAGACTTCCCCCTTTGTTTTTATAGACTCTGCTTGGGATAACAATTCTACTAAGTTTAGACAAAAAGTTTATATTGTAAGACTATGTCTTATCACTCTGGGCCATTTTTGGCACTAATCCCGTGACCTTATCTTGGCCAGACAACCCCGTACCCTTGCTGTTTCCTCTTAGGAATTTCATTTGCACTGTCTGCGGCTTCCCCTTTGGCTATAAATCCTAACTGGCTCCTGGAGGTAAGTCTGGGATCTCCTGAAGACCCCATTGCAATGGTCCTTACACCGAGGACCATAGCTTCCCACAAATGAGGGCCGCATCCCCATCCCTAACAAGTGTTATGACCAAGTTTTGTCCTTTACCTCTACCGCCATCACACTGGGAATGGAAAAGGAGTTACAGACCAGCTCTGCCCATGCTTAACTGCAGCATAGCCTGGCACATCAGAGATCTAAATGAAACAAAACAAAACAAAACAAAACAAAACAAAACAAAACAAAACAAAACAAAAAAACCATCTGGCTTTGTCAGAGCCTTAGGGCCAAGGGCAATAAAGGGAAAACATACTTTTTTGCCTACTGAAGTTAATATTTCTTACTGCTTTGCATGCTGAAATGGTCAACTTTGAATGCTTGTATTGGTGATGAAGTCTCTTAAAAACCTACCCCTATCTCCTTATATTTAGAATAAGCTTCTTTCCATTTGGGAAAAGTTATTAACTGTTAACTAATAAAAATATTATCTCTAGTTGTCGGGGAAGAAACCAAAGCTTGGAGTGATGAAGAATTCTCATCTAGATTTAAAACCAGGGGTGTTTTCTATTATACTTTCCACACAATTCTTTCTTGATTTTCACTTTTGCTTCTGCGAGTGGATTTCTTAGCTTCTCCTCTGTGGCTTAGTTCAACTTGGCCCAAAAGCAGATTAGAGAAGGAAAGAGTGTGTTTAGTTTAGAGGTTGAGGTCCATTATTGATGGAAGGCAAGGCAGAAACTAGGAGGCAGGAACTGAAGCAGAGACCATGAAGGAGTGCTCTTCTTGGCTTACTACCTTTCATATACAACTGGAGAGACAGAATAAGTAGTTCTTCCTTTTACCATAATGGGCAATATCATTGAGTACAGATTGAGGAGGGAAGATGGGGCACAGCTAAAGAAGAGAGGCTCGGAGGAGTATTTGTCAAGTCCCTGGTTGGGATGGAAGGGCTAATGGTAAACACGGAGATGAATAAATGGGGTCCCCATTTTCTCAGGGTGGCACTGCTCATAGTGGAGTAGGGGCATCCCAATCAATCATGAATCAAGAAAATGCCCCATAGACCTGCCCACAGGCCAATCTGATGGAAGAAGCTCCCCAGCTGTGAGTCCTTCTTCCCAGGTGTGTAGAGGTTTTATTGTCAAGTTGACAAATACTAACCAGCGTAGTCCTTATGAGAAAAAATGGTAGCATGTAAAGGTCATGGGGATGATCAATCCTGTATGACGCATGAGAGAGGTCTGAATTTCCACACTCTGGGGTTCTTCTCACGTGCTAGCTCGCTATCATTGCTTCTGTGACGCAATGTCTCTTCCTGCTCTGCTCATGGCTTGAGTGATATCCATGGCGGAACAGCGCAACATCTGCCCTTCAGAGACCACAGAGGAAGCCGCTGTGCTCCATGTGACAGCATCACACAGAGAAAGCATTACTGTAGAGAGGTTGAGAAGGTCTCTAGACCAAGGAGTCATGATGCCAACTATCAGAGGAAGGAAGAGGATTATTTTTTTAAATTATAGAGTGGAAATTGTTGGCTTTGTCAACCTAACTTCTTATTGCAAATAATTTATGTTTTGTATAGAACTTCAACACATTTTATTTTCTTCTTCTTATCATGAGTATGTGCTAATTATACAAATGAATGGATTTTAGCCCGAGACTTTTATAAGTCCATATATCCTGGCGCCATCCTGTCCACAGATTTTTGTTGCCTTCTTCTCATACTTCTGCTTCCTTCTCTTGGACACTTTCTCCTTTCCCACGGCCCCTGCCACACTCTCAGGCCCTCTTCCTTGTTTCTTTCTATATACTGCTCACTTATGAAGTTTTGGAGTTTGCACACAGCTACCAACATTGAAAATGATCAACTTGAAATAAATACGTAGAATCATCAAAATAAATCACCAAAAATCAACTCCCACTCAATCCCACAGCTGAAACTAAGCCTGTTCTTCCCCTTTGCACATTCAGTCTTGCGTGACTCTACCATGGCAGCTCATACCTCTCTCCAGGTGGAATGCCTGGAAAACTATTTGTGATATAGCAATCATAGCCACAGCAGCCAGAACAACAATAAACTCCTGACCTCATTTGTCTGTCTCTGTGTTTACCATTAGCTCTTCCAACCCAACCAGGGACTCTACAAATGCTCCTCCGAGCCTCTCTTCTTTAGCTGTGTCCCATCTTCCCTACTCAATCTGTACTCTATGATACTGCATATTATGGTAAAATTGGTAATTCTGTCTTCCCAGTTGGGCTTGAAGTGCGTAAGAATTAGGAGCCTGATACAAACAGAGTTCTACTCTGATGATTTGAATGAAGACATCTCCCGCTTTGAGTGTATGTGTATGTGTGTGTGTGTGTGTGTGTGTGTGTGTGTGTGTGTGTGTGTGTACAGAGTCATGTGGACATGCACATCCACATGGAGAAAAGGACTCAGCCTTGGGTATTGCCTCTCAAGTGTTACCCACCTTGTTTGTTCAAACAAATTAAAATTTATTTTATTGTTTTATGTGTGTAAGTGTTTGCCTGAACACATAAGTCCATGTACCATGTGCATGCCCAGTGCCCGAGGAGGCCAGAAGAGGAGGGCATTGGATTCCATGCAACTGGAGTTACAGTTGTGAGCCACCATGTGGATGCTGGAAATTGAACCCAGTTCCTCTGGAAGAGCAGCCCGTGCTCTTAAATGCTGAGCCATGTCTCCAGCACCCACCTTGTATTTAAAAATTATTTTAGTAATTCTTTGGGAGTTTCATACAATGTATTTTGAACATATTCACCACCTTCAACTCCTTTTACCATTCTTTCAACACTCCAAATCCCTTCACAGTCGACTTTGAGATTACTTCTTTACTTTCTTCCTTCTCCATCAGTTCAGTGCGTGTTGTCCAGGTAGCCTTGGTATTGAGGTCCATCCAGGTGTGTAGCTGACTTTTTTTTTGTTGAAGATTCGTCTCTCACCAGCAGCTATCAGTCAACAAATAGATGGGATTGTGTGTCTGTCTTCCTCCTGTCCACGCTGGAATTGTGTCTGTCTGGTGCTTGCACAAGTCTTGTGTTTGCTGTCACAGTTACTGTGAACTCATGTGTACACCTGCCATGCTGTGTTTGGAAAGCGCTCTCTGCTTGAGGTTTCCCACAACCACAGATTTGCAGTCTTTCGCTCCCTGTCTTCAGCAACCGAAGAGATTTTGATGAAGAGATTCTGCCTGAAGATTGGGGAAGCTTTGTTTCTTCTCTGTGATCTGTGTTGCTTCATGTGCACGCAGAGATCGGAGTTTTAAGAACACGTGACATGGAATAAAGACTGAAATCTCCATTTTTGAAGTCGAGCCAAGTTGAGGTTGGTATGATTAAGCAATGGCCTAAAGTCAAACAATGAACAGTGGCACAATTTTGACCACAACTAGCAAAAATTTGGAAGTGAGTACAATTTGTTCCTTGATTTCACTCTATCAGTATAGACTCTTTTCAGATCTCAGTTAAGCAATAACTTATAATCTAATGAAATGCTAAGTTGTAGTCCTTTCTATAAAAAAGTTATGTTTCTTTCAGGAGCTTCTTTAAGATAAAACAACAAACCTGCCCCGAAGGGTTGCCCCTCCATGGTGAAGACAGAATGACAACCATTATTTGGACAGCAAGCAGCTGCTTACACTGTGGAGTGACAGCACACCTCACCTAGTCTAGGACAGATGTTATCTTGTCTGATCCACCAGTAACATCTGTCCACTGGGATGATGACATCATTCCCACCCCCAGCCCTACTTTCTCTTTCTTTCTTTACGCACACAATCGCTATGGAGTGACCTTCAAAGAAAATCCGTGATTGTTGAGGTTCAGCAAAGGGACTCAAGGAGACTTGGAGCTGGCGGCCTCCTGACTTGTGAGCCTGAAGGAGGAAATGGGGTACAGACAGAAAACCTGAGTTATTTGATTCCAAGTGTGACTCACACATTATGTGGAAGACAAACCCAGAGATAAAGTATTTGGTTAGAACTTGCTTTGGCATATTCCAAACTACAGTTGGGCAAATCATTCTATGGTGGAGCGAACTTCTCAGGCCCTCAGATTTGTGTGTGTGTATGCATACTTGTGTATGTATTTACTGCACTGTCCTTTCTATGGGTCTGGCATCTGATGTGGTCGCCTGTGGAAATGAGCAAGGGGTCCTGACCACTCCTGTAGAGCCCTGGAGATACAGGGATGGCTTCTGTGTTGAGAGGACAAAGGAGTCTGCATTCCCCAGTGGTGTGAGGGCTGGAGCAGGGAAGGGCTTCACATGGGAGCTGGGTGGCACTGACTGGCTGACTTGCCTGTGCAGGGCATGTAGGCACAGGTGGGCTCCGTCTTCCTCCCTGTAGTATTTCCAATGGTCTCCGGCATGAGTTCTGTCCGGGGCACTGTCTACAACCACTAAGCTGCTTCTTCTGTTTTTAAAGCTGGATATAACCATTCTGTTTCAAGGGCATAAGCTTTGCTCCTTGTTTTGTAAAGTCTGATCCTCTCACTAGGAACAGAAGGGCAGAATACCATCCTCAGTTCTCCTGGCACTGCCGTGTGTTAAGTTTACTCATAGCAGCTTCCCTTCCCAGCTAAAATTGGACAATTTCAGGGCATATAGATAACAAACACATGTGTGACAACACACTTGTTATTATTCCATATGTCTATATATTTTGTGTGTTTTATCGAAAATAATTTTTTCTCACATATATTCTTTTTTAAAGTATGTGTTTTATTTTTTTTTATTTTTCTGAGACAGGGTTTTCCCTGTGTAGCTTTGGCACTTTTCCTGGAACTCATTCTGTAGCCCAGGCTGGCCTTGAACTCACAGAGATCCACCTGCCTCTGCCTCCTGCTGGGATTAAAGGTGTGCGCCACCACCGCCCGGCTATGTGTTTTATTTTTTAATATTTATTTAATTATTATGTATACAATGTTCTGTCTGCATGTATGCCTGCACACCAGAAGAGAACATCAAATCTCATCATTGATGGTTATAAGCCACCATGTGATTGCTGGGAATTGAACTCAGAATCTCTAGAAGAGCAGTCAAAGCTCTTATCCTCTGGGCCATCTCTCCTGTCCCTTACAATACATTCTGATCACACATTCCCCTCTCTTATCTCTTCTCTCTTAAAAAAAAAAAAAAAAAAAGCAAAACAAAACAAAACAAAAAACCAAAAAGCCAGACAAATAAAAACCCAAACAAACCAGAATTTAAAAGAAACAGCATGAAACACACACACACACACACACACACACACACACACACACACACACACACACGCACACACGCACGCACTCCAAAGCCCCAAACAACCAACCAAACATAAAAACACAAAATTGGAAACCAGAATAGACAGCAGAAGACTAGTAAGGTAAAACACTGCTCCCGCTCTGGCTCTTACAATCATTCTGCCTCCCCTCCACATCCCTCTGAGAGGAGGGGCTTGCTAAGCTTTCTTTGACATCTGCTTCTACTTCAGAACACTGGGCACTTGAATGGCCTAAGGATGTGGTATCATGCACTCACCCTGGTTACTGGCTTAACTCATTTAGGGGTTTGTCCTCAATTTATTTGCATCTGTCTTTGTCCTTTATACCACTGTTTCAGCATCTGATATTCCCTGCAAGGGTGAGGTCCACTTTTAGGATACATACCAAGAAGACAGAGCTGGCATTGCTCAGCCTTGCTGTCCTCATATCTATATCACCCCAATGTCCACACTGCAGTGGCCCATTTGCACACTTCCACCATCATTACCTCACAAATACATGGTCAACACCATGTCTGTGGGTATGGTGCCATTCTTAATACTGTCCACACCTTACATTCTTCTTTGTCTGGGTCTCCAGATTCCTCAGGTAGAGGCAGATGGTTTTGCACCATAAAGCATTTACTAAACCTCACAGTGCTCTTTGCTTTGTCTTTTGAGTTTGAGTTGAAAAAGCAGATGTTAACTCTCACTGTCATGCTTTCTTAACCAACAAATGAAATGCACTTTGGCAAACACATACTCCTGTGTGTTGCGATGTTTGAAACCACATACTAACTTTAAGACAAATGTAAGGCTTTTAAAAAGGTTTGTTAAAATTTAAGATTTCAATAGAGCGTTTATCAAATGTCAAGTTTTGTGCAAGGTGAGCAACTGACTGCTTCTTGTGACCTCATGTGCTGAGAAGGTGAGTTCTATGCTTATAACCTAAAATGGGGTTCGTGCAACAGAGTAATCCCATAGACCAGATGCTGTGACATGGGCTGGCAGTAGGTAAGTGAGCAGTATGGGGGTGTGATAAGTCATTCTGTGTCAAGGGGTGATAATTTGATTCTCCACAGATTCTCAGAGTTATAGAAAGCAATTCCTTAGCCGGGCGGTGGTGGCGCACGCCTTTAATCCCAGCACTTGGGAGGCAGAGCCAGGCGGATCTCTGTGAGTTCGAGGCCGGCCTGGGCTACCAAGTGAGCTCCAGGAAAGGCGCAAAACTACACAGAGAAACCCTGTCTCGAAAAACCAAAAAAAAAAAAAAAAAAAAAAAAAAAAAAAAGAAAGCAATTCCTTTCAGGGAAAGGATAAGCATGTTCACTCATCCATTCAGTCAACCAATACCAAATAAATGTTACAAATATTTCATTGCATGAGTTATATAAGGACAATTTTATACAAATATTTCAGCAGGAACAAGATGACTGAACTAATCTAAGGTGATAGGCTGAGGGTGGGGAAACATCGTGATTCAGGCAAATTAGAGCTGTGTGGTAAAGTTCTGACACACAGATGTGAGTTGTGATGGCTAATCTTGGTTGTCAATTTGACACACCTGGGAAGAGGGAACCTTGGCTGAGGAATTGCCTCCATCAGGTTGGCCTGTGGGCATGTCTGTGGGGGCATTTTCTTGTGTGCTAACTGGTGTAGGAGAGTCCAGCCCACTATGGGCAGCACCATGTCTAGAAAACCATAGAAGGCTTGATAGAGGAACTCGATGGATAACGTCTGTGTTCCAAGAAGATGGTCTGGTTGCTGATGGAGCAACCGAAACTGGAGTAAAAGAGGATATGGGGCTAGCAAGAGTGAGGCTACAGAGACGGTCATAGCTGGAGGCAATATGGCGGCTTTGATGTTGACTGGAGTTGCCAGTCAAGATTAGGTGATGCTGGTAAAGCTGCACATGCTGTGGGCAATTTGTCTGTAGAAGACTAGGGCATTAAAGGTTTGGCACTCAGTTCTCTATACCAACTGGGTATCATTCAGTTTGGTGTGTATTTTGACAGAGTGTGTAATGCCGTGTGTTTCCTTAGGGCATAGCAATCTGTGGAATTAAAGGCACCAAATTCTATGAGTTCTAGCTTATACAATAGGTAATGGAGGTTTGATTATTCATCAACCTTCTGACTGCTCACATTCTCATGTTTATTATTCATTTGCCTACAACACTTAGCATACCATACTGTTGAAAACTCGATGTCGGTTAAGCAATGGCAGGGTGACTCAGTGAACTAGGATTCCTCACACCAGGTGACATGCTAGCAGGAACATGTCAAAGTGAGCATCTCAGCACCCTAGGTTAGGTGCCCTGCCCTCTTGTAGTGTGCTGATTATCACAGCTAATGAGCTGAGCTAAGCAGCAAAACTCCGACTCACATGACATGCAGCTCTTCGAACACAGAGGTCCGGATAGGCTGCCACAGGCACCTCTGATCATGTGATTTCTTAAGGTGGTGTATCAGTCTTTCTTAACTGCTGGTAATTTATCAGAAACATCAAATAGTGGGAAGACCACATTTTTAGAGATAGACATATCACAGTCAGACCACATGAATCTCTTGAGCCTTGGGCATATTATTAAAGCTCGAAGAATCCAATTAACTCACTCAAGAAGAGAGGAAAATTACATTATCATAATTATTATAATTTCAGGATCCTCGTGGACACTAAATGTGATGGTGCCTACTCCAGGAATCATGCAACTTAGTTTCCTTCCCCATTTTAACCACGTAATAACTAGCATGCTTAGTGTCACCCAGGCTCCAGAGTCTTCTGTGGTAATGAACAACACCCACATCCTCGCGTTCTGTAAGTGGTTTGGGGGTAATGTGGGAAATACACTTATATGTGGTATTCATTCCTTTGAGGGCTTGAATACCTGAGTTTTCAGTAGGAGGAAGAGACAGGATCATAGACTGTAAGCTCTGAGAGTATCTGACTATAACTTTCAATACTATAATACCTCCAGCCTAGCTTTGGTCTCTAAGAGATGCATGAGTAAATACAGTATAGCTCTCAAACAGTTAATGAATTAACTCTTTATATAGGAACTTATTGGAGCTTCCTTCGAGTCTTTGATCATCTTGTTACATCCTCGGAATAGTAAGCCCATAAGTGTATAAGTTACCAACTCTATTATGCCTAAATTGGAATTTTGGTCATTTCAAATGGTGCTTTGGGTTCAGTACATCTATGGAGTCTCCTCTGTGTTAACAATGAACTAAGGGTTTGTTAAAGGTTTACAAACTGTAAAACACCATGACAATGATTTTCATCATATATCTGAGAATTTCCCAGTTCTACTATGTCAATCTTTAGTAGTGGTCCAGGTTCAAGACTAATCTGGGACACACAGAATCAATCAATCAATCTATCTATCTATCTATCTATCTATCTATCTATCTATCTATCTATCTATCTATCATCTACCTACCTACCTACCTATCTATCTACTATCACCTATTACCTATCTTTCTATTTATCTATTCTCTCCCTCTCCCACTCTTTTTTTCTTTGATTCCAGTGTACAGCATAGGCCAAGATCAAATTATCATATCAAAATATAGGTTGGTTTAAAATAGTATTTAGATTTCATTTGTCTTAATTTTTTACATTTACTTATTGTATGTGATGTGTGTGTGAAAGGGGTATGCATTTCTTGGTATGTGTGTGGAGATCAAAGGACAACTTATGGGGGTCTGTCCTTCCACCATGGGGGATCTGGGGATAAAACTCAGGCTGTCAGGTTAGGTGGCGTATGCCTTTACTCACTGAGTCATCTTGCTGACTTAACAGATGAACTTGGATCCCTCAAGTTTGCCTTCACCTGTACCTGTTCGCCTTTCACACCTCCAATGGTCATTTTCAGATCATCCGTTCTTATCTCTTTCATCATCTATCTGCTGCTCAGTTCTCAGCCACATGGGACCACCTGCAACTCCCTGAACATCTCATTCATTTCTCTGCCATTGGCATTCTGCCCAGTGATTCCTTGAGCAAATATTTTTATATGGTCTTGGGGGCCCATTCTTCTTGTAGCACTGAGGAGATGTAGAGTCCTCAAACTGGAAATGATCTCATGGCCATTTCCCTTCTGCTTGGTAGGAGACAATCTTGAGACCCAAAGAAACTCAATGGTTTTCCTGAAGTTACATAGCTAGTTAATAACTTAAGTTGAGATTTTAACACCCAGACCAACGCACTTTATATTATGCATCTTTCTTAAAATGCTTGTTGGGCACCTACTATGTGCTAGACACTGGCATATAGTTGTACTCTAAATATTCAGGACGATCTCATATACCTGCCATGCCATATTCACAACATTTGATTATGCCATATATATATTTAAAAATACCCTGTTTAGTATAATTAAATAATATTCAATATTCATGTGCTTATGAGACTTATGTTTTTTCTTCTAATCATTCTACTCTCTACAGCAAGCACATGTTTCTTATCCTGTCCACCTAGCCTGACTTCCAGGAGGAAGGGTCTTCCTGCCAGAGATTCTAGCCATCTTCTTATTGGGGCTCCTTTTGTCAGCAGGACTGGGGCCTCTGCCCACTGCTTTATCTGAGTGCTGGTGTTGAGTAGCTTCACTGTGATCCCTTGAGTTGCCAGGAAGAGTCTTTAGTGACTTGAACTTCAGGTGGTTTGTCCTAAAACTCATTTACTTGCAGATTGTACTTAACAATTTATCTTGGGATGACATTGTAAGATATGACCCAATATAATGATTTCTTACGGTTTACAAAGTGTGTGCTTTGGCCAGAATACTCAACTTTAATTTTCTATCTTACAGAATCATGCAGCCAACCTCATTCTCAGCTAGCTCAAAGAGCACCAGGCAACTCCTACTAAATACATGGATGAAATATGTGGCAGGAACTGTAATATCTCTTCTCATCCCTCCTTATTTAATTTGCTGTAAGAGCAGAAACGTGAGGGTTAGGATTGCTGATCACTAGAGAGAGTTCTTCCTGAAGGTAAGAGTGGCCCACACATCTGTTTCTCAACCAAGCGTCTGAAGGAATGCATTAAGCAACACAAGCAAAGCCTATGTTCCTTTCAACATTTCCTCTTTCGCTGCATTTGTGTGGCCCGGTCACCCTCAGCACATCAGCCACACGCTCAAAGATTAGAAAAAGAACAATGTTGATGAAGTACTACATGTCATAAGACAGATATTGACCAATATATAGAAAAATTAGCAAATTCAGCGTTGCTTGATTCTAACACTAGAGCCCATCATGTTCTTGAAGGTAGAGGGTTTTTTGTTTGTTTTAATTAAAATCACTAGAAGGTGAAAGGAAATGCCCATGACTTTGCAACTTTTAAGATCTGTGCATTCTTCTAGTGAATCAAATATTGAATACTGATGTAACTAGAGGGTATGTTGTTTATCTGCCTGTCACTCTCTTTTTCTTCTGGGAAGATCTATGCATTTAATCTTGTTTTCTGCCCTAGGCATTAGTTAAGCTTGGTTTTTGGTCACACTTTTCCTTGTGATTTTCTCTCTCTTTCCCCGACCTGACACTCACATGGCATGTCAGACAGGACTCTGTGCGCTGAGGCTACTGCAATGTTCAAACGTGTTGCTGCTGCTAGTACAGGAGACAAAGACTCTGCTTCTCAAAAGACTTAGTACAATTGATGAAGGCATTCTTGATGAAGGGTGAAAAGAGAAAGAAAGTGAAATCGAAAGGGAACTTTAATAACAGATTCTGTATATTAAAGAGATTTTAGTTTGTAGAAATGTAGGCTATCAAATTAGAAATATTAGATAAAATACATAATTTTTCAGAAAATGATACCCAAGACTGACTCAGGAAAAAGCTTTGAGTGATTCTATAACTATTAAAGGAATCGGAGCAATCCCTGGCAGAAGAATCTTTCTATAAAGAAAACTTAGGGGCTGGGATCCACTCAGAGTGAAAACTTATGCTAAGCAAGAGGGCCTGAGTTCATATTACCAGAACCCATGAAAATGATGGTTGGGTATGTTGACTTGCCTGTGACTCCAGTCTTGGAAGTTGGGGACAGGAGATCTCCAAAGCTCTGAGAGTTGCTATTTTGTAAGCTCCATGTTTGTTTGTAAGGCCCTGCCTCAAAGAACACGGTAGTATAGAAATGGAGACAGATTCCAGATATCTGACCCAGGCTTCTATACACACATGTGCACCCACGCATGCTGCTTACCTGCACACACACATGCACACTTACATATTTGGACATGTACACACACTTGAACAAGCACCATATGCATATACCCATGCAAAGAAGAAAAGACAAAAATAGAGAAAAACTTCACTCAACAATTTTAGAAGTGAGTCCCACCACACATCCAAAGGACAGGTAGTGATAAAACACAGTGAATATTCTCATTTTATTTCATGAGTAAAATAAAAGTATGATGCTCAAAACAGCCAGGTACAGATGAAAAATGGAATGTTATATAGCATTTCCACTTATTGGAGAAGATATAAAAATAATAAATTAAAAAATTAGTGACTGGAACCCAGCAATACATTAACAATAAATAATGAATTATTATTATCCAAGCCGGACCCTTTCTAAGATGTAACTAAGTCAAACACTTTTAAATATGTGAATGCTATTTACAGTATTGAAGATTGTAGTAAACAAAAAATAAACATCTTGATAAATGCAGAGAAAACACATGAATAAATCCCCCCAAATCATCCATAATAAGCATTTATTGTTGAGAAGGCAATGTCCTAAACCTCACAATAACCTCTAGTAAACATAAGACAGAATGACAAAATACTTACAATATTATTTTGGTTAAAAATATCTGATATCAAGACTTTCATGCAAAAAGTCAAACAACAAAAGACAAGAGAAGGTGTAAGAATTTTAAAGAGGGGAAATTTTATAATTTGCTGATGATAGAAAAATTTGCAGAAGTGAAAGTCATGGTCATAACTCAGGCAGTTAAGGTCCTGAGACTCTCAGTGGTTTCCTGGTTGAAGGGAAGACAAGCATTAGTGCACGTTGGATCTTAGCAGTTGACAGGCTCAGTGTAATGTTGTTTATCCTAAAAAATCATCCTCATCATAATTATTCTACAATTCACCAAGCATCATCTTTCCTGCCAAGAACTGGACAAACATTTATAGTTAGTTTCTCTAATCCTTACACAAAATTCAAAGGATCATTCAAGATTAATATCCCTGTTTTACAGAAGAGAAATCTGGGGCTAAGGGGGAGATAGACACTTTCACACAGCTGGAACTGGGATGTTACAGTGGGTGCTTTGGACTCGGAGCCCAGGAACTTCACAAGGCAGCTTCCCTAAAGTATGGATCTTATGTTCTGTGGCTCTCCTAATTGCTAAGTAAACATTGTTTCACTTGGAAGTTAGGTAAAATAATTATGACATAAAAGGAATACACTTCTTAAAAACTGGAAGTTGGAACCCTAGGAGCAAGTGCCAATATTGCCAGAGTTTGTTTCTGGTCTCTTGTTTTCCTCGTGAGGCCAGAAGGGACTTTCCAAGGAATTTGTGCTGTTCAGACACCAGAGGGATACTAGAGATACATTAGAGATACTGGTAGAAATTTATTACCTTGGAGTTCTGGAGGAAGTTCAAGATCCAGATGTGAGGATTTTGGTCCTTCTGAGGACTTTGTCCTCGGGTTTCAGATGACCATCTTCTTGTTGTGTCTCCCCACATGGCCATCTTTGGTCTGTGTGTGTCTTTGTAAGAGGATGCCAGACTGGGTTAGGATCCTAGGCTGCTTAGGTGTTTTGGTTTGCTAACTTTACACAAACTAGAGTTACCCAGAAAGAGTGAACTTCAATTGAGCAGCCCCCTCCATCAGATTGGTGTATGAGGGCATTTTCTTGACTGATGCTGATGTGGGAGGGCTCGGCCCACTGTGGATGGTGTTACGCTGGACATGTGGTTCTGGGAGGTATGAGAAAGATAGCTGAATGTGAGCCTGGGGGCAAACCAGGAAGCAGCATTTTTCATGATTCCTGCCTCTGCTCTTCTTGGGCTCCTGTCCTCTCTTCCTTCAACACTGGGCTGTGTCCTGGCACTAAACTAAGTAATTTCCTTCTTCCCCAATTTGGTTTTGGTCAGTGCTTTATCTCAGCAGAAGCCTAACTAAAACAGGCCCATTTTAAGGATGCTGCTTTACGTTAATTATTTCTGCGAAGGATCCATCTCCAAATAGTCACGTTCTCAGAGTCTAGAACTTGAAACTTAAAAGTAGGGCCTTTGGGAGACCATTTAGTTTTCATATTGCCCCAGGACATAACTGTGTATCTTTTCAGCTACAGAGAGGATGGATACTTTTAGTGTATGTGTAGTGAGTTCTTAAGGCTAATGTTTTAGGTAGCCCCATGAAGCACCACCAACAGTCAGTGGGCAGCCCTACTGAGGGCTGCTAGCAGTCAGTGGGCAGCTCTATTGAGCATCACTAGCAGTTAACACAATGGTGCCTGCCACAGTGTTTTCAGGGTTAGGGAACTCATTGGATTCATGGGCGAGAGGGCAAGTTCCAGGTCAACTTGCCAGCGAGAAGCATGAGAGAAACAAACAGGGCATCCCTCCCCACTTCCCCTCCATCTTTGAAGACATTGCCAAGGCGTGCTGAGTGGGAGCTTCAGCACCTCCCCTCTCCTGGCCAAGCATTTACCAATTCATCCATTTTTGTAGGACAACAGGAAGTTAGAAGCACTCTCAAATCCCAGGATAAATTTAGAAAATAACAAAACGTTGACATTTAAAGAGAGTATTTTTTACAGTCATGTTTTGGCATGGCAGGGGTCATACAGAATAAAACATGGGGAAAAAACCCGCGTGACAAAGCCAGAGGACACTATCTCTTCCCCTCTCTGCACTCTCAGTCTCTCCCCATGTTCCTTTCAGAAGAGAAACAGCTTTCTCTTTAGCAAAGAAATACAGAGGCAGCTTTGAATCCATTATGAAGGCGGCGCCCAAAAAAAGCCAGGCTACCATTTAGTTATTATCAGTTCTTTACCCCATTGCTCTTCAATTTACACCTTCTGAGTCCACGGACAATACCTGCCACTCCAGAGACTTGAGCAAGCATGTAGAGGAGTGAGCAGTTATGACCCCTTATCTACTGTGGACACCTGCATAAATTCCCCTGCTACATAGTATTGTGTTGCTTGAATATTATGTGTTTTTTTTCTGTCTCCTTCCAGTGGACATTAGGGTGTTTCCTATTTTTGCTGTATGTACTGATCAACATGGTTATGGGTGTCTCCTGGTGGATAAGGATTTCTAAGGGGCTTTGGTTCTCAAATTCCGTTTCCCAGTCAAGAGGTCTAGCTTCTCTTAACCTCTGAGTGAGAGTCGCTGCAGATGACAACTAGGGTTTGTGTGTTAATGAGCCGTGCAGGCGATCCTATGCACCTTAGAACTACCTGGGAAGTCTTTTTAAAAAGCTGGTGGATGAACGCTACCTCCCATCAATTAAGCCATAGTCTCTCAGGATGCAGCTGTGGTGTACTGTGTTGTCAGAATCAAGAGCTAAAGATATCAAGTCTTTGGCTTAGAATGTTGAAGCTTTCAATTGATGAAGATAGTTGTCTCTTTGTTCATTTAAAGTTTCTTTAAATGCTCTCAATAAACATTTATAATTTTCTGTATAACATCTTTGCAAATCAGCTGTTACTAATTGGCTGGATGTGCTGTGTTTGTTTTGTTGTTGTATATGTCTTTTATTCTCGGTTGTACTTTATAACTATTGGCCTGTATATCTAGAAATGAAATTAATTGCATACATTAGCGTTTTAATATTTTTATTATTAGTGTTTTATCTGTTATTGTTTTAATAATAATTTTCTTTATTCTTGAGAATGTCACACATGTGTACAACCATATCCACCCCCATTTCCTTCCTTAACTTCCCTCAGATTCACCCCAACCTGTCCTTCTCCAAACGCTATCTTTTTTTTCTCATCACCCACTAAATCCAGTTAGTGTTGTCCATGTGTGGATGTGTGTAGGGTCACCCATTGGAACATGGGAAACTTAGTCTGAGCACTCTCAAAGAAAAAAAATGACAAGATTCTCTCTCCTCAAGCAACTATCAACTGTCAGTAGTTTCTTTGGCATGGACAGGGCCCGGGGAGAACTTCTCTCATTGATGCTGGAATTTTGTACAGGTCTTGTGATGCCTGATCTTGTACAGGTCTTGTGAAGAGAAGCAGAACTGCTGTGGGTGAATGCCATAGACAGGGAGATCCAGAGGATAGCATTTCCTAGGTCTTATATTCTTTCTCTTCTGAGAAATTCCCTGAGCCTTGGTAGGAATTAGGGTAGGGAGGTAGAGGGATGGAGTTCAATAACGTAGTCCCATTTATGGATGATTACTTAATATCTTCATCTCAGCACTTTGACCAAGGGTATGGTAAGTATGTGCGTTGACTGCTGCCCACTACAAAATGAAGCTTCCCTAACCAAGGTTGGGAACAGCCCAGGTCTACAGGTATAAATAAGCATACATATGTAGAAGGCAATTTGGCAGCATGACCATTTAGCAAAATAACGATAACAGGTTATACCCTGGAGGGCCTACAACCTCCCTGACCATGAGTTTTTGACTAGCTTTAAATTACTAGTCAGGAAATTCCCTCCTGTCAAGCAGTCTTCAAGTCTAATCAGAAAGCTACCCCATAACTGTCATGCCTCCACTGCACCAGCAGATACAGCTTGCCTGGAAGGTTGTCATTGTGTCATGCAGGGTCCAGCGCTGGACAGGACCACTGCATGCTAGACTTGAAACATCTGTAAATTATTTCATTAATTCTGCTAATAGTCCATGGATTTTTTTGGAATTTCAATGCAGTGATATCATTCACAAATAATTGTTTTTTTCTTCCAATTTCTCTCTCTCTCTCTCTTCTCTCTCTCTCTCTCTCTCTCTCTCTCTCTCTCTCTCTCTCTCTCTCTCTTTCTCTCTCTCTGTGCCTGTATTTGACTTACTTTCTGGGATAACAAGTTGTGTAGCTGTGATTGGGGACATATTGACTTGTTCCCCTTTTTTTTTTTTTTTAAAAAAAAAAAGATACTGATGCTTAAATGTTTCATACTTGAGTAATATATTTGTGGGGTTTGTGGTATTTTTACGAAACTATTCTTGAGGAGGCTAAGCAAATTTCTTCTGGTCTTACTTAGCTAAAAATCCATCTTGAGTGATTATTAATTGTATCAATTATTATTTCTCTTTGTGTCAAGATAATCATTCAGCTTTTTCTCCATTAGTCCATTATTTTAATGAGCTACATTTTATTTTTCATGCTCTTTTCACGTTGTATTCCTAGAATACATACCATCTGATCACAGTTCTTTGTTTTTTTCAATTAGTGTTCAGTTTTCTGGGTTTTGTTCAAGGCATTTTTCAGGGCTAGGCTAGCCCGAGCTTTTCTTTCCCCGTGCTATCTTGCTCTGTGATGGCACTGAAATCTTACTTGGCTTGTAAACTATTTGAGAGTGCTGGGGGTGGGGTGGTGGGGTGGAGTGGGGTGTGGTGGGGAAGGTTGTAATCTCTTTCCCTACTGTCTAAAAACATTTGTTTAAAGTGGGACCACTTCTTAATGTTTGCCAAAATTCTCTAAAATAGTATAGATTCCATACTTCTTTTTGCTCTTCAGATTTTACTCAATTCAAACATGCATCCAAAACAACAACAACAACAACAACAACAACAAAAAAAACAGTAGACTTGTCCAACCTTTTAACATTGAAATATGACCTTGTCATCTGCAAAGGTCATGGGTCACACTCTCAGCCATCCTGTAACTGTCATAACCAGTCCGCCTTGGCCAGCATATAGAGCAAGAAAGAGAAAACATGGTCAGCAGTATAGAAACCGGCATGGCCTCCATCCCTGTCTCTCCTGTCCAATGCAATGAGACTTAAAGATTAGAATGATGTTGGCCTCTAACATGTATTGTTAGTATTGTTTTTAAAACTTTATGTAAGTAAAATTCCATAGATACACCAATCGATTTGTTTTGAGAATTTGTAGGTTTCTTTAACTAAATTCTTCTGATATAATTTCTTCTTCACATGAGAGAGAGAGAGAGAGAGAGAGAGAGAGAGAGAGAGAGAGAGAGAGAGAGAGAGAGGATGATGAGAGTGTTTCTGGGGATCTGAGCTCGTGCATGTTAGGTTTTTGAAGCTTCCAAGCCCTCCCCCAATGACACACCTCTTCCAACAAGGCCATACCTCCCAATCCTTCCTAAACAATTCCATCCACTGGGAACTGAGCCTTCAAAGACGTGAGCCTATGGGGGCTATTCTCATTCCCACACTCCATCTTAGTGTACATCTTAGTGTAGTGTATTCTAGTTTCTTTATCATTTCTGCATTTCAGTTTGCTGATATTTTTGTCTGTCACTCCTGAATAAAGCCTATAGTCTACCCAAATTTACGGATGCTGCTGAAGAAAACTTCAGCTCTAGTCCTACTTTGCTCTATAATCTTATTCTCATATCATTTTGTTTTCTATCATGGGCTACTTTATCTCTGTGTCCTAGTAATACTTTTGAGAAATATTTAAAATATTTTACCCAGATATTTATATTTCTAATAGTGTTTATTTCATCATATTTTAAAAAGTAGAAATGTGAACTTCGTCCATCATTCATCATATTTTATGTAGTATTCTGATTATTTTCCTACCATGATTTATTATTGCTGTTAAGCTTTATCGCTCTGAAAACAAAATCACTATGTGATTTATTTTGAACTTTCTAAATTAACATGATTATGTAAGCTACATTAAATAAATGTGGGATCAATAACTAGTGGGCCTTTGTCCTGTCACCCATGACCTGGTTGTGAGAAAGTACCAGAAGAAGCAGCATGATTTAACATATTGAATATTTGATTATACTCAGCTGAACAAGAGGAAAAGCCTCTTCAAGTCTCAACTTCTCTTTATCTCCTGCTGGACAACTTCCTAAGCAGAAGTAAGTTAGAGGAACAAGATACTTTCTCTAAATCCTGACAGAATTATACAAAAATTTGTTTTCCACAGATTGTTCCACATTTCAAATTCTTTTTAGAGGACTATTAAATTTTTTTTTGTAATTTCCACACCACAAAAATGCTAATGCAGATAAATAATATGATCAAGGAAGTCACTGAAAGATAGATGGCACATATTCAGAAAAATTCCTTTCCATTTCCACTCCCCCTCACCATGTAGCAGCACGTGGTCATATAAATTCCAGTAATGTGAGCTTTCCAAAATTTCAATATTTAATCAATTAAAGAGTGAAATCCTTTTTTAAAAAATATTTTTATTTTATAATTAATTTGATTTTACATATCAGCCACAGATTTCCCCTCTCCTCCCTCCTCCCACGCCCCCAGCCTTCCACCCAATCCACCCCCCATTCCTATCTCCCCCAGGGCAAGGTCTCCCCTGGGGATTCAGCCCAGCCTGGTAGATTCAGTCGAGGCAGGTCCAGTCCCCTTCTCCCTACACCAAGACTGAGCAAAGTGTCTCAGCATAGGCTCTAGGTTCCAAAAAGCCATCTCATGCACCAAGGACATGTCTCAGTTCCACTGCCTGGGGGCCTCCTAAACAGTTCAAGCTAATCAACTGTCTCACTTATCCAGAGGGCCTGGTCCAGTTCCATGAGGGACCCCCAGGTATTGGTTCATAGTTCATGTGTTTCCACTAGTCTGGCTATTTGTCCCTGTGCTTTTTCCAATCATGGTCTCAATATCTCTTGCTCATATAATCTCTCCTCTTTCTCGCCGATTAGACTCCTGGAGCTCCACCTGGGGCTTGGTCATGGATCTCTGTATCTGCTTCTATCAGTCACTGGATGAGAGTTTTATCATGACAGTTAAGGTGTTCAGCCATTTGATCACCAGAGTAGGTCAGCTCAGGCACTCTCTCGACCATTGCCAGTAGTCTATAGTGCAGGTATCTTTGTGGATTTCTGGGGACCTCTCTAGCATTCTGCTTCTTCCTATTCCCATGGGGGAATTCATTTATCATGGTATCTCTTTCCTTGTTCTCCCACTAAAGATTGAAATCTTAACATCTACATAACACCATTTGATCCATATATTAAAATTTATTAGAGACAGGAAAGGGAAACCCACATTTTGACATCATCTAAAAAGGACTATGCCGCTCAAAAATTGGGGTGCTAATCTCATCCTATGTTTTAGACACAGGTTAGTATAACACAGATACCACCCATAGACTGCTGCACTGGTTGGCTTTTGTCAACTTGACGAAAATGAAAGTCACCCACAAGAGCCAACATTGAACTGAGGATGCATCTGTGAGGTTTACTTGTGGGGTATATCTGTGGGGCATTTTCTTGATTAATAATTGATGTGGGAAGGGCCCAGCCCACTGGGGTTGGTACCATCCCAGAGAGGTTATTCTGGGCTGTCTAAGAAAGGTAGTTGAGCAAGCCATGGGAAAGGAAGCTAATAATCTGTGTTCTTCTGTGATTTCTGCTTCTGTTCCTGCCCCCCCAGTTCTTGCCTTGAGTCTCTGTCCTAACTTCTCTCAGTTATAAATTGTTACCTAGAAATGTAAGCTAAAATCAAACCCTTTACAAGCTGCTTTTGGTCATGGTGTTTATCCCAGCAGCATGCAAACAAGCATGCACAGAGTCCGTGGCACAGACAGCCCCGTGCTGCCTCCACAGCACAGCATTTCCTGCACCCATTTCTGCAACCTTGGACCATATTAGCTGAGACCAGTTCATAAAGTATTTGCATCTCTTCCTCGGGCTCTGTGTTAGCTCCCCATCTCCCATCCTATCTTTCTGCCTTTGTATTTTTCCTCCCTTATTCCCTGTCTTCCACGCCAGGCATTTGATGTTGACATTTTGTGAGATTTTTATAGATTTTCATAAACCACTTCACTGGGTGTCATTCTGGAATGAATTCCAAATTGTTGTCTCTGTATAGTGCATATATTCTGATCCTCTAGGTCCGTCTCTGATTGCTCACTTGAACTGCCAGCAGGGCATCTGAAGGCTCACTTTCATTCACTGTACAAATGAGAAATCATAGTTTTCCTATTTTTACTTTTTTTTTCAATCCCAGCTAGAAACTTTAGCTTTTGGGGAATCTTTAATTTCTCATCACTACCAACATATAAATGTGTGACAACATCCAGGCGACTGTCCTTAGTTTACAGTTCTGCTCAATGCCTTTCCTCCACTTGAAACTCAAAAAAAGTGAGCTCATCTCCCCAATCCTGCCCACAAGGGCTAACTCCAAATTCAACACGTTGCAAGTTCCTCTTTATACTTTATACCTAGTGAAATTAGTAGTTTCATATTCTTTATTTTTTATTCCATTTTCAGTACTTTTCACATTTGAAAAATTGATTTACTATATCATAGATGTAAGTGCAAATCTCTTCCCATAAAGTGTAAGGTTGAAGCTGATTCTTATTTGTTTGTGATGTTTGCTATTAAACTTTCAATAATTATGTTTTAGAATGAAAAAAGAGATGGGGATATCCTACCTGTTTCAAAACCAGCTGATTTCTCTTACTGAGAAAGAAAAAACAAAACAAAAACCTTAAAGAGAATTTCCTTGATATCTGAAGGCTATTTTTGTGAGAGTTTATTTACTATGGGCACAAATGTTGATAGAAAGGCAAGGTTAATGTATATTAGCTTTTAAATGGCATGTATGAGCAAGGCAGAAAGAGGTCAAACTCAACGTACATTTGCACTCAGCCTGGCTAATGGAAGAATTAGTCGACCAAGCTCCAGCAGATGCCTGCACACCCAGAAGTATGTGGGCAGCAGAAATTGGACTCCATGGGTTAAGAAAAAATGAAGACACAAAGTTGGTGGATAGGGAAGAAGGCTTGGATCTGGGAGGAATTGGGGGTGAATATGATCTATGATCAAAATATACTGTTTGAAATTCTCAAAGAACTAATTAAAAAAAGAAAGAGAAGAACAATCCCAGTTTCAGTTCAGTGTGGTCTCTTAGGATCTTCATACAAGGAGTTAAAGGCAGAATAAGAAGAATGAGATGCTTTTCAAAGACATTCTTTTAGCCCTCCTTCACATTTCTCACATCTCTCTTTTTAACTCAGAAGAATCTCTCCTGCCCTTGAATGAGACAAAATTTCATATGCTGTTAACTACTGATAAGATTTCAGCGTCAGTGTTACTGCCTGTGTGACTACATTGTCACAAACAGAGCCCTGGTGGTCAGGATGGAAGATCCGACAGCTTTAGGACTGTTTTCAAGATGTCACAGGGTGATTGAAATGCAATAATTTGTTTCTCATGACAGAGTCCCAAATATCAAACTGAATTCGACTTGAGTACCTTCTAAGCTAGTTGCCAGAAAGAGGTTAAACCATGTTTTCTTCAGTGTTCCTTCAGGTCTGAGTACAATATTCTGTAGCATATGAAAAATGAACCATTAAAAACATCTTAAGTGGACTGTTTTTAGATTTGCTGGACATTTTCAGTATCTAAGAACAGAATCTGTTTTCATCGCCTCTGGGAACCACAATGAACATGCCGTCCTCTCTACCTCCAACAGGAAAAAACTACTTCTTAACACATGCAATTTAACAATAATAGACGGGCATTCATGTCTGAGTCCTAGAACTGGAATTTCCTGCACGAGGGGTAGCCCATGTTAGAAATATTGCTGGTCTGGCAGAGTGAGGACTGGATGGCCTCATCTTTGTTGGGAAACAACACCATAGACAGGATCTCTGGGATATCCTGAAAGTCAACATCTCAATTCAGCGACCAGGCTGCCTTTGGGAGAGTGAGCATCGTTGGTGGATACTTGGAGTTGTACTAGGGAAGGACTTGTGAGATGATTGTGTACTTCTTAATACTTCTGCAAGTAATTGGCAAGGAAGAAGGACCTAGACGATGATTTGTAACAATCCATCTCACTATGTGTTTAATATTAACCTGTGATCTCAATCACCAATGAATTCCTGCAGTACATGCCTGTGATACAATGTGTCTGTGCTGGGGGTGACAATAAGACACAGCACTGAGACCTCACAGAAGATAAGCTAATGAATTGAAGCTCACCACTTCCTCCACGGCTCATCATACTCATGACTATTTCTTAAAGAGAGCCGCATTCCTGCTTACAGAAAGTTGGTGTGGATTTTCGCAACTTTCCCGGAAGTGTGAAAAACTACCTCTAGCAATCAGATAGTTAGAGTTAACTTGATGATACAATGTATCACTCAACTGGTGCCACTTTGAATCAGAATGGAGGGAATGCTGATAATTACTCTGAGGCAGCAAATGTGAACTGGGAGGGTACTCAGTTTACATACAGTCCTCACTCAGTCTAAACCCAGTGACCTTTATTTAGTCAGTAATGTGTCCTACATACTTTGGTGGTCTCATCAGGAAGGGAAACTCCAATTTATCCCCTTTTCTTCCCTACAGGGCTAATAGTCTTTGCTCCAATGAGCCTGACAGAAATGTTATTATCATTCACTCCTCTAGGTTTTTGCAGCCCCATAATTCCCTGGTGGTCAAGAATTATCTGAAGTCTGCAAATACGAACCATATCCATCCCAAGCAGAGTCATCTCCTTCAGATTGTGCTTCACTGAGCAGATCTTGTATTAAATGTCAGCATGAGAAAGAACTGGGCAGCCGCGTGACTTTGCATCTGTGTTTGTGATAAAATGTTGAAGATTTTTCTTACTGTATCACTTAGTGGCATGTTAAAGAGCCACATGACTTCTCTAGAACATTTGTTTTCTTTGCAGGAACCAAAGAGCTTCTCTCTGTTGGATGAAGATCCTCGTGGCCCTCCTGTTTGATCTTTTCTGTCTAGTGTGATCAGATTTGGAACTGGTCCCTGAGAAGAAACAGCCATGTTCTGTTCATTTGCATATTTCTCTCTCATTTATTTTTTTCTGATGTGACAAAGCTATTTTTCTAAATTAGTTACCTTTTCGAAGTTTTATTTTTTAGTATTTAATGTTTCCTCTATTGCCAAAGTTTGAATTTGGGCCTGACGATCCAGTCCCTTGTATCTGACCCCAAACTCTGGGCTGTTCTCATTTCCGCTGCCCGATCCTCAACGCGCTGTTTTCTGGGCACATGGCCTGTATCCTCCGATGTTTGTGTGTGTCCGCACTGTTCCCTCCACCGGAGTGTCTGAGGAAAGCAACAAAGTTAAGAAGGAAAAGACAGCTCTCGTGAACATCCAGAGCCTTTCCAAAGAGAAGACGAGACGCGCCCGAGGGCTTCCTTGCTGTCCATGCTCTGGCCTGGGGCCGCTGCCATTTTCCTGAAACCTTCTCTGAAAAATTCACTGCTTGAAGGAAGAGAAACTCATTTATTTTGGGGAGGGAAGGGCGTGGCACAGAAATGGTGTTGAGAGAGCAGGAGTTCTACAAACCGCACACTGGCACAGGCCTGCTAAGGCCGTCTGCTTGTCTTCAGACACCCCTAAGGCCTTCGTCACCCGGCCCCTGTCTCCCAAAGCTGAAAGCCTGGGCATATGCCCCAGGGAGTGGGATCCCGGAGCGTACCTCATGTTAATCATCCTAAAATTTTCTTGGGCTGGACAGAGAGGAGAAATATCCCCAAATATGACAGTGCATTCGAGGCTTGGATAGTTTTGTGAAGTCAGAAGAGGAAAATGTAAAAGGAGAAAATAAGAAAATATTCACAATTTGTATTCCTCACCTGGCTCCTCTCTTCCTTCTTTTCTTTTTTCCCTTCATTTCTCATGTACATTTTGTAGGATGGCCTCGTGGCTGGAGTTGAGGCACACTGCAGAGCGGTGGTGGGAAAGGGTTGTGGTTAGCTAGGCTATCCTGAACGACAACAAAGAAACCGAATCCACACTTGGCGGCGCTCCAGCTGCTTCCCAGCGAATCCTGGCCTGCTTATGGCACACAAGCCCACGCAAAGGGGCTTGTGTATGTGGTTAGATCTATTTATTTTTCAGCACAGGAGGAAATTAAAAACGGACATCTGAATTGCCACTAAGAGGCAATTCCGAGTTAATTAATCCAGTGAGGGCATGCCACGGGACCGCACTGTCTGAACCCAGAGCTGGAGAGCCAGGCCCGCGGTCTTCCTTCCTTTCACGGTCCCGGGGGAGCTGTTGTGTTTTAGCAGACCTGGTTGCACGGAGGTAGAGTGGACACCCTCTTACCTGACCTGGTGTCTAGCAGGCAGTTGTAGAGTGATAATAACAGAAAAATGGGAAAAAAATTATAAAGGATGATGATTTGCAACAGGGCCACACTGTTTTACCATACCGAGAGGTGAGTTTCAGAATCTTTACTTTGCTAGTTGGCGAGTTTACTAAATAAACAGAGGTTCCAACTGGCTTAAAGCCACAAGTGCCTGGCACACTGAAGTCAATAAATGAAGGAAAGACCATTTTAATCTCTTTGCTCTTGAACTGTCCTTTCAGAGATCCACACCTAGCAATAGGTATCAATGTCTCAAAAGTCTCCACGAGGGAATATTTATAATACGCTCGGGTACTTTTTACATGTTAGGTGTTTTTTTCATTTTACTCCAGCTCTTCACTGCTGTCCTGTACAACCTGTGCTCTGCTGTGTCCTCTGTGAGGCAAGATGTGTGTGTATGGTGTGGTGTGGTGTGTGTGTGTGTATGATGTGTGTGCAGTGTGTGTGTATGGTGTGTGTATATATGGTGTGTATATGGTGTGTGTGTATGTGGTGATGTGGTGTGTGTGTGTGGTATGTGGTGGTGTGTGTATGTGTGTGTGATGTGTGTATGGGGGGGGGGGGGGGGGGGTATGTGGTGGTGTGTGTGTATGTGTGATGTGGTGTGTGTGTGTGTATGTGGTGGTGTGTATGTGTGTGTGTGTGTGTGTGTGTGTGTGTGTGTGTGTGTGTGTGAATAACTGAGAGATACAAGTGAGACACTACCATCCTCAAGCCCTGCCTTGAAGACAGAGTCACAGCACCTGCTTTGCAGAGTCAACAACACAGTTTTCCCTGCGGAGACGCAGACATTGTCTTGTTATTCCTTCTTCTGCTGGTGCTTGGTTCTCCCTATCCTCTCTCTGTTTTTATTTTCTTGTAGGTTTTTTTTTGTGGGGGAGACAGGGTTTCTCTGTGTAGTTCTGGCTGTCCTGGAACTCACTTTGTAGACCAAGCTGGCCTTGAACTCACAGAGATCCACCTGCCTCTGCTTCCCAAGTGCTTGGACTAAAGGCATGTGTGACACCACTGCCTGGCACATTTTTTTTTTTTTTTTTTTTTTTTTTTTGTAATTTTTAATTTTGGAAACGTAGACCTGAGGAGCAAGGTAAGTTCTGCACACCTTTTCCTTGCCCAGGTTGTCCTTTGCTTTTGCTCTTTCTTCCTCTCACTTGTCTATCCTCTCTCTCTCTTCAGGTGTGCATTTCTCAACCCTTCACCCCTCACGACTGCTTCTTCAATGAGACATTTTAGATATTTTTCCTCTATGGAAACTTCATATAAAAATATGCAGTGTGTCTAATGTCATTGGCTCTTCTGCAAACATTGGAATAGTTGGATCTTTTTAAAAATTTGTCTCCTAGGAATCAAAGTTAGCTTGACCTATGGTTGTTCTTGTAGCATTTGCAGATAAGTTGGAGACATTGTGCATCCTTTCCTTCAATATTCAGCTCCTAACAAAGGATTGTCTCCTATGAACAAACTACAAATATCAATGGCTGCAGGCTGAACACGGTCACAATTTCAGTATCGACTCCCCACTCCAATTTCAAATTTTGTCAGTGTCCCAGTGACATTCTTCATTGATATTTTTTCTTTCTGGTTTGGGCCTCATCCAGAATCACGTGACATACAATTGTTATGTCTTGTTGATTTTTATTGTGAAACATTTCCTTGGTCTTTCTCCATCTTGACATTTTCAGAGTTGTGACTACTTTTCAAATGTCTCTCAATTTGGGTTTGTCTGACATTTTGTCTAGATTAGAGTCAGGTTATACGTTTTCTGCCCACATGCCTTGAAAGTCATGTTATGTCTTCCTCAGCATGCCAGGAGGCAGGCACATGACATCAGTGTGTCCCACGGCTGCTGCTGGTGCTGTTAACTGTGGTCATGAGTTTAAGGTGATGGCAGCTGGCTTTCTTGGTTCTCTCATCTCTTCATCTATTCTGTAGTTTTCTAGTTGGAATTTACCTTAAGGAAAAATTTCTATTGTCTGTCTGTCTGTATATGTGTATGTATGTATCTCTATTAATCTATGTACTTACTATGAAATCATGAATTTTAATTGATTCAGGTCATAATCCATTAGCATGATTACATGTTTTGGTGCTCCAAGTGTATTAAATTGGGCTAGTGGTGTCTCCTCTGACCTCTGCCTGTCACTTTGAATAACAAATAATAACTTTACCCATTTTAGAACCTGAGAGGGCACATCAATGTATTTCCCTGGTTGAATTCCAACTTGGAGAAGGATGAGAGTGAAGGGTGACACACTCTGCAGTGGTCTGTGAACAGAGATGTCACCCAAAATCTTGTTGGTAACAATAAAACCTGCATCATTACCACCATAAAAGCATAGTTTAATAATGGTCATACGGAATTGAATTTAAAATGAACTTTGATGAGTTGGTTAGCATTTTTTTTTTTATGCAATGGCCTACAACAACCTAGTTATATAGTCAGGACTGTAGTATTGGCTACATTTTATTAAGTTAGTAAATAGGGGCTCACAGTTTGAAGATTAGTTCTATTTTCATCAAGACACCTGTTTACTGTTTTCAATAGAAAAGTTCATTTAGAAGAGTATTATTCTTAATTAGTAGGTCGCTACCTTTTGTTTAAATATTTGAACCCACTGACTAGAATTTCCAGAGAAGCATACACACACACACACACACACACACACACACACACACACACACACACACACACTATGCATTGTTTGGTGTCATTTGTCCTGTGATGTCCGGAAGACCCAAGACAATTCTGTGAAGATGGACTCCACAGAGAGCCTTTCCCAAGAAGAAAGTCACTTTTCTTTCCCTTGGCTTTTCCTGTTGTTAATGTGGCCCTTAATTCCGTAGCATCAGAATACCTCTAAAGTTCTTGTAACAAAGAGACATTGGTTTTTTTCAAATTTTTCTTGCATTATTCAATCAATAATAATTCAATTTGGGTACATATATTTATTCAGGCTCTCAGGGGAAAAATAAATTAAATTGACAGGTCAGGTTATAACTAGAAATCTCACTCTATTTGGGAGTCCTTTGGGGTCCTAGTAGGATTGAAGATTTGTTTCAGATCCCCTGAGATGAACTTTGAATTCTTATCTAAACCTGGAAATGAAAGGGCCAATGTCCCTTGCAATAGCCTCAGCTATGTTTGCTGTATAGATAATATTTAGCCTAAGAATGTAGAGAGCAAAGAGGGCGTAACTGAAGCATGATCCTAATTAGTATTAATAATAAAAACTCAGAGTCACATATTGAGGGTGAAAGCTGAAAGATCAGAGCAGCAGAGCAGCATCCACCAGAGACTTCTTACCTCTATAATATCTCAGATCAAATGGGAGACCCTGTCTCTACAAATCCTCAGACTGAATTGGGGTGAGGTTCTGTCTACACCCACCTTATATTCCTGTCTCCACCTCCCTGGATCAAAGGCATGAGTCTCCCATGTGCTGTGATCAAAGGCATGATCCTCCCAAGTACTGGGACTAAAAGCTTGTGCCACCACCTGGCCTCTATGGTTAACTAGTGACTAGCTCTACCCTCTGATCTCCAGGCAAGCTTTATTTGTCAGAACACAAACAAAATATCATACAACAGGTAACTCTTAGATACTTTGAAATTATGATATCCTAGAGACGTACAAAATGAAACCAACAGTATCTCTAGCATGGAAAAGCTTCTGTTCTTTGCCCCAACTGCACCAATGCCAGGGGCTTCAGAAGCAATGAGATCATATACTCCCTAGACATGCAGCCATACTGAAGTCATGTTGAAGGAATGCCTTTTGACCTTTGAAGGTCACCAAAACTGTTAGACATAGTTCATCCTTTAATTGTGTCCTTTTCTACAGTCTCTTACTGACTAGGCCTGATCTAGACCATTTAATCTTTGAACATCTTGAGGTATATAGTAAGTATCCGAGGAGGGGGATTTTTCTACTATCATATTGTTTATACTTTAACAAAACATTTCTTTTGTCTTCTCCTTGCTCTCACTATTATTAAGAATCAGGTATGTGTAAGAAACTATATCACAAATTGGAGAAAGGAAACCTTGGACCTCTGTGTCAAGTTCTCTTTCTCTGACTGCAGGCGATACCCTGGTTATGGTATATTGAAAATGATAACCACAGTATGGTTCAACTCCTTTTCCCATTGCTGTGCCTGTTTTCCTAGTCCTTGACTTGGAGTCGTCTGTGTGATTTGCTTTCCTGAATAAGACTTGAACAGCTCGATGTGAGCAGAGTTGTGTGAGCAGCCCTATAATGGCCTCCGTATGTGCAACCTGGGGTTGGCTTGCTTAATAGGGGAGAGGTGTGATGGGGTTGTTACCTCTCTCGCCCTGGTCCTCTAAGTCTCAGAAGCAGACACCTATCTGCACCTCAGATGACAAACAGCAGTGAGTTACTGGAACTGAGGCTCGCTGAAGAACTTCTCAAGTGACTCCAAACCGGAAGCTATTAAGACGAGTGTGCTAGATAATTAGTGACACGCTTGAGAATTCTTTACCTAGGTTGATCTAGGTCTAGAGGACTTTGTTTTGTTTTCTTTAAATCTTTTAGGTTTTTTTTTTAAAAAAGATTTTATTTTTAGTGTGTGTGTGTGTGTGTGTGTGTGTGTGTGTGTGTGTGTGTGTGTGTGTGTGTGTGTGTGTGTGTGTGTGTGTAGGGGTGCAGGTGCCTGTGGAAACCAGGAGAAGGCATATGATTTCTTGGAGCTGGGGTTACAAGAAGTTGTGGTCAGCCAATGTGAGTGTCAGGAACTGAGAATTCTGGTCCTCTAGAAGAGCAGCAAAGACTTTTAAACACTGAGTTGCCCCTTCTCTAGCCTCACCCTTTCTTCCACAATTCCTCCCTCTCTCCCTCCCTCCTCCCCTCCCTCCCTCCCTCCCTCCTCTCCTCCCTCCTCCTCCCCCCTCTCTCTTTTCTTTCTTTCACTATGTAGCCAAGATTGGCTTGAATGCTAGGATTACCGGCATGTGCTACCTGGCCATAGAATTTCATCTAATCAATAACATTTTAAATGATTTACTATTCACCCTTGAAACTATGAAGAACCTAAATTCCCCACTGTACCCTGAGCATGGCCATTTTGATGGGGTTGGAGAGATTCTGTGTAATTGGAGAACCGGAACACAGAAGATAGGTTGTGGTGTAGAGACTGAGTGCCCACCGCTGCTTGTGTGGTGGATGGACAGTCCACAAGGCCTGTGATTGACATCTGGAAGATACCTACTTCTGAGTGTCAGTGGCTGGACAGTGACTGGAGGCCCCGTCAGTGCCCTTGTCATTTGCAGTTGCCTGGATGCACAGTTTTAGGTGCTCACTTAGCTCCTGATGTTTTCATCGCTCTGCCTTTTCTGCTGTCATTGGTGTCCTCAGGAATGGGGGTGTGCTTAGCGTATCAGACACTATTGTCATGGAACAAGTCACTCAGTAGATGGAGCAGAGCTCTTCACTTTTCTTTGCTCTTTATTGCAATTGGCAGCTGTCACCAGGAAGTCTGATAGGTCCAACCAATGCATGCCTTAGAAGAGTGGTGGGCCACAGAGTTAGAACTGCTATTGTTTCCCTCCCCATTCAAGAGGCTCTTCCAGTGTGGGTGGTAAACAGAGGAGGTTAAGTCAGAGAGCTTTAGGCAGATGGGAACTCTCAGCTTATAGGGAAAGGTGGCTTTTGAACAGACAGTTTGAGTAAGATTTACAGTTTTTTAAAAGATTTATTTCAAGGTAATTAGAATGTTACAGGCTTTATGAAGACAAAAATAGGCGTTGAGAATTATTCATCCGATATTTTTCCCGGAGTGAGTAATTTCTTTTGTGGTGAATGTCTATGTGCAGACAGCATAACAATCAGAGCAATCCAAAGGCTGCAGTTGAAGTGTGCCTGGGAAGACCTGCACCAGGCCACTTCAGAAACCGGGGCTCAGCAGAGTCTACATCAAAAACTACGTCAAAAGCCCTTACTGAAGGGCTTGGGACCTAAGTTAGGATACTAAATGACTGGATCAGGGTGTGTGTGTGTGTGTGTGTGTGTGTGTGTGTGTGTGTGTGTGAGAGAGAGAGAGAGAGAGAGAGACAGACAGACACACAGACACACAAACAGACACACAGACAGACACACAGATATAGAGACAGAGGGCAGAGAATGAAGAACTAGGAGAGAGTGAGACCAAAAACCAAGAGAAAGAGAAAAAAGCCATCACTTCTGAGTTCAGTTAAAAAGCAGGAAATTAAAACCTAACCCTGAGATAAAATAAAGGTTCTTTGTACTATGTCAGAAGCATCACAGACTGTAATAACTTCACAGAGGTGTGGCCCAGGTACTGTGTCAGAGAAACTGGGTATAGAGAGAAGTAAGATTGACTATAGCAGTGCATTATGGTATTGCATGGTGCTGTGGGATGGTCTGTATGTCAAATTGCTCTGATTGGTCAATAAATAAAACACTGATTGGCCAGTGGCCAGGCAGGAAGTATAGGCAGGACTAACAGAGAGGAGAACAGAGAAAACAGGAAGGTGGAGGGAGTCACTGCCAGCCACCGCCATGACAAGCAGCATGTGAAGATGCCGGTAAGCCATGAGCCACATGGCAAGTATAGATTTATGGAAATGGATTAATTTAAGCTATAAGAACAGTTAGCAAGAAGCCTGCCATGGCCATACAGTTTGTAAGCAATATAAGTCTCTGTGTTTACTTGGTTGGGTCTGAGCAGCTGTGGGACTGGCGGGTGACAAAGATTTGTCCTGACTGTGGGCAAGGCAGGAAAACTCTAGCTACAGCAGGGTTAAAGAGTACTGACTTACTGCTTAGATCATGAAATCCAATGGAGCCTAGGATACTTATTCTGTGGGTTTCACTGACTATCACCTTGATAGTCATCATGTTGTCTAAAGAGCCTCAAAATCATTTAAAGATGAACATTGGTTTAAATGTTCTGTTAATCCCAAAGATGGGATTATTCTCCAATAACCACTGACCTACATCATCGTGGTCAAATTAATTAAAGTAAGCAATCAATTAAAGCAAGCTTTTAGATTTATGTACTCAGGGCTGCCTCCTCCTAAGGTGGGGTTTGAGGGGTCAGCATTGGATGAAAGGAAGACAAGGATTTTATAGCTCAGTGGTAGGGGTTTTCCAAAAGGGGGATTTGATGGGCAAAATAGTCGGGAATACAGGAGCAGAGTGTAAGCAAAACATGTTAGTCCCAATGATCTCCTGAAACAAAGACATGGTTTCAAGGTGGTCATAACAACAGGAAGTAATAACAAGGCAGTCATAACAAACTTTTTGAAACAAAGGTAGGGTTCCAAGATGGTTACTAACTTTTGAAAAACACTGACATGATTGCCATTCCTGGAGCAGGCAGCACAGAACCATTTGTAGTTAGGTTACAGGTGGGGCAGAGCCCAATCCTTGAGAAACAGATTTAATCACAAACAGGAATGAACCTAGTTTGTCTTTACTATAAGATGGCTTTTAAGCCTAAAATGGAGGCAGGCTTGTTCTTCAGTTCATCTTCCTAATTTATCCTGTCCCAAGTAGAAGATAAAGTCATGCTAGTTGAGGAAGGCACATGGTCCAGAATATAACAGAACCCAAAAGGTGACCCCATTTTAAGAATGTTAGGGAGAACACATTCTATTTTAAGCATTCTTTTTTCCCAAAAAACATTAAATGGGATTTATTTTAACCAATAGAGAAGACATAAACATTGTGTGTACTGTTGGGGGAACCATGTGTTATTTTGATACGAGTGTACATAGAAATATATTTTGAGAGTTAAAGGGAGTTTAAGGGAGATGGTCATTTCACATTGATCTTAAAGATAAAAAATAATAGCTAGAAATAGAATAGAATAGACTGGAATAGAATAGAATAGAATAGAATAGAATAGAATAGAATAGAATAGAATAGAATAGAATAATAGGTTATATTGGATATATTTTTTTCATAGTTTAAGCTCAACTTAAACTTAAGGTCTGGAACTCTCTATGTAGCCCAAGATGTTATCAAACTTGTAGATGATCCTTGTGCCTCAGCCTCTTGAGTACTGGAGTTACAGGCCCCAGGTGTCATACTGGCTTCTTGGCCAGCACTGTTCACTCATAGCAACCCCTGGACCATTGTTTTAGACTGTCTGACAGATACAGGTGCTAAATGAGTTTATACCATGAGTATACTTTTTTATTGGGCAGCCATGTCTAGGTAGTTGCTTCTCAGTGAAGCAGTCAGGGAACCATTTTACCTGCCTAAACACATTGTGGAGTAAGCTTTGGTGGAGTTATTAATAACCCTGCACCCCGATTTTCTTAAACCATTTTGTTTTCTTTTAGGTATTTCTCAGAAGATGGGAATTCAGAAGACTTCATTTTCTCTGGAGGACTGTGTGATTGTTAAAGACATCTCAGGCTTCTCAAAAACAACTGTATTCATGTATGAATTCTCAAACAATAAACTTAAAAAGAAAAACCCAAACCCTAGTAACTAGAATCTCCCACAGTATTTGACATGTGTAAAGTGTGTGATGATGATTTAAAAATAGATGGAATATACTTTTTGTGGTAATCTCAGAAGATACAATGGATTTTCAGGCTGTAAATACTGGCTTGGTGGCTGTAGGGAAAAATTGTCTAGAATAGTTAGGCGCCTCCACCTCAAAACTTTGGCTATATTACCCTTAGGGTGTTACTTTGTGGATATCAACAATGCACAGGACCTTGAGAGGATATTGAAGACAAAAAATACCAGGTCTGTTACTGCCCATTTTTCCCCAAACAGTAGGTCATCTAGGGCCCCAGAAGGTGAACAAAGGCTATTGACCTTTTGATCAACATTGGTACATCAGAGTTGGCGAATCTCCTTGTTGTTTATGAGAGATGGGCTCTTATACAGGAAGCCTGCTGTCCACTGGATCCTGGACTTTCTATACTACAGAACTATGAGAATGTTCTGTTGCTTATAGATTTCCCTAGCTTGGATGTTTTGTTACATCAGCATGATGGAGTGAGAAGGGAAGATGCTGTGTTTGGCTTTAGAAGATGATATTGAGTTCCAAATGATGCTGGGCCACTTCAGAGAAAGTGTCTAGCTTCAGGTTGGAGAACAGAGAGTTGGTAAGAAGTATTGGAGGCTGTATAGAAAAGGCTTGGAGATACTCATTTGAAGGCATCAATCAAGTAACTTTAATGAACTGTCATATTACATTCTCTGAGACAGGAAAGTAAGACACCAAAACGAGCAGTGTGTGGAGGACCATCTTAGGGATGACTTACATGCTTCTGCCAGTGGCTGGGGCCTGGGCTTGATCTTGCTGCTTGACTTCTTGGTCCCATGTATCTGAGTTGAGTGCTCTGCCTGGCTTCCCAATGAGCTCAGTCTTCCCCATCCCCACCTTCTGATGTGATGCAGTTCTTCAGACATCAGCCCAGGTGTGCCCACAAGCAGGTGGTCCCCAGCTGGTGCCTTCTAGCCTTTTCTTCCTGGTAGGCAGACCCTATTCCAGAGTTACATCAATAAGAAAAGGACAGCCTGTTCTGGCTGTCTATATCTTTGTGGATTTCTGTGGGCCTCTCTAGCACTTTGTTTCTTCCTTTTCTCATGTGGTCTTCATTTACCATGGTCTCCTATTCCTTGTTCTCCCTCTCTGTTCTTGATCCAGCTGGGATCTCTTTTCCTCGACCCTCGCCCTTCATTACTCCCACTCTGAATAGGTGAGATAGTTGATTGGCTTGATCTGTTTGGGAGGCATCTAGGCAGTGGTACCAGGTCCTGTGCTCATTGCATGAGTTGGCTGTTTGAAACCTGGGTCTTATGCAGGGATGCTTGGCTCAGTCTGGGAGGAGGGGACTGGACCTGCCTGGACTGAGTCTACCAGGTCGATCTCATTCCTCAGGGGAGGCTTTGCCCTGGAGGAGGTGGGAATAGGGGGTGGGCTGGGGGAAGGGGGGGGGGGCGGGAGTGGGGAGAACAAGGGAATCCGTGGCTGATATGTAGAACTGAATGGTATTGTAAAATAAAATAAAAGGAAAAAAATTAATTAATAGAATTCTTGAGGGCATAAATAAATTTAATAAAATATATAAAAAAGAAAAGGACAGCCTGTTTCAATTTAGATTAGGACCCTAGGTGGAATACGCCATGTTAACTCCAGAAATGTATACTGCACCAGTCTAGAGATTTCTGCTTTCTGTTTACACATGACTGATGGATGGAGTGGCTCCAAGTGCTGGGACTCAGCGTCAGCCACCCTTCCCTGCTGTACTCTGCCTCTTACTCCACTGAGGCTCACGTCTACAGCTCTGCCATGCTCTGTTCTTACCGAACTCCAACTAAAGCACTGGCATACTTTCCAGGCTGCGTTAAAAGGGAAAATTAAAGATTCTTGCCTGTAAACTTCTGGACAGAGAAGACTGAGTCATAACTGGGATAGCACAAACAGGTCTGGGCTATTTTATTTCTCCCTCTTTTTCTATAATCCTTTCAGCAGTTTGGACTAGAACTTCCTTTTGATGATGTTCCCTCCCCCGCCACCACACTGGCACTAGTGCAGACTTCTGCAGTTTTGTGACCATTTATTTTTGCTTCTATTATCATCTGAAGGTTCCTAAATGCCTGTCACAAATGAGGTGACAACTAATTTGGAAAACTAGCTGCCTTAAAACAAAAAGTAACCTTTCCAGAATGGAAATAAAGGAAATTTAAATGGAAATAAGGACAATTATGTTAGACTTTCTGAGAAACAAAGTTATTAATTATTGTTACTATTATTAGTTTGGGGCTTTTTTGTAAATGTTCCAGACATCTAAAGTCAGGGAAGTAACCTGAAAATGTAATAGGAAATCTCATTTGCCAATTTTGTTCATAAGCAATTATTTTTGAGGAATAAATGTTTATGAATCAAAATTTAAAATGTGTGAGACTTTAGCATATAAACCTTGCATTCTCTACCTCAGTTTCTACATTTACTGCCTACTTTTCTTAGCTGTTGTACAATTCTTTTGAGGTGTTGTGTATGATATGCACATGCATGCACATACAAGTATCTACTTCTTCCTTCAAATAATAGTGAATTACTTCATTTTCTGTGACAAGTGTGGTGGCGTAGGCCTGCAGCCACCACACTCAAAAGGCTGAGGCAGGAAGATGATCACACATTCAAGGTCAAGCTGTGCTACATAGTACATACTAAGCAAGTCTGGGTTATATAGCAGGACCCTATTTATTTCCTAAAATCCAAAGGAAAATAATGATATTTTTCCCTGTTCGGTATCTTAGAGGCTCTCCTGCTGACAGAGTGTCACATCACTTTTGAAAGCTATAAAACATTCCATTGAAGCACAGGATCTATGAACCAAAGGCTGAGGGGCCCCCAACTGTATCAGGCCCCCTGAATGGGTGAGACAGTCATTTGGCTTGATCTGTTTGAGAGCATTAGCAGTGTACAGGTTTGGCTCGTTGCATGAGTTGCTGTTTGAATCCTGGACTTATGCAGGACGCTTGCTCGTCTGGAGGTGGATGGACTGCTGACTGAGTTACAGGTCGACCCAGTCTCGGGAGACCTTGATCTGGAGGAGTGGAATGGGGGTGGGCTGGGGGAGTGAGGAGAGAAAGAGAATCTTGCTATTATGTGAACTGAATGTGTGTAAAATAAATTAAAAAAAAAAAAACAGAAAAAAGAAAAAAGATATCCTCAGATTTAAAAAAAAAAAAAAAAAAAAAAAAAAAAAAAAAAAAAAAAAAAAAAAAAAAACAAAAAAAAAAAAACATTCCATTGTTTGAATTGTGAGATGTATTTAGCCAATTATTAAGAAATAAAATGCATTTATAAATTCATTGATGTTTATGTATATTGTTTCAATATACCTATTAAAACTTTATCAATTAATAAGTCATTTAATATTCATTACTTCAACCAAGAAAAAGCAAAAATGTTGTGCTTAGGCAGTATAAACATAAAGGCATTTCTAAAAGTATAAGGTCTGCATTAAGAAATGAGGTACTTTAAGATTTTATTGACATTGTAGAATTGCTCTCCACTTATGAGTTCCTGCTGATGTACAATGCATGCTCCTCTGCATTATTGACAAATTTTATAGCTCAACACCAGAGTGTCCATCTAAAGCAGCCAGAAGAATAAATGTTGCTATCGTCAAGCAGCAAAGCACTAACTCATCCACTTTCAGAATCTGAGACAGTTGCTCCAAGAGCTGTCTTACCTCCAGGGACAGCAAATGCAATCAGTACTATGACTCAAGTGTCTCTACAAGCCTACTCGGTAGTTTCTACTAATATCTACTGATACCATCCACTAATATTGCCCATATGTGGTGCTTTTCAATGGACTAAACTCACTTACCTTGTTAAACTATACTTTCTTTCTGCATTGGTTTCCTGCAGTAGCTGGGTCTTCTACTTTGTTCTTCTGTCCAGGTTCAGAGTTGTTACTCACAAATTCATCAATTTACTTAAGGTCACTCAGACATTTTTTATTCTTCTTGCTTGATGCCTCTTTTATAATTCTCTTTTGTTTATAGAACCAGGACTGCTTTAGGTATCTCTCTCTCTCTCTCTCTCTCTCTCTCTCTCTCTTCTCTCTCTCTCCTAATTAATTTACTTATTCATTCCCTTGAATTGTTACTTTAATTGACTTTATTTTAAGGCATACTTTTTAAATGAACAGAATATTCTAAAAAGTTAAAATCAAATACAAATTTTATGAATTGAATACAAAAGTAAATGTATCAAGATTGCTTTCTCTATATACACATTATAATATGTACATTTGAACATATATAGATGTACACACATTCACAGTCACACACACACACACACACACACACACACACACACACACACACTCACATATACACACCCTTGAATTTTCTATGTAGCCAGCTAGCATGGCTTCAAACTTGTAGCATTCCCATTGCCTCAGTCTCCTGAGTGCTGTGATTAGAGGCCTGTGCCTCCGTTACCATTCTGTGTCTCAGAATAATAAACAATGTACTGTAATTTGAAGGAATAAGTAGATATTTGTGTATGTGTTTATGCATATGTGTGTATGCACACATCCAACAACTCTAGAATAATATAGAAAACCCTTTCAGAAAAAGGTATTTTACAAAGAAAATACTTTCTTTTATCTTTAGTATAAATCTGAATTATGTATCTATTTGCTAAAAACATATTTTCCTCCATTATTATTTTAGTCTCCTATAGTTTTTAGAAAGCAACAGATACTTATTGACACTGTCTGACCTCCTCGGTTATTTTATGGATAATTATTTTTATATTCCTTCACTTTTATCTACAATTGGCTTTCAGGCCTTCATAATGTATTGATAAGAGATAATTACCATTCCTCTTAACATAATACAAAAATCATATTGAGTAACTAAAAATAATACTCCACCATCTAAGAAAAATGTAATTAGTTACTTGGTAAGTTTTGTTGACTACCAGACGCTGTCTTTGTGGTGTTCATTTGTGTGTGTGTGTGTGTGTATTTTTAATATTTGTAACATCTTAAACTTTGTATGACCACAATATGTAGTAAAAAATGAATAACAGCACAAAAGCTTCAGACATGCTTATTTAAAGACAACTAAAGGCAGTTTGGGGGTACTTGGACTCTACTTTGGATTTTAAAGTACTTTGGACTCTGGTGTTATGAAAACATATTGACACCAGAGTTCTTGTTAAAGAAGAAGAAGAATGTACTTAGTGAATGGGAAGGAAAATGGAAGTTGAAAACAAGGGTTGCTTAAGCATCTTCCGTCAGTGAAGACCTTCCACTCAGCTGCACACTGAATGGCTCAAGCATTAGGAATTCTTCATCTTAAGAAGAAAGAAGTCAGGACAGTTGAATGTGAGCCTTTGTTAGGCTCCAGGCATCTGCTGAATTGCTACCATCATCCTAAGATCCACATGGGCTCATTCATTGTTTTATTTGAGTTCAGTGAATTCCTACTATTGGAACAAGAGAAAGAGAGGCGAATGAAAGGCCTGAAATTCAGGGAAAGATTTAACCAAAGTCCCTGGGGAGAAGGGGACAGCTGGACAATACACAGGGATTTTCGAACAGAGTGTCAATTGTAGACACATGTCCCTTCACACTGTGACCCTTGATAATAGACCTAAACAGGTGTCATCATGAAAAAAAAGCTGAGTGATGCTTGTGTCACCAGCCACCCTCCTTTGTAGCACCCTCCTGTCCTCCATGGGTTGAGATGGAAGCGATTTCCTCCCCGTAGGTTTCCCTGGCTGGGCACATTCTGGCCACTGTCCAGCTGTTTATTGAATAGTGTGCTTAGAGAAGGAGTTGGGAGAGGTTTCCTAAAAAGGATCAGCTAATAAATAGTTCAGCTTGCAGCCCATATGGACGCTGTTGTAACTACTCAATCCTAAAAACAGCAGGCATTCCACTCTGAGAAGACAATCCTGCCTGTGTCTGCTCACACTGGCTCACACCATTAGAGAGTAAGCTGGATTTTGCGTACTCTTGGACACTGGCAACTTTTCCACTTATTCATTATTAAACTGTTCATTAATTTAATAAGGGTTTATTGGGCAAATATTAGGTGCTAGATATAAAAATATAACAGAGAGTTGATCACAAACTTTGCACAGCAGAAGTGCATTCGATTCTTAGGACCCACATAAGGTGTAAAGAGAGAACAAACTCCACAAAACATTGTCTTTTGATCCCCACAACGGTGATGTGGCACCCATGTTCTCCCCACCATACCATGCACACACATACAGAATAACAAGTACAATTAAAATAAAATTAAAAAGACAAAGTTGGTTTAACATTTTATAACAGGCAATTTATTTATAGGCCTTATAAAGGAGAAAAAGTATATGATCTTGTTAATGGGTGCAGGGCATATTTGTTACAAATTGGCATTGGTTCTTGAATAAAATTAAAGCATGCTCGTTGGCCCTAAAAGTTGCATGAGAAGGCCTTTACAATGACAACAGCAGTTGTCATGCCAGCGTGGATGAGGGAAATTTCTCAAGGCCCCACACATAGATGAAGATCTATAGGTGACTAAGGGATGCGGAGAGAGTGAGACTCGGTCTTTTCTGGGTGTGAGCTCTCTAATAGGTTATCTAATCCCAAGCAGTAAGTTCTAAACACATGTACTTAGGAGCAACACCAAACAGACTCAGTCGGTTGTGTTTATATACATATATGTGTATATAAATAATATGTAAACAACAATAATTAAAGAAGGAAATGTCATGAATTTGAGAGGGAGTAATGTGAGGAAGGTATCAAAATGGTATAAATTCAATACTCACATATGAAATCCTCAAAAAATTTAATTGTACAGGAGACATTAGTTGTAATATATTGAAAGGTACGCTATCTGGCATTGGGGGTGAAGCAATGGCAGCAATTATCACGGCTTTGATTCAGGATGGCACTGTCAATCACCAGTGCGATAAGGCAAGAAAAGTCAATGTAAATTTTGTGGTATGTCAATAACTGAATGACGCTATAGATATATTATTAAAACAAATAATGGAATTCAACTGATCATTTGCCATGTACTACAAAGTGATATATATATAAATTATATATATAATATATATTAATATATAAAAATTAGTTGTATTTTTCTATACGTCTTCAATAAACAACTTGAGTTTGAATATAATATAGTTTATAGCCTATTCAAAGAATAATTACTCAGGAGCAAATGCTACAAAATAAATGTAAAACCTTTAACGTGAATGCTAAAGTTAATTAAATATAAGTAAGCAAAGGGAAATACTTTGTGAATTTCATGATTGAGTCACGTAACTTCTCAATCACTTCCCTAAAGTAGGGGAAAGAAGTAACTGTATTTAAACATATATAGGGAGATGTGGCGAAGGCTGCCATATGGTTTGTCTGTAAATTTTATGTTTCCCGAGATGATCCCAGTTCGTTCTTATTTCTTTATTTACTATCTTAGATTTTTGTATTTTATCACCATTTAGATGGCGGCACTCTCGGGCTGACCCTGCATCTTACTGTCCTTGGTTTGTCTTGATGCCCTGGTCTGTTCTGTGCTGGAGTCTCAGTCTCATCTAGTCTTGTCTCTTCTCCCTCTCCTCTCCCCTTCCCTCCCCTCTCCTCTCCCCTCTCCTCTCCTCCATTCCTCTTCTCTTCTCTTTCTTCCTCTTCTGAACTCCCTCTGTTTTTCTCCAAATATTCTCCTCCAGAGAAACTAGTCAGCCAGTAAGCCTGTAGGGCACCAATGTATCAGTTAGCATTGATTAAATAATGTATTTATTAAAAGAGCCTCCCACCAGCAAGGTGCTAAAATGTGTTCTGTGCAGTTAGAAGGAAAGAGTCAGTCTGAAGCCTAGCTCTACTGATCATCCAGTAATGTGTCCTGAGTGTCTGGATCCATATCTAACTCTTGGGTGTTCAAAGGATTGAAGAGGTTGTGATTAAATATATAAATCTGTGAATAGATATTAGAACAGTTGGACCATTGAGCCCCTTGAACCAGCAGAAAATTCTCTCCAAAGTCAGTGAGATGAACACATTCACCCCAGCAGCAATGCTCTCGGTAACTCTCACCTCCCACCCCACTCAAGAGAACCAAAGCAGCTCCAATAACTAGCTACTAGTTGGGAGCCAAAGAGGAGGACATTCATCCCACACTGCTCCCTGTAGACACACAGCAGACAACATCTGGAAGTGATGGAAATGATACTCTGTATATGGGGTTGGACATCATTTCGCCCGAGGAGACTTGCTGGGTTGGGTTTCAGACATTTGCACCGATTTTGGAGTTGAACACTTGTTCTTTGGACTTAAAAGTGATAATGAAGTTATAATCCAAGAGCAAGCTCTACATTTGGGAAAAGATCTATGTATAGGATCTGTAACTGTGTGTTAGAGAGAGCTGGATACTGGCTCATGCCCCAGCCAGCTTGGCCTCAACACCTGAGTAAGTGGCCAGGGAAACCTTACACTGGAAGAGTTGAAACCCTCTGGGCCTGCGCTCTGTGGCAAATTCAGAAAGGGTCTAGGTGAGAATTTCTTTCTCTTAGTGCTCATCCCCAGTTTAGGCATTGCTATGGAAAAGTGATCATTTGAAATGAAAGCCCCTTAATGAATATTTAACCTGCTCTGTTGGCTACAAAATATGTTAACATTCCTTGGAGTTTCTAACCCCCTCCTTATTTTGAGAACATTCACATTCTAATGTCAAAACAACTCCAAAAAGTGAGATGAATTTGCCCATTTGCCTGGCCCTGGGAAGCTGAACTGTTCTACAGTCCTGTGCTTTAGGGTCAGTTTTTTTTTTTTTTTTTTTTTTTTTTTTTTTTCGAGACAGGGTTTCTCTGTGTAGCTTTGCGCCTTTCCTGGGACTCACTTGGTAGTCCAGGCTGGCCTCGAACTCACAGAGATCCGCCTGCCTCTGCCTCCCGAGTGCTGGGATTAAAGGCGTGCGCCACCACCGCCCGGCTAGGGTCAGTTTTAACCCACAGGGTTTCATGTCTTCCCATGGCTTGCTTTCCATTTCAGAGCAATCCTCACTTTCAAACAGATTTGGCACTAACTTTTCTTTAATTAGTTGATTTTTTATTTAAAAATTTAATACAATGTATTTTGATCATATTCTTTCTGTTTTTTCAACTCCTTCCTTATCTTGGGCAGGCCCATATCCAGGAATAGTTGTCTGATCAAAACAGGGTCCATGGATTTGTGTGTGTGTGTGTGTGTGTGTGTGTGTGTGTGTGTGTACGTACGTACACGTGAGTGTTACCAAGCTTTGCTATTACTCTGCTTCCCCTTTGTGAATTACTTGTCTTTCTCTGGTTTTTACTCAACCCTGAGACCTTTTCTTTACCCATGTCAGTTTCAGTATTTCCGTTTGTAAAGTGTGGATAGTATTTGTACCTTTAAAATGAATGTCTTTTAGGATTAAATATATTCAAGGAATTGAACACAATGACTGACACACTCATCAAAGTTAGCTAACAGCTTTGCCCATTCCAGAGAGATTTTCTTTCATGCAGAAAAAATAAGGTATCAAAGGTTTCATTGTGTATCCCTGAAGCTCATACTGCACTGTGTTATATCTAGCTGCAAAAATGCCTGTATAAGTATAATACCCGCTGTCATTCTGAATGGGAAAGATGGCATCTTATCTAAATGCCCAGCACTGACCATGAAGCAATACCATGGTTAAGTGTAAATGTGGACAAACCAGTGAGATCTTCCACTGAAGCCTGGGTTGGAAGTTCCTTAGCAAATGACTTCTCTGACCATTCATGTCCTCATCTGTCAAATGGAGATAATAATAATGCCTTCCCCTAAGCTGTGGAGCATCAGAGAGGCAATGAATAGTGCTCAGGTAGTCACTTGGCTCTTAGGGATGTGATGATCAGAGTTGATTGAGGAAAATGTTAACAGTGTATCATCTTTAACCTCTGTGGGCTTTTCCATTCTGTGCAATCACTTGGTTTGCATTTATATGGGAACAATCAAAACCCTAAAAGAGGGAGCCCTTCCTCCCAAGGATGGCAGATTAGCATCCAATGCAACATGCACAGCACATACATTTATTATCCAGAAAGGGTCTTGCTACACAGCCCAGATCGGTCTGGAGCTCATGGTCCTCTTACTTCCATCACACATCTCTTAAATGCTGAGATTACAGGGACAGGGGTGCATCACTGCATCTGGCTCACAAATTCTAGACCTCAGTGGTCCTTTGTATTGACTAGTGATATGTCCCCGTCAGCTTCCTAGAGCAGGCTTAAGCGTTTTACAGGTAGCAGTCACCAGGGGCTTTGGTGAAAAGGTTTCTTTGGTATTGCCTCCTTACTGCTTTGAATCTTGACATATTCTTGTTCCTGGATAGACAGTTCTTCAAGGTTCCAGATGAGCTGGCCTTATACGATTTCCTCTCAAACTGTTCTCCATTCTCTGCTTTTTAACCTCATTTCTCTTCTAGTTCTTGCTACCGTCTGAGGCTTATACTTGGTTTTCTGTCTCTTCGGAATGTGTATTCCCTCACTGACTTGTTTACTTCAAATCATTCTTAGGATTTCAGTCTGAGTCATGCTTACACTAAGGACGTGTTTCTCTTCAGTCTAATGTTGTATGTATTCTTTCAAGGACCATCTGTCTTCAGGATGATTTTTATAGTCACAGTTTTGAATTTGGTAATTCTGTTTGCACCAGAGTCTAACATCTGTGTGAGCACTTGGCTGCTGTGTATCTCCTGCACTGCATTTTGTGGACCCCAAGGTCAAGGACCTTCTTCCATCTGTCACCTATGTCAGGAGCAAATAAATGATCCACGTATAAAGACTGAGTGCTTTCTGACCCAGCTCTCCCCTGAAAACCCCGGGTCTTCTGACAATTCAGACACAAAAGGAGCTGTGTTTGACACAGGAGAGCCCTTCTGAACCCCACCCCAGCACTCTGGCTGGTGCACATGTCCTGATTTGCCTCACCCATTGTCAACTCTTTTCATTATCATACGGTAGAACTTTACTGTATGAAGTGGGTACTCCTTGAAAAGACGTGTGTGTGTGTGTGTGTGTGTGTGTGTGTGTGTGTGTGTGTGTGTGCGTGCGTGTGTGTGTGTGTGTGTGTGTGTGTGTGTGTGTGTCTTGGATCTGAAACAAAGCAGTGTCCAGCTTGGACCACAGCTAAGGTTTGGGTTGTAGGTGTCCTGAGCTTCAAGGCCAAATATAGGTATTATCCATAGGGGCCTTTCTCTTGATTGCATGAACTGTTTCTGGGATGTGGCTGGAGTTTGAGATCTGGGGGTTTAAATCAGAAGCTGGAGTTCCGGGAGAAAAATGTGGAGGTGAGAAATAAATTCCCAAAGAAGTCAGTTTTACCTCCCCCAAACTTCCGCAGGTCAGTCTCTACTGGGTGAGTTGATGGGATCCAGGAAAAATGCTTTTGGCAAGAGTTCACACAGGTGTTAGTCCCTTCTAACCCTGCTTGTACCAACATTTTTTTCTGTATATTTTTCTGTATAAAACAGGTAACTGCTGAGGCAGCTTAATACATTTCTTTCTTGGGTCAACAAACAGCACACCCAGAACCCTAGCTACCTGGGAGTGCGGAAGAGATAGATGCCTGTTCAAGTGTGATGCTGGCCTCTATTGGAAAGCTGTGCTAATTATGAAGGTGAAGACAGAGGGCAGGGAAGGAATTCATGTTACACCTCAAAGGAATTTCCATTTCTCAATTTCATGGGGGCAGAGCACGTTTACCTGGGCCTTGCTGGCCTCTAATGGCATTTTGGAATTTTAGAGTGATATGGATGGCATTAAGGCAGGGGACTAGCTGCCCTAAGCTCTTAGCACTTTTTTTTAATGACTGACAAGCCTAACAAGAAGTAGGTGGAAAACATTGAGGCTGTGGAAGAAGCTCCCAGAAGTCAAACAAAATATACATTCAAAAAACCATCAAACCAAACCTGATTTGAATTTTAATTGGCTGTTAATTATTGTAAGAAGAGATGAAAGGGGAATTGTATATAATTCTTGCCCTTGAGGACATTCTAGTAGAGAAGAGAAGATAAAAGTATATAAAAATAAGTATGGTCTCAAGTAGAACAGGAGAGCAGCAAGAGATTGGGGATTTGGATTCAAAGATGACTTTCTATGGTGGCACACAGTACTTCCTGGAGGTACTATTTGGCTCCCAGTGTATGCAGAAACTTGGGCATATGGAGACAGAGGAAAGGCTGTTTGTCACAAGTGTTCAGCAGAGGAGCAAATCTGATCAGGGCTCTGATAGCAGCAGCTGAATTAGTCCGGGATGGGAGGTGAAGGGATGCAGGGCAGAAGAGATATTTGTATGGCTTGGGGCAAAGGGGCTGAAGGACCAGAGGATGAATTCTCTACCATGGGCTCTGGAGCAGAAGAAGGCTTAGGGGTAAGCAGACTGTGGAGAAGGAGGCTGAGAAGAGGAGCCTGGGTTTTAGATGCAAATATGGGCAGATAACGACCTTTTTCACAAATTCTGTGTGTCAAAGAAAAAGTAATAGTAAAGGGGCAGCACTGACTTTGGTTTAATTTATGCTGGGCTTAGGATGCCAGCAGAATGGAAACTGAAGGTAACAAATAGACAGTCAGAAGGAGAGCTAGAGTTGAAGACTAGGACTGATCTCTGCATGTGCAGGAAGATAACGAATAGACAGTCAGAAGGAGAGCTGGATTTGAAGACTAGGACTGATCTCTGGATGTGCAGGAAGATAATGAATAGACAGTCAGAAGGAAAGCTGGAGTCGAAGACTAGGACTGAGCTCCAGATGTGCAGGTGGAAGTCAATGAAACAGAAGGAAAGTGACAGACACAATGGTGGCCTGCCCAAGGACAGACTCTACAGAGAAGCTGAGCAGTGAGACCTGGGATCTAGGAATTTCCTACATGCCAGTGGCCACTGACTGTGCCTTCAGAGACCTAGCTGGGGTGAGTGGGCAGAGGTATACCTGTTGGAAGGCATGAAGATGGAGTTTTGGAACTTACCTATCTTTGTCCATACATGTCCAGTTCCATTTTACTGATGACTTTCTTCGGCAAGGAAAATGCCACATGTCAGGAATGGCTTCTCCATCAATCCCAGGCAAGCTGAGACAGTCAGTGCATATAAAGACAGCTTTATATACACAAAGCCTCACTAAATAAGGCCCCTGCCACAACCCTCTTATATCAATAACTTTCTCAGTGGTTCTGTTCTGTTACTTTATTTTAAGATAGAGTCTTCTTCTATAGCCTGGCCTGCTTTGAAGTCATGATCCCTCTGCTTCAGCCTCTTGAGTACGGGAATTACAGGTACACACAACCATGCCTGGCTCCTTTCTTGCTTTTCTACCAGAGAAAGAAACTTTCTTTGCTGAGATTATATGATTAAAGAACTCTTACGCAAAGGCTACCCAGTAGCCATGCTGTGTGTCTAAATCTTGGGTGTAACTGATAAAATCTGTTTGCTAATGGCCCATATTTCCACATGAAAGTAGCAAAATGGGTCCTATCTGCGATGAAAACTATTCTGGTTTAAAGATTCAAAGCAATTTCCTGAGAAGAATGAACTCTACAGTTTTGGAATATTTTTCATTCACTGCCTTGTTACCTGCTTGGAACTTGGGGCTTTGGACTGTGGCTGGGTGATAGAAGAGCAAGTGAACAGTCAAAGAACGCCCAGCTCACTGTGTGATTGAAATTTTTGCCTTGATAGGAAACTGAGAACCAGTGGCCCTTCTCTCACATAGGGACTTGTAAATCATTGTTTTCCTTAATGCAGAGAACCTGTGAATTCTCCTCTGTGTGCACCTACTTTTGGGAAAAGCCTTGCCAAGACTGCCAATGGGCTTCTTGTAGAACTTTCAGATGTCTTCAGCTCCAAGCTAAACTATGAGTAGTAAAAGCAGAATCAAACCCAAGTCCCATAAACAAATAACAACAAAGCCCTGAATTCTTGCTTCAGAGGAATCAAAATTCAAATAGAAGGACTAGGTAGCCACACATGAGCTTATTAGAGCAGTGTAAAAGAATCTGTAAAAATCTCCATATGTGGAGCGGGACCATCAAGCCTATTTAAATCATGATGAAAGAGGAGATGCGTCATCTTGTTTTCCTCCCTCACAGTCAGCCCCAGAGGGGTGAAAGCAGCTCACATTTGTCTCTTGCTCAGTGTCCAAGCTTGCCATGCAACGTGGGCCACTGGGTAGAGATAAGGCTCATGAACTACAGTATCAGGTTAAAGATGAGGAGTGTTTCCCTACTGTCTTTATTTCTTTTTCCTGCTTCTTATGTTTGCCAAGGCAGAGGGGCTGGGACATTTCTCTAAGAACTGCTTTATTTCCAACTATGGTCAAGTAAGATGTAACAGATTTGACTCTTTGTCCTGTTGGATGACTTTATCAGATGGACTCTGCAAACCAAGAGACACACGGGGCTCAGTTTGGCTAATGTTTCTGGGTGACCTAACATTTAGGGAGTTACTGCTTTACTTAGACTCGTGTTGGACTCTGTAGGTTGTGCATACAACATCCTGAAAAGCAACTCATTCATTTCCTCATGGGGCCTCAGTTTGCAGCATTTTCATAGTGAAGAAAACCTTGCTAGAGCATGTCACAATCACTGTTTTGTTTTGTTTTTCCCTCAGAAAAAGAAATGCCACAAATATGTTCCTTTCTGCAGAACTCTCTGGAAACAGGGTTGGATACTAAAGATGAGTGGTGGGAGACAGCCCAGCCGGGTGGAGCTGTGAGCAGGCTGTGTCAAGAAGTGGTAGGAAATGGCTGCTTTGGTGAGTTCTGTGTGTGGTGAAGAGCTGTCTGTCCTTCATGCCGTGTGTTTTACTGAACATGCCTAGCTGGGCACATGGCCCTGTTCCTTCCTGTAGGTTGATGTCCCAACTCTTAGGTTGGCCTCTCCTAGTTAACATGGAGAAACATCAGCGATAAATGAACTCTGAAAAATTGTGACTCAAGAGGTTCTAGAACACTATTCCTTCCACCTTCTCTGTTCTCACCACTGTGTCCTCTTCCAGCTCAGTGTCTGATACCTGTCATCTGATCCAGGAAAAGGTCACAGGGGATCAACAAAGGGCTATTTCTTGAAGGAAAAGGAATGTGTAAGAGACATTTCCTTTCCCCGGCAGTCCTTATCAAGACAGATCTCAGACATAAATGTCAGCCCAATCTTCCAGCCATTTTGGTGACTCATCACCTCCTCTCTCTCACACTCCTTGGTCTCCAGCATCAAGTATGGCTTGACAAATCTTTCAAAAACTGACAACCACATCCTTACAGAGCCAGCAGGTCCAGTTAATATGGATGTCGATGAATCCCTGACCTGCCCACCACTGCTTGCCACTGGAGAGAAGTCAGATTCTGCCATCCTCTGAAAGGGCTGGGCCCAGAGCTTTCTCTTATTCTCTCTACAGCCGCAGAGAAAAGCTGTTGGGACTTGAAGAGCTGCATATGCCAACATGTTTAGAATCAGGTTATCACTCTCTGGAAAGTTTTGCACTGCTTTTAAGTTCTCCAAAAGTCATGTTTTCACCACCTCAGGGTGCCCAAGTTAAACACGTGCTAGATTTCTGCCTGAGTCTATTTGGAAACTTTTGATGAATGAAAGATGCATGCATTACAGCCTCACTACTTCTGGTTCTGTGTGGAGAGGTGTTTTTTCAGTATACACACACACACATACACACACACACACACACACAGACATACACATCCTCAAATATACAGATGATGGAAATGAAAGCAAAATTTCCAGATAGAGGTCAAGAAATATTACTCAAATATATTTCAATTTAAAAATAACTAAAGAGTACACATCACTGCAAAGTTACATGCTTGCTTAGGTCAATTCTTATACATGTAGAAGACCTTCCCTTTGTCTCTAGCTGCCTTTGGTTAACATTTGTAATAACAGGGAGTGGGTATGTTCATGTGACCAGCTTTCTTCATTCACACAGTAAAACCTGATCCAGGAAGAATGGGAAACTCTGGCCTGAGTTTTAATGACTAGGCTCAGGCTATAGATGAACAACGTTGGATTTATATCCAATACGCCTGAAGAATGAGTGCTGTTTCAGTAAATGCCAAGTCAAACAAGCTCACGATGTGGGCTTCGTCATGACATTCTTGCCTCAGGAAGCCCTCTCTAGATGCATCTTTAGACAGTCTGGATCTTACTGGTCTGAAGTTGCCACACAGGTGCATTGCTTCAGCCAGACTGTACTAGCCTTTAGGAAATTTATTTGCTTAGAATTTATTTACTTGTAGCAAAACAAGACTGAAAATGGTCCCAGTGCCTGGAGGCAATTACGTAGGAGACACTATGTGAAGAAAATGAATCCCTCCTTTTATCATCTTTGGGCTATAGCGGAAACGGCCTGGAATAATGCCTATGACGCCTGCCAGAGCGAAGGAAGTATGAGTCTTGTTCATTGTTAAAGAACCTCCTTGTCTGGATGTCTGTTTTTATTAGGAACCATATATTTATCTTACATGAACTTATAACCCAATGATAAACGACCTGGCTGCTAATCTGATTTCTTAGCCCAAGCCTTCCCCTCAGGCCAGCTGTGGGTAGGCCTGTCTCTGGCGGCCATTGACTCCTGCAGCCTCCCTTGCTACATGCTGCGGTAAGGACACTTTGACTCTAGTTTGAACACTTGCGAGTGACTGATGAGAAGGGCAAGGAATAGGGAGGAAAGTATCCCAGCAGGTCTGGTTCTGACCTATCTTTCCCCTTTGTATGGTGAAGGAGGCTCTGTGGTTCTGCTCTTGGAAAGTACAGCAGCCTGCCGGGTCGCCGGTAGCTGCGGGTGTTCTCTCTGTCATTCACTATATGGGGTTCCCAAATGTCATAAAAGCCCATGCGAATCCTGAAATAGCGTTCCACTCTACTTTCTTTCCAGGTAGCCTCAGGCCACACTGAGTCCCACTTCTGTGCATGTCTTGCTTGGGTTCAACCCCTGGTCAACTTCTCTCCTTGGACTCTGCAAAGATCACATGCCATTTCCTTTGCCTGAAACACACTTCTAGCTACTCTTTGCATAGCTGAGTCCTTCCTTCCATCAGACTGCAGGGTTTTTGTTTTTGTTTTGTTTTGTTTTTTTTTTTTTGAAAGTCTTTCCCTGACTAAGCAGGCTCCAAAGTGTTTGCTGAGTTCTTTTACAGAATGCTCACCACAGTCAGCTGTCATGACTGCCCATTGGATTACCATCTTTCTTCTCAAACACAGAATAAATTTCATGAGAAGAAATGCTAAATCTTCATTGCCCTTTGCTTTACATCTGGCCCTGAGCCTGTAGTTGGTAGTCTTATTGCATGAAAGAATGAATCAGAATTTGAAAATGACCATTAGTTTTCCCTTAAAAGGACAGTGAACAGCTTTGAGTCTCTTTCCTTTGTCAATTTAGGGGTGGATAGGCATCAGCATAGAGGGATAGAAGACCCGTACAGCAATATTTTCATTATTATCCAAGAAAAATATTAGTAGGCTAAGCTAACACCTTTATGTTGGGTCAAGACACGCCTGGCTGTTCCAGCACTTTGCCAGCACTTCCCACTGGGCCTGGCCTATTAGAGCTGACTATAGGATTATTGACACATCATTTACCCCTTGGCACCTTCTCAGCAAGGATTAATCACCCTCAGGAGACTTGTTTATATGCTTGATTGATTTTGATAGCTCATGGTGCCAGGCCCTGAGCATCCAGCCCCGGGAAGGCCAAGATCTTTGCTGCCCAAGTTGCTCTTAGCAATGCTAATTTAGGGCTTTGCTGTTCCATTTTACCCAATCCCACACCTACTAAACTTCTACACTGTAAACTAGTGAGGTTAGAGGAAGTACTCACTAGACCCTTTGAGGGCTAGCTTTCAGTAGGTGGCACTGGACTTGGCTGGTTTCTTAGGAAACCCCTATTGACTCTGCACAGCTCTCTAGAGGAGCGATGCTGGGCAGCTTGTTCACACACAGCTTCTAGAGTGGCCACTTTAAGAAGAACAGGACCCAAGCAAGGGAGTCTGAGCTAAGGACCTCTTAAATCATTTGAGTTATGTTTCTTCTTTATTCCTCTCTCTCTTTTTTGCTTCTATACCTGACGATGTCTTTCCTCTCTCTATCTTCTGTGTACAGATGTGCTGCACTGATAGCTTAGGAGAACCAACCCCTCAGCACACATCCACAGCTCTTCATGTCCATAGGTGGTAGACTCCGGCCTATTTTACTGTAAAGGATTCCAAGTGACTTGAGTTATAAACTCAACATGATGCCTTTCACTTAGCACCTACTATGGGACAAGTCCCCTAAGTCTTGTTTTTTGCATAATTCATAATTCACTAAAGGAAACAAATGCCTAAGTGAGTCAAGGCAAAGCAAACAAGATCTCATGTCTCTAGCATACATTAGCATGTATGAACATACATATACTTTTCTACTTTGCTTTTCTGTCCCTGGGATAAAATACTAAGCAAAACCAACTTGAGGAAGAAAGAGTTTATTTGATTTACAGGTTGCAGTCTATCTGTCATCAACCTTAAAAGCCCATCATTGAATGTGACAGAGTCACAAGAATGGAAGAACCTCAGAGAGACCTTTTCATTGCTCAGAAACGTGTGTGTGTGTGTGTGTGTGTGTGTGTGTGTGTGTGTGTGTGTGAGTATTTCCTGGGGTTATCTGTTCTGATGTGCATTATTGGACTATTACAGTATGGTAGACTATAAACAGCAGAAAGTGAGAGTGAGTGGGATGGGAGGAGGCTCTTTTTCTGAGTGGAGTTTTAGAAACCTAGCATTGAAAAAAGCATGCTACTGGTGTTTAGCTATAGGCATTTGACAAAAATTTTTAGAATAAATAAGTGAATGGAATAATGTTTTCACAGACCTTTGGTAGGGACTGAGATATCAATTCAGGCTTGACACTGTAAAACTAAAGAAAGACATTAAGATTACAGAGAAGTAACTACTAAAGGTCATAGATTCAGTTCACTTCAGAACAGGAGTTAGTCACCTGATGTCACTCAGTACCCCATGTTTGCCATCAGGAGCAACTGTATTGCTATTGGCATCTGCTTAGGAATGGCAAAGGAAAAAAGTCAGTCCTTTACCTATAGCCCATTAACCTCAGCTAAATGAGTCATATACTCACACAGTTCACATGCCAACCACGGGGTGAGTCTCATATGCAGTGCTGGACTCCACAAGCAGCTTCGTTGCAAATATCATAGCAAGATGATGTGGAACTGTTGCTTGATCTGCCTTTTCTGAAGCAAACAGGGTTTTATAGAAACAGGCACATTCGGATTGCAGGGCAGTGCTGGAGTTCAATGCTGTAGGCCCAGAAGCTCAGAGCCAGCCACGGCTGCTAAGTTTTTACCAGCTGAGAGGGGTCAAAGCTAACTGGACATAAGCAAAGCAAGCTCAAAGATTGTAGAAAAGTTGGATAAGGAAAGGACAGACTGATTAAATCTCAGATTATAGTTACAGCTTATAGTACTCGTGTCTTTTATTTGAATTGATACACATGGTAGGTAAACATAAACTCCGCGTGTGCCCAGACTTATCAAGACCAGTCAATGACAAGTTTGAAGTGTTCCATAAAGACCTTTCAATGCAATCCTGTGATGGAATGGCTGAAAGATCCTTCTGCTTTCATAAATTTATAATTCTATACCCTATTTACATTTGTTTAGACATGTGTAAATCTGTACCCTATGTCTTTGCTTTTTAGCTATCAAAAACTATTACATGATCTTATTCTGTAACTGTCTTTCAAAATTAGGCATATTCTAGAAAGTTCTGGTTGTTGCATTAACTCCCATGGTGGCATGGGCAGTGTTTGAGACAGGCTCTATGTCTTGTGAGGATGGGCAGGTCTATGGTGGGGAAGGCTAGAAGAATCACTGTCTCCCAGCTAGGTTTGTGTAAGTTGGCACTTCATAGAGTCACACTGCTAACTTCTCTCAGCAAAGCTTCGACTTCAAAGAGGAGAGATCAATGTGATTTTTGTTTCCCAAAGGTGCTATGTGTCAGCATCGTTTTCTTTTGAGGTCACAGTGACTCATTTTTTATCTATGAATGTTGGAGAAGGGACCAAATAAAGGAAACAGTGGTTCTGAGCTGTCAGATATGAAGGACAGATTTTCTCAGAGTATTGATCAAGATCAAGCTGATTTTTAGTTCATTGTGTCACTTGTCACTGCTTTCTCCAAATCCTGACCATGCTCCCAAGAAGATGGAATGAGACTTCACTTCCGGAGGGGCCCATCCAGTACCACACAGGTGGGGAGGCCTGGAAATGGCACCATCCAAACCATTATGCATGGTTGACTTACTTCTAAGACCAAATTAAATGCTAAGGACCACTGTGGCCCTGACAGTCTGCATAAGTGCATGAGGGGAACTACAACCAGCTCCTTTGCCAGGAAGACTGCTCTCAGAGCTCACTAGGAGCATCATGTTTCTAAAACATGCCTGCCAGATCCTCAGAATATGTAGAACTTCCTTCTGAGGGGCACCTGAAAATGTAAACATGGTTGAACTTGAGGTGAGACGCACAGAGAAGTGGGTCTGTGTAATGCTGTGCAAGCGTTTTCAGTGGCCAGTTGCTCTAAAATTTGTCTTTTCTGTGAATGTTTTGTTGGAGATGATGTCAGTAAGGAGGGGGAAAAGAGTAAAGTAGGAGATCCTAGAACATATATATTAATGGGACTTTCCCCCCTGCATTGCAAATTGCTTAGAAAGTTAACAAGTTGCATAGAAGAAAAGAGGAAATTTCTTCATGCCCAAGCTGTGTCATTATCACATTGAGCAAAGTTGAGTTTCTTCAACCTCAAGAAGGTACACAGAGTGTCAATGCTGAGTATGAAGCAAAAGTGACCACTCCTTGCACCTTCTGAGTTGCCCCATACACATCCTTCCCTCCCACATCACACACAAGCTGCAACACTGCACCATTGGGCAATGACCTTTTCACACTTACAGTTATACTAGTCATTTTGAAATTACAGATTTAATAGATAACATCTGCATCAACATCTGTTTTGTGCCTTCCTGTTTGGTTCCGTCTTTGGACAAAGAGCTGTTCTTTTGAGCTAGTAACATCCGAAGTATGCAGATAGACATCTAAAGTGATTTTCACCTAATTTACTTTCAAAGATTGATTTGAAAAAAAAAGTTCATTTTCCCACTCTACCTCCTGGCAAAGCACTTCAGACTTTCCGGGGCACAGACCGAGCCTCAGAAATTGAGCCCAAAGGCATAAAAGGTTTGTGGGAATGATGAGCAGATGGAGAAAGGGCATTACTTTTAATTAGGGGCTTATTTAGAATGGAAATCTACTGTAATCTGAACCACCCTGTGCCTGTGGTGGACACTCAAGAAGGGAACAATGAGAACCTGTGCTGGAGCTTTATCTGAACTGCAACTCGGCTTTCCACACCTCCGTTGTCCAGGTAACAGTGCGCTGGAGTCCTCAGATCAAGGGCGGGGAATTGTGTCCAGGCTCCAACAATGGCGGCGCTGAAGAGTGCAAGAATCCAAGGGCGAATGAATCTCAGTGGAAAGCAAGATGCCTTTGCTCTCTACTCTGACCATTCATCTCCTTGGAAACCTCCTCGAGCCTTCTCCGGCCGATGTAGAAGCCATTCTCCTTGTGTGTTTTCCTCTAGTTCTTGGTCATTCTTCCATCCTGGACATGTCGTCACATACTTAAACTCAGAAATGGTTTTTCTCATCTCCTTTCTTATTTTCATCACAGAAACAAGTCACATGTATGAGCCCCTTCATAAAGCAAACATCTTTCCCATCTTAACAGTCATAGAACTTCCTTGACCTGCCTTGTTCATTGTAACTCTAGACCCCTACATAAACTTTACTTCATTAGAGCAGGGCTTTGCAAGCCTAGTTTGACTCTTCTGTACATCACTACCTCTTGGAAGAGGTATTTCCATTACAGCCTGCTGTCCGGGGGCTGGGTATCTAAGCATCTGACAGACATAATAGATGAGCTAAGACTAATAGGAAAGATAGCTCAATGATAGAGGCTTGAGTGAGGATGATTAACACAGAATTGTGGTATGCTCAGAACCAATCCGCCAGCATATTCTTCCCTCCTTTTGAAACACATGACATGTTTTTAAACAGTATGGGTTGGAAAGAACATGATCAGATCCCCCTTGAAAGACACCCATTAGGGCATGGGAAGGCCTTGAGAAAGAGTGAAATAAATTTGGCGGGGGGGGGGGAGTAGATGGTGTATATTCATCAAACAATTTGTTCAAATAAGCTTTTGGTAATGTTTTTAAGTGAAGTTGATCTAATTCTTCATCAGAGACCCTAAGAGATATTTAATATGTATTCTGGGGAAGAAAGACTTCTCTTCTCTTGGGAAAGAGGTGACTTTGGGGCCTGGGGAGATGGCCGTTAGTAAAGTGTTTCTCAGTGAGCTCCAGGCCCAGTGAGAGACCCTGTCTCAAAAATCACAGTGGCAAGTGATTGAAGAAGACACCTACAGTCCTCCCATGACCCCCACACATGTGTGCACATGCATACCCCCTACCAAAGGAGAGAAGGCAGCCTTTGAAGGATGACACCTATAAAACGCACAAGAGAGAGGGAGAAGGGGAGAATTTCCAAACAGAAAACTAAGACTGAACATACTTGAAAAGAATGACTTATGGAAGTTTTTCTGAAGTATTATTTTATAGCATTATCTTTGGATCAAGGCCAGTGAAATTACTGTAGGTAGAATTAACCAGAGGAAAGAAAGTGGGGGAGGATAAAGAGCCACATTGGGAAGGAATAGAAGATTGGAAGGCATTCATCCATTGATAAATATTTCCTATTATGAAGTTCAAAAGCCATTCTCATGCTGTTTGCAACACCTGACTATGGTCACCATTCATTGTGGTAGGTAAGAACAGTGCATGAAAGGAAGGTTATTTCAGATACAAAGTTCAGGTGTGCAGGTTGTATGGGCAGGCAATTCTGATAAGGTCATTTAATCTCTGTGGTTTTTTAAGTCCTGCTTCAAAAAGAACACACCTGAGGGTAAGCATATATAAACTCTCAGGTGAGAGGAAGATGGAAACAGAAATACTAGGAAGATGTAGAAAAAAAGGAACTTATACATTATTGCTGAGAATGAAAATCAGTCAAGTCAGTATGGAAAGTAGTACAGAGAGTCCTCAGTGACTTGGATACGTAGGCCTGTGAGGGCAGGGCTGCGATAAATTCAAATGAGATGCAGTAACATTTGTGAGTCAAGTAGGTTTGAAGTGAACATAGTTCTTTGCACACTGTGGTCAGCATACGGTTGAGGAAGGGGTTTAAAGAGGGAGGAATGTTCAGTAAAAGAAATCTATGTAGACACACTGTGTGGTATGCATTTTCAGTACTTTGCCTGTTTATTTGTAAACAAAACATCATGTTAGTGAAGTCTGGGAACTCTGGTAAGGCACAAGGTTACCATGAGGTTGAAATTCTGTTAGCAACAGGGTCTTCTTCAAGGAGTCAATATTTCCAATTTGTGTGAGCTGGTGAGAATATAATAATGTGCCTTTTAAACACAGGCATTGGCAGCCTTTGGCTGTCTTTTCTCAAGAATCTGTAACTGTAGGAATGAGATGGAGATTTTGGTTGGGATTACATTGAATCTTCAATTGGTTGTTGGTAAAATGTAGCCAGAAGTTTTCTCTGGTCCTGCCTGGCCCCTGTGGTCCCATAGCCACTTTCTCCATCTCATTCCTATAGAAACACAAAAGACCCTGGGTAGCTCAATTAATCCTTGGTAAATGAGCAATTCTCAATTTATTACTATTTAAGATTACAAATACTTACTGAAGTTGTCTGTGAGGGAACAGAAAAGCAGAAAAGACAACTCACATAGCATTTTAGATAGACAGATTATACCTGGTTGAGGAAAACCTGATATGAGGGAAGTTTGCTGAGTTAAAGATAAAGTGATAACTAAGATGGTAACACAAGTCAGAGTTCCTGGCAGCTCCTACATAGCATGGAGAGTATTCTATTTCTACTGGGGAAAATACACAATAACATCAAATTTCACACAGTGTAGCACTTCATCAAGAGAGCATCAATGAAAGCATGATACCTTAAGAAATAAATAATCCTCCAGGCCCTTTAGAACGCACTGCAGTATGACATCAGAGGCAAACTTCTTGCTTTTGCCTTCTTTACAGAACTGAGTATTTCCAAAACATCAGAAATTCTAATTCTACTTTCATGAATTACTTTGTCACTTCTTACATACTTACATTCCCAGGTTTTTTATTCTCTCTCAATCCTCTCTCTCTCTCTCTCTCTCTCTCTCTCTCTCTCTCTCTCTCTTTTTCTATCTCTCTCTCTCTCACTTGAAGTTCTGATTTTTTTTTATCTTTTTAGAAGAGATACCCAGTGTGATAAAGACAATCATCCATAAGAAACAGGTGCACATTAAGACATATGAGTATACTACCAACTTGAATGTGTCTAAGCAGACTGATTAGAGATTTTTACATCATTGAGATTCGCTGTAAATTGTACAACAAAATACATGTTGCCTAGATTATAGAACTACCACACTGCTCTGTGTCATCTGACTTTTTTTCACATTTTAGAAATAATTTTTCATTTATTAAATATACTCATTATTAAAAAAAATCTGTAACTGTAACTCTAATTGGCCAATAAATGGTCCAAAGACCCCTTTAGTTTCCATGAGTCCTTGATCAGAATCTGAAGCCACAATGTTTTTTCTGGAGGTGTTTCTGGACATATATACTTGTGGGGGAAGGTCCAGATGGTGTGAAAACTAGTTTTTAGACTTACGAGTTAAAGTGATGATTAAGAGGATCTAATCATTTAACTCTTCCTGAGTTCCCTATATTTTAAATGCAATAGCTCTTAATTTGACACAATTCCTGAAAGATAGTTGGTATCATTGTTATGTATGTATCAAAAAAAAAAAAAAAAAAAAAAAAAAAACCTAACCAATCCCACCTAAGGCATATGGCAAATCTAAGGCCACTGATTGCAATAGATACTTTTGCTGGTTATTTCAAATGGAGACATCCACACTCTTCACACTCTCACCCTACACATATGCAAGGTCTGCCTCTGCTCTTGTTCTTTGATTTAATAGTTTAATAGCCATGTTCCTATCGTTTGTGACTATGGCATCTCTTATGTGTTTCTACGTTACTAGACTTGGGTCTTGGGTCTGTGCAGAATGACAACCGCATTAGAGGAAACTGTTTTAGATACAGCAACTACAGTACATGGGAAATTGCCTCATCAGAACAGACAGAAGTAGTCTGCTGAACTGGAAAGGAAAGCGAGGCATAGTACCTGCTACATAGCCTCCTAGGACAAGGATAAAGCAGCTGATACAAACAAAAGATGCAGGAGGTCCCATCACTAGCTGAAGAGCTATTGGCATCTGCTAGATGCTAGGAGAAGAAGAGTCAGTTTGGTGGACCACATGCCAGGGCAGGGCCTACTCTCAGGAGTAGCTGGACAAAACAAAATAAACTCAGGAAGTTTAGAGGATGGAAAGGGATAGGAAGAAAGTGAGGATGGTTACAGGAGGAACTGGGGAAAAGAGACTGAGTATGTTAAAATATTTTTTTTTTTTCAAAAAGAAAAAATAACAGATGCCGGAAGATACAGAGAAACTTATACATGCTGATTGGAATGTAAATTAATAAAGGCTGTATGGAAAGTAGTACAGAAAATCCTCAATGAATTTGCAATATTTCCTTGAATTTTTATTAAGTTTTTAAAGTCTTTTATTAAAATACAATAAAGTTCTAAATACACCCACACCAACTCATTCTGAAAAGGAGGGTCACATCAGGAGAGGCATCAAAGGCATTTATTCCCTCTCTGGATACTCTTCTGGGTATACACAGATCACTATGACCAAAAATACATTCTCCAGAGCAGCAAAGGCCTCTTTCCCCTACACGTGCAGGTGGTATGGGACAGTTTCTAAGAAGTTTGCTGTTGATCCTTGGTAAAGTGGGGGAGGGAGAATTTTCTCTTTTATTCTCCATTTAGGAAAGATTTTGCCCATCCACAAGGACAAGGTTTAACTATAATACTCTTTGTAATTTGAGTAGTCCACTCTTTCTGAGCTTCTTAGATGACTGAATCCTCCACCTCTCACTTACCTCTTTATATGTACCCCAGGATCCGGTAAACAAGAGTTTTTTAACTGCTCACCTAACATTTATGAAAATGTCTTCCTTTTAGGGTAAAGGTGGGGGCTCTTTTAGCATCTTCTTCAAGACTAGACAAGGGAACAGATGGGAACAGATCCCAGGAAGAGGCACGCAGAAAGGTTTGGGGTTAGAGTCAATGAAGACACCAGGGAGCGTCCTTAAACTGCAGTGTGGGGGCTGTGATCCTGTGGGAAGTCCCAAGAGCTACATTAGGATGAATGAGTCAATGAGAATGTATTTACCCTGCTGGGGATCCTGACTCTGTATGAAGCTTGTCCTTGTGAAGGCACATTCCAAATCACTACTCTGTGACTGAGCTTCAGTGGGTTCTTCCCTAAGTTCCTGTAACATTGGCCTATAACAGAGGGAACACATCATGAAGCATGTGGCAAAAGGCCTGAAGAAATCATTTGCATGTGCAGCTCATCTCTTCACATAGAGCTTGGGTTCCATTTAGACCCCTGCTGAGTTGCTGTGCTTCAAGGTTTGGGTATCTTTGTCATTATCATCAGAGGACAGAACACCAGGGCTGCTGTACTTGTTTCCATCTTACAGCCTGTCAGTGAAGAAGGAAGGTCTTGTGTATAGTTTGCACACCTTGGAGAATGTAACAAGCTTGCCTTCCCTGGAAGTCATTCTTTCTCCTTGTCTACAGAGTGCAAGGCTCCATGCAGGTACAAGCACACCAGGCCTCCCATAATTTCCGTTTCACCCAGAGGAGCACTTTTAGTAACTGCTCACTTATCAGAGTTCCTCTGGGTGCAGCTGAATTTCCTGCTCTGTGATCTGGAGTCATTTGCATCCCATGGACAATTATCACTAGTTGGGGACCATAATGAGCTCTTCATGGGTCACAACTGGCCCATCAGTCTCTGATGTATCTATGGAAAGCCCAGCTGGGTGAGGACAGTGTTGGTTGCTCAGGATCTCACCTGTACTCAAGTCACTCACTTAGCTTCTGTGATCTTCAACAAACTAGGACAGTTATCAACCATCTGACTCTACTTACCTATGGAACAGAGCCTACAGTGTTCTCTTTCAGTAGTCACACATTGTGTTCATTCACAAATGTTCAGATTGAGCTACAGTCTCTTCCATCATCTAGTCAAAGTGCCTGGGGAGATCTGACTTTTCACCCATATGACCAAGGTTAACTGGTGCTCTGCTCTGCTCTGCTCTGCTCTACTTGAGGTTCTATGAGGCAAGAGTCGACCCTTCCCAGATCGACTCCGATTTTCCACTACCTTGACTTTTACCCTATTATCCTCTTAATGATAAATTTATTATATCAAAATATTAAAACCCACGATTGTAGAACTGATTGGTATTTCTTCTTAAAACAGTTATGGAAGGAACTGAACATACAATAAAAGGAACATTAGTTTCACTGCACTTAGGAAAAAATGGCATGACCTCCTTGCTGCATTTAAGGTTCTAAAAATGAATAAACCATGACCCCTCTTTCATAAAGATTATAGCCCACATTAAGAGGGTAGTGGGCTGAGATGCATGAATAAATAAACACATAACCGGAGCACAGATGAACAAACCACAAAATAGAAGGACTTAACAGGAATGGGGTTGATCATTCTGGGAGGAACACAATATGCACTTTAAATATAAACAGTGCCCTGACGGGTACATACATAAAGAGAGACCTCCACGCATAGAGAAAGCAGGCAGCAAGGCACAGGTTACCAGCAGAGGCATTGGGTACTCAGTGGACGCTGACAGAAAGAGGGTTTTAGAGGAATGATGGGGGAGACACTGAAAAAAACCATTGGTGGGTTGGAGGATTTCGGTGCCTGAAGTTAGAGCACAAACTGTATTCTCAGCTGTGGATGCTCCCCCTGGGTTCTACCTGGGAAATTGTGTGCTCACAGCTGTAGTTTCTACCAGTGTTTAGGATCACTGACTTTCAAGGTAGAAAAGACTGGAGGGTGCATCTGGGCCCACTTCGGGTACCAAACCTAATCTGGAGGTGATGTGGAAACTTCTGGAGTGTTGTACAATAAAACGAAACAAAACAACTTTTTCATAGGAGTCAACTTATTTTATGTTCTTTGTTGCAGAATATGTGTTTACACTATAAAGATGTGTCTCTGCCTAAGGCGCCTTCTGATTGGTTTAATAAAGAGCTAAAAGATCAATAGCTAGGCAGAAGAGAATAGGCAGGACTTTAGGGCAGAAAGAGAGAAACTGGGGAGAGGCATCTAGGCATGTGATTTCCCCAGAGACTCTGAAGAAGTCAGACATATGGTATGGAAGAGAGGTAACTGAGCCATGTGGCAGAAGGTAGATTAAAGAGAGTTTACATTAGAGGAGCTAGTTGGAGAAAAGCCTGAGCTAAGGCCAAGCTTCCATAATACATATTAATTCTCCATGTCCTTATTGGGGAACTGGCAGTCCCACAAAAGAAAGTCTGACTACATTTGAGAAAGCTTGTTACGGTTCTTTTTTTTTTAAAAAATAAGGAAATTGTTTTTTCTTTGATAATATTGAGGCATTAATTAAGATTAATTGAGAATGATAATCCAGCATATCACCTTTTCTCTGTTTCTGTTCTTCCTACTTTTAATATTGAATCAATCATGTAAAGTTGAGGGTCCATTTGGGGCCAGAACAAAGCCTCCTGTAGGCAGACTCCAAACAGAAGATAAAGGACACAAAGGACTCATGTTTTCCTACTGAACAAAACAAAGGCAGAAGCCACGTCTCACAACATTTAGTTTGTATGGATGCCATCGGGAGACTAGTCTTGTCTTGGTGAAGTGAGTTGATGCCGACTACCCCGGTCTGGTTTCTCAGACAGGTTTATGTAAGGTTAGACAAGTTTCTAAATTTTATGAATTTTTAATATTTCTATATTTGAAGTATGGATGAAATACTAAGTTCCCTTAGCTATATTATAATGCTGCTTTTAAGAGGAGGCCAATGAGACAACATCATCTTGAGAAGCAAGAGTCTCACTACAAAGTGTTTGTAATTGTGGTTAACGAGCTGCTATATAAATTCATTAGTTCACATTCAAGGGTGAATTAGATTTAGATGACAAGGGAGTCCTATACTTGATTTATGACTTTAAAGCTTATACTCAACACAAATATATTATCAGCTTTAGGTTTTCATAATGATACATTTAATTCAATGATAGCTCAATTACCCTGAGGAGAAGAATAAAATCTGTCAAGTGTCTTTTTTGACTTTCTTTATAAATGAAGCATATTTTAACAAGATTAGCAGTTGGGGAGAGGAAAAGAAGAGAAGAAAGCAGAGGGGTTCGGTTCACCATTTTTAATATGACCAGGGACAGACTTGACATTACAAAATTTCAAGCCTATTAGTGGAGAATATATATAGTGAATCTTTTCAACTACTCAACTACTCAACTTGATTTTCATATTCACTTTCTCTATTGGCACATCATGTATCTTCGATCTGAGGATTTCTTAGAGCTTATACTATTACTATTTTATTATTTATTATTATTTTTATATATTTATTATATAATCATATAATGATACCATTGCTATTTTTGTGCTTTCTTCCTTTCTGTGTATATTCCTAGTCAACCAGTGGGTAACGCTTACGGGAATATACAGTAACAGAGATATATTCAGCATTTCTCACATGACTAATGAATGGATCTCCTATTTTGATTGATTCGGGTTTTGCAATTTGCCAAGGATTTAGTCACAGGTTTTTCTTCCTTTCCTGCCTTGTTTGGCTTTAAGAGATAACTTCTTTGAGATCAATGTTAATCAAGAATATGGAATTATCAGCTTGTTAATCACTGAGGGTTTGCTCAGTGTGTACAATGAGGTTTTCTTTACATTTTTTTTTCTATTTCATGTTCCATCTCAGCCTCAATGTTCCTTCAATCTTCTGGACAGTCTAAGAGCATAAAGTATGGGAAGGAAGTCTGGTATTTCCTTAAGCAAATATCATAAAAGGTTGAGGCAATATTTATAGATAGAAAGCCTGGTTATGAGAATTCGAGTTTTAAAAGGTTAGATAATTGCTTGGAGATGCGTGAATGAAAGAATGAATTGATTATTATTAGGGCACTTGCTTAGGAACATGTTCTTTCCACAGGGAAATGGCCACCCTGTTGGACAGTTCTCCTGATCACTTACCTGGCATGCTGTTCTGTTTATTGCACTATCTTTGCTTCCATATGGCAACTAAAATCTATGTTCAGTGTCACAGTGAGGTTACAGTCATAATACTGTATTCTATTTATACTCCTGTTTGTATTTGTGCACGTGTGGTGTGATATGTGTATGATGCACACATGTGAGTGGATCAGTGGGTATTTATGCTCATCTGCATGCATATGGAAACCAGAGGAGGATGTTAGGTATGTTCCTTGAGACAGGATCTCTCACTGAATCTGAGGCTAGGGTGGGTGGCCAGCAAGTTCTCTGAGCCTGCCTGTTTCTATCCCTCAGTGCTGGATTACAGGCATACTCAGCCATACTCAGATGGGGATTAGAATGTAAGTACTCACTTATACCCACTGAGCAATCTCTCCAAGTTTCAAAGAAACTTCATGCCTATTAATGAAGTAGAAGGAGCATTTGAGAAAGAGCCAATAACCTCCTAAATCTGCCAGCATGTGTCTCCCTGGGGAGCTTCAAGGGGCCAACAAGATAATATAAATGACAGTCATACTTAAAAAAAAATCAGGCTAAGACATTTACATAGGTTCCTGAAAGTCTCTGACATGTGCTGTCTTTCTTGATAAAGGTTTAAGAAAGTAACTAGAAACTCTCCCTTTTCAATCTAATATTCCGTTTTTTTTTTTTTTTTTTATAAACTCTGCTGAGTAAGTAGAGTCAGGGGGTTAACAATATCCTGTTTTGTGGAAGACCATAGAGGTAAAGTGAATGGCTTGAATAAAAGGAGATCCCGAGCAACCAACACTGTCCTCACCAAACTGGGTTTCCCACCGTTGTGTCAGAAGCTGATGGGCCAGTTGTGGCCCATGGGAAGTTCCCAATTGTCCCCAGCCAGTGATAACTGTCTATGGGATGCAAAGACTCCAGATCACAGAGCAGGAAATTCAGCTGCACCCAGAGGAACTCTGATAAGAGGGCAGTTACTAAAAGTGCTTCTCTAGGAGAAATGGACATAATGGGAGGTCTGGTGTCTTATACCTGCATGGAGCTTTGCACTCTGTGGACAGGGAGAAAGAATGGCCTGGGAAGGAGGACTATGGGAAGTTTAGCTTTGTGTCTGGAACTAATCCTCTTTCTTGAGTTATCACATGCTTATGCAAATAATTTCACTGAATTAAAAAAAACCCTGAAAGTCATAATTGACTTTTAAAGTCAGTGTTTCTGAAAATCTAGTATCTATAGGAATAAGCCTAGGATTCAGTTCTAAGGAATTCTTGATACAGAATTTTTAAAAAGTACCTAAAGATAATTCTTTAGCAACTGAGCTGGGATAAAACACGAGACACCTTGTCACAAGTGTCCCCAGGTCCTGGTAAGAGATGATACCTTAGAATCCCAGTGTTTCTGAACTTAATATGCTCTTAACATGACCTCCCCAACTTACTATGATCTTTCTCCGTTTTGAACTGAAAGGAAAACCCACGTCTCCTGTCAAGTGACTTAGTCAAACTGGAATGAAACAGCAACACAAAGTAAAGAAGAGTCTGTTCTGACTGAGTCAGCCTGGCTGTGCTCTTAGCCTGGCATTGTTACCAAGTGTTCAGTTTCCAATTCTCCAGGTGACAGGGTGCCCAACTTCATACAGGGATGGCCATTTGCCAGCTCTTTTGTGTGGTAGAAACACTCTCACATTAGAACAGAGTAGACTCAGAGACCCTTCCTACTCTAAATCAGCATCATTGAAGAAAATTTGAAAATCTGAGTTGAACAAAAACAACTGCATTGAGCAGCCCCAGAGTGCAGAGAGGGCCTTGGTAGTACTGGTACTGAATAACAGGAATGGATAACGGAGTTTGAGTAGGGTAGATGCTGGGGACCCATGAAAGTCGTTGGTCTCAAATATTGACCAACTTACACACAAAATATTTCATATGAACATTCATTGACTAAACCTTAAAAATAGAGGTCCAAGAGATAAAACCTTCATGTACAGTGTGGTGGTTTGAATGTTAAAAATCCCCTATCAGCTCTAATTTTTGACTATTTGGTCCCTAGTTGGTGCTGCTGTTTGAATGCTTAGGAGGTATGGTTTTGCTGGAACAAGAACATCACTGGAGGTGGTGGACTTTGAGCATTTGAAGACTCACCTACTTCCAATTTGCTTTCTTCTTTTGCTTGTAGTTCAAGATGTGGGCTTTCAGCTTGCTCTGACCACCATGTCCACCATGAGCCTTCTGGAACTGTATGCCCAAATAAACTCCTTCTTCTGTAGCATGCTTTTTTGCTCACAGTGTGTTATCACAGCATCTGAAAAGTAACTAATATCGATGCCCAATTTTCTCCATCTTATTTCTACTAAGTACTTCGTGATAATGGACTGACAGAAATAACAGAGAAGACTTTGTATGTAATTTCATCAGTGATATTCTTCATCATATATTTTATAATCAGGGACTGGAAAAGTTGACAGTGCCGGATAGTATATAACTTTGTGAGTTCCAAAACTATTTCTGTAATATATTCATGTCATCAGCATGCTATATCAGAAACATAGACAACATATTTGTGTCTTTCCCAAGGTCAGCACTTATTGAATAACAATTAATACACAAGGTATAGTGATTTTAATGACAGCAATTTACTGGATACTTCCACTTTGAACAATAACCCAGGCTGAGGCAAACAAAGGGTCCTTTTATTCCAGTCTTGATTACTAATATTAACTTTCAGATTATACACTGCACATCACACAGTAATTCTGTCTCTGCATAAGTATTTGTATAGGCTTTAGAAGGACTATGGAAGATTAAGAGGCCACAGTAGAGTTGAAGAGGTTTTAAAAGTCCTGAGGAGCAGGGAGACCCATAGGAATGCAAATAGAGTCTGCATTACTAAGATAACAACCCTGATCTAGTCTGAAGTTAGAGCAGCTGCTGCAGCTGCTGGCTGCTGGCTGCATCCACAGCCTTCAGAATTGAGCTGGAAGAGTGAAGTTAGGCAAAGGGTAGACATGAGTCTGCACAACTGAACAGGGAGATGGACCAGCAGCATGTTCAGACAGAGGAGGAGATGGTAATTAGAGGAGGGTGTGTCAACAGCAGAGGCTGAGCAGAGCTGAATTTCCTGGAACAGTCAAGAATTCTCCTTGGGTCCTGGGGTGAGATGGTCAGCAGAGTCACCACACCACCACCACCACACGGTGATCTGTATTGTCCTCTTTGTGAGGTCCACTTGAGGGGGTTCCAGCCTTTCTTTGGTTTGGTGTATCTAATAAGTTCTTGGGACTGTTTGTCCTGATGTGCTTTTAATATACTCATGTCCTGTAGTCCCAATTCACTCTGACAAATTTATAGGGTGACATCCTTCCTCCTCTCAGGAAAAGTCATTTATCAGTCTGTGCTGCATGAATGGCATTGGACAGATGGTGCCTTTCACATGACCACCCAGGGGCAGAGTCAGCCTTCATCTTCAAAATGGAGTCAGATGATACTTGTAAAATGGAGTCTTTCATGGCAAGGGGCAATCTGAAGAACCACTGCTTTACACAATGTGGAGCAGCTTAGATAAGGGCGGGGCCTGATCTGAGCAAGTCATCATTATTTTAACAAATGGTTAATGATATAAAAATCATCCTTAGCACTCCAGAAGTACAAAAATAAGGCATGAAATAGGATGGGTCCCCAGGCTGTAGTTTGTTGATCTTCCTATAGGATTGCAAAACTAAGATAACTTTATGTTTATATAGCAATTGACTTTTCCTGATAGAAAATGTAGCTCATTGATGAGTTTTCCATTGAGAATGTGTTACGTCCTTATGTACTTAGTGGGGGTTCTGAAGTCCTAAGGGTAAAAAGCAGTGTTTTCTTAACTTCAATCCTTTTGAAACATGTAATGATCAGGTCTGTGAAGAACATTGTCTTATTAGTAGATGAGTATGTGTGCATGTACATAATTTAAATCAATTCTAAGGTCAATAAGATACTGACATAGTGGTCAATAAAAAAAATGATAAGGTAGTTGCCATTAATATGGTTAGCAGGTTGGCATTGGTCCATATCAGTCTTTTGGTATTCTAGAAGAACACTTTCCTTCTTCTGGGTGTACAACCTAGACCTAGGGTAAAGGGCCTTTTAGCAATGATTGGAGGGATTTTAGTGTCACTCAGCCCCTCACATGGGCATTCTTGTTCAGGGCTAGGTTCCTGTCTTGAGTGAATATGGATGGATTAAGAGCTAACTGGTGTATGAGTTTTCCCCTCTTGTCATTATAACATCATTACCCCACCTCTAGTTTGAAGTAGAGATTACCTTACCCTAGTAGTCATGGCAACTAATTAAGCAAAATAATTAGAATGTATCTAGGTAAATGGTAGTGGTAATGTGGTTATTCTCTAATAGAAACAGGGAAGGGAAAGTCATTTAATCCTCATATGATAGTCCAGCCATAACTGCATACTGCCCTTCTCTAGCTGCAAATGGTCTTGGGAGATGCTAAAAAATAGAAAATAGAAGGCTAACTGAAAGGGGGACTCCATAATGTGGCTTCTGTGAAGTCATCAGTTATGATGGGGTGGGGGAGGCTTTGCGGTAATGTAGCTGTTGGTAGGAGGTCATCCATGATCCTGAAAGTAACCTATAACTCACACTCTGTGAATAAGCCAAATGAACTCATTGGTTGACAAGTTAAACTCTGTGGAATGGCCAATTTGGTTTGTTGTTTGTGTCCTATCTGGGGTGAATGGACAGTTGTTCCTGTCTCCCAAGAAAAGTTAATGCAACAACATGGGATGAAAGTCTTTGAAAGTTGGTAGCAACTAAAACTGAAGCTGTAGAATTGCTCCATAAATTCTGGTTTTGGAGACTATTGTTTTAAAACAATATTTAAGTTGTTGGCCGTTTCACCCCAATCACAATAATTGGTGCTGGCTTTTAAAATGCTTTGGCTTTCTTAGGTAAAACAAAACCTAAGGGGGAGGTTGTTACAGCAGTAAAAGTGGACTAGACAAGATTACAGGAAGACAAGAAGACTCCAGAGGCCTGGACTTCCCCTTTCCTGTGGGTGTGGTTACTGGCAATGGTGCAGGATTGAAAGCACAGTGCCCCCTACTGCCCCACTGTGGGTCTGTTCTCTTAGGGATCAGCATGGTGGGCTAGAGTGTGTAAATGGAGAGCTTTGTGCATACCATTTGATTTTAAATGAGTTGCTGCTATGGTTTGGGAAGCAGGGGCTTGGCTCCTGAAAAACTAGAGGGTGGGCAAGTGTGTAGGAAGGAGAGAAAGAAGAATGCTGGCCTGCTGGCCCTTTCTTCACTTTTTGATAGAAGCGGACAGAAATATTAATCCTCTTGTTGCTAAAATTCATTTTCTAGGAGAGACATAAACAGTGTCTACACCCCTTTTAAGGTCCTAATGACAAACAGAGGCACAATTCCACCAAGGTTCATTCTGGGGTTTATTGGGCTTACTTACCGAGCGTAGGTGAGGGCTTACCTATAGAAGTGGGAATGCTTCCCCCCAAAGCCACACTAGGGGTGATGGCTTCCCCATAGCTGCATGGATGGAGTGCCCCACCACCCCAAGTCCTTCCTTGACTATATACTCTGGCCTCTCTCCTAGAGCACATGCAATTAAGGCAGAGTTGGTACAGTAGGTAGCAGGAGTGGCTGAATACTCAGGTGAGGGCTTTGTGACCCTTCCACCGAGCCGTGAGGAGCAAGACAGTAAGCAGCACCCCTCTATGTCCTTTGCTTCAGTTCCTGTCTCCAGTAAGCAGTCAAGAATCCCAGTTTAGACAATCCTTTTGCGGGAGGGTGGGGTGAAGCTGAACTCCCTAAGATAGAATTTGGTTGCTTGGATTGGAGGACAGTCACTCACAACATTTGTGGTTACTATTTTGTGGTTCTTGAGAGGTCAACAATGGAGGGAAAGTTAAGGGTTAGTAGTGATGCTCTTCATTCTTATAGGGTGGATGCCTAATGGGACAAGCAGAGCAAACAGGCAGGAATGTAAGCTACTTGGTGGTATGAACCTGGGGCTTAACTGGATAGGCAGAGTGTGCATGTGACACACAGAAGGTGCTTATAAACCCAAGTGAATGAGTTCATTGCTACTTGGACCCATACAACCTTGTTATAGTGTCTTCTTTGCTTGGTGGCAGGGTGTCATCATAGATTTCAGGTGGTCTGAAATTTATCATGGAGTCCGGGCTGGGCCCCAACTCAGCAGAATATCATGTTTTATCTCTATGTATGTGGTATGTATGAAATAAGAATGAACATATGCAGATATTTTTCTGTTGAATCTGGGGTTTAGTCTAACTTATAGAGTCTCTAGGAAGAACATAACAGGTATGTGTGTTGTAAGTATTGTAAGGAGGGGCCAAAAATGCTTAGTGGAAAGTAACTTCTATTCAGAGAAAAGAATGAACAAGCAGAATCCAAATACTGCAATTGGAGAGGTTAACCACATTCCCAAGCTGGCTAAACCCTGTTCTTTTACACACTGTTATCAGGAACATAAAACTTGCTACCCCATGAGCTGAAGGTTCTTGATATACAGTCAGGCTTTCTGCTTGCCCACAGCCTGACTGCAATGATTATTAGTTTATCTCTTTTCATCTTGGATACACCATATCAGGAATAACTGAGAAGCTGGTGTGGTTTCTTGACCTCTAGCAATGGACAGGTTTGTAGCCGTTTTTCTTTGAAACCTGAAAATGTATGGTGTGCTGGATAGTTTTATGTCAACTTGACAGATACAAGCTAAAGCCATTTGAGAGGAGAAAACCTCAATTAAGAAAATACCTCCAAAAGGCCAGGGCTTTTGGCAAGTCTGTAGGACATCTCTTAACTAGAGATTGATGTGGGAGGGACCAGCTCATTGTGAGTGGGGCCATCCCTGGGATAGTGGTCCTGGGTTCTATAAAAAAGCAGGCTGAACATGGGGAGCAAGCCAGTAAGCAGCACCCCTCCATGGCCTCTGCTTCAGCTCCTGCCTCCAGATCACTGCCCTATTTGAATTCTTGTCCTGAATTCCTTCACTGATGAACAGCAATATGGAAGTGTAAGCCAAGTAAACTGTTTCTTCCCCAACTTGTTTTTTGGTCATGGTGTTTTATCACAACAATAGTAACCCTAAGATACATGAGCAATGGGTTTCCAGGGCTGTCCTGTACCTCTTAATTGGGCTGATCTTTTGTGTGGTTGTAGACTTAAGAGATCTAAGAACCATTTTCAGAGTGTTCCTTTCCAGTAACAGATGTTAAACCAAGCCCTAGAGCAAGTGAGGAAAAAACACAAGAACTTTCTGCCAGTAATAGGTTTGGGGTTGATCAGCTTGGAAATAATCATTGTATGATTTGTGGCAAGGAAAAATATTAAAATGGTGAGTTATTGCCTCTTAACAGACATGCATTTAGCATTATGACACGTTTGTTCCTTTCCAATGTTTATACATATTTGAACAAGGGACACAAATCATCACTGCAGTCAGGAATCCCATTGCAGCTGTACCTCAGTCAGCAGCAGGTAGGTGGAGCCTAGAGCACCTGGACCCAGGAGCAGAGAGACCAAGGACTCAGGCTGCTCTTTTAACCTTGACACTTTGCTTGCTGGCCAATCTGGGTTGATTAAAACATCACTGGAGCCTCATTTTTTTTTAACCTGTAAAACCTTGTCATACAAATGTCCCTATATATAGTGGTATTACCTGTGTGAATTACATACACCAGAGCTGGGATAAAGTAGGTGTGTAATAAATATCTGTTTCCTTATCACTGTTAAATTTAGTATCCTCTTAGACACCATGTATCCCAGAATTTAGAATGGAGACAATGCTTCTCAGGAATTTTAATATTTAATAGAGATGAATTCTTCTTGGAAGATGGGGTTAAAAATGTTAGCAGAGGAATTGGGGTTTCCCTCTGGGTTTCTAGTTTCATTAATAAAGTAATTTAGAAGCGGACAAAGAAAAGTTTAGAGGGGAAAGAACGTAGGCAAGCTGTAATCCTGAAAGTTGCCAAGACAAGGGAGATGTAGAATAGTAAGCCATACCTTTTGAGTTAGGGTCTAAGAAAGCCAACATGCCCAGTAATGGAGGTTGGCAAGAACCGACATGGCACAGAAGGGGAGCCAAGGGTGAGAGAGCCCATGGTGTCAAAGAATGCTTAGATTCTGGTCAGTATCTGAAAGAGCAAACGACAGAAGGAGATTGATAGGCCCAGATGGATTAAATCTTATTGGAGGAGACAAAAGTATAGACTCTTCAAAGCAGGTGGGAAGGTCAGAGGTATTCCTTTCCTTTGACTAGGATAACTAAAGAAAGGAAGTTATGGTATTTTCCTTTTTGGTGTTGCCAGAGAAACAGGAAAAAATGGGCTCCAAATCCAACCAGGGGAGAGGTCTACCTTTCATGGCCTTCAAGGCTACTAGTTCCTGTGTAGTTATCTAGCAAAAGTACATTATTCTGATGAAGAATAAACACACCTCAGTCAGGACTGACAGATTTAAACTGGCAAAGACCTCTGTTTCTGTTGCTTAGCACATACTTATTTGTGTTCTTTTTTTCTGCCCCACACTCCTAGGACATATACATTTAGGTCCTCTCAAGTTGACTTGCTTTACCCTTTTGTCCATAACCCCACTCTAACTTCAAATTCATTAAAAAAAAAAAAACAGAAAATAAAACAACAACAACAACAACAAAAAAAACCTGGCATAAATCTTTTTGTTAATAATCTTTGAGATTTGATTGTTGGTCCCAGGCTGGATTTTGACAGTGTTGAAATCTCCCTCAGGTAGATGTGTGTCAGATCTAACATACTTGATGTGTAGGAAAACCCCAGTGAATGTGTATTGCTGACATGAACATGGTCGTGTCAAGAATCCTAGCCTCAGATCCAGAGGGAAATGGCCAACCCTTCCTTTCTGGTTCATGTGTAGATACTAACAGTGTCTTGTTTAGCTATAGGCATTTGCCCGATCTCCTTGTTCAACTCTATATAATGAGCACAGCAAGTTTCTTGGATGCTGTGGTTTCTCTAGAAAAGTGCCCAGGCCACCTGACTCCCAAATATTTTTCTGTGTTTGTGTTCTTTTTTTTTCTTCATTCTCTCACTGCCCTGGTCAGGTCATGTCCCTGGACCTGTGCAAGGACATGCATTGATAGACTCAGACTGAAGTGAGGATTGTTCCAGACAGTCCCTACTGTAGGGTCACATTCTATTCCATTTACTCCCAGAGCATGATATGCAACTGTCCATGAACAGAGGGTTATTTTCCCCGACATGATGGCTAGTCCTTCTACCTGAAAGCTGACCTTGATGCTCTTTGTTTAGAATGCTTGAGAAATCTGGCTGTGAGCCTTTTTATAGTAGGCACCTTCTTATACTAGTTCTTCCAGGGAACAGTCAGATGTTAAAATGCCAAAAAGAGAAAGAGGAAGCAGCAAAGAAAACCAAGACATTCTCTTTAAAATAAGGACACAAAAATCCAATGAACATGAAGAGTTCTAGAAGAAAGTATTTTAAAAATGAGGGAGGGAGTAATGATGTGGAATGTTGCTAATAGATGGTATGAGATTAAGACTATAGATATTTGATAAATTTAGCAATATGGACTTGGCTAGTTTAAAGCACTAATCTCATTCTTACTTTTTTTCCTTATAAAAATCTCTGTAAGGATACATTCTTTAATTTTTTCCAAATGAAGGACTTGAGATTCAGGATGTATAAACTGTCAATGGAAAGTGGAAGAATTTACATCTGAACCCTAGGTTTCTAACCCCATCTCTCATTATATCTGGTAACAGATACTTACAATTTGCTTTACTTTTAAATCATAGATTTTCTTTTTACAAGAGTTCAAACTTTAAGACTCATTTTACAATTTGAGTAAAAGATTTTGGCCATTTTTTAAAACTGTGTGCATCAGGGATGTGGTGAGACTAGTTATAGGAACTCTTTCTCCTACCTGAGAATGAAATAAGGCTTGAACACAACCATGGAAAACACTAAGACTTCCGTGAATATTTTGTGGAAAGTAGAATGATATGGAAGATCAAGTAATCCCTGTCTCTCAACACAGATGAACTCCCTGAGTGGACTTTTGAGAAGGTCCACATGGGTTGACCATGGACACTAGAGATTCCAAGCAATGCATGCGTAGCTGATTGTTTTGGGGTGCACAAACTCAACAGTTCTTAAAGAAGCAAAACCTGGGTATAAGATCAGACTGAATCATCACTGTTTCTCTTTTTTACATACTCTGTCAAGACCACTTCCAGTCTATTCACTACCTCTTTAATTTATTTTTAAAAATATCTCTAATATGTTTGAACATCAGTGTACACACAGAGCGTTTAGGGAGAACCTCTGCACAGTATTTAAGGTACTACACTGAGTGGTTGTTTTGTAATTCATTGCATAATATCTTAAAGATGAACAACAACAATGAGAATAGGCCATGACCTAATGGCTTCACTGTTCAGTATCACCAAATATTTAAGAACAGCAATTCTTCCAAAACTCTTCTAAAAGTCTGAAGAGCAGAAGGTATTTCCAAACTCATTATTTGAGACCAGCATTACCTTGATACCAAAATCCAACAAGAAAACAATAAAAGAAAGCTATAAGTTGATATCGCCACTGAACATGGATACAAAAGTCCTTTAAAAAAGCAAATCAAATTGGACAGCACATTAAAAACATTATCTCTCACTATCAAGTGGGATTTATCCCTGGGATATGAGAAAGATTCAACAAGTGCAAATTAATGAGCATAAGATGCTGCATCAGCAGAATGAAGGACCAAAACATTCAGTTATATCAAAAACTACAGGCGAAGCATTGGACAAAATTCAACATTCTTTCATCTTATGATTAAAACACCTCAGCAAATTAGCAATGATAAAGGCTACGCAGTACAAGCCCAGGGTTACAGCCAAGTCAATGGTGGAAAATTTGAAATGTTTCCTTTAAACCCAGGAACAAAACAGACATGTCCACTCCTGCTATTTCTGTTTACCATAGAATTAGAAGTTGTAGTCAGAGAAGTTAGTCGAGAGGAAAAGAAAGGGCATCCAGGGGCTGGGGCTGTAGCTCAAGGGGTAGAACAGTTGCCTAGCATGTGCAAGACCCTGGTTTTGATCCATGGCACCATGAAAAAGTGCAAACTTTATTAGTTTACTGAATCAAGTGATTGACAATGGTAAGGAAAACCTCATACAACCACAGCGGTCCAGTATCCGAGTGGTCTCTGTATATTGGCTTTTGCGGGCTTCCTCAGTGTTGACAACTTGCTTTATTTGTCCTGGTGCTATAATGACTTCTTAGAACAGCAGTCCTCAACCTGTGGGTCATGACATTCAAGGGGGTCACATATCAGATATCTTGAATACCAGATATTTACATTAAAATTCATAACAGTAGCAAAATTACAGTTATGAAGTAGCAACAAAATAATCTTATGGTTGGGCATCATCACAACATGAGGAACTGTATTAAAGGGTCTTAGCATTCAAAATGTTGAGAACCACTGTCTTAGAAAAAATATTGAACTTCTAGTAATTCTTTCTAGGTTAAAAGATTCCTTTGAATTTGGAATGAAAGAAGCTTCCATTCTCCTTATATGCAGATGACGTAGTCTGGCATATAGGAAACCTTAAAGTCTCTACCAAAAATCTGTTGGAACTTGTGCATGAATTCAGTCAAGTTCCAAATTACAGAATCACTTCACAAAAGCATCAGTCACATATACACTAGTAAAGAACAAAATTTAAAAAGAAATCTAGAAAGCAAACTCACTTATAAGAACTACAAAATAAATGAAATCCTTATGGGTAAAGTTAGAAAAGCAGTGAAAGACTAGCATATCAAAAATTATAAAACATTAATGAAAGAAACTGAAGAGAACATATGTAAGTGGAAATACATTCTATCTTCATGGATTTGAAGAATTCATGTTTTAAAAACATCCATATTACTCAAAATTATATATAGGCTCAATATATTCCTTATCAGAACTCTAATGACATTCTTCATAAACATAGAAATTAAAAACTCCTGAAATTTCTGTGGAACCAGAGATGACTCTGAATAGCCAAAACAATATGGAACAAAAAGAACAAAGATGAAGATATCATATTACCTGATGTAATATAATTTGTACTAATCAAAACAATAGTAGCAACACATATTCACAGCATACAGAAAGGCAGGCCATCCCACACATTATATAAATGTTTATGATATATCTTTTTGTAAAAGATGCCAAGAACACACAGTGGAAGAAAGGACCACTTCTATAATGGTGCTGAGTGAACTAGATACTCATGTATAGAGTGGAACTGGACCTTAGTATCATGACAACAAATATGGAAATGAGATTATATCAAGTGGGATTAAAGAGCTATGCAGTGAAGGATACCATCAACAGAGTGAAGAAACAAACAGAGATTTAGAGGAAATACTTGCAAACCAGACAATGGAAAGTGGCTAATTTTCAAAACATATTGGGAGCCCAATTCCTAGCAAAAAGCAAGTAATGATGTAAAGATATAGATATTTCTTAAAAGGAGACAAAGGGCCAAAAGATAAATGAAAAATTGTCCAGCATCATTAATCATCAGGGAATGCAAATTAGAACCACAACAAGATAGCACCTTAAGACTGTTAGAATGGATCTCAGCAAAAAGATGAATGATGGAGTGTCTTGACAACAATGTCAAGACAGAAGAACTGTTGTGCTCTACTGATGAGATTATAAAATCAGAGAAAGTTCTTCAAAAATGTGAAAATTAGATTATTGTGCTATCTATGAATTCTCCTAAGCAGTATATATTCTGTACTAGTTTCATTTTGTTTCTGTGACTAAATACTCTGATCAAAAGCAACTTGGTGAGGAAAGGGTTTACTTGGCTTACATTTCCAGGTCACAATGTAGAAATGAAGAAAGTCAGGGCAGGAAGTCAAGGCAAGAACCTGGAGGCAGGAACTGAAGCAGAGGCCATGGAAGAGCTCTACTTTCTAGTTTTCTCTCTGGCTTCTTCACAGGCTCATGCTTCTCTAGGTTTCTTATGTAGCTCAGGACCACCTGCCTAAAGATGGTGCTCCCCATAGTGGGTCAGGTCCTCCTGCATCAGTTAGTAAGTAAGATGATCCACCACAGACATTTGCATGGGTCAATATGGTTTAGGCAACTCCTTAATTAAGGCTTTCTTTTCAGATGAATCTAGGATGTTTCAAACCAATAATTCATGCTAATTAGGACATAAACCAAGGAAATAAAACCAGCATATGAGACATTTGCACTCCTGTATTCACTGCAGCCCTATATACAGTAGCCATGTGTCCACCAGTGGGGGAATAGACAAAGAAAACATGGTATATATGCATAATATTATAGAACACTGTTTATCTTTAAAAGAAGAAGAGACTTGTAACACAATTGCTAAATGGTTTTTATTAATTAAAACAAACAAACAAACCCACAGCCAGATATTGGGGTGAAGCTGAAAGATCAGGGAAGCAGAGCAAGCCACAGCCAACCTCACCTTGCTAACTTCTCAGCCAATCCTGTTCCCTCAGACGTAAAGCCTCTGAGTCCTCAACTGATAGGGTCTTAGCTGAAGCTTTAGTTCCTGTCTCTTCGCACCTTATATACTGTTCTCCACCTAGCCATATCACTTTCTGGGATTAAAGGCATGTGTGCTTTCTAAGCAAAGGCATGAGATCTCAAGTGCTGGGATTAAAAGCATGTGTTACCACTGCCTGACTCTGTTCCCAGTGTGGCCTTGAACTCACAGAGATCCAGATGGATCTCTGCCTCTCAAGTGATAGGATTAAGGGTGTGTGCCACCACTGTCTGTCCTCTATGTCTAATCTAGTGGCTGACTCTGTCCTCTGATCCCTTATTTGGGTGCACAATATATTGGGGTACACAATATAACACCACAGAGACTTATTTACAATAGGACTAAACCAGTGGGGCATTATGTTAAGTGAAACAAGCCAGGCAAAAACAAATACTGTGTGATCTCACTTTTACATGGAAACTAAAAATTTAAACTAATAGAAGCAGGGACTAGAATGGTGATTGTTAAGGCTGAAGTTTGCTGAGCACTATAAAGAGATGATCAAAGTTATATAACTTCAATTGAGAGGCTAAAGAGCAAGAAATCTGTTGAATAATCTATGGTTGAAAATCACTAAAATAGACTTTAAGTGCTCTTAGAACAAAAAAGTTAATAACCATATGAAGTAATGTTAAGCAGTTTTAGGCAGCCATTTTATAATATGCCTATATTTTAAAATATTGTCCACCATAAATAGTCACAATTTAGAAAGTTTAACTGAAATAAATAAATAACTTAAGATGCTTTTAGGACTATGGATAGGGCTTTTGTGATCTATGACAAAAATGAACGTTTTTGTTCTAGATCCTGTTGGTTAAGTGGGCTGAGAAATACCATAGATATTAATTATTTGGCTAATGTAGAATTTATTTAAAACATAACATGAATTAAAACAACCCAGCTCATGAACTATTTCTGACTTGAAATGTCTATTTTAATAGTTTAAAAACAGATACTTGGGCTAAGTCAACATGCCTGGTCCATTCAGAGACAGATGAAAGCCCAAGGCAACCACAAAAATGCTGAAAAGAGGCCACAACTCTGAATTGAGAGTCTCCGTGACTGTTCCTACTGTTTGTGAATGTGGTTGGAAAACAGAACTCAGATCTCAAGGGACTAGAACCTTATAAAGTCCTGCAAGCAGCTCCTAGAATGGCAGTGGCTCAAGTGACCTTGTAGAATTGCAAAGCCCAAGCTATGATGTTGGGTTGCTTATTTGTTATTGGTTGGTGTATTTGCCTAAGATGGATGGGGCAGGTTAGAACCTGCTTGGCTCAAGTTGAACCAGGAATTTATTTAAAACAGTTTTTAATTCATTTTACATACCAACCACAGATCTTCCTCTCATCCCTCCTCCCTCTCCCCACCCCCTGCCTAAAACCTCCCCCCCCCCAGTCACCCCTCATCCCCTCCTCTAAAAGGGTAAGTTCTTCTATGGGGGGACAGCAAAGCCTGGTACATTCAGTTGAGGGAGGACCTCAAGAGTGTAGCTGAAGACCTTCTCTCCAGGTCCCACCAAGCGCCGCCCCCCCCCCTGCAGTCCCACAACCCACGTATAATCACTCAGACACTTATATTACTTATAAACTGTATGGCTGTAGCAGGCTTCTTGTTATCTACTTCTTTTTTTTTATCTTGAATTAACCCATTTCTATTAATCTATAAGTTGCCACATGGCTCATGGCTTACCGGTACCTTACATCTTGCTTGTCATGGCTGTGGCTGGCAGGTCTCCCCCTCTGCCTTCCTGTTCCCTCCATTTTCCTCTCTGTTAGTCCTGCCTATACTTCCTTCCTGGCTACTGGCCAATCAGTGTTTTATTTATTAACCAATCAGAACAACACATTTGCCATACAGAACATCCCACAGCACAAGGGTGAGCAAAGTGTCTGACTATAGGTAATGGGATCCAGAAAGCCAGCTCATGCACCAGGGATAGATCTTGATCACACTGTCAGGGGCCCCTCAAACAGACCCAGTTACACAACTGTCTCCTGTATGCAGAGGACCTAGTCTGGTCCTATGCAGGTTCTACAACTGTTGGTCTAAAGTTTGTGAGTTCCTATAAGCTTGATTCAGTTGTCTATGCAGATTTCCCCATCATGATCTTGCCCTCCCCGCCCCTTGCTCATAGAATCCCTCTTCTCTCTTTTGGACTGAACTCCCAGAGCTTGGCCTGGTGCATGGTTGTAGATCTCTGCATCTGCTTCCATCAGTTACTGGATGAAGGTTCTATGATAACAGTTAGGGTTTTCACCAATCTGATTACTATGGTAGGCCAGTTCAGGCACCCTTACCACTACTGCAGCCACTCTGGAAATCAGTATGGTGACTTCTCAGAAAACTGGGAATCAATCTACCTCAAGACCCAGTGATACCACTCTTGCGCATATACCTAAGGGATGCTCAATCATACCACAAGGACACTTGCTTAACTATATTCATAGCAGCTTTATTTGCAATAACCAGAACTTGGAAACAACCTAGATGCACCTCAACAGAAGAATGGATAAAGAAAATGTGGTACATATACACAATGGAGTATTACTCAGCTGTAAAAAACAATGACATCATGAAATTTGCAGGCAAATGGATTGAACTAGAAAATGTCATCCTGAATGAGGTAACCCAGACTCAGAGACATGGCATGTACTCACTCATAAGTGGATACTAGATGTAAAGCAAAGGATAATCAGACTACAACCCACAGCTCCAGAGAAGCTAGGAAACAAGGAGGATCCTAAGAGGGATGTATGGACTACCGTGGGAAGGGGAAACAGAGATCTCCATGAGTAAACTGGGGATGAGGGAGGCAATAGAGGGGAAAGGATGGGGGATGAGAACATGAGGGAATGAGATGGTTGAGCTGGGGGAGGGATGGAGCGGGAGAGCAATGAAAGAGATATCTTGATAGAGAGAGACATTATGTGGTAAGGGATAGACCTGGTGCTAGGGAAATTCCCAGGAATCCACAAGGATGAGCCCAGATCAGACTACTTGAGACTTTTTACTGAATCATAAACCTTGTCCTCTCTATTGCCATGATCATTGATGAAACTCTCAAGTCAAGACCTTGTTGAGTCATGTCTTAGTATGTTGGGCAATGCCTTTACTTTGGGATTTGGGTTATTTGTGGATTGCCCTTTTATGGTATAAATGAGCTGGACTGTTTATTTCCATTTTGCAATAAAAAAAGGTACTGCCTATTTAGCCAGAAGGCAAATATTTTCACTCTGAATTGCTTTCTGGACATTTTTCAAATGACATTTGATTTTAAACTGTGAAACACATTATCCCTATTCACTTCTCTCATCCATCTCTCTCCCCTCAGCCATTTCCTTCTAGGTGGATCAAAACCAATGCTTCAAAAAATGAAGCCAGTATTATTTGATTGCTTCTTTACTGTGTAAAAGCACCAGAGGGGCTGAAATAAATGCCTATTGGTTCCAAGCTGCTGCTGTCAAAGAATGTCTGCCAGCCAACCAGGTGTTCCAGAATATCCTGCCTTAGGGCTGGTCTGCCCAGGGATTGGCATTGCCATATGTCTGGGCTTCAGTGTTTTCTGTGTGCTTAAAATGCTATCTTTGGGCACATTTATTAGGACACATAAGGAATATTGGATATTGGACAGCAGCCTGCATGGTAATAAAGTTATGCATGCCTTAGGCATGTTCTACAGTTATAGACTAATCCTTTTATAGGCCTTTGGATGTTTTAGGTTGTTTAATTCTTTTTATTTTTCCACTTGAATATAGTCTCTGCTCTCCATTTATTTCACTACATTCCGCCATAGCTTCTTTGTTTCTGTAGCCGTTCAGGACCTTCCATCCAAACCTGTGCCTTGCTCATGCTAACAGACCCAGCTGCCCTCTCATATGTGTGACTTCACCCCTGCCAAATGAAAGTTTACAACTTTCAACTTAAGAATGTTTCTTCCCAGCTGAAAGTTCTGTCTATGGTCTGGTTGCCCTTTGTTTCAGTCGTTTCTACCTCCTCCAGGTCGGGACATTGCACAGCCAACTGACTCATAGTCTAGGTATGTAGTAGAAGATTTGTGTCTTTCCTTTTCACTTTGGTGACAGGGCTTAGAAACGCTTTGGTCTTGGTGATACAGCTGATAATAAAGACTTCTTCTGACTTTTTAAATAACGCAAGTGGTAGCAATTCAATAAAAGTTAAATAAAATAATAACTTCCAAGTCATACCCACAGTAATAAAATAGCAATGAGTTCCCAACTGGCAGCAATAGCGTGGATATTAATACATCTGATTCCTCAAAAGAGAATGAAATTTTTCTTCTCATCTTTTGTAAGTGTGCTGTAGATTGAAGAGAAAGCATGACTTGTGAAAGTCGCTCTATATGTTGGCCTGTTGCTTCTGAGGACTGGCTCAAGCCTGTCAAATATTTGAGTGGAAGGGGAAAAGAATATATATTGGGCAATTCCCTAACCTTGTGGAAGACCCAACCAGAGCAAGCATAACCCTTTTAGAAGTGTGATAGACGTTGGTAAAGTAAAGGCTTTGATAGATTTTATACAAAGGAACTCTGTCTGATTTGGTATTTCTCACATTTATTGTGAGAGCCTTTTATCACAGGATATAAAATAAAAACTCATAGGGAATGTCCATAGATATTTAAAGCATGATTCTGATTTTCCTAAAAGCATAGACATCCTTCACATAATATATTTGAAACCTAGTGGTGAAAACATGATATGTTTTAAGAGGTAAATCTCTGACAGGAAAAGGACAAGACTAATGAGAAGCAAAGGCTGAAATCCCACCTCACTGGGAGCAGAAGAATAATTGGACAGATTCCCCATGGAATCCAGGCTTTTCCAACTTAGCTTCATACTTGAATCATATCATTTATTTTTGTCTGTCTTTGAAGAAGGCTGATGGAATGTCTATTTCCCAAACTATATGACAAAATAATCTTCTGACTCATTAATATGATAATTGCTCAATGTAGCCCCGGTGAATATTCATAATCATATTGCTTTCATGGGTTCAAGTCATTTGCCATTGTTTTCTACTTAAGCTTCATCAATTAGATTTCCTATAGATTACACACACACACACACACACACACACACACACACACACACACACACACACCATACTTCCAAGGGTATCTGTTTCTCATTCTATGGTGCTGTGTAATGAAAGGTTACTGTGAACCTAGGCAACAGCTGCCCTGCAGATGTTCCAGAATTAAATGAGCTACACATGAAAGACTTACAGGAGCCAGAATTTATCACCCCCACCCAATCATTTTAACTCTTTATTCCTCTTTATTTTCAAACCAAATAATTAAGGGACAAGATATTAAAAAGGCCAATGGATATTCTCTCCCTCCCTCCCTCCCTCCCTCCCTCTCTCTTTCTCCCCCTTTCTCTCTCTCTCCTCCTTTCTCTCTCTTTCTCTCTCTCTCCCCCTTTCTCTCCCCCCTCTCTCTGTATCTTTGTATCTCTATTATCTATCTCTCTCTTTCTCCTCACCCTCCGTTCTCATTCTTACAAAAAAACCTAATGGTGGAAAGCCAGTATTGAAATACTGGGACAAACCAGTGATTTACTTTGAAGCTTACCAGGGACACCAGGGAAATTTGCCAGTACATGGATCATGTTTGGAAGACTTACATCAAAGTAATAGGAAGTGTCAGAGACCCTGGCATCTTCCAGCCTTGGTTGTTCAAAGGCCAGTGTCTAAAGCAATTTCAATTCCTTCTGGTTGCATGTGGTGTCACTCTTTTATTCCAAAAAAAAAAAAAAAAAAAAAATCCTTGAAACTGAAAAGCATGTGCCTCATGTGAACAAAGATGCAAGCTATCATCACATTTCCAACATGGAGTTGTCAAGTAGCCTGGGGTTTATGTTTTATTGGGGGATTTAAATTGAACTCTGTAAAGTTTAAAATCTTTGGTTGCAAAGCATTTCATGCACCCTTTGTGAGGACATTTTCTTATATCGAGTCACTTTAAATTATTCTTCTCCAACATCAAGGAACAATTGTATATGCATTGTACACATTGGTAGCAGTGAGGGAAATGTCACAAAAGACTCTGTAGTAAGACTGTGTATAAAACGCAGAGGGCTCTAGCAGTGCCGAGATGTCTCATGTTGTTTTCTAGAGGATTTGTCCTGGACAACTGGAAAACAGAGCTAGAATAACTTTCAGGAAGGGAGCATTGCATCAAGTTCTGCCTCATACAAATCAGCCACGACAAGCACACCTCTGGCTGTGATTTGTACTGGAAACCCATTCCTTGTATTTCATGGTACCACTGCTCACTCTGTTACTAGCTAGGCTTCACTTTTCATAAATGTGCATATTTGAGTTTCAGTATTATTTTTTCTCCTCCTCTGAAGAAAATAGAAAACCATTTGTTTGATCTTGTTATTCTCAAGTCATCAACAAGTTGTTCTCTGGCTTTGGGACAATTCAACACATAGTGTGGTCACACATTGGAGGGAATGGTCCTTTTCTGCAGAGAATACATGGATTACCAAAGTGAGACATATGGGGAGGGGCTTCTTTTGCCACCTGCATTTTATATAATCATGAAACACTAGATGCTTGAACTCAGCCACCCACTAGCCCTAAATAGACCTATTTTTTTTAATTAAAAATGAATCTAAACAAATAAATTACTTATGTTTTCTCTTATCTTCACAACTCTGGATCTATGGCACTGGTACTTAAATCTTCTTTTCATTTTTTCCATCAAAGTCTTCCCAAAATATTTCACTTTCAATTTTCAAAATACAAATAGTTTTCCTATATGTTTCTTTTTGTTCATTTAAGAATTAAAAGCAAAACATCTTCTACTTAGCCCAAACTATTTATTTTATTAAGCTTGTGACTTATTATTACTATTTTTTGTACTAGGTCATTTAATTTTTCTTTCACAGTTTCAGTTAAAATTAATCGTGTACTTAAGTCTATGCAAGCAGATTGTTTTGTCTAAATATATGAAATCACTTGTAAATGGACAGAAAGTTACTCAGAGATATATGTTTAACATAACTGACTCGGTGAAATCCTTGCCTTTCTCTTAGGTGTGGAGAACCATAGATAAATACACAGATGAAAGACCATGCAGGAATTCAACTGAGAACAGCCACAGATTTTATTTCCATGACTAAGAAGCAGAAACAGGACAGTGGCAAAATGGTCTGCTGTGTTCAGTTTTTGTTATGGTGTCTTCTCTTCAAAGCACCCAACACATCACTCTAATGGACATTCTATTCATTAATATTGGTATCTGATTCCTTGGAAGTTCAGGCTCATTTTGTGACAACTGCTGACTTCCACTGGTGGTGGCAAGCATTGTGAGGTGAAAGGGTCCTGCATATTGTCTTTGGTTTGTGCTTTTGTATATTTCAGTGTGTCAATGTAGAGAGACAAGAGCCAATGGGGAAGACTAGGAAAACGGTTTGGCCTCTCATCGCCTCAGGAGTGTCTCACAGAGTGGCCCCCAAAGCCAAGAATTCTTTTTAATTAATAAATACTTTTACTATTTCATACATACATACATACATACATACATATATACATACATGCAATACATTCTGGTTACACTCATCTTCTAACTCTCGCTTACCCTTCCCTCTCCCTATCAAGTCCATATCCTTCTCAAGTCATAACCAGGAGTAAAGGTGATACCTCACTTGCCAGCATGGATGGCTTAAGTATGAGCATCCTCTCAGAGTAGCAGCACCTTGTGTTATTCCCTCATCTGAAGAAGCCAGTCTTTAGGTCAGCACTTCAGGAACCAACTTAAAGTCTGTCCCCTATGATGTTAAAGGGCTCAGAAAAATATGTCCTTTAGTGATATTCAGGATTTTGTGAATATGATCAAAAACATACCATATATGTGTATTAAAATGCTATGATGAAGCCCATTCATTATTACATATAATTGCTATATGTCACTAAAAACACAAGAAGGAAGAAAAGAAGAGAAGAAGAAAGTGTGTCCTTAGTAATTTACAGTATTCTGTGAGTCCTGAGTCACTGGGCATCCATTCTGGTTTTAGGGTATAAATACTGGGGGTGAGGAGAGGCAGAATGTACATGTTATAATCTCTCAACTCTTTAGGGTTTTTAATAATGAAATAATGAAACTACTGATAACATCAGCAGCTAACCATCATTGACTATTACTAAGAGCATGCTGAGTACTTTATGTATTTACTTTAATCTTGATCACTATTCAATGGATATTATTATTTCTACTTTGTACAAAAGAAAATTGAGATGTAAAGTTATAAACTTGCTCAAGGATACACAGTTGGTATAGTGGGCTAAACAGTGGTCCTAAGAGGTCTGTTCTTGTTCTTATCTATGACACTTTTGAATATGACCTTATTTAGAAACAGCCTTTTGGTAGGTGTGATTAAGCTTCTGATCTTGAGGTCTTTCTGTATTTAGGGTCTTAAATGCAATAGATAGTCTCATAATACAAGAGAGATTTACTACGTACTTTAAAAAGAACATGAAGATAGAGACAGGAATCAGAGATAAGAAATGCCAAAGGTGGGCTAAGGAGGTGGTTTCTCAGGTAGAGGTTCTTGTCACCAAGCCTAATGACCTGAATTTGATCACTGGGACTCACATGATTGAAGTAAAGAAACAACTTCCAAAAGTTGTCCTTTGATCTCCACATGTGCCCTGTAGTGCGCGCACACTCGGGCGCACGCGCGCGCGCGCACGCGCACACACACACACACACACACTCTATAAAAGAAAAGGAACAAGGAAAAAGGAAATGCCAAAGACTACAGTCCACTAACATATACTGTAAGGGAGATAGATGGGAACACTGGAAATCTAACAGTACCAGTGCCTTGATTCCAGACATCTGGCCTCCAGAATGGTGAGAAAATGACTTAAGCTGTTTTGTACCACCTGGTGTGTGACAATTTGTTGCAGCAGTCCCAGGAAAAAACACAGCTGGTGAGTGATGGTACCCACACACAAGCACTGGAAACACACCACAGAAGCCCATGCTTTCTTTACATGCTCTGGCCTTTCAATGCCCCAGGCTCTGGCTAGGTCAATACTGTGTTCATAGTAAATATTGCCAAATGTAAATTTAGTTGCAAGAATACAGATGGATGAATTTAGATTCTTTTCAGCTCTTTGGAAGAAGTTTGGCGAAAAAATGCTCACTAAATAAGAATGACTAGGTTTATTTTGTTCTTTGACGTCTCATACTTGTATACAATGAAATTTGATCGTAGCCACCCGCACTTTCCCCCTCCAGCTCCCAACTTCATATCACCATCATTTCCTCCTCTTCCTCTTTTCCCCTCAACCCTTTTCTCTCTTTGTTCTTTTGTAATAATCCATCAAGTCCATTTAATGCTGTTCACATATGCATAAGTGTGAGGATAACCACTGGGGCACAGACACCCCACCAGTGGCCATGCCCCCCAAAGAAGAATGATTCTTCTACTCCAAGTAGCCGCTGTCTGCCACCAGCTCCTCAGTTAGGGGCAGAGCTTTATTTGTTCCTCCCTCACCTACCTCTGCTGGGATTCTGGAGGCTTCCTCATGTGCAGATCTTGAGAGGAGGCAGCTGTAGTTTTTGATGATAGTCATTTAGAGTAAGTGTGGGTATGCTTTTTTCCCTGTCTCCTCAATTTTCCTCCAGTTCACAGGAGAACAAGAAATTACAATCCAAAAGATTTTGTGTTTTAGATTTATTGATCAAGGTTTTGTTAAGCTCCCTAAAGTGATCAGGATGTGGGTTCTGGGGGGTACATCTTGGTGCTTCCTAGCCATGGTTAGAAGCTAGCATCCTTCTAACCCAGAACTCTGAAAAAATCTCTCTCCAGGGATGCTTCTCTTCATCAAAAGCTCGTCTTCTCTGGGGCGGCGGTAGGCGATGATGTTAGTTTCAAAGCTCTTTCTCTCGTTCATTTCAGCAGGACCTGCAGTTTATTCTGCAGAGTGTGGAGGGAGAAGAAAGAATCCTGAGGGCAGGGACTGAGCAGGGAAGGCACTGAAGAGTCACCTACCACTGGAGGGTGAGAGTCCCCAGGACAATTCTGGAAGAAGGATGGAATTTTCCCCTGGTACATATTTGAATAAAGCAGTTGGCTTGCACGTCATCTGCCATCAGTGATTACTCAGAGAGAGGATGATTGTTCTTATGGCAGCTATTATTCTTGGAAGAACTATTCCTGGCATGCCTCAGAGAGAAGAGAAATTTAAACACCCCCTCTCTAATTTACTCTGGATCTTGGCTTTCATGAGGAGTATTCATGTCCTTTGCCCTTTATCAGCAGCTGTACATATTTGACAGAACAGTCACCTCGTGTGATTCATGAAACTGATGGAAGATACTAACCAGGCCATCAGGCTGCCTGAAAACCTCTGGTATTAAACTTTCTCACAGCAGTGTTACTGAAGTCATAGCCATCAGAATTCTCTATCTTTTCCACTGCCATTGATGTCCTTTCTCTAAAATTTATTCTCCTTTTTAAGCCATGAGAGTATTGTTGTTGTTTTCAATTCCTAGTTTTCAGATAAAGAATTGAGACTTTGAGAAGGAAAGTGGTGAACCTCAGATTTTATTGCTTTCTAAGAACTCAGTTCTCAGGGATGCTCCTTGCTTTCTCAAGTGGATCTGTAGGTGGACATTATGGGCCTCTGCTTCACTCCCCACAGCCCTTTCTAACTTGTCTCTGGTGTTGTCATGGCTGACAGATAGCTGAAAGTGCTTTAAAGTTTGGATGCTGTCATGGATTGGGAAGGAATATGAATTAAGTATCTATTTCATTCAGGACAGTAACATGTGTCTAGTTATAGAAAATGCCCCAGGGCTGCCAAAGTTTAGTTTTTATGTGTCATCTCCTTGGGGGAAAATAAACTTGAGATTTTAAAAAATATTGTTGACATTGTTAAATTCTAAACCTCCCCCTGCACATCTTAGCAACTTTCCAATAGCTAAATATGAGCAATTTAGGCAGAGGTTCATAAGACAAAGCAAATAGCCACTAAAACATACTTGTCCATTTCTCCAGCTGGTCCGGTGTAGATTTCCAGGAACTAAATTAAAATTGAAGGTTGCCAGCAACTCTTTCCAACATGAAGATGTGGGCAAAGAAATGCAAAAAGATTGCTAAAGAATTTTATGAGACATATATTTTTAGAGACATAGATATAACATCATGCTCCCATTTAGTTACTTTATATTGTTCTTTCCTATTTTAATTCTATTTTTTTTTTCAGAGGAATTGAGTCACTTTAAACCTACATGAAAGGTTTAGCTTTTATAAACATATAAAAACTTAAGGGGGCTGGAGAGATGGCTCAGCAGTTAAGAGCACTGGCTGTTCTTCCAAAGGACCGGGGTTCAAGTTCCAACATCCACATGAGAGCTTACAACTGTCTGTGATTCCAGTTCCAGGGTACTTGACACCTTCATACAAATATACATGGAGGCAAAACACCAACACACATAAATAAAAATTTAAAAAAAAGAAGAAAAACTTAAGAGAGTAAAACTAATTGGAATCCTTGTTTGAAGACAAGTATTGATAGCATTTTAGAGTCTACCTGTCCTATTAGTTCTGAATGTGTGTGTGTGTGTGTGTGTGTGTTATGATTTTACAAAATCAAAACCACATTGTTTTAAAATATGGTTTTTGTTTACTCAGCCATAAAGTATGAAGTTTACTACATAACTATTATTCTATTTTAATGGCTTTATGCTACCTAGTTTCTTTTACCATTTTTGCAACATAAATATTTTGATTATTACTAATGTGTGATAAACTTTAGAAAACTATCACATACTAACTTTCTTGGAGGGATTTTTGATTAAAACTGTGCAGCTTTTAAAGGCATTGGGTACATACTCTGCCCTCTTAGAAATTAAGAATGATTTTACTTTTTACCAGGAGTGGGGTTATAAGTTGCTATCCTCCTAAAGCAAGTATTTTTTATTTCAGACATTGCCAACTTTGTTAGCAAAAGAAAATATTTCATTGTTTACATTTATGTCTTTCATTAGAAAGAATAAGGATTCATTTGCTATCTGTTTATTTCTTCTATTGTAATTGTCTGTTTATACTGAACACATTTTAGGGTCTTTTGTAGCTTTTCTTATGATTTTGATGCTCTTGAAATATTTAAAGACCTTAATTCTTTTAGTGCCCCTTGTTTCTTGTGTGTGTATGTGTATATACATAGATTTCCCCCTTAGTTAAAAATGTTTGTGGCATTTTTGACTCTGAAAATTTTGACTTTTAGGGGGTCAAATCTATCAGCATTGGGTTATATTGATTTTACACTTAACTATAATGGTTCTATTCTAAGATCAAAAAGAAATTTAAGATATTTATGTTATTTTACATGAGTGGTGCTCTTGTTCATGTCTACCCCTTGAATACATCTGAAATTTAAATGGCTATATAAGGACTGACATTAGTATTCTTGCTTTTATTTTGTCTATACCGAAACAATTCATTATTCATCTAAGAATTTGACACTGTATTTTATAAGCTCTTATGCTTGCATTTCCTTCTTAACTTTCTGGGGTGGGATCCAGCTCAGTGGTAAAGCTCTTACCAAACATGCAGGAAGCTCTGGGTTCAGTCCCCATACAATGAAGTGTGTGGGTGTAATTAATTCTGTCTTTAAACCCCTAAGAATTGACAAGTGAGACCATATGAAATTTAAAAGCTTCCACACAGCAAAAGGAACTATCAATAGAATAAAGAGAAAGTCTACAGACTATGAAACAGTCTTGCCAGCTATACCCCAAACAAGGGGTTCACAGCCAAAATATGCAAGGAATTGTAAAAAATTAAAAACCAAAGAAAAGAAGCTGACAATCAGTAAATGGACCAAAGATATGAACAGACAGTTTTCAAAAGAAGAAACACAAATGTCTGTTACATATTTTCAAAGTGTTCAATAACTCTAGCCAACAGACAAATATCAAAACTACTTCAAAACTCCATCTCACATCAGCAGGAATGGAGAATGGCAACCATCAAGAAAATAAATGACCACAAATAGTTGCATGGGTGCAGGAAATGGAGACCCAAGGGATGCCACAGCTTACTACAGAGACACTCACACATTCATGTTTATTGCTGTTCTTTATATAAGAGCTAACAAATGGAATTGGTCTGTATGCTCATCAACAGACGACTGGATTTTGAAAATGTGGGTGAAGGCTAGAGATGGGGCTCCTGTGACTAGAAAAAGAGGCTCTAAATGAAGGATGTGGGGAAGACGATAGAACAAAGGGGAAGTGGGAAGTGCTGAAGGTAAAAGGGAAGAGAAGGGAAAAGGGGCAGAGAAATGAAGGGGGACCTGAGGAGGGGAGACATATCAGTTACATAATGAAATATGCATGAAAAACCCATACCAAAGTCTATTATTTTGTAGCCAATTAAAAATTTAAAAAAAGAAAAAAGGAGACATGTAGTTTATTATTTTGACTCTATTACCCTTTGCTTTTTTTGGGGACCTGCCATCCAGCTCCTAAATAAACCACAAGGAGACTTATTGTTACTTATGAATGCCAGCCTTAGCTTGGTTTGTTGTTAGCCAGCTTTACTTAAATTATCATGTCTACCTTTTGCCTTTCTCTGTTCTGTATACCTTTCTTTACTTCTTTCTCCATGGCTTGCTGTGTAGCTGGGTTGTTGGCCCCTTGTATCCTCCTTCTTTTCTTGTTCCTTTATCTCCTTTTTCTCCTTTTCTCCTATTTATTCTCTCTGCCTGCCAGCCCTGCTTATCCTCTTTCCTGCCTTGCTATTGGCCACTCAGCTTTTTATTACACCAATCAGGTGTTTTAGACAGGTAAAGTAACACAGCTTCACACAGTTAAACAAATGCAACATAAAAGAATGCAATACATTTTTGCATCATTAAACAAATGTTCTGCAGCATAAACAAATGTAATAAAACATCTTAAAATAATATTCTACAACAGAGAAAAGCAAAAGTAATAACATAAGCAAATTTCTGTTGAATATGGTGGAGCATGCTTGTAATTCAGCATTCAGGAGAATTCTGAGGCAAAAGGATTGCAGAGATCTGGTGAATAGCCTGGGCTAAATAGTAAGAAGACTGTCATTTATTTTGTCTGTATCTTATTTATAACATTTTTCTTTCACACTGTATGGTCTATCCTCCCAGGAAAAAGTTGAATTTTCTTTTTGGTCAAATCAATATAAAGAAAATAAATAAGCCCCTTTGACATTTTTGGTTGAAATTACACTTGTGTTTAACGTGCAGTCTTGGATGATCCAAGTATCCAGACATACTCTCTATTATGGAAATGACTTTAGCTTTAAAAATATTTTCTTACATTATGTTAGGTATTAATGTTCTTTGTTTATGAATAATTCTGGACTGTGGTAAAACTGCTATTCTTGTCAACAGGTAGCCATAAATTCATCCAATGAGACAGGCATTTGGGAATGAGGGTCCCATAAAAAACATATTTTGTTATTTTACTGATACGGGGATCCTGTTTTTAGTTTGGTGTACATGCATATGTCCATATGCATATAAACACATACACTATATATATGTGTGTGTGTGTGTGTATGTATGTATATATGTATGTATGTATGTATGTATGTATAATGAGTGTTTTCTGAACTCAAAATTTAGAAAAACCTTGGAATAATTATTTTTTATCTTGTGTTAAACTATCATTTAGACATAGCTATTGACTTTTTGCTGCAGGTCTTTGGGAACTGCAAGGTGCATTCTGAAGCATTTAAAAGACTTTTCCTGTTGTTCATCCCCACTTCCACCTGCAGTCCCCAGCTTTTGGAACACTTCATTTCCTTTCTTCTGAGGTTGACAAACTCTCTGAAGGGTATATTTACAAGGTGACTTGTGTGTCTTCTACTGCCTTTAGGTCATTGTTTGCTGAGTGACTTGCCTGGCTGGAAGCTGCAACCATTATTTTATGACCAGGTTTCTTAGAGGGGAAGAGAATTTTCTCCCTTTAGTGTTGCAAATAATTGTAGCGAATTGATCAGATAACAAAGTGAACCATGCTCTTCATTTCTTCTCTAGGACTTCAGGAAAAATATGAGAACTTTATCATAATGATTGGATATTGGGGTTCTCTGTCAACAAGATGCTATTGAAAATGGCTCTGCATCCTTGGTTCTGTCTATCAATGTATTGACAGATGCATAAGGTGCGAAGGCAGAGATCAGTAAGCTGGAGGCTTGGGAAGCTAGAGGAAGGAACTGAGGGGATGGTGTCTTTCTGGTTGTGAACCTATCGTTCACGCTGATCTCCTTCACAGGTGGCACTGCCCCAGGCCCTGAATATGGAAGCACCCTCTTCTGGGGGAATTTTGCACATGGTCTCGAAGACTTTGCAATATGGCTGTATTCCTTGTCCTGTGCAGAAGAAGCTTCTGCTGGTAGGTGACAAATGATCCCATATCTCCTCTTCTTCTTCAGTGGGTCTTTGCTCATGGCTGACTAATAAAAGTATTTTAGTAATCCTAAACAGTGCATCATAGCCATGTTGTTTTCTTTTAATGATTAGATTCATTCTTTGACTTTATCTCTTTAGATTTCCTAGAAAAGTGTTGTAGGTATACATGATTGAGAAATACAGCTTAAAACAGCCTTTCTGCTACTAACTTATTTATCTTGACCCTTTATTCAAAGAACAAAATGATGGAAGTTTGAGAGTAGAACTATAGCTAAGTCATAAGTCACATCACTAACATGATTGGTTACAAGAGAAAACCAGCGTATCTCGTCTTTAGAAAAGTTCAGTTGTTCATATAGCTTTGGTTTTATGCTCTGATATATTCAAGGTTCATATTTAGAAAATGATCACAGGGTCAGCCACACAGAGGTTTAACAGGTGTTATGACTCAATTGAGTGGAAGCTTTGTTACAGGGAAACCATTTAGTATGAGAAAAGTTCTGGAAAGAAAAGGTCATTGGTCCATGCACTTTGGGGCAAGTGGAGGCAGGCTTGTCTCTGCTTCGTTTCCTGTTCTCTCTCTCTCTCTCTCTCTCTCTCTCTCTCTCTCTCTCTCTCTCTCTCTCTCTCTCTCTCTCTCCCTCTCCCTCTCCTCTCCCTCTCCCTCTCCCTCTCCCTCTCCCTGTCTTTTGAACTCATGTTATGACAAGCTGCTCAAATATTTTTCATGGTACACTTTTGCTTCGTGCTAATCCTGCTAGTTGTATTTGAGTCTGCTTCATTCATGAAGCGTTGACTTTGTGGAAAGAGTTTACATGTGTAGGGAGAGTTCACTGTGGGAGATACAGGAAAACAGATTTTGCTCTGTCATAGCCTGGAACAGGCTATATATACTATATAGGATATATAAACTGCTATAAATTGTTGTCCTTTGGGGTTAGAGTTTTGTGTTGGCTTCCAGAGATGTATAGAGAAATCTTCTGAGCTATGCACAACCCTCAAAACCACAAATTTTCACTTTGGATCACTGCAATGTGATCAAATACAAATACAAAATAAAAGTCAAGAGACATTAATATAATGCTTGCCCATGAAATTCTGCTAGATCTCCTGAACATAAAAGTATTTACATAACAGAACCAAAATAATATGCTTTGGTTCTTTCATGTGACCTATGTGTTTGGAAGTCCAGAAGTCTTTTTGAATGCAGAAGGAGAAGAAGAAACAAAAATATGAGATCAACAGTCGTAGAGGAAGGATAGACAGATGCAGGAAAGGCCATTGATGTGCTGCAGAGAATGCAAAGGCAGGAACTGTTCATTCAACTATCAGCAGCAAAAGAGAGTTCTGAAGAAGCTACTAGAAGCTGATATATCTTGAAAGTTTGAGAACGGGAGGGAGGGGTGCGTTTCCCACAGGCAGGGGAAAGGTTTCCCATTCTACAGTGCTCATTTTCCATGGACACCAAGTCAAATTGGAATTTCTCCAGTGATGCCCTCATTGGATCTGACCCCAGTGCTTCATAAGCGAGAAATCAGATGCAGGTGGCTGTCTCCAGATGACACCCTGGAGTCTTCAGACACAAGACAAGGGCACTGACCAAAAATGAACAGGGCTCTGGGAGGGAAAGACCAACCACTCATTATCCTGTCATATAAATGGATTTTTCAGATTACTTTGGAATCCCATAACTGCCCCTCCCCCGAGTATAATTCATACATCTTGAAAATGAAAAGATGCAATTACTTTGGAATCTATTCCATATGGGAAGACACACCCTTTTGTAATAACTTATTACTAGTCTGAATTTTCAGAGGATTGGGAGAGTCAGACTTTTCCTTATTCTTACCATTTCACTTAAAATGCAGGTGAGACATAGACTGAAGTTAGCTGGAACTGTTCTGAGGTATGGTTGGGATAAAACAGCACGTCTGGCTGGGTGATTATAGAATGGGAAGTTTAGGAGACGTTTTACCAGCCAAGGAGAATCTACTGTGTGTGTCCAGGAGCTATTTAGACATTTAGTTTTAGACAAATCCATGTGAGGAGACTTTTCTATTTGTCTTTACATCATATTCATCATCAATGTGGACTGTAATCACCTCAAAAGTCTTCCAAAAGGGGGTTAAGAGCACATGAAGAGAACCCAGGAT